>NC_080839.1:9356145-9994802 GCF_030435755.1 Ochotona princeps | reverse complement strand
GGTCTCCCACACAGGTGCAGGGTCCCAAGGCTTTGGACTGTCCTCGACTGCTTTCCCAGGCCACAAGCATGGAACTGGATGGGAAGCAGGACTGCAGGGACACAAAACAGAACCCATATACGATCCTTTAGCCCCTAGGTTACTGTGCTGGGCCTGCAACCATTGAATTTTTTTTAACCAAGTATGGAAGAGATCTGCGTTTAGTAACCAAATCAAATCCTAACTAAAAGTCATAGTGTTCAAATTTGAGTTGTATATATGGTGAGTTCTTGTGCAGTACATGCCAGATAGGTTCTGCTTTGTGGGCTCATAAGGGCTGTATTGTGTTCGACATTAGCATTTCTCATTTGACATTAAAAAAAGACTTTTGTCCTAGCTTCAATGAAAAAATTCAGTATTTCTTGTTAGAAATAAAGGAAAGAGCTCTTACAAAAATAACATTGATGGCACCAGTGCAGTGGTTCAAGGGCTAAATCTTCATTTTGAATGTGCCGGGATCCCATGTGGGCGCTGGTTCATGTACCAGCTGCTCCACTTCCCATCCAGTTCCCTGCTTGTGGCCACTGAAGGCAGTGGTGGATGGCCCAAGGCCTTAGGACCCTGCACCTGTGTGGAAGATCTGGAAGAGGCTCTGGCTGCTGGCTTCAGATTGGATGGGCTCAGCTCTGACCATTGCAGCCATTTGGGCAGTGAGCCGGCAGATAGAAAATCTTTCTCTCCTGTTCGTAAATCTAATCTGGCTTTCCAATAAAAATAAATAAATCTTTAAAAATGACATTGATGAAAATACTTAATCTGAATGCCAAGTTTACTGCGCTTAGAAGATTGGTAGTTTCAAAATAGAACCATGCTAGCTTGTGTTTTTCATTGGACCTCAGGTAAATGCTGCAAAGAGAAACACTGGGTTGAAGGAGGCTTTCTTATGCTTTCTGCTCTCTGTGGAGGTGGTAGTGTCTTGTGAAGGCAAGAAATGTCATTGGGTTTTCTTATGTTCAGACTTAGATGAACTTGCCTCCTAGAGAGATTTTGTCATGTTTGTACGTTGGATCAAAATGTGACAGAAGTCATGTTAAATATCTTAACACTATAGGGAAATTTTGAAATTTTTTTTTAAGATTGATTTATTTTTATTACAAAGTCAGTTATACAGAGAGGAGAGACGGAGAGGAAGATCTTCCGTCCAATGATTCACTCCCCAAGTGAGCCGCAACAGCCTGTGCTGCACCGATCCGAAGCCGGGAACCAGGAACCTCTTCCAGGTCTCCCACACGGGTGCAGGGTCCTAAGGCTTTGGGCCGTCCTCAACTGCTTTCCCAGGCCACAAGCAGGGAGCTGGATGGGAAGTGGAGCTGCCGGGATTAGAACCGGCGCCCATATGGGATCCTGGCGCGTTCAAGGCGAGGACTTTAGCCTCTAGGCCATGCTGCCGGGCCCGGGAATTTTTTAAATTTACCTCATTTTATAGAAACCCCCCACATATTAGTGTTTGAGATATACTGTATACTCAGTATCGTAAAAAGATTAGCTTGTTTTCTGTTTATTGTTAGTCTGTAAAAAATTGCTGATACAACAGTATTCAAAAAGTTTGAGGTGACATTTCACACCATTCCAATTTACACTTTACTACTCTGAAATCTATTAATCAGTTTCTCTTTGTTGGGAGGAGCTATCATGGGAATTAAATTGCAAAGTTGTTATTGTAAATTACACAATTCAAAAGAGTAAGAATGTGGGTGTAGTTAGCGTCATTTCTTTGCCAAATATGGAATGTAAGTGCCTGAAATAATGTTAATCCTCCAATTTTTTGTTTCTAGAAACGTCGACTTGAACACAGTAAAAATGTAAATACAGAAAAGTTAAGAGCCCCTGTTATCTGTGTACTTGGACATGTGGACACAGGAAAAACAAAAATTCTGGATAAAGTAAGGAAATATTGTACCGTTCATTGTTGCTTATAGGATATCTAGCGCTTATAGTTGAACACATGAATTTCTGATTTCTTACTGCTCTTCTGTGTTTTTCCATATCAAAAATACTGATATGTATTCACTGTCTTGTAGCTTCGTCATACACATGTACAGGATGGTGAAGCAGGTGGAATCACCCAGCAAATTGGAGCCACCAATGTTCCCCTGGAGGCTATTAATGAACAGACTAAGATGATTAAAAATGTAAGTATATTGTATATATATTTTATTCTCTAAGAAAAAGTGAGTTACAAGGCAATGTAACAAAATGAACAGATATTGTAACAGACCCCTGCCATTCAAAATTACTTATCTGTTCCTTCACCCTAATTGGCTTTAGATCTTTTCTTCTTAATGGAGTATATGTGGTAAGAGTTCTCTCATTTCATTTTCTTCTTTTTCTCCCATAGGCAATCACTGTTTGTCATTCTGTTCTGTATTTTAACTGTTGCTGCAGATACTCATATGTTCATGCCTTTTTTTTTTTTTCAATTTTTGATGATGTTCACATAGTTGACTAGGGTGATAAAGGTCAAGGGTTAGAGGAAAGTGGGTGAGACCATTGTTTCCATATTTTTTTTGCCTTCCTGTATCTAGGGGAAGGGGGGAGCTAAGGGGAGAAGCCACATCTAGCCTCCCAACCACCTCTGTACCCTGGAATGTGGGGGACAGTCATCCAGTGTCATCCTAGTGTCCCCAATGTGTGGCATGCTTGGAGGGTCTCGCTGAAGTGGTTTTCGTACTTCAATAGTTTTGAGTAGCTCGGATCTCACAGCTCCAAGTACGATGAACTCCTTCCAGGATCCACTGGCTGACGTAGTCCACCTTAGAGTCACCATTTTCCCAGATACTCACTGTCGACACTTGGCTGGAGCAGTTGATCAGTTTGTTCTAGTCTCCTTCCACTGTTTGGTGTACCAGATGTCCTCTACAGGCTCCAGTGGACTGCCATATCCTCCTGCATGTACACCTGGATATGCTGTCCACTGCTCCATCTGAGCCACTGAGGAGGCTCAGCTTTGACACATGCTCTCCACAGACAGACCATGAACCTGCAGTTTTCCCAATGGTTGGAGCCCTAAGTCCAGCAGTTCAATTGAGGAGGGGCTCCTCAAAGAAACTTCGTCTGAGGTGATCCCAGACCTAATTCTTGGGTGTGCTTGCCAATACAGGGTCTGGCTCAGTCTGTCACCCATATTAGTCCATGCACACTGGTGGTTGCAATAGCTGTCTCTAGCTCTGTCTCCTATGCAAACCAATGGGTATTGCAACCCTGTCTGATCTTGCCCACCACACACTTGGTCCTCACGCACACCAGTGGAAGCTGTGGCCCAACTGGAGCAACCCCAAGTAACCCCCACCAGGCGCCCCACCCCTGCCCTGATTCCTGTGCTTGAAAGTATGTATAGCAGGTTGATCTGGTCTGTCCCACATTCCATTCAGCTCTCGTTTGTCAATGGGCATTGAAGCCTAGTTCAAACCAACCAGTCCCATTCTCCAGCCCACATTTGTGTGAGCAGGTGCCACTCTATGTCTAGCCATGCCTGCCCCCATCCCTGTTTCTCATGCTCACCAGTGGGTCTGGCAACCTAAGAGAGAGGTGCCCATAGATTCCCTCTGGGCCCATTCCCACTCCCAGATCTTGCACTCTCTAGGTGGTTCTGCAGTTTAGCTTGACAGAATTTGTCCCTGGTGCTAGCACCTGCCAGCTGATGCTGTGGCAAAGCCCAACCAACCTGTACCTACTCTGGCCTCTGTTTGCACCAGTGGGTAGTCAGCTCAGCCTGGCTTTCCCCTTAACCCAGTCCACATGCAGGCAAACAGGTGTTGTATCACTGGCTAGCCTGGTTCGCCCCTGATCCCTCCTCTTATGCTCTCCAGTGGGAGTAATGGTCCTGCATGGGAGATTCCCACAGCTCCCTTGCTGGGATTCCGTTTCTTCCACCCCCACCCTGCCCCCCTGGTTCTCACGTGTGTTGGTTGAGTGATGGGGCCCAGCCTGCCATGACCCACTTCATGTCAGCATTTGTTAATGAGTGTTGTACCCTGGCCGGACCTGGTCCACCTCCAGTTTCAGCTCATAATGGTGGGGGCAACAGCCCATCCTAGCCCAGCCCAGCCCAACTGGCCACCAGTCCTTGCGCTACTATGACCTGGCTGGTCTTGGTGGTCCTACCCGGCTTGTCCCACACCCAGTTCTGGTTCTCAGATTTGCCAGCGGGTCATATGAACTGGCCCAGCCAGGCTCACCACCAGACTAGAGCTGAATGTATGCTGTAAGCTGGTCTGGGCTGCCCACAGCCTTGGTTCTTGTACTCAACTGAAGGGACTGTGTCCTGACAGAGGAGTTCCCGAAGGTCCTCCATCAGAAGCTCTCCCAGTGCCAGATCTCACACACACACTGGTGGGTCCATGGCCCTGACTGACTGGCCTGTATGCATCTGGTTCTTAGTGTTTGGTGCTATAGCCCAGCCTGTTCTACACCCACCCTTGTTCTCATGAGTACCATAGGATACTGGAGTGTAGCCTAGTCTGGTGAACCCCAGACCCAGTCTATACCCATGCTGAGGGACACTGCAGCCATGTCCAGACCTGGTTGCCACCCCCGTTCTAGCCCTTGTGCTTACCAGTGGGAACAACAACCCAACCGAGGTATCCCCTTAGCTCCCAAAGCAGGCCTATTCCCAGCCACAGATCTTGGGTGTGCCAGGGGTTGCTCTGACCCAACTTATAGCCCCTCACGTGTCTTAACCTTTGCCTTCGAATGTTCCATCCTGGCCTGACTTAGCCAGCCCCCAGACCGAACTTTGGCTGGCAGATGCTGGAACTTGGCCGTGCTCAGTCTGTTCCCTTCCCTAGTTCATGCAAACCAGTGGGAGTGATGGCTTAGCCCGGCGTGACCTGCATGCATTCCACTCTGGCTCCTGTGGGCTAAGTTTTGTTTGGCCCTGCCTGGTCCACTTCCTTCCAAAACCAACCCACATTTTCAGTGGTTGGAGCTACCTTGCCAGGCCTAACAAACACCCAGGCCTGAACCATGTGCTTACAAGTGGTAGCTATGGCCCACCAGGGGAGTTTCCCCTTTGCGCTATCAGACCCACTCCTAGACTCAGATCTCATGCTTGCCGGCAGGCGTTAAGCCCTTAACCCCTCATAGCCTGCCCTCTCCGTCCTGGCTTTTGCATGAGCTGGTGGGCGTTGTGGCCCAGCCCACTGCACAACCTGTTTCAGGATAAGCTAGCGGGTGCTGCAGGCCGGACCTACCCAGCCTTACTACCTGTGACTGTCGGCAGGTTCCATGGTCATACATAGCTCAACCCATCGCTACTCTCAGCTTTTAAGCTAACCAGTGGGACTTGCAGTTCCACAGGGTTATACCACATAGCCCCACAGAATCTACCCCTGGACCTAGTTCTCTTGTGTATTGGTTAGTGTCATGGCCCAGCCTAACATTACACATCCCTTATTCAGATACTCACTGGTGAGTCCTGCCAGACAGGCCCCCAGCCTTTGCTTGTGTGGGCTGGTGTGTGTTGTGGTCAGCAGTGTTCCATGCTAACCAGCCCAACTTAGGTCACCTGTGTGGACTGGTGCATTGATCTGACCCATAAAGGTCCATTTTGTATTTTACATTATTTAGCATAATATGGTGCCCCAGGATCGTTTGACACAGAAAGCCCAAGGCTCAACTGGGTCTTGTAAGAATTATGGGAATAACATTATTTTAGTTTTTGAATATTAAAGAATGATTGTGTAGGCTTACCGAGAAGGTCTTTTGGCCATGCACGTGAAATCCCTTGTTCAGAATTTTTTTGTTTTCCTTAAATATCTTGAATTTCCCATTTCTTGCAGTTATGCTGTTAAATTTGATCCAAATAGAATCTTCCTTATCTTACAAGATAGGTGAACTTTTTTTTTCCTCCTGCTGATTTCTCTGGTTTAATTTTCTAGTTATTTGGTACTGTCTTTCAGTATGTAATTACGGATTTTTTAGGACAGTTTTAAAATTGTTCCTTTCCAAATTTAAGTGTATTTTAAATGTGAACTCAGTATTAGTCATTAAAGGCATCATAACAGCTTAGTCCACCAGTTGCCAGAACTTGAAATTCTGTGTTATTTTAGGACATAAAGAGCAAGGTAATTATTAGTCCTGAGTTAAAGTTCTTGGGATAACCTTTATGTGACAATGTTAATTATTGTTTGTAGCAGAGACCAGAACTGAAAGTAGTTATGGCACTGAGTGCTTGTTGATTTAATGCCTCCAGAATGCACTTATGAAGCATTTTATGTTTGAATCATTTTGACATGGATCAGAATATAAAATTTCAAATCATTTGAAGATTAGCAGAAATGTAGATTATTCATGTGAAGAATCTGTATGAGATTTGTTGCATATGTTAGAGACTAAGTGAGATCTCCTGGAATGTTTCCAATTATTTATGTGCTTTTGTTCTGAAAATCAAGTGTTTTGCTTAGCATTTAAAAAAAATTTGATATTGTGTATATGGTTGAGAAGGATACATGCCCAAATGGAGCTCTGACTAGGGTGGGAAGTCATGGTATAGGGGAAAGTGGATGAGACCATTGTTTCCAGTTTCCTTTTTTTCCCTGTATCTGGGGAAAGCAGGGAGGAAGGGGAGAAGCCACACCCAGCATCTCAACTGGATCATTACCCGAGGATGGGGACAGGCAGACACCTGATGTCCTCCCAGGGTCCCTGATGCAGGCGTGCTCCTGGGGTACTGCTCAGGTGGTTTTGATACTTCTGAAATGCTGTTGATTTATTTCGTTGCTTTAAGGATAAGGAAATCCTTCTAATATCCATTGGCTGACAGCAGTTTACCTTAGAGTCTCCATTTGCTCAGATACTTGCTGTCAACTCTTTGTTGGGAGAGTTGTCGAATTTGTTCTGTCCTCCATCCTCCGCTGTGTTACTAGATGTCCTCTTCAGGTCCCAGTGGATTGCCATATCCCCTGCCCCATGCATCTGGGCATGCCATCCACTGTACCGAATAAGCAATTGTGCATTTATTCAACATTTTCTATCAATGTGTAAATTCCACTTCAGACATAGCTTTGGGATATTTTGGCACTGCAGAGAATTGTTGTAGCATTGGATCAGATAAACTTCCCAGAAGTGAGAACTGCCTCTTGCATGTCAAATTTTTAGACATAATCTCATTACTGCTCAGTTATTTATATCATAACTTAACAGTATGCTCGAATTTGAACCAAACCCTTGCTTTATGACCTTAATGGGATAGTTTTTCATTGCATTTTTGTGAAACAATGTGAATGAAAATACTAACCATCATATTATAACTCGTTGAGTTTATTTGGCAAAGATGTATTAAGTTTTCATGGTAGGGCTTTCATTGTTATGTCTTCATTAAACTCTACGTTTCTCCCATTGTCTTTAGTTTGATAGAGAGAATGTACGGATTCCAGGAATGTTGATTATTGATACTCCTGGGCACGAGTCTTTCAGGTAAGCTTTATGAGTCTCTTTTCAAATGGCTTAAAACCATGGCGTTCACAAGTTCGGTAGAGTCGTTGACGTTTGGGTGGTTACTTGAGGTCTGTGGTCCATGTACTTACCAAACTTTCTCTGCCTCATTCATGTAGGTGTTGAAAGAACACCTATTATGCAAAGCATATCCTGGCACATATCTGGCCTGTGTTTTGTGGATCTCAGTCCATATGAAATACATTTTTGTCCTTTGGAAATATTCTTTATCATGAAAGCATTTTGTTTATAAAATAGTAATATTAATTTCCAGAAATGAACTCTTTTCAAAAGAGGTCAGATCATTGTATCAGAGAAGCGTTTAGCAAGTTGAGGGCTAATGGCACATGTACAATTTAAAGATTTACTGATTTTTATTGAAAAGTCAGATATACAGAGAGGAGGAGAAACACTGAGGAAGATTTTCCGTTCGATGGTTCACTCCCCAAGTGACCGCAATGGCCGGAGCTAAGCAGAACCAAAGCCAGGAGCCAGGAACTTCTTTCCGAGTCTCCCACAGAGGTGCAGGATCCCAAGGCTTTGGGTTGTCCGTGACTGCTTCCCAGACCACAAGCAGGGAGCTGGATGGGAAGTGGGGTTGCTGGAATTATGACTGGTGCCCATATGGGATCCAGGAGCATTCAGGGCGAGGACTTTAGCTGCTACGCCACTGCGCCTGGCCCAGGTTTTATTTTGTATTGGGAAGGCAGATATACAGAGGAGGAGGAGACAGACAGAGGAAGATCTTCCATCTGATGATTCATTCCCTAAGCAGCCACAACAGCTGGAGCTTAGCTGCTCTGTAGCCAAGAGCCAGGAGCCTCTTCTAGGTCTCCTATGCAGGTGCAGGGTCCCAAGGCTATGGGCCGTCTTCGACTGCTTTCCTAGGCCACAAGCAGGGAGCTGGATGGAAAGAAGGATGGGCAGGACAAAAACCAGTGCCCAAATGGGATCTTGGTGCATGCAAGGCTATCACTTCAGGCACTAGACTACCACACCGGGCACATACAATTTAACATGTGTATAGTTGACCATGTGTATCCACAGTTTCTGCCTTCATTGATTCCACCTGCAGCAAATTACAGATATTTTTCCAAACCTTGTTTCTGAGGTGGGTGTTATGACATAGTAGTGCCTAGGGTCATGTCCTGCGTTTACTTGCAATCCAATTTTGTCTAAATACACCTTTGGAAGCTGGAAGCAGCAGAGCCTGGTTAAGTATCCTGCTGCCCCTGTGGGAGACCAGGTGGAGCTCTCTTGGGTTTGAGTTGGCCCAGCCTCTGTTGTGAGCAGTTAGGGAATGAGCCAGCAAATGGAAAATACCTTCTTTCCTCATCTTGACTGACGTTTCCCTTTTACTCCCTTTTTTTCTGTGTGCCTTTCAAACTTTGAAAACATTAAAAAATTAAGAATAGATGATAAAAGACCCCTGTGTGTTCATACTGAACATGCTAAGTTTTATTAACAAAGTTGCAACAGCCATTTTTATATATGTTTTATTAGGTAATGTGAGTAATCTAGAGATGATGAAAATGATTAGAAAGATGTTCTCAGAGTGTATTCAAAAGTTTACAGGAAGTGGAATTAGAGGATGTTTTTGAATGCAGAAGTTTTGAAATCCATTCATACAATTGGTCATCAACCTCGTGGAAAATGCATTTTTCACAAAGTTATGTCAGGATTTCAAAATGTATGTTGTTTTTATGTAAGGGTTTGGTGACTTTGGTGACCTTGGAAGGGGATGGGCCAGGATCCACCTCCCGTCGATACTAAAGAATAACTTTTCTTCTATTTGTTTAGATTTTATAAAGAAATTATATACTTTATGGAAAAAATTACTCTATTTTCTGCTTTTACATCTCTTACCTTATTTCAACAGTAACCTGAGGAACAGAGGAAGCTCTCTTTGTGACATCGCCATTTTAGTTGTTGATATAATGCATGGGTTGGAGCCCCAGACAGTTGAATCTATCAACCTCCTCAAATCTAAAAAGTGTCCCTTCATTGTTGCACTCAATAAGGTAAGCACTTCTTTCAAAATTGAATTGGTAAAACAAACTACATTTTTTTAACATTAAATGTGCTATAGCTAGCACAGACAATGGACTTCATAATAAGTGTACAGTTTAATGTGCCTTGATAAATTTAGCTGTTATTCAGAGAACAGATTGCTTCATATTTCCAGAAAATTGTTAATGCTCCTGTTTGTTTTCATGCATTCCCAGATAACTCTAGTCTTCTTTTTGTGATCCTTGACTAGTATTGCCATTTTCTGATTTTATAAATGAAATCAGAATATGTTGTGTTTTGAATTTGACATTTGTTGTTTCTCGTGTTATTACGGATGTATCATAGATTGTTCTTTTTTATTCTGAACTGTAACTCATTTTTCAGGAGTGGACAACTTCTTCCTATCAAGAACCATTTGGATTTTTGTAAAAACATTCTTGGACCATACAAAGTTATCAACTTAAAAATTAGCTGGCTATAGATTTATTGAATTTCTACACCCACCTTTGTTTGCCATGGCAGGGCCAAACCTAATGATTTCATAGGACTTACAGGGCCAGCAAGCTGGACATTCTCCACCTCTCAAATAATATGCATTGTTTGTCCAGTGAAGACATTTTGCTTGATTCAGTTTTCAGGTTATTTCAGGTTCAAGTTGCACATGTGTGTTTTCCTCTATATAGTTGAATGGTTATTTGTTTTAGTTTCCTTAAAAACTTATGAATAGCGTTGCGTCATGTAGTGTATATAAATGTTCAAGTTGATAAGCTCAACACATTTTTCCTCACAGACCCTACTGTTTTGCCTTTTTATCAGCATTGTGCAGGAGTTCCTTTATCTGGAATGGCCCACTATTCAGTGGGGAGGTACTGCCATGGATGTTCATGTTTCCATCCCATCCTGGTTCTTATCTTGCGCAGTGTTTCATGTGGGAGTCAGTGGATGGTGGTTCAAATACTTGAGTCCCTGCCACTCCAGGTGGGACCTGAGGAGTTCAGGGTTCCTGCCTTTCAGCCTGATCCAGCCTTTTGGTTGATGCTGTCTGCTTTGTACATGTTTGTGTTTTTGGCTCTTTACTTTTCAAAAATGTGAAAATTTTAAGAACAGCTTCGTTTCCTGGATGCCATTTGTCTACCTTTAGCCTTCTAATAGGTGTTTTATTATTTTGTTGTTGTTCAGTTGTTGTTTGCCTTGTGACTGATAATGTTGAGCAACTCTTCATGCCCTGACTCTTAGAGGTGGCAACATATCTGTCTCTTTGAACAACTTATTAAAAATCATTTTTATCACTGAATCTTTAATTTTTAAAAAATACTTATTACAGTGTTGAGGGGATTACAGACCCATGTGAGCCTGTGGTTCTGATTAAATGGGAGTGGGGGTTTGCAGGCAGGGAAAGGACTGGAATGAAGGTTTTCCCTCCTGTATCCATGGGGCAGGGCAGAAAGTGGGCCGCTGTGTGTTGGCACACCACATCAGTACTCTAAGATGGGGATGTTCTTTGAGGCCCATTGGGCCCTGATATGGGGAAGAATACTCAAAGGATGTTGCTTGAATGGTCTTGATTGTTCTGAGAGGTTCTTGGCTTTCTTCCTTGATAGATAAGAAATCTGTTCTAAGATCTGTTAGCTGTTGTTAACTACCTCAGTGTGACCCCAGACTTGGGTGTGTGTTGTAGAACCCAGCTTGGAGTGTTCAAACTGTCCTTTCCGTCTTTTGATGAGATATTCAGTCTACTGTTGGCTTATGTGAGCCATTTATGATATGTGGACATGAGGCTCTCCTTTCATGTTCATCTGGGTATGCTCTGTTTTTGCATGAGGGTCAGCCATTGTGAGTCTTCCTTGTGATCCACCCTATCTCAGCTCCATTGATTACCTGGAGGTCAGCGGCACGGTTGGTGGATGCCCCACCATCATGGTGGTGATGATGATGGTGGAGTGGCCCTGGCTGTCGTGCACCTGTGGTGGCTCTACGTGCAGTCTGCTCCCTTCTCCCAAGATCTTTAACAAGAGAATAGAATAGGCAACTATGCTGGTATACAGGCATAGTTTACACAGAATTAGCATTAACCAGGCCCACAATGCCCACCAGCTATTTGCTGCTTTTCTTCCAGCATTGTAACACTTGCCTAGGTACAAGGTAACCTAGGTAATCGTCTACAGTTGGGGTGCATTGCTGATTTTTTGTGAGTCTTTGTAGAGGAGATCTTCAGAAGGTTCATGAAAGTGCATGTTATCTTTTTTTTTTTTTTTTAAGATTTTATTATTATTGGAAAGCCGGATATACAGAGAGGAGGAGAGACAGAGAGGAAGATCCTCCATCCGATGTTTCACTCCCCAAGTGAGCCACAACGGGCCGGTACGCGCCAAACCGATGCCGGGACCAGGAACCTCTTCCAGGTCTCCCACGTGGGTGCAGGGTCCCAAAGCCTGGGGCCGTCCTCTCCTGCTCTCCCAGGCCACAAGCAGGGAGCTGGATGGGAAGTGGAGCCGCCGGGATTAGAACCGGCGCCCATATGGGATCCCGGGCTTTCAAGGCGAGGACTTTAGCTGCTAGGCCATGCCGCCGGGCCCAACATGTTATCTTTTATTTATGTTTTTGACTCCAGTTAAGTATTCCATGTTGACTCCAGTTAAGTATTCCAAATGGCACTGGAGCCATTTTCTGCTTCCCAGGCACTTAATCAGGAGGATGGATTGGAAGCAAAGCATCAGGGATTCAAGCCAGCACCCATAACAGGGTACCATGTTACAGGCACTGACTTAGCCCAGTGCACCAGCATGTGGGCTCCCATATTATCTTTTTAAAAGGATTTATTTATTTGAAAACTGGGAGAGAGGGACAGAGAGCGAGCTTCCATTTGTACGATTGTTTCCCCAATGCCAGCCACAGGCAGGATCCAGGATTCAGGAACTGGAGTTGCGTTTTGCACACAGGTGGCAGGAAGCCAGTTACTTGGTCCGTCACCTGCTGCCTCCTGGCTGCATTGGCAGGAAGCTGGAGTTGGGAGGCAAAGCTTGATCCCGGTATTACATCTGAGCATGTAACGTCGAATCTCAACACCTGACCTGCACATACAGCTTTTAACTTCGTTGTCTATGGACTCTTTGAAGCTGTTTCTTGCACAGCTCTTTTGTCAGTTTATTGCATATGACAGTTTTGTCCTCCAGAACTTTTTTTTTAATTGATTTCTATTGGAAAGGCAAATACAGAGAGGAGGAGAGACAGAGAGGAAGATCTTCCGTACGATGATTCACTCCGCACGTGACTGCAGTGGCAGGTGCTGCGCTGATCCGAAGCCAGGAGCTCTTCCAGGTCTCCCACGCGGGTGCAGGGTCCCAAGGCTTTGGGCTGTCCTCGACTGCTTTCCCAGGCTACAAACAGGGAGCTGGATGGGAAGCAGGGCTGCCGGAATTAGAACCAGTGCCCATATGGGATCCCTGCACGTGCAAGGCGAGGACTTTAGCCACTAGGCTATCACGTCGGGCCCCTCTGGAACTTTTTTTTAAATTTTTAACACATTTTATTATTATTATTTTATAATACAGTTTCATATTCCCTTATCCCCTCTCCAGTTCCCTCCCCCCCAGTTCCTCTATATCATTACTAACATATAGTTCTTCATACTCAGTCATATGTCCATCATTGCGGGCATAGACAATGGCAGAGAATCAGAATCCTATTGTCAAGATATAGTAAACAGTTTCATTTTAAGTCCATCTTTGTCTGGAAGTAGAAATGCATACCACACTACATCCTCACATCTGAATGTAAATCTCAATTTTGCAGCTACTGTACATCTCCTTAAATGAAAAGTCATGATTCAAAATCAACAATAGAAAGAAGAAATTTACAATGCCTGAAGTTAAATGACATGTTACTAGATATGACAGTCTCCATTACACAGCTGCTATACATCCCCTTAAGTGAAAAGTCATGATACAAAATCAACATCAGGGAGGAAAAAGAAGTTAACAACATCAAGAAGTTAAATAACATGCTACTAAATGACTAACGTGTAGCTGAAGAAATGAAAATCAAGAACCTTCTTGAAGAAAATGATGCCACTGTATGGTCTACGAGTCATTGAATGATTTAATCAGAAGAAAGTGTTTTGAAGAGATGAAACCAACAGAAAACAAAACCCATGCGATATAGTTTCCACTGATCTTTGTTGAAGTGTCTCTCCTCCGGACAGATGGATTTTGTTTTTTAGTCTAGTCTACTAATCTGTGACATTTGATTGAGTTTAAGCCATTTACATTCGGAGTTTAATATGTATGAGTGATACTTTGGTTCTGTCGTTTTAGGAGTGGGTTGTTCATTAGGTTAGTCTTCTGTTGTCATTTTACTGGGATGTTCTTCCCATTTGCCTTTGGTTTTGGTAGGTGCTGTTCCTCTTTTCGGTCAAGAGAACTTATTGAAGTATCATTTGTAGGGCAGGTTTGGAAGAGGCAAATTCTTTTAACTTTTCTTTACTGTGGAAGAATTTGATTTCATTTTCAAAGACAAAAGAAAGCTTTGCTGGATATGTTATCCTAGGCCGACAATTTTTTTCTTTTAGAATCTGGAATATGTCACTCCATTCTCTTCTTGCCTGTAGAGTTTCCTGTGAGAGATCTCCTGTGAGTTTAATTGGCATTCCTTTATATGTCAATTGATTTTTTTCACGTGCACATCTCAGGATCTTTTCCTTATGTTAATTGAAGAGAACTTGAAGATCATGTGTCTTGGTGAAGATCACTTTGATCAAGCCTGTTGGGAGTTCTGTGCCCCTCCTGAATATTGTTTCCCAATTCTTTCTTCAGATTGGGGAAATTTTGCTTTATTATTTTTTAAATACATTTGCAAACTCAGCTTCTCTTTCTGCACCTTCTGCGACTCCCATAACTCTTATATTTGGCCTCTTAATAGTGTCCTTCAACTCTTGAATACTTTTTTTGGCCTGATCCAGCTCTGCTTCCAGCTTTTTGTTTGCTTCCCCCTGATGACAGGAAATACCTTCTAATTCTGAGATTCTTTCTTCTGCTTTCTTCATTCTATTTTGGAGACTCTCCACTGTACTTCTAATTTAATCTGTGTTCTTAATTTCTGATATATCAGCCTGATATGTTTTATTGCTTCCTTATTCTTTGAACTCTTGTATGTGTTTCTCATTTTTTATCAGAAGCTTTAAAATGAGTTTTAGGAATTCTGTGTGCCTCATTTTCTCGATGTCTTCCTCAGTTAACTCTGAGATTGGCATAGGGTTTTGCTCCTTTGCAGGGGATTTTTCGGTAATATTCATTGTGCTTTTGTCTCTTTTGCTCTTGGTCATTGCACTTCTGGTTAGCAGCGTCTTCTGCTTGGGGCAGGTTTCTAAGCTGTTTCACCCACAGGCCCACAATGCGATTTTCCTTGATGCGGTTGGTACACGACTTTTTGCTTGCAACCACTTGTGCCACAACCTCCAGCGAGTTCCAGGTCTGGATTCTTATGTAGGATTTCCACCGTGGTCTCTGTAGCCCCAGCTCTTGGCTCACCACTCTCCACACCTCCTATGATACCGTGCTGAGGCTGCACTGTTGTCTCTTCAGTCTTTCTCCCACTTCTGGTTGGAGCAGGTCCCAGGATTAGAGAGACACCAGGTGTCCTATATATTAGGTTATTGGTGGCGCTGATCTTGTTGGAACCTGTTGGACGTTAGGTCTGGGTGCCACACGGACCTATTTTGACTGGTACGATGCCATAGTCAGTATTATTTTCCTGTGCGACGAGTGCAATCATGGACTTCAGCAAGTTCTCGCGAGATCAGCACATGCACAGTTCACTATTGTCCCTTGCAGTCCAAAAGCTATTGCCACAGTGCCCAAAATGGCGCCTGATATACAACCACTACTTCAATTCTTGATCTGCTGGCCGTCAGATCCGAGGGCTATCCCAGACCTGTCCTGGGTGGAATCTGTAGAATGCCACGTCGTTGCAGTTCACTGAGACAGAAATGAGCTCACTCCCAGCTCAGCGCATGCTCCGTCCCTTCCCTTGCCCTTTTCTCCTTATGCAAAATGGCGCCCAATTCAGCTCTAAGGAGCTGACTGGGCTGTGAAATCCACTCTATTCTCGCACTGCCCGTCTGAGATCTGCTGCTGTGTCTCTGCTCCTGGTCAAATCAAACCAGCAGAACGGACAGTTCTTTGTCTGGGTTCACCACCCGAGATCCCAGTGAAAGTCCCTTCCCACCTGGTTGCTGGTGGAGTTCCGGATGCTGGTGGAGTTCAGATCTCCGTGCTGGAGTATCAGTCTCTGCAACACCACACCGTTGATTCTGCTGCTTTCCTGTGTCTGTCAGTCTCCAGGTACCCCTCTGCTGTTGTTCTGTCCCCGCCTATTTCCTGAAATATGTCCTCTGTGCTTCACGCTGATTAAACATTTTTCCATCCGCATAAACGTGTCCTTACCCTATTCCGCCATCTTGATTCTCCCCCTCTGGAACTTTTGATTGTCTCTTTTTGACTGATTATTTGGAACAGAAGAAATTTCCGGTTTTGAGAACATTTTAAGTATTTTGTTATGGTTTATCCTTCATTTGTTTTCTTACATTAGGTTCATTAAATGTTTCTCAGTGTTTCTCAGACGTTTTAGCTTCTGCATTGAGACTAATCTGTGTAGTAATAGGTAAGGCCCAGAACTTGCTTTTTCCCCTTTGGATATTCAATTACTTAAAAATCTTTGTTGTTTTCATATATGGAATTACTTGGAAGTCTTTGCTAAAGATTGATTGCATATATCTGTTTCTAGAGTCTTTCTTCTGTTTCGTTGATTTCTACAGGGTTTTTTTGCGTGTAAGATTTACTTATTTAAAAGGTGGAATTATAGAGGAAGAATTGAGGGGAGCGGGAGAGGGAGATCTTCCATTCTCTGGCTTACTCCTGAAATGGCTGGGACTGGGGCTGGACCAGGCCAAAACCAGGAGCATGGAACTGCATCCGAGTCTCCCTTGTGAGTGGCAGGAGCCACCTTCAGTTGCTTTCCCAGGCACATTGCTGGGGGAAATCGATCGGAAGTGGAGCAGTTGCAACTTGAACTGATGCTCAGGTGGGATGCTAGCACTGCCAACGTCTTCTTAGCTCACTGTGTCACAATGCTGGCCCCATCTTTATCTTGTTGATTGTAGCTTCCTTGTGAAGATTGGAAAGCCAGTAGTGGCAGGCAAGCATTTCAAACAAAGTGTTTTGACTGTTTAGGTCTTTGAGTTTCAATATGAAGTTTGAACTCATCTTGTTAATTTCTGTTAATTAATGGGATTGCATTAAATCTGTAAATTTTGAGTCAAGTGGTATTTTAATAATCTTAGATCAGTGATCATGGCATTTCTGTATATATCTAGATTATGTTGCCTTGGCAATATTTTATGGTTTTATTGTTTATTTTTCTACATTCATCCAATTCTTATGGTTTTGATGCTGCTGTAAATAGCTTTTAAACATTTAAAATTTCTGACTGTTTTTCCTCTGGAATTTATGGCTGTTATCTAGAAATGCCATTGATAGTTAGATATTTGCTGCTTGTGATCTATTAAATTTACTGATTAGTTCTAGGGGCTTCCTCGTTGATTTTTTTTTATACACTTATGTTTTCTGTATGTAAATGTTATGTTTTCCTCCTTATTTGTGTATGTTGTAAATCTTTTTGCCTTATTGCACTAACTGGTTCTTTTAGATCAGGCTTAAATAGAAGTGATGGTAGTAGACATCCTTGCTTGTTTCTCATCTTGGAATATGTTCAGTCTTAGACCTTTGACTGTAATGTTAGTTCTAGGTTGTTTTCATTTTGAAAGATAGAGACAAGTTACAGAGAGCTTCCATGTGCTGCATCACTCTCCAGTGCCTGGGTCTGCGACAGGCTAGCCAGCAATCTGGAACTCATTCCCAGTTTTTGTGGGTGACAGGACCAAATAGTTAAGGTATCGCCTTTTGGTTCCCATGGCATCCCAGTGGCATCTTAGCGCTTGTGCTAAGCCTCTATCTATAAGCGATATGCCGAGGAAATTTCACTTTTCGTCCCTTCTCCTCCCCTCCTCTTTTCTTTTCCTTTCTTAGATTTATTTGCTTTTGTTACAAAGGCAGATTTACAGAGAGAAGGAGAGACCGAGAAAGATCTTTCGTCTGCTGATTCACTCCCCAAATGGCCACAATATCCAGAGCTGAGCCAGTCTAAATCTAGGAGCCAGGAGCCTCATCCTGCTTTACCATATCAGTGCAGGGTCCCAAGGCGTCCTCCACGGCTTTCCCAGGCCATAAGCAGGGTACTGGGTGAGAAGTGGAGCAGTGGAACATGAACCAGTGCCCATATGTGAGCCTGGCACTTGCAGGCAGAAGATTAGCCAGTTGAGTCATCATGCTGGGCCCTTGACCAATCATTTTAAAGGTTGTTTAATTTGTAAACATTCTGGCAGGGTATGCATTTGGCTATAGCAGTTAAGATATTGCTCGAGCTGCCTGCA
Organism: Ochotona princeps; assembly: GCF_030435755.1. Taxonomy (NCBI): domain Eukaryota; kingdom Metazoa; phylum Chordata; class Mammalia; order Lagomorpha; family Ochotonidae; genus Ochotona; species Ochotona princeps. The sequence goes on along the minus strand of NC_080839.1, from coordinate 9,976,834 downwards.
AACATATGAGGGTTTCTGAGTTCAACTGCCTTGTTATACCTTAGCTTCCTGCTCAGGTATACCGTGGGAAGTAGCAGGTGATTTTGGCTCAAGTACTTTGATCCCTGCCACACATAATAGAAACCCAGACTGAGTTCCAGGTTTCTGGGTTGATGTGACCCAGTTTCAGCTATATGTGCATTTAAGGAGTGAACCAGCAGGTGGACGCTGTTTCTTTCTTTGTCTTTCAAATAAACAAACATAAATAAAATTTAAAAGTTTTTTCCAGCTATTTTTCTTTTTTTTTTTCTAGATTTATTTTTTTTTAAATTGGGAAGTCAGATATAGAGAGGAAGAGAGACAAAGAGGAAGATCTTCCATACACTGTTTCACTCCCCAAGTGACCACAAAAGCTGGAGCTGAGCCAATCCAAAGCCAAGAGCCAGGAGCTCTTGGGTGGCGGGTCCCAAGGCATTGGGCTGTCCTCAGCTGCTTTCCCAGACTACTTAAATGTATCATAACAGTGTAGGTACAGATAGGAGAAAGTCCAGCATCCTATTTTCAAGACATTTTTAACAGTTTCATGTTATGGCCCTGCCTAATGTGACCTCTCCCCTGATCCAACATTCTGTCAGGTACTAGAATCTGGCCCTGCTAGACAAGCCCCCAGCCTTAGCTTTTGCTTGGACTGGTTTGTAGTGGTCAGTATTGTTCGGTGATAACAAGTTCTACACAGAACTCATTAATAGGCTGGTGTATCAGTCTAACCATACAGATCATCCAGTCTCCTCTAAACCACCAGGTCTCAGTACCCTTGCTTACCTTCAAGGAAAAGTTCTCTGTCATTGGGAGTCCTTCAGGATTGATTTTTGCAACCCACAAGCACAGTGGGCTCAACATTGAGTGTACCTAGGCAGCAATTCTATACTCCCAAGACCCCAGAGCTCTCTACCTGGTGACTAGCAGGCGGGACCTGGTGCCAAATGGCGCACTAGCCACCTGGGCCCAGCTCACCGCATGGTCGTGGTGGCTGGAGCCAGGGCCCCAAGGATAGAGTCCAACCCGGCCTGGGACCTCCCAACTACCAGCAGGCTGCTGGAAGTTCTCCCACCCAGACCCCAAGGTCGCACCCTCCTGATCCCACCCACCACATGATGTTGGCAGCTGGTGGAGCCCTGGCCCGCCCAGTTCTCCAGGGTTCCCCTCTTAGCATACTCACCAGGAAGGGAAAAGCCTCTGGAGCTCTCTTGATTTGGTAAAGAATTCTAAGCTAATAAATGATGTTTGTTTTAATTTTATCTGCAATCATCCTTTGTGGTGGTATGTTTCTTCCACTCTAGCTGCTTTTAAGACTAGGGTTTTACCAGTGTCATAAGATCTTAATCTTTTATCATGCTTGAGTTTTAGTGATTTTTGTGGATTTATGATTCGTGGTATAACTTAAATTTTAAAAATTCAGTAATTATTTCTTCAAGTGCTTTTTCTGTCCCCCCCCCCTGCTTTTTTTTGTTGGTAGAAATCTAAGATTTTCTAGCATTCTAGTTCTCTTAGTTTTGTTCTATCACAAACTGCAGATCTTGTCTTTATTCTTAATGGAAAGTTGGACTGCTGGGATTAGAACTGACACCCACATGGAATCTTGGCACATGCAAGACGAGGACTTTAGCCTCTAGGCTACTGTGCCGAGCCCAAAACCAGGAGCTGCTTCTGAGTCTCTCACATTGGTACAGGGGCCCAAGCAGGGAGCTGGATTGGAAGCTCAGCGGATGAGTCTTGAGTTGGTTACTGTGTGGGTTTGCCCAAGTCCCAGGCAGCAGTTTTACCTGTTACTCTACAACTCTGGCCCCAGTACTTATTCTTGCCTATCATTCACAAAACTGTTGAAATTCTGACAGCTGTTACTGCCCACAGGATAGTTCTGCTATCTGAGCTTACACAAATTACAACCTGTGAACTTTTCAAAGGGCTTGGGTTGGGTAGCAGGTTACATCAGCACGTCAATAATTTGTTATTTAAGAGGAAGCACAGTAATTGTTCATAAGGAACTTTGGTACAGTGAAACTGAGTAATTCGTATTCTACATATATAAGATCTACTTGAGGAATTTTTTGGAGCTACTGATGTTAAGTTTTTGAATATTCCTAAATTTTTTAGAGATGTTCCTTATGAAAAATTTTTTTACAGATTGATAGGTTGTATGATTGGAAAAAGAGTCCTGACTCTGATGTGGCTGCTACTTTAAAGAAGCAGAAAAAGAATACAAAAGATGAATTTGAGGAGCGAGCAAAGGCTATTATTGTTGAATTTGCACAGCAGGTAAGAAAGCTCTTCCTGCTTTATGAAGAGCCTATCATACAATATTTTTATTATATTTATAATTAAGTCACCATTTTCATCAGTACCCATCCTATTCCCCTATTAACTAGTGTTTCTTGTTTTTTTTTTTGCTTCATCTCCTTTCCTTTCTGTTATTGTAATGCTGTTTCATAGGTCTGTCTTTGCATTCTGAATGTCTTAATTTTAAAAACCTTAGAAACTACTTTTCTGTAATACAGTTAATGCCTATAGAATAAACATGACCATTTTTCGAATGGTTACCTATTTGTTTATTTAGCTTCTAGCTATTCCTCCTCCAGGTACCTCTTTTTTTTTTTTTTAAAGATTTATTTATTTTATTACAAAGTCAGGTATACACAGAGGAGGAGAGACAGAGAGGAAGATCTTCCGTCCGATGATTCACTCCCCAAGTGAGCGCTAAGGCCAGTACTGCACCGATCCGAAGCTGGGAACCAGGAACCTGTTCCAGGTCTCCCACGCAGGTCCAGGGTCCCAAGGCCGCAGGCCGTCCTCGACTGCTTTCCCAGGCCACAAGCAGGGAGCTGGATGGGAAGTGGAGCAGCCGGGATTAGAACCGGCGCCTATATGGGATCCTGGCATGTTCAAGGCAAGGACTTTGACCGCTAGGCCATGCTGTTGGGCCCAGGTACCTCCTTTTTGCAGCTTGCAAAAAAATACTTGTTTGATTCCAGGGTTTGAATGCGGCTTTGTTTTATGAGAATAAAGATCCCCGCACTTTTGTGTCCCTGGTACCTACCTCTGCACATACTGGTGACGGCATGGGGAGTCTCATCTATCTGCTCGTGGAGTTAACTCAGACCATGTTGAGCAAGAGACTCGCACACTGTGAAGAGCTGAGAGCACAGGTGATGGAGGTAATGGTTTGCTTGCCACTTTTTTCGTTTTTTGTATTTCTTGGTGTTTGGATATCTACTACTTGTAGACTTCATGAACCTGGTGCACGGTACAGGTTTCATTTCCGTTGCAATATTGTCTATTAGGTTAAAGCTCTCCCTGGAATGGGCACCACTATAGATGTCATATTGATCAATGGCCGCTTGAAGGAAGGAGATACGATCATTGTTCCTGGAGTAGAAGGACCCATTGTAACTCAGATTCGGGGGCTCTTGTTACCTCCTCCTATGAAGGAATTACGTGTGAAGGTAAGCCAGTTGGAAAGTGTTGACAAGTGAGATTTGAGTTTAGGTTTTGGCTGAGGTTGCGTTCTGCTTTCGGAGTGCCTGACTTAGTGCACAGCACAAATCCCTCAGTTTCCATTTAGTTTAGCTGCCCAGCTGTCAGAGTGAAAATGTTTATGTTGACCTGTAAAACAATCTGAAATCATGCACAGTTTTTGCATCAATCTAATCTTCTGTGAATTTTTTTTTATTGCCACTTATATTTACTAGATGTGATCTCCTGAACAAATTAGAATATGTCCTTTTTGCTCTGCACTGCTGATTCTTCATTAGCTTTTTTTTTTTTAAGATTTATTTTTATTACAAAGTCAGATATACACAGAGGAGGAGAGACAGAGAGGAAGATCTTCCATCTGATGTTTCACAACCCAAGTGACCCGCAACGGCTGGTACTGCGTCGATCCAAAGCCGGGAACCTGGGACTTCCTCCGGGTCTCCCACGCGGATGCAGGGTCCCAATGCATTGGGCCGTCCTCAACTGCTTTTCCAGGCCACAAGCAGGGAGGTGGATCGGAAGTGGAGCTGCTGGGATTAGAACCAGTGCCCATATGGGATCCCGGGGTGTTCCAGGCGAGGACTTTGACCACTAGGCCAACGTGCTGGGCCCTTCATTAATTTTCTTTTTTTTTAAAAAAGTTAATTTTTTAAATTTTTATTACAAAGTCAGATATACAGAGGAGGAGAGACAGAGAGGAAGTGGAGCTGCCGGGATTAGAACCAGCGCCCATATGGGATCCTGGCAAGTTCAAGGCGAGGACCTTAGCCACTAGGCCACGCCACCAGGCCCCTTCATTAATTTTTTAAAGTGTTAGACATACATACTGAGAAGTACATAAGATCAATGGAAGGCTCAGTGATTTTTTTTTAAGATTTTATTTTTATTTTTTAAAAAAATTTATTTTTTTATTGGAAAGGCAGATATACAGAGAGGAGGAGCAGGGGACAGAGGAACATATTCCATCTTATGACTCAGTCTCCAAGCGGCCGCAATGGCCAGAACTGAGCCAGTCCGAAGCCAGCAGCCAGGAGCTCTTCAGGGTCTCCCACGCAGGTGCAGGATCCCAAGGCTTTGGGCCATCCTTAACTGCCCTCCCTGGCCGTAAGCAGGGAGCTGGATGGGAAGCAGGACTGCCAGGATTGGAACTGGTGCCCATATGGGATCCTAGCGCGTGCAAGGCGAGGACATTAACTACTATGCTATCGTGCTGAGCCTGGCTCAGTAATGTTTTAAGATGTAAGTTATTTATTTGAAAGTTGCAGGGAGGACAGATTTTCCATCTGCTGATTGATTCCACAAGTGGCCCACAGTGGCCAGGGTGAAGGTAATCCTTGGGCAGAGTCTGCTCTGTGCCTCCCGAGCATCAGCAGAGATGCATGATGGGAGTGGATAGCCTTGACCTGCGTGCTCATGTGCCTGAAGCACATCTGTGTGTGCTCAGAGTGTATCTCTGTACAAGGACACTGTAGAGTTTGTGAAAACGTGATTAAAAGATACTTGTGTCTGAGCAGTTTTGAAGTTGAAGTCTACTGTATTCGTACCATACAGTATTTGTGAGATTTTTTTTAGTTTTATTAATTACATTGTATTATGTGACACATTTTTATAGGCACTGGGATTCCCCCCACCCCTCCCCAATTCGTGGGATTTTTTTTTTTTTTTTTTTTTTTTTTAAAGATTTTATTATTATTGGAAAGCTGGATATACAGAGAGGATGAGAGACAGAGAGGAAGATCTTCCATCCGATGTGTCACTCCCCAAGTGAGCCGCAACGGGCCGGTGCGCGCCAATCCGATGCCGGGAACCTGGAACCTCTTCCAGGTCTCCCACGTGGGTGCAGGGTCCCAAATCTTTGGGCCGTCCTCGACTGCTTTCCCAGGCCACAAGCAGGGAGCTGGATGGGAAGTGGAGCTGCCGGGATTAGAACCGGCGCCCATATGGGATCCCGGGGCTTTCAAGGCGAGGACTTTAGCCGCTAGGCCACGCCGCCGGGCCCAATTCGTGGGATTTTTAAAAAGGCTTGCAGTGTTTTGATTTCAAAGAGTTAAGGAGGTGGAGGGAGTACTTCACTGCTCAGCTGTCCCAGATGGGTCAGGCTAAAGCCATGAGCTTCCTCCTGATCTCCGACATGGATGGTGTGAAAGCTTGGACCAGCCTACATGGTTTTTCTCAAGCCTTGATCTGGGTGCGGGATTGAAAGTGGAGCGGCCAGGACACATCCGCTGCCTGTGTGTGATGAACAGGTTGCAGTCGGTGCTTTATCCCATCATCTTTTTTTTTTTTTTGAAAGGTTGGGGCTTATAGAGATCTCTCATCTGCTGGTTCACTCCCAAAATAGTTGCAGTGGTCAGAGCTGAATCCAAATCCAGGGGCCAGGAATATTTTTCCTGTCCCCCACCATGGCCAAGTACTTGAGCCATCCTCTGCTGCTTTCCCAGGCCATAAGCCAGGAGCTGGAGCAAAAGGGGAGCAGCCAGGACTTGAACTAGTGATCATTACGGTATGCCAGAGCCAAAGGCAGAAATTTAGCCTACTCCAGCCCTCTGATCCATGAACTTTTAAATAAGGTATTTACATATTTAAGGGACAGAGACAGGTAGTGAGCTACTGTCTGCTAAATGCTGACAGTACCTGGACTTGGGTGTGACTAAAGTTGAGAGCCAGGAACCTCCCGCCGCCGCCACTCTTCATGTTGCATTAGTCAGAAGCTGGGAATCCAGGCCCCGGGTATTTCAGTGTGGAATGAAAGTCTCCAGCGTCAGTGCTGTGTAGTTATTATTCCTCCACAAACTGTGAAGTATGTCATTGCTGGCTCCTTGATGTCAAAAAAAAAAGTAACACATTAGTTTCATATGGTGAATCTGGCATGGCTTAATCTGTTCTCTTGCTTATGTAAGATGTTTTATAAAGCCGCCGTAACATGGCTCTGTGTTCTAGTTTTACTTGATATGGTTACACTCTTATTCACAGTGGATATAGAAACTTACACTCTGAACCAGCAGGTAAAGATCTGTCTGTCTGTCCTCTCTGTAATTCTGATTTTCCAATAAAAATAAATTAATCTTAAAAAAAAAAATAAAAACTCCCAGCTGCAGGATTTTAGTTTTGTATTGTTCCCCTTCTTTATCAATTCTTTAATGTCATCAGGATTGTAGTTTGTCCATTCTGTGGGTTAGTAGACCACATTCCTGTTTCCATTTCTTGATTGTGAATGTTCAGTTATTACGTTGCTCTTTGTTTCTTTCTTTATGAAATTCTATTTTCCTCCTGAATTGTCTGTTACAGGCATACCAGAGATGTCGCTGAATCTCTCAGATTATTATGTAGTAGTTGTGCATTGTATAAATCCCCTACTATGTGATGCAGCTAAATAAAACAAATTTTTTAAAGATTTATTTGACTTTTATTGGAAAGTCAGATATACAGAGAGGAGGAGAGACAGAGAGGAAGATCTCCCGTCTGATGATTCACTCCCCAAGTGAGCCGCAGCGGCCGGTGCGTGCCAATCCGAAGCCGGGAACCTGGAACCTCTTCCAGGTCTCCCACGTGGGTGCAGGGTCCCAAAGCTTTGGGCCGTCCTCAACTGCCCTCCCAGGCCACAAGCAGGGAGCTGGATGGGAAGTAGAGCTGCCGGGATTCGAACCGGCGCCCATCTGGGATCCCGGGGCGTCCAAGGCGAGGACTTTGACCGCTAGGCCATGCCACCGGGCCCTGATGCATTAATATTTATGTATCATTTTCAGAAATGATAATACTTTAGTTTTGAAGTTCATTCATTTGAAAGTTAGGGTAAGAGTTACTCTGTCCATTTGGTGGTTCCCCCAATGTCCACAGTGGTCGGGCCTGGCTGGAGATGTGATCCAGGTCTCCCCTGTGTATACAGGAACCCAGGGACTTGAGCCCATAGCTGCACTGGCAGGAAGCTGAAATCGGGGAACAAAAATGTGCACATAACGCAGGCTACTCTAACTTGGCACATGGTGTCTGAACTGCTAGAATAAAGTATACTTGTTATTGAATTTATCTGTCTTGAACTTCGTGATTATTACAATTTGTCTCTAGTTTAATGATTTTATGATTCCAAGGCTATGAAGAGTATCTCCTGCTAACCACTTTCAAGTTACGTAGTCATGACAGTTTTTCTCTACATAGAACCAGTATGAGAAGCATAAAGAAGTAGAAGCAGCTCAGGGGGTGAAGATTCTTGGAAAAGACTTGGAAAAAACATTGGCTGGCCTACCTCTCCTTGTGGCATATAAGGAAGATGAAATTCCTGTTCTGAAAGTGAGTTCGCTTTTAAACCATTGAAAATGTGCTGGGGATGGTGACTGAAATGAGAAATTGATTTTGTACAGCTTAGCATCTGGATTTCATTCTTAACAGATTTAATGCTTTTAAATTACTTGACGTTTATCAAATAAGAGTTGAAAGCTCCGAGATGCTTAAATTTTTTTTTTTTTGTTTTTAGATATGGGATGTAGACAGGACTAAATAAAATATTTTTACTAATTTGTTATTTCAAAGCCTGTTTGCTTATTCTTACGAGCAAGTGGCCCATATCCAGCATAGGGTCACAAAGGCAGGCTTTTAATTGTAGCTACTTGTAGCAGCATGTAACTCTAACATGCTCTGACCTCCCCGCACTCACTCACTCTCTCTCTCACACACACACACACACACACACACACACAAAACATGAGAGCTGCCATCAGGGACTCGACCCTCACAGCCTGTTGGCCTGTTTCAAGTCTCGAGTGGTTGTTTGCATCAGTCGTTTTAGTGCTGCTGGTCAAAAGATCATCTTCTGCAGGGGTTCAGTGGTTGAGGGAAGAGCCACTGACACCATGATTATAGGATTTTATAATGAAAACAAACAGTTTTGTGGCTATCAGTGTATTTATGATACTTTTAAAGTTGGAGTTTTGTTTCATTCAGCTCACTCATGTGTAGTTGTGAAGTGTCACAGAGGTTAGCCTGCTACACAGTTGGTAAACTGAGGACAGATGAGGGTGAAGTCAGATACAGCTAGAATATGGCTCCTAAGTTCCTCTGCTGCGCTTGCTCTAAGCTTAAACTCTGCATTTTCAGATGAGCATATGAAATGATTTTGCAACCATTTTGTCCGAGGCTGAAGATGGATAACCTTGTTAAATCTTTTTACATTTCAAGGATGAATTGATCCATGAGTTAAAGCAGACACTAAATGCTATTAAATTGGAGGAGAAAGGAGTTTATGTCCAGGCATCTACACTGGGCTCTTTGGAAGCTCTACTTGAATTTCTCAAAACATCTGAAGTGCCCGTAAGTAATTGTACTCTGCTCTGCAAATCAGTGTTGGTTGTGGTTTGGGATACTGTTAACATGAGCTTCAGAAGTAGGCAGAAAATTCAGAACCCCTCTTTTTCAGTATGCAGGAATTAACATTGGCCCAGTCCATAAAAAAGATGTTATGAAAGCTTCAGTGATGCTGGAACATGATCCTCAGTAAGTAGTTCTTCAGCTCGGAAGCCTCCGTGTTAACCACTGTCCTGTGTGACACACCGCTTTTCACTGAATGATTTTCATTATTTTTCTTTTTAAGGTATGCAGTAATTTTGGCCTTTGATGTGAGAATTGAACGAGATGCACAAGAAATGGCTGATAGTTTAGGAGTTAGAATCTTTAGTGCAGAAATTATTTATCATTTATTTGATGCCTTTACAAAATACAGACAAGACTACAAGAAACAGAAACAAGAAGAATTTAAGTAAGTTGATTTTATTTACTTTGTATACCAGAAATGAAATTAAGAATGACTGACTACAAGGAAGAGTTATGTCAAAAGAGTCATGGCTGAATTTATGATAAATTCTTAAAGTGGAGCTGATTGGGAAATACTGGGACTTAGTTTGGGATACTGTTCCTTTAGATTGTGAAACCTGAAGGTGGTTAGAATGATTACATTGATTTGGAGGAATTCTAGAATCTTGAAAGCTTTTTAAACATTTGTGATAAATTGACCACATAGTGGTCTTTTGGATCAACAATGTGGGAGCATGGTGTGGAAAAGGGAGAACTTAATCCAAATATGATCATTGCATGTGCCCAACAGTGTGCCTGCCAGGGTTCCAAGCTGCAGGATGTTGCTGCAAAGCATCTCAAGTGTTCAGGGGCTGGGTTAGGTACGCTGGGCATAAATGCTTCTGTGGCACAACTTTTTGTTGTTCACACAGGAAGCACCAGGAATTCAGAAAGCCTTGTGCCGCGGTGCCTGGCCTACTCCACACACTCAGCCTCTGAAGAAAATTGTTTCCATCTACCATTCTTAAGGAATTTTGTAAGCATAAAAATTGTTTCTTCTTTTCAGGCACATAGCAGTATTTCCCTGCAAGATGAAAATCCTCCCTCAGTATATTTTCAATTCTCGAGATCCAATCGTGATGGGGGTAACTGTGGAAGCAGGACAGGTGAAACAGGGGACACCAATGTGTGTCCCAAGCAAAAATGTAAGTTGCAGATACATGCGAAAGCAGCAGATGGGCATCAGAGTGGTGACAAGTGTGTGTGCCTGTAGTTGATAACAGTGGGGTGTGTTTAACAGGTGTCTACTCTTTGGAAACTTTTTTCACCTCAGTAAGCAAAGATGAAAAAATTTGCAACAAGCAGAGCTTGTCACCCTCTAATTTGCACTATGGTTTCATATAAATTGCTGGTTGAGTCTTAGCACTTGCTTAATGAGGGTCCTAAATTACTCTTACAGTCCCCTTTTAAATCTTGAAGACTTGGGAAAAATTTTAAAGGTAGTGTATTGAATACCCCTATTTTGCCTGACAGAGATCACACACCTAAGGAAAATTAACAGTACTTCAGTTATGTTCTGTCGTTCCTGGTTCTCATTCACATTGCACCAGTTGCTTCAAATGTGTTTTTGGTAATTCAGTGTGTGCTGTATTGGGCCTTTTTTGGTGTGTGTGGTGTTTTCAAGTCACAAACTTTTTGAAGAAAAACTATTCCAGTTGTTTCAGAAATGATTGTTTCATTTTGGATTTGCATGTGAGTTCCTTATATGATTCAGACTAGGATGACTAGACAGGAGCTAACTGCATGGCGCCAAACTTGATTTCCTTTGGGATGCATGCAAGAGGCTCCTGTCAAATTTCCATTAGAAAACAAGTATTTTTCCCTTTTGCAATTACAAGTTATCTATCAAGTGTACTCACCCTACTTCTTAATCGTCTTTATTCTGCTGGCTTCAGTACCCACTGGCAATCTTCACCAAGGTCAATTATTACATAAATGGTGATGAAATTGTGCACCTAGAGCTATCTATTATTTGAGTATTATCTACCATTACTTTGGATACACCATGCATTCAGAATGGCCAGGGGAGGGCACACACAGATCACATACAGCATTTTCTTTGGTTTCTGATTCAGCAAGATACCCCAGGCTCACTCAGTTCTTCCCTGTCCAGACCTGACTCCCTGAGGGAAACACTACTTCCGCATTCTTTGCTTCTATGCTGTTTCATTGGGCCAAGCAGTGACTTGTTTGTGGCTTTGGCCTTCCACACACAACAGATTACATTTTCACTCTGTATCCCTACATGGCAGCCAGGGTTTTTGCAAAGCTCCATTCTCCCGTTTCCCTGCATGCCTTCCAGAATTAATTGCCACCACATGCTTCAGTCAAGCTCCTTTGTAACTTAGAATCTCTGTCTGCTTCTTGCTTTTAATGTGGCATTGGTCCCATGAAAGGTAGAGCACTCATAAGAAGAGACTTTGCATTGGGACCATGAATTTATAAAGCACACTAAATGATCTTTTGCCCTTGTTAACTATTTCGTCAAGGTCATAGGTAAAGTATGAACTGGTGTTAATGAGTATTACGGAGACTGTTAAATAGATTCCTACTGCCAAGGCATCAAAAGTAGGCTCTTTTGCTCCAGTTCTTAACTCAGCTGGTTTGTCATGGCAACATCGGAGGCCTGAATTCTTTAGTATACATTATACTTTGTTCTTATTTTACAGTTTGTTGACATTGGAATAGTAACGAGTATTGAAGTAAACCATAAACAAGTGGATGTTGCAAAAAAAGGACAAGAAGTCTGTGTTAAAATAGAACCTATTCCTGGTGAATCTCCCAAAATGTTTGGAAGACACTTTGAAGCTACAGACATTCTTGTCAGTAAGGTGAGCAGAAGCAGCGTGTTTTAAGAAACAGGCTGGCAGCCTTCTCCATCTGTCTGATCTCAGTTTGTGTGAGGGCTAAGTTTGAGCTTGTGGCATCTGATGGGCTCAGATGCTACATGTGGGTTCAGTTTGATTCATCTTTGTTGAGAAATGTGTTCATGGAGTGGCGCTGTCAGTACTCGAGGTTCCCAGACTGGTATGCCAACTGGGGATTCTGGTCTTTTAGGGGGAGATCCCTGCTTTCATCCAGCAGAGTTTGACCGTAAAGTGAGCACCAGCTTGCCCCAGGGACTTGTTGGGCACGTGCTGTTTACCTTGTTAGCATGTCTGACTCCTGCATTGCAGATAAGTCGGCAGTCCATCGACGCACTCAAAGACTGGTTCAGGGATGAAATGCAGAAGAGTGACTGGCAGCTTATCGTGGAGCTCAAGAAAGTATTTGAAATCATCTAATTTTTCCACATGGCACAGAAATTGGAGTGAATGCAATATTGTGTTGTAACATCACCAACAAAAGCAAGACAAAATTGGAACAGATGTATCTGAACACTGAGGGACTGGTATGGAAGGAAAAATAATAGGTGTAAAAAATGTTTTCCATGAGAAACCAAGAAACTTACACTGGTTTGACAGTGGTCAATTTACATGTCCCTCTAGTTCAATGTGCCTGTTCCCACCCTCTGTTGCCCTACCCTTCTCTACTTGGCTGCTGTTTTAAAGTTTGCCCTTCCCAAAATTTGGATTTTTATTACAAATCTAAAAGGTCTTTCGATTTTATACTGATTAAATCAGTACTGCAGTATTTGATTAACCAAGCTTCTGCAGATTTTGTGATTCTTGGGACTTTTTGATGTAAGTACTACTACTTTATTTATGCACATTCTTCCCCAGTAATTTTTTCCAGCGTTATTCTGCCATACGCCCCTAGGGATTTTTTTAAAAATAGAAAATTAGGCATTCTGCTATTTCTTTATTTGCTTATGTGTGAAACAATGCTGTAAAGCATAGCTGACTGCTGCTTATCGCTTGTGTGGTCATGACAGTCCAAACTCCAATAAACAGACATGAACCGTAACCTCTGCTAGGCTTCATGGTAGTGTAGCTCCTCTGCCACAAGTTCTCTTCCTCAGCACACACTGAGTGGACCTTGTGCACTCCTGTCACATGGTAGCAGTAGACACTACGCACACATTCACTAGTTAGACAAGTAGCAGTAATTGGCGTCAGGCAGGCAGACACAGTGACTTAATCACTGTGGTCTGATAACCTGAGCTTGTGGCTTTTCTTAAAAAAGTGGCTACAAGAAGTAGTTACTCCAAGTTAAGAAACCTGTAAGATAAGTGAAATTCTGGAACAGTTTCGAAGTCACTGGTAGGGTATTTGAGGAATAAGTTCCAAATATTCAGTAGGATAAAGTTGTATTTTTTATTTCTAAACATGGCAATAGCATAGAAAAATATGTCTAAATTCAGTACCATTCTTCATTGTCAATTTTTCTCAAGGTCCAGTGGAGGCAAAGGAGATCAACAACCCCAAACTATCTGTGGGACAGGATGTAGTTTTCCCAGGCGTTCTAAAAGCATGTGGAGTTCTTCCCATGGGAAGTAAAGGACTTCCTTAACATGCCCTTGTGTTCATGTGCAGACAAGAGCGGGAGATGGTGTAGGAGCTCTGCCCCCTCCTGGCACAAGCAGAATCCCAGTGTGGGACCTCTCAGGAATTTCAGAGCTTAGCACGAAGCCTGCAACGGTCTGGCCTGGAGACTTTTCAGTACAATTAACAGCAGTTGCTTCCTATAGTTGAGTGTTTAAGGATTCACAAAAAGGAGCCTGTACAAAATATACATACAGTTCTTTATTAAACAACTGTAAACACTTATTCACTGTAAAAATCCATAAAACTTTATAAACAAATGTTTTTGTAAATAGAATCTATGCTACAGTAAAAGAACACAATTATTTACATGCAATACTGACAAATTTGGCACTTTTTGAAAAGAAATGTACAAAAACACTTGCTTAAAAAGAAATCTGAAAAACTCCGAGCATTACTATCATGCACTTTGCAAATACCTCACAAGCACTTATGGCACAGCTAGCGGAGAGCACCAGGTCCCTGGCAGTAGTTACGTGACCTTTAATGTGCTTCCGTAAGTTTGCTGTAAAACCACCTGAACATTGTCCAGAATAAAGTCAAATGCCATGTTCCAAACAGATTCCACCGACTGCTGCATCAACCTGGAGGTGGGGAAAGAAGACACGGTGAGGAAGGAGTGCTAAACCACTTCCACCTTCAGAGCCGCTAGCAAGTATTTCCTACGGTTACATTAACCCCAGGAAGTGTTGCTCAGTATACACTCAATGAGTTGTTGATTTGCTACCCCTGCCCCGTAAAAGTGCTGAATAAACGTACCTTTTCATGTATTTTATAACTAGATCCAGTTTTTCCAAATCCTTTTCCTCTATTAGATCAGTACAGTATTTCACAACTTGGAGAATGTCTTCTTCCATCGGATCTAGAGAGGGGGAAAAGCCTGAAATGAGGACCAGTGCCAACTTTCTGCAGGTAAAACAAAGGCAGAGCTATCAAAGGGAGCAACTGTAAGAAACTTCAAAATTTGCCACGTTGGGAGTAGCTGGTTACAAATACGACTGTGTGTGCGTGCACATGTGCTGAGGTCACAGACCAGACTGCAGCACTACCCTTCAGCCTCTGCTCATTTTACACAGGACAAGCCAACCTGAAATAGTAGTTATCCATTCTTTGAGCAAGTTCTTCACATCACTGAGTTCAACAGCTCCAGCTAGATTGGGTGCTGGAGGTCTCCCACTGCCGCAGGGCTCAGGCTGCACTCTTGATGTAGAAAGAGCGTGTTCCTCCTGTTAAAGGACACAAGCGCTATAGTTACACAAGTACTAGGTCAGGTAGATTAGGGTCTGAACAAGGTCACGTTTTTTAAAAAAAACTAAAATTACCAGGGGTGTCTCAGCAGGGCCTTCATGCTTTAGAAATCCATCAATTAGCTTTTGGGGACTCCCACAGGCCCCTGACAGAGTTTTTGCAGGACTGCTGAGCTTGGTTTTTGAAGGACTCTGGATCTTCTTTTGGGGACTGGTAGAGTTTTTCTTCTTATTTCTTTTCTTTTCTTTAACTGCTGCTGGCTTTAAGTGAAGTAACGGGTTCTTTGGCACTGGAAGAAGGTGGATGTGAGATCCTCAATAAATAAGTGTGGATGGTACCATGGGTCTCTCTCCTTCTTCCAAATACAATCCCTTGCATTCTGTGTTCCCTACCCCAACAAACCCTGCTGAGTAAGAGGGACAGAATGGTAATCGCTAAAAGGGAGGTCCTACAATTCTCTCTGCTCTACTTTGGCTTCTGGCCTCAATGTTTACAGCAACCCTGGGTTCAGGTCTCCAGAAACCTTTTTCAACTTAGACCCTTTATGTCTCAGTCTAAGGACAACTGAGAGGTATTTGAGAGATTGCCTTTCTTTACTATTAATAAAGATCCAAATTCAGGACTCTCAAGACTTACCTACATTTTGCACTTACTGGAGTAAATGAAGAGACCTTAAAATGAAATTTGACTTTGGCCATCATATAAAACAACTCCCATCATTCTTAGCTTCATTTTTTCACGTACCACCTGATACTTACCGGAAGTGCCAGCCGGCTGCTGGTAAGCAGCATTCTCTCCCTGCTTCTGTCTCTCATCATAGGCTGCCTTCAGCTCCTTCTGCAGCTCAGTAGGAAGGGCAGCAAACACCTCAGGGTCCACCTAGGGCAAAAGAGATGAACGTCAACCTCCCGTTCCTTCCGGATGGGCACTGGCTTTTTTTCTCACGAGACTTTGCAATTTATATTTGTTCTGATTCGTGTAAGTTCTTAATAGGTTCTCAGTATCAAAGCTCATTAATCTTTAAAACGTTTAAGGGGAGAGTAAGCAGAGGACTAACTGGCTTAAACCAGCTGACACAGGCACAGACTGTCCACAACCACTGTAGAAGTCAGGGCAGGCAAGGGTAGAGGGACAGCAGGGCCTCGAGCATCTCCACTCTGCTGTTTTCCAGTGCGGCCCTACCTTGTCCCAGCCATACAAAGGGGAGCAGCATGTACGCTAGGCACAAGTTTCTACACGGTCACCTGATAGACATCCCCGCCCCCCAATGCTTTAGAGGGAGGCTGCTCCGTGTGCAGATGAGGCGGGGTGGATGAAGCTCAGTTGTGCCCCCCACAGACAACCTAGGAATTACCTCGTGTGAAGATGGAGGGGAGAAAGGGTCACGAGCCATGCTCCAAGCACTGCAGGGTAGTGTGACAGAAAAGGCTCCCTGCTTTAACTTGCCTGTGAAAGTGCTGGAAGGGCTATTACGTTTATTCCAGTGTCACTGTTTGATTCCTGAGCTTCTGGCATTTGCCACAAAACTGTCCCAACTCCTTGTGGCAGGACTGGTGTGGTGCAGCCATTCACTGGTTCTTTCTTTTGGGGGCCCCGGGTCTCTCCTTGTTGAACAGCATAAACTTGCTCTACTTGTTCCCGGAGATCAGGTGGAAGTGCTTCCAGAACAGACTGATCAAGCTACAAAACGCCAAACATAAAGCATGCTCAAAATACTGCAGCTAACATAGCACTTTCATTTTGGTTTGAACATCATGAATGGTGAGTTTAAGGTTTGCAGATTATAGGAAATGCTATCACCCCAAACTAGCCTATTTCTGTAACGCCTTGGCCTTTGCCCCTGAAACCTTAGCTGATGAAGGTCTGCTCCTGACCTGCTAAGTCCAGATAGTCATGGTATCTTGCAACAGAACTTCATCAATGGGCGGACTGTTCAAACTGAGGAGCAAGGCAATAAAGTCTTGGATAAAATGTTCACAAAGTACTACCCAAAGTACAAATAATTCTCCTAGTATCCCAGCAGCATTCTGGGAGAATGGAGTTTTCAAAGCTAACTTCCCACCCTGTTTCTTTGAACACTTCAGCCCTTTGGAGACATTCAATCCCATATCCTGGAAAGAACAACCATACTTTACTATTACTGGCTAGTTCTGCATGTTACCAGCGACCAATCAAGCATACCAGAACTGCTTCTCCTAGTCCTATAGCCAGTATCACATCTTCAGCCTCCTTCCATGCTGGAGAGCAAAGGTGGCTGCAAATCTTTCCCAGCAGTTTACTGTGTTTGCCCAGAGTGCATCACATAAAGAGCCTACACAAACTGCATTAATACCTTCCCTACAGAGACAAGTGTTTGCAAATGCTGCACAATCTTTTCACATGGGCCTCTACTTCCTTCTCAACTGATCACATCCGCTTTGTTGAATGAGTTTGCAGGATTGCTGCTGACACAGGGTGCAGCTCACAAGGAATGCCTTTCAGCTAGGCTGTGCAACTAGCAAGAGCTGCAAATTTTTTTTTTTAAAGATTTTTTATCGGAAAGTCAACTATACAGAGAGGAGGACAGGACAGACAGGAAAATCTTCGTCTGATGGTTCACTTCCCAAGCGACCATAACGGCCGGAGCTGAGCCAATCAGAAGCCAGGAGCCCTTCCGGGTCTCCAACATGGGTGCAGGGTCCCAAGGCTTTGGGCTGTCCTCGACTGCTTTCCCAGGCCACAAGCAGGGAGCTGGATGGGAAGCAGGGCCGCTTGGATTAGAACCGGCGACCACATGGGACCCTGGTGCGTGCAAGGCGAGGACTTTAACCACTACCCTATCGTGCCGGGCCCCCAAGAGCTGCAAATCTTTTGCACAAGTTCCATCATTCTCCTAACCAACTGCTCCTCATTTAGAATTGCGCCAACATGATCCACCCTAACAAGCAGCCTCCTCTTCCCTTTCTTTGTTGTACAGAATAAATGATATGTCACCCTTTGTTTTTTTACAACCAGCTTTGCCAAGATTTTTGGTTCTGTTTATGCCGACACAGGTATACCTGAGAAGGTGACGGGACCTCTATACTCAGGTTAAGTCTTGACTGCACACTGAGGGAAGAATGCAGACCGTTCCATTTCCCTGAAGACCCGCCCTTGCTCGTGTCAGGACTGGGAGCAGCTGGCAGATGCGTAGAAACAGAGGGCAGCAAAGTACAAGCTCTAGAGGCAGATGGTGCTTCCAGGTCCACAGCAGCCAGAAACACTGCAGGATGGGGCATACGTTATTAGATTCCTCATAATTAGGGATGCAAATTTGTTACAAAATCTAGGGCCATACCAATATGAAACATCAGTGCTGAGAACCACCCACCTTCCTTGTGCTCCTCTTCTGTGGATTTCTTAGCTTTCTGAACTTGAAAGAGATCACGGACAGAATGGGACCCGCCAGGATGGTGGCTCGACTGACCTGACGAGCGCCTAGGGCACACGGAGGGCTTCATGTTAGCTGGCACCAACTGATTCACGTGCATTCCAACCTGGAACCAGAATGAAGAGAGTATGTCTCTAGGACAAGGGAAGCTAAAATGAGAGACAAATTTCAGTGAAATTCTCAAGATAACAGATTACCTTCTCTATCCTGTGTACTATAAGACTGCATCTGACTCACTACAAAAACGACTTGTACCCTAGCTACGGAGCAGAAGTCTACCAAAATCTATTGTATCTTTAAAACCATGTATACCATACTGCAGTCGAGTAAAATTTTAAATGAAAACTTTTAAGAATGTTTTAAAATATAGTCTACTTGGCAATTTTTTTGTTAGGAGTTATGTAATTTTAACTACAAAATGTGATGGGGGAAGAATTACCCACAGGTTATCGAGACCTTCTACACTGCCAAGCTCTAGTGTGCAGTTTTACACATCAACTTCGATTGTGGTCGCTTAGTGACTTGTTAATCCTTCCACTGAAGCCTTACACCAAGCCATGTACCATGCTATAAATACTCATCTTTAAGAAAACCTAAAGTTTTAAATTTTTAAATTTTTTTATTTCGCTTGGAGAGTCAGAGTTACAGAGGGAGAGACAAAGATCTTCCAACCGCTGGCTCACTCCTCAAATGGCTCAACGGCTGGAGCTAGCCCAATCTGTAATTGGGAGCCCAGAGCTTCTTCCCTGTTTCACACGTGGGTGCAGGGGCCAAAGGCCTTGGGCCATCCTCTGTTGCCTTCCCAGAACTTGAGTAGAGAGCTGGATCAGGAAGTGTAGCAGCTGACATAATAACCAGTACCCAAATGGGATGCTGCCAGGTGTGGGATTAACCCTGGCCCCTGGGTTCTTGTTATATTTTTATTTGAATGAGTTACAGAAAAAAAATTATTTTGCATCCACTGGTTCACTATGCAAATGGCCACAATGGCTGAGGTTGGGCCAGTCCAAAGGCAGGAGTCACCCAGATGGGCTGTTGGCACCACAGGTAGAGGCAGAGCTGACTATGCCACAGTGCCAGCCCTAGGTTTTTACATTTTGGTGTCCTCTTGCATATCTGTCCCAAAGAATCTTATTTACATGTCTGTCTCTTCCCTCTATACAAGTTTCACACTTGCAATCATTAGTTTCATCTTGTAGGAGACAATAACCGGAATACTAAGATAATGCATGTAGAACTAGCCTGAGAAAGACACTATAAAATCTAAGATACACAGAAAATTCAGAGCCAGGCTAACAACTCCAACTTGCCTGAAAACCAAAATCATCAGCTCCGATAAGTTTCTCTTCTGCTTTAGATAATAACAAAGGAGCTAGAGATTTGTATATGTGCCTCAAACCTCCATCATCATCATTCTGAGACCAAGTCAAAATTCAAAACCATATTACACACTTACCCCTCTCATATCTGATATATTTAGCTTCATTGAGTGAAACATGTTTAACGCAGCCTTTCCAATTATTTTCACACTATCCGTTGCCTGATCAAGAGTTACAGTCCTGCAAATGATAGGATGAAACTGTTAGAGAACCTGAAGTTATATGCTTTGTGTACTCACTGGTAGTTCCAACAGCAGTTCTGTACTACTACGGAATAAGTGTACAGGTAAGAGACATGCAACACAACCCCCAGAGACGACAGCCAGCTGCTGGCCCCAGTAACTGCTGAGTATCCCCCTGGTCTGCTTCAGAGCATAAGCAGGGTATCACACTGCAAACAGAAAATGACTAACTCAGTATCAATACATTCCCTATAGTTTATGTTTCAACGGAAAATTTACTTTTTTTGGATGAGCTTTTCCATGTATCTTTCACAAACTGAATTTCAGCTGTTAAACCAACATTTTGGATTCCCAGAAAAAGTGTCAAAACTGAATATGATTTCCCTCCAGAAAATATGAAAAGGTAATTCTCCTGAGTAAGGGCTCAACAACCAGTGTATCGTTGCAATGACCACCAATACTCTACTGGAAATACATACCCATGATAATACTTACGAACTTATGTTAGTTAAAAACAGCCAACTGCATAAAAATGTTTTAGAAATTACGTTGTTTAATATGTACTTTATACTCGCTGATTTGAGGGTAAGTTAATAATTAAAAATAAAATTGGGAGTTTCTGTTTCTGACAGTTGCCTAAGACAATCACATACATGAACTAATCTTTAAACTGGACACATGGCTTGAGAGTCAACAGTATTTAACTTTAGTTTGACAAACAAAATGCAATGTATCGCGCAATATAAAAGCATGCAAAGCCAAGTATTTTTATATGTCACAAATATTATAATAAGTTCGATATATGGCCCTCACATTAAAAAATAAAACAGCCTCTGAGCTTTTTCCCACTATTCAGAAACCAATTACTCCTCCTCGCAGAGAGAATTCATGCCTGTGTAATGAAGTGGAGACCTTACATCGTTTCTGGAAGGATTACACGGACACCTCAGGGGAAGCTGCCAGGTCCACACCCCCCAGCACCTGTGCTGTTCTGCTCACACGCTGCCAGGAACAGCCTGGAGGCCCCAAGGAAAGGCTGCTACGAGGAAATCAGAAGCAGCCCCAAACCCCACTCCCGAAAGGGCCACGCGAGCCCATTAACCTGATTCCACAGGCCTGACCCACAGAACGTCACGTAAGACAGCTCTTTATTCACTCTTTAGTTTTGTTTTCTGTTAATTCCAATAAGCCACACCAAAATACTATCAGTATTGCTTCTGTGCTTACCTGAAAATGGTATCACAAATCCCATGGCCTCCGAATTTTGCAGTCTCTACAGGGGCTCCCGGCTTTCGCACCATGACTTTCAGAGTCAGACGTTTACCCTTCACGCCGGCAGCTTCAAGTCGTCTTTGAATTTCTTCTGATAGACTCATAAGAAAAGCTTCTGCCTCTTTGGCCTGTATTTTCAAACAAATACGGAAAAACTTCCATGTTATTTGCCTGTGTATCTTAGTAATTATTTTCACTTTGAATGTATCAAAGAAGAATGCTATTTACTACCCTGCTAACCATCCATTCATGGCAAATGGTCATTCTGAGTGCCAGCTCTGCTGTACAGCAGGATAACACGCCTCTTGCCCCGGCCATCCAACATCATGTATACCCACTCAAGGCAAGGCCTCGACTTGAGCCCCGGACTCAAGGCAACGCCGTACCACCTACATTCCAGCTTCCTGCTAATGTGTCTGGGAAGGCAGTGGTTATAGGTCCAAGTGATTGTGCCCTGCTAACCATGTATGAGACCGAGATGGAGTTCATGGCTACTGGCTTCAGCCTGGTCCAGACTTGGATCCTGAGGCCATTTGGGTGAGGGAATGCGAAATCCTTCCTACTCTGCTTGATGCTGTTTTTCAGACTTTACATGCACAAACTGGAAAGCAGAGTTATACATGGACAGAATTTCCATCCACTGGTTCATCATCCAAATGGCTGCCACTGTCAGGGCGCAACCAGACCATAGAAAACTTCGGCTAAAGTTATTTTCTGGGTCGGTGCCCAAGTCCTGGCACCATCTTCCACTGCTATTCGAGGCCATTAGCAGGGAGCTGGATTGGAAGTGCAACAGCTGGGACATACATCGACTCCCATGTAAGATGCCAGAACCTCAGTGGCAATAACGCTGGCACCTCAATTAAGTGAATGTACTCTAACTATACAAAAGTACATTCATCTTCCCAATAAGGCATGACTGCTAAGTTCATTTTCCTGTTGCTGTTCTTTTTTCTAATTTATTTATTTACTTATTTATTTTTTAAGATTTATTTATTTTTTTATTACAAAGTCAGATATACAGAGGAGGAGAGACAGAGGGGAAGATCTTCCGTCCAATGATTCACTTCCCAAGTGAGCGCCAACGGCTGGTGCTGCACTGATCCGAAGCCGGGAACCAGGAACTTCTTTCCGGGTCTCCCAAGCGGGTGCAGGGTCCCAAATCTTTGGGCCGTTCTCAACTGCTTTCCCAGACCACAAGCAGGGCGCTGGATGGGAAGTGGAGCTGCCGGGATTAGAACTGGTGCCCACATGGGATCCCTGTGCATTCAAGGCCGGAGACTTTAGCCGCCAGGCCCTCTAATTTATTTTTTTAATGTTCCTTTTTTTTCCTGTTGTTTTTCTACATTTCATTTCAAATATGGCAGTGTCATGGTTTACATGGAAACAGGACTAAGAGTAAAGCACAATCTGTCATGTGAGCAGTACCTGTGTAAACCGTATTCCATAGTTGATCTCAGCAGAAACAGATTTTCTTTCCTTTTCAGTTCGAACTGGTCTGTCATCCAAACCACGGCAGAACCTATACAGCATCTGACCAGTTTTGGGACCAAATTCTTTTTGGAGTTTGGCCATGGTCATATATTGCAAATCTCCACAAGTTTTAATTCCCAAAGATGCCAACTTAGATTCCATTGATCGTCCAACTCCTATGAAAAGGAATAGACACAGTTCTAGTTTTGCAGAATTACTAAAAGTAATCAAGTTTGAAATAATTGCTTTGAAATAATCTTTATAATCTTTTTTTTAAAGATTTATTTATTTTTTATTACAAAGTCAGATATACAGAGGAGGAGGAGAGACAGAGAGGAAGATCTTCCATCTGACGTTTCACACCCCACGTGACCACAACGGCTGGTACTGCGTCGATCCAAAGCCGGGAACCAGGAACCTCTTCCGGGTCTCCCACGCGGGTGCAGGGTCCCAATGCATTGGGCCGTCCTCAACTGTTTTCCCAAGCCACAAGCAGGGAGCTGGATGGGAAGTGGAGCTGCCGGGATTAGAACCGGCACCCACATGGGATCCCGGGGCGTTCAAGGTGAGGACTTTAGCCGCTGGGCCACGCTGCCGGGCCCAATCTTTATAATCTTAAGTGGAAAAACTGAAGTATCTTGTAAGACTGAAAGAAATACTGTTGGTATAAAATTATCCCAGTAGTAGATTCCAGAACTATCCTAGTCTGGACTCTATATAGAAATAAATCAGAGAGGCAAATACAGGGCACTTCAAAAAGATAATGAACAGATAGTTACTCTGCTCTGAAAGACCTTGTTTTGGACTTTTTTTTTTGGTAAAAAATATTTTTAAAGATTATATGAAAAGTCAGAGCTACAGAGGGAGAAGCTGTGATCTTCAGGCGCTACTCATACTCACCCCTCAGCTGAACACAATGGCTGGGGCAGGGCCGAGCAGAAGGCAGGAGCTGCTTCCAAGATCCCCTTGTCAGGGAAGCAGAGGTCTAAACATCTGAGCCAACATCCATGCTTTCGCCAAGGTGCATCAACTGGGAGCTGAACAGCCAGACTTGGAACCAGCGTCCGTATGTGATGCCAGTGTTATATGAGGTGCTTTACCCACGACACCAGGAAGGTGGCTCAGGTGAAAAAATTTTGAATCTACACATTACAAAGGGCCTTTAAAAAGCTCATGTAAGGGAATCAGAGTTATAGTGCAACAGGTTAAGCTTTCCTTTTTAACATTGTCATCCCATATTAACTTCTGATCCAGCTCTGTATAAGCAGCTAATGACAGCAGCATAAAACACTCAAGTGACTGGGTCCTGGCCACCCGCCTACAAGATGTGCCTGGACTTCCAAACCCCTGGTTTTAGCCTAGACTAACCCTGTTAATAGGGGAAATGAAACAGCAGATGAAAGATACCTTTCTCTCTCAATGCTTTTCAAGTAACCTTTATAAAAAATTCATGGAAGATATATATATTATGAAAAAAAATGCACAGATTTTCAATTTTTTTTTCCAAAATATTATCCTTCAAGTCAAATCTTTCACAAAGTTTTTGAAGTGTCCCTGTATACATAACTAAATTTATCTAAAGAACATGATTTTGGGGAGAATTACGGCTCAGCAGATTACACTGCTGCCCAGGACATCAGCATACCATGTGAGCACTAGTTCCAATCCTAGCTTCACTTCCAGTTCAGCCCTCTGCTGATGTGCTAAGCAGGCACTGGAAGATGGCGTAGGTCCCTGGGTGCCTGTACTCATGCGGGAAGAGTTTTGGATAGAGTTCCAGACTCCTGGCTTTGGTCTGGCCCAGGAATGCTTGTTACGGCCACTGGGACATGAACCTGGGGATGGAACATCTCTCCCTCTCTGTAACTCCACCTTTCAATTATATCTTAAAAAAAAAAAAGAACTTTCTTAAGAAGTAGTAAAGTGTTGGGATCCTGCGACCACTGGATGACCTGAAAGAGGTTTGTGGCTTCAGATCGGCTCTGTTCCAGCTACTACGGCTACTCAGGCAGAGAACCAGCATACGGAAGGTCTTTCTGTCTCTCTTTCTCTATAAATGTGCCTTTTCAATGAAAATAAATAAACCTTAAAAAAAAAAAATAGAAGATTACTCTGGGGCAGGCTGGTAATTTCCATCCCATTAAAAGGATGAATTCTGCTTCTTTCAGCTGAGATACTGGCTTTTCTCAATTTGCTCTCTAAGCTTTAAAAAGGTATATAATCTGGGAAAGTATTTCAAAGTAACTAAGGCAAAGTATAATTCTTATTAAAAATGAAATTCCAAGTATGGTCAGGTATTTCTCAATACAGGGAGGGCAAATGCAAGGGAATAGGAGCATGAATTACAGACAAGGCAGGTAGACACTCTGCACAGCTGTTTGTTCTGGAACACTTCGTCTCATATTATTTTCCATGACACTTCGTTCCCCACTCCCACAATATGATCATGATTTGTCCCTTATAGATCTGGAGGCCAGTGGACTTGAAAGATGAGCAAGAGGCGGTCATGCCCTTGGACTAACGGTGTGTGCATGTATGTGCTGGGCGGGCAGAGGCTGTCTCAGTTTCAGAGTGTCTTCTTGCGGCTATGCTGATCAAAGCTAGGAGTACACAGAGGAAAACAACTACTATTTACTAACCAGCATGAAAGAACAGCACTCTATTAAACACCATCTATTTAAACACAATGCCAACTAGCATCACTGTTCCACTCCATGGAAAGCTGACCCGATGCAATGCAAGGCAGGGTGTGGCTGACCTTGGGGGACGGTGAAAACCAGTGAGGCTGCAGCAGCACCAGAACCCTGGAGAGCTGCTCCTTTGAACTGAACGCCTGATGCAAGTACAGGAAAAAAGAGAAAGTGAAGGAGGCAGAAGGCACAAACTGAATTCCTGGGAAAGAAAACATGCTCGCTAGAACCAAGTCTTTAAAGAAGCCAAGAAGCAAATCAGTTTTGGGAGCTGTTGGGCAACTGGGATGGACCTGGTGTGTCTCAGAAGAACTACTGGTCTAGATTTCAAGTGGTCAGTAGTGGTCCCACCCCAGCACCCAGACACCAAGCAGCTTCCTGGGGCAACATCTTTGCCAGCTGAGAACACACAGGATGGATATATTGTGTGTGTGCACTGCGTGGGAAGCTGAGCAACCTTCCTCATGAGGCTAGTACTGGACTTTCTGACCACAGACATCTGTGTCGTGTTTCTGCAAACGCAATAAAGACAGAAATCACAGGATGGAGGCACAGATCACACACAGGCTGAAGCTCCAAAGAACATGTAGACACAGTCCTTGCTGTTCTGTCAGCTGCTAGGGACAGTCCCTTCTTTCATTATGGAAGAATAAAGTTAAGTGACTTACATGTTAGTTTAATATAAACATTGTTCTGTGGAGTCTTCTAAAACTTTCTAATATAAATGTTTTTTCTTCTCAAGTAACCTTGAAGCAAGTGAAGGGGAATAGGAAGGTTACTAGGTCCATAAGTTAAAACTATTTCTGTGAAAGAAAACCATGAAACTGACCCACTTTAAAGACGGTATTTTGCTCTGAATTATGTATTAGCTAAATTTGTGTATCTAACGTTTAACTGCCAGAATTTCACACTGTGATTATATATGGACACTGAGTCCTTCAAGAGGTAATTAAGTTTAAACAAGGCCATATGAGCAGGCACCAACCCAACCTGACTGGTTTCCTTTAACAGATTGGGAGCTGAGGGTAAGCGAATGAGGAAATGAGGTCCTGTGCTATACCAAGTTCAACCACTGCACTGGATACCCGAAACCCACATCAGAGTACAAGTTGCAGTCCCAGTTAGTTACACCATTCTGGATCTAGCTTTCTATTACTCCATCCCAGGACCCAGAGATCTGGGGCGAGGACTCATCTGCCAAGGGTCATTTGGACAGTTAGCATGTGTGGATCCTACAAAATTCTCAACTCAAAATTAGTGTGTTGTAATTTATTGAATTTCAAGTCTGGCTTGCAGTTGCCTTGCTAAGACCAGAACAAATGATTCTGTGGCTGTAGCATCCTATGGCAAAGGCTAGGAAGGGTGAGAGCAATCACCGGCACACACAAGATCTGTGGCTGGAAATAGGACTGGTTGGGGAGCTAAGGGACACCCCACCTGGGTTGTGGTTCCCACTGATGAGCGCGAAAGCCAGAATAGGGGTGGTGATCTGGTCTATACACTGCTGCAGTGTCACTCAGCATGGGTGTGGACTGGGTCTGGGACGGGGGTTTGCCAGACTGGGCTAGACTCCAGCACCCATTGATGCTCATAAAAGCCAGGATAGTTGTGGGATAGGGTGGGCTAGGTCTTGGCACCTGCTGAACCACCCAAGAACTATGTCTGGGCATGGATCCGGTATGACTGGGCTGTAGCTCCCCACAGTAAAAGCCGGAACGGGTATAAGCCAATTGGGCAAGGCCACTGTTCCTGCTAGCACAGGAGGTAGAATACGTCAGCCTGGGCCAAGGACCCACATGTGTATGGGATTTGTCACTGGGAAGTAGGTCTGATAGAAGAACTTGGGGAACTCTTTTGACAGGATGCAGTCCCTGAAGGGGAATGCGCTGAGAGCAGCCCAGACTGGGACACTTGATTAACATCCACTGGCGGATTTGAGAACCAAGACAGGGTGTAGCACAGGCCAGGTCGGACACAACACTAGCTAGTTTACCTGAGGGCCGGGATTGGGGGCTGGCTGAGCTGGGCTAGACTGCAGCACCCACCAGCATGAGCTGGAACTGAGGGCAGATCAGGCTGGGCCAGGCTACGGCACTCATGGGCCAATGTCACGGTGAAGCTAGCCATACCAGACTGGGCTGCAGTACCCACCTGCACATGTGAGACTGAGGGTTGCATGGGGGAGCTTCGGGGGCCCCCACCAGTAAGCATGAGAACTTGAATGGGGAAGGCCAGGCCAGGAATGCTACAACACCTGTTGACCTTCAAGTGAACTGGGTTAGGGGAAGAGCCATGCTGGGCTAACCAACTGTATGCACTGGTGCAGGCATGAGCCAGAGTAAGGGCAGGTGAGTTGAACTTTGCCACAGCATCAGTTGGTAAGTGCTGGGAAAGAGGGCAAGTCCTGTTAAGATTGTAGAACCACCCGGAAAGTGCAAGGAGGGCAAGGAGTGGGACCAGTAGAGAAACTGTGGGCACCTCTCTGATGGGCTGCAACTCCCACTGGGTGAGCATGAGAACCAGGGCTCAAGGCAGACCTGGCTAGACAGGTGGTGGTGGAACTTGCTGGCTTGAGTGTGGGCTAATAGTGGGGTCAGCTGGCTTGAGCTAGGCTTCAATGCCCACTGATGTGTATGAGCACTAAATGGGATGTGGAATAGACTGCACCAGTCTGCTGCACAGGAGGCAGTAGTGGCAAGCACAAGAGCCAGGTTTGGGGGTAGATCTAGCGAAGTTATTGTGGGTTGCTTCAACTAGGCTGTAGTTCCCACTGGTGTACATTAGGGCCGAGTGTGTGGTAAGTAGGACTGGGCTGGGTCACAGCACCAATTGGTTTATGTAAGAGGTAGGGTTGGAGATAGAACCAACCCAGCAATTGCAACTACCAGTGTGTGCATAGGCTCATGTGGATGATAGAGTTGGACCCCATACAGGCAAGCACACACGAGAGTGGGAATCTGGGATCACTTCAGACAAGATTTCTTTGGGGATCTCCCAACTGAACCACTGAACTCAGTACTCCAACCGTGGGGAGAATTGCAGGCTCCATGGTTTTACCATGGAGTGCAGTAGCTTAGACGGAGCAGTGGATGGCATATCCAGATGCATATGGAGGACACAGCAGTCCCTCTGGGCCTACAGAGGCTATCCAGTACCACAGCAGAGGATGGAGGGTAGAACAAATCGGTCAACTACCCCAGTCAAGCACTGACAGATAATATTTGGGCAAATGGAGACTATAAGATGGACTGGAAGGATTTCCTCATCTTGGATTGGTGAGATAAACAGCATTTCAGAACTATGCAATCCACATGAGCAAATCCCGTCCCATCTCCTAGGTACTGGGGCAGTTGGGAAGCTGGGTGTGGCTTCTCCCCTTATCATCTTCTCCCATATAGTGAAAAAAAAGAAAATTTGGAAACAAAGGTCTCACCCCCAATCTCCCCTAATTCTCGAGCTTTCCCACCCTGATAAACAATGTAAACATCAAAAATAACAAAAAACGGTTCACTATGTATGTACTAAAGTAATAGAATCTATAATCCTAATTACTCTTCAAACTGAACCTCAAGATGACCATTAAGAACATCCTTTTCATCATTTTAACATAATTTTTTTAGGTTACATACTTATTAAAGGCTCAGGAATCTTTGTTGACCAGAAAATGTCATTTGAATCATTTACTATTTCATGACCAAAGAAGAAATTTCTACTTGAACTCCACATAATTTTTTAGGCTTAACACTATGCATCTGCAAATACCACTAAATCTACATAAAAAGTAGTACCTAGAAGCTACATGAGGTTGACCTAGGTGGTTTTATAATAAATAATACCTCTGTCTTGACAAGAAAGGTGTAGGTGGAAATTCTTCTACAGTATCTCAAGTTTATAAAAACGAAACACTTCACCTTTAGGCTTTACTTCTAATACAGCTCATCATTTGCTCATTAAACTTAGTAAACTGGGCTTGGCGAAATGGCTCAGTGGTTACATTCTCACCTTCATGCACCAGGACCCCATATCAGCACTGGTTCATGTCCAGGCAGCTCCACTTCCCATCCAGCTCCCGGCTTATGGCCTTGGAAAGTAGCAGAGTACGGCCCCAAGCCTCGGGACCCTGCACCTATGCGGGAGACCCAGAGCAAGTTCCTGGCTTTGGATTAGCTCAGGTCTGGCCCTTGTGGACATATGGGGAGTGAATCAACAGACAGAATATCTTTCCCTCTGTCTCTCCTTATCTCCATAAATCTGCCTTTCCAATAAAAATAAATAAAATCTTAAAAAAAAGCTTTTGAAGGCTGAGTTAGAGAGAGGCAGAAACAGAGAGGAAAGACAGTGCTGGCTCACTCCCGAAATGGCTGCAATGACTAAGACTGGGCCAAGACCAGATCAGGATTACAGAGCACCTGACAGGCTCCACGTGGCTGCAGTGCCCTCCTCTGCTGCTGCTTTCCCATGCCAGTAGCACCAACCCAGATCAGAACCGGAGCAGCCAGATCTCAATCCAGCACCCTTATTGAATGCCAGCATTGCAGGCAGTGGCTGAACGTGCTATGCCATAGTAATGACCCCTAAAATTATTTCTTAAAACCTTTAATTTTGCTACATGAAAAACATCCTTTACAATCAAAACTGAAATGTACTATTATGGTCCAGAGAAAATAATTAATAGGATTTTTAATGAAGACATTCAAATTTTGTTTTTCACTACATTGAAACAGATCAAAAAATGTTTAATAGTCATGCCTGGGAAAAGATAATATTACAGACATATGTAAGGCACTTATGAATGTCTACAGTAGACAAAAAAAATTTCCAAAGATTTTCTATTTACCTGGAAGATTAGTAACGAGCTGACCTCTGATAAAATCATCCACGTCTTCTGGTTTTAAGTGGTACTGTCCGTCTGGTTTTGCTTTTCTAGTTGCCATTCTAGCAAGGAGAATGTTAGAACCTACAACATGAAAAGGGAAAGAGATCATTCAAGACGTATTTACAATTAAAGATATCAAATCTCATAACGGGACACAGAAACTGAGTCTGATAGCGAAGTTTAAAGGCCACCTGGGCTAGCAGCAGGAGTCAGACACAGGCCAGCTACAGGATCACTCAAATGTATTAAATATGTCAAATTTTCTGTCTTGCTTGTGATTTTGACATCGTGGAGGTGCAGAAAGGAACAGGTGACACAGGAATGCTCAGATTTGACAGAGCAGGTTCCAGAGGATACCACTCAAGAGTCAACAAAACAAAGGTTAAAAGAGAGGAGCCACTGAAGAAACAAAGTACAGGAATGACAGAGCAGGTAAGCCAGGTGTGCGCCAAGATGCCCCGTCTGTAGGTCAGCACTTTCACACTCCTCAGGCATGGTGTAGTTCACCCTCCAGAAGGCTGCACAACAGACGATGTCCAAGTTAGAAGACTGGTACTGGATCTCATCTGTCGCCGAGGCCTGCGCAGTGGACGGCATGCCCAGATGCACATGGGGCCCTAACAGCCAGTTCAATAAGGCCTGCAGAGGACATCTAGTACCATGGAGGGCAGAACAAATTACAACTCTCCTAGTCAAGATTTGATGACGATTATCTGGGCAAATGGAAACTCTAACATGAACTGTCAGCCAGTGAACCTTGAGAGGCTTTTCTCAGTCTTGGAGCAACAAAATCAACAGTATCGCGAAGCGTCAAAATCACTTAGGCAGTACCCTCGGAACATGCTCCATGTTGGGGACCCTGGGATGACACTGGGTAGTCGCCCCCCATCCCTCCTTTCCCCACGTCCCAGGGACAAGCAGAAACGAGGAGGTTGGAATAGTTGTCTCACTCACTCTCCCCCATTCCTTGACCCTTTCACCCCGGTCGGTAGTCCACCATGAATCCTCCTTCACTACGTGAAAATCATTGAAAATAAATTATTTTTAAAAATTGGTACTAAAGCTCTCTTCCTAAACAGTACCGTGTAGCCTGCCACCCTTTTTAAATTTTTAAAAATGACTTCCCATAGTACAGCTCTGTAGGTATAGGGGTCCTTTCCTTCCCTCCTGTCCTTTTCCCTCATCTTATCACAGCAGTATATTTCCTTAGTAACAGATACAAGTGTATTGGGGCATGGCAGGTACAGGCAAAGGTAGAAACTCTTGCATTATATTATAAATGTACATTTAAATGTTTCTCTGGAGTCCTACTTTTATTCAGGAGACGTGTAATGCAATATATCTTCACTTCCCATTTAAATAGTTGATCTAATATATGTGTGACTACCTGTATCTATCCATTTTGTACTTTACAGGAAGACTGTATTAGAACATGATTCACTTCTGGAAAAAAAGTACAACACTTAATTCATTTTTTACAGAATGAGTAATAAATGTGTGAACAGGTTTATTACAAAGGTATCAACCATTCTGTTAGCTTCTCCACACTGTTCACCTTATGAACTGCCTACGAGTAAGCAATACTAAGAGACACTTGAGGTAAAAGGCACTAGATAGTAATAAGTTAATGAAAACACTATTCAGAACCAAGTGGCAATCAAGAATCCCAAAGCAATTGTACTGAACAAAAAGAGTCCAAGACAAGCTGGACACTAACCGATTCCGACAGAGGCTGAACACTTCGTCTGCTCCTTGATCTCCATTCGGACAGCATTTGCAAATTCATCAGGAGTCAGTTTGGTCTCTGCGAGGATCTCCGTGATGTCGACCAGTGCTTCATCACAGCTGACAGCCTCAATGTGGTGAGTGTAACTACCAACACAAAGCAGAGCAGGGAGTCTGGCCATCTGCTGACGCAAAGGTTGCAAACAAAGTCTTCAGGGTATCGAAGTCCAGCAATTTACATGAACTGCTGGAACTGCCATTATTCGGTCACCCAACTACTAAGTTCAAAGTCAGTCTTCTTTTTTTCACAATAACTATCCAAAATACAGGAGTTAGCATTCCAGTTTTTCCACACTGAGAATTCCTTTCTATTTTCTTTGTAAACAAGAGGTCTCTGAGTTGTTAAAACATTTTAAACCAAAACATTTTAAACCAGGGCTTATAAAAATACTTGATGAACAGAGAAACCACACAAACCAAATAATTAACTACTGTTCTCATAAACAAAACAAAAAACATATAATTAAATATCATTTACAACAGGTCCCAGGACGTGCAGGATCAAGAGAGTAACTGTCCAAAACGCCCAAGAAAATCCCAACTGCATCCCCTGAAACCCTTTTCTTTCTATTGTCTTCCTTCAGTCGCCCAGAGAAGGTGAGGACAGTAAGCTGCTACGTAGCTCCAGGCTAATCTACATGAGGGCTATGGAATCGGGAAACAGGACTGCAAGAGAAATGAGAGGCAACCAGAGAGGCTTCAACCAAAAAATGTCTCCAATAATCCCCCTGCTAATGAATATGCTGAGAAAACCAGGCCTGACCTTTCTCATCTGACAGTGGGTTACAAATCAGAGTAACTGCTCTGTTCAAATACTGAGAATGTGTTATTTAGGCTACAATAAATAAAAAGTACAATTTTTAAGAACAAAAAGGTATACCCTAATGTGAGGAACTTTGCTTGAGAGTGACAGATGCACCAAGGCAGGGTGAGTATGAAGCGTAGGTAGGATTTTGAAAGGATGGTAGAACACTGAATTTTTCCTCTAAGAATAGAAATAGGCCATCGAAAATGTCTCCAGACTAAATCCTCCTGGATCTGAGGCCTAGGTGGGCAGTTCGCTCTCTGGGACTTGAAACTCAGAACACCAGCTATACTGCTCTGCACCCGAGTCACCAGTTCTTGGAACCCACCTACCACTAGCCTCAACCTTGGACTGGGATTTAAAGCTTTCTCCACTTGGCAACAGGAATATGCCTGTTTTCTGGTCTTGGGAATAGTTGTGACTGGGGGCCAGGTGCGAGGCATCAATTGGTTAATCCTACACCTTGCAAACACTGCGTACCTATGGGTGCCAGTCTGTATCCTGACTGCTCCGCATCCCATCCAGCTCCCTGTTTATGGCCTTGGAAAGCAGCAGAGGGACAGCCCAAGGCCTTGGGACTTTGAGCCAATGCAGGAGACCTGCAGGAGGCCTGGAGGAAGCTCCTGGCTTCAGACAGGCTCAGCTCCAGCCATTGCGGCTATTTGGGGAGTGAACTCAAGGATGGGAGATCTTTCTGTCTCTCCTTCTCTTTCTGTAAATCTGCCGTTCCAAATAGACAAATAAATAATCTTATTTTTAAAAAAGTAGCGTGACATATGGGTTTATCATTTAGTACTCAGTCCTACAGACTGATGCCAGATAACTTCATTTATCTGTTTAGCCCTTTCCTTCCATACCAAAGTAAGATCCCACCAAGTCAAGGACTGAACCCTACTTCTTTCTCTGCACACTGATGTTCAAAATCCAACATAAGAAAGGTGAAAATGAGGAGACAGACAAGTAGGTATTTCTTGGAACATCAGTGTAGGGACTGACAAACCTGGGCCTAACCAGATGCCTGTTTTGGTAAGCTTGACTGGCACAAAGCCTCACCCACTCAGTCCACAGGGAGCTGAGAAGTCGTGACAGACTTATCCCCTCACATAGACACTGCACTGACCCCTGCTTTCAAGTATACACAGCCTGCCAAAATGTATTTTAAATTGAATTTCAACCCAACATTAAAAATACCTTTACAAAATACTTTTAAAAAATTTATCTTTTTTCTCAAGCCAGGTAATGAGCCCATTTGGAAAACATCACAAAACACTAATTTTTTCTAAAAACTAACTTTGGCATATCTAATAATTTCAAGAAGATACAAGGTTCACTATAGGTTGTAGTGAACCTAAACAACACTACAAATCAAATGTAATGAAAGAGAATGTTTATATGTTAAATACATTCTAATTCTTTATCCATCTGGTTCCATGGCAGAAAAACCAGAACCACTGACTCTAAGTTACAGAGGTCCAGAAACCAAATATTTTTGTCAGCATCAAGAAATACTGGAACAATTTCAGCAATGCAAAAGAGTTCTTCTAGATTGTGTTGATCAGCTTCTGAGAGACCTTGAAAGCGGAATGCTGAGGAACATCTGCCGAGAGCGACCCTGTCGATGCTGAAGAAAACTGAACTGGCCTTACCAGTCGCTAATGGAAAGACAGACAGACATGAAATGACGGGATCACACACTGTACCTTGCCAAGGTCTCATACATTGTTCTGGCAACTTCCTTATACGCATCAAAATCATACGGCACAGCTTGAAGATTAGGACACAGCTGTTTAGCATACCCAAAAAACATTCCGTTTTTAATACCAACTTGTCTGGAGAGAGAGAAAAAAACATAACAGAGATTACATTAGAAGTTTTCAAAAACAAGTATTAAATATATTGATACCTCCCCATGCCACTAACATACAATCTCCACTTAACTCTTCTCTCATTAGGGGCTAAATATAAGCATTAAGAAAACGTACAGGCTTCCCCCCCAAACAAACAAACAAAAAAATGATCACACACTCATGTGATTAGTATAGATGACATCTCTTGTCCGTATCTGACCATTTCTCCTACAACTCAGACCTCTGGCCCCTTTGCAGAGATGCCAGCATGCCATATGCTGGTGATACCACAACCACCACAGAGCAGGAATGTGCTTCAAAAAGAGGTTTACTTCCCTTAACACACGGCACAGTTTGGCCACGGTTCAGCCCCCAAAGACAAAGAATATAAACGCAAGAACTACACAAAACAGTGCTATGTGACAAACAGACAAAATGTACTCATCCTATTACCACCCAATTCCCAATTGACCAATTCCATGCTCCTGAAGTGGCTCCACAGTGGTTGAGATGCCAACAGCATTGTATATGGTAGGACATCACTCTGGGCAGGAGCCAGGGTTCCAGAACTTTGAGGGACCTAATTGAAAATGGTAAATTTTAAATCTACTGCATGTCTCAATGCCCCATATTACCTTTGGTATTTTGGAGCATTCAGCACAAAACTATAATTATGGAATTTTACATCATTAGTAAAATTCCATTTGATCACTCCATAAAGAACCAAAAGCACACACTGTAGCAAAACCATAAGCAAAGTAACAGCGCAATACAATCACCACGGTATATAATGTTGTTACGTAATATAAAAGTGGTTATCTTATGCCTTTATTTAATATTTGCCAGGAGCTTACTTAGAAAGGAGGTTTAGCCTGCTCTAAGAACCATGCTGTCTTCAGCACTCAGTTTGTGCAAGCTCCCAATGTGCAGGCCCTACAGAAAGCCAAGTCATCCCAAGGCACAAGCATTCTTTCATGCATTCAAACACCGTACCAAGACATCCCACTGTTAAAGTCCCTGGCAAATGAGATGCCCTCAATAGGAAGGAAAAAAATGAAAGAAGGGGCAATTGACAAGAACAATTCTTCCATTCAGGCATTTTGTGAGGTGCTGGGTTTAACAAGGTAAACAAGAGAAATGTCACTCTGTTCATGATATGATGCTCTATTTGCCTAGCAAAGGATGGCTCATACTCAACAGGCCTTGCTTTTAATTCAGTTATTATATAATTAGTATGTGTATACATACATAAATACACACACACACATATCTAAGTTGTATATAAACATGTTAAGTACAAAAGTAACCAAACTAGTAAAGCAGAAAAACGTCAAGTATCAGAAAGGGCAAACTTCAGGTACTGCACCAGATACACGGTTCAGCACGTAAAGCCTACATTCAGCAATGTGAACGTAATGACCTGGTTAAAGCAGGGCTGGAGAATCTTTTTTCTGTCAAGCGGCAGGTGGATATTTATCACAGCACTCAACAGCTATACAAAGGTATCCTTTTATTTATTTATTTATTTTTTAAAGATTTATTTATTTTTATTACAAAGTCAGATATATAGAGAGGAGGACAGACAGAGAGGAAGATCTTCCGTCCGATGATTCACTCCCCAAGTGAGTGCAATGGCTGGTGCTGTGCCGATCCGAAGCCGGGAACCAGGAGCTCTTCCGGGTCTCCCAGGCGGGTGCAGGGTCCCAAAGCTTTGGGTTGTCCTCGACTGCTTTCCCAGGCCACAGACAGGGAGCTGGATGGGAAGTGGAGCTGCCGGGATTAGAACTGGCACCCATAAGGGATCCCGGCACGTTCAAGGCGAGGACTTTAGTTGCTAGGCCATGCCGCTGGGCCCTCAAAGTCATCCTTTTAAAAATTAGCCCCAAATTCAAACATCCTGCCTGCAGTTGCCATGGCAGGCCCAAACTAAATGATTTGTGGGCTTTCCATGGCCTGCAGGCCTAACATTCCCCAGTCACCTATTCCTTGTTTTATTTTATTTTTATTTATTTATTCTTCTTGGAAAGGTAGATTTAGAGAGAAGGAGACAGAGAGAAAAAAGATCTTCCATTCGCTGGTTCAACTCCCTAAGTAGCTGCAACAGCCGGAGCTGAGCCAATCCAAAGCCAGGAAACCCCTGGTCTCCCACATGGGTGCAGGGTCCCAAGGTTTTGTGCTACCCTCTGCTGCTTTCCCAGGACATAAGCAGGGAGCTGGACCCACCACCCAATTTTAAAGCAATATGATACAAATTGCTATCTCATGTTGTTTCATTTGCTGTTAATTTGTAAAATCTTCATTTATACAAACATTCCTTCAGAAGTATTTTACTTCAGGAAAACATAGTATACCTGCTTAGGTACTCATGCACATAGACCCTAGAGAAAGAACAACCATCAGATATTACAGACAGTACAAGGAAATAATAGCTAGTCAGGGAAAACCAAGTAATTTTGAATCCTTGTTTGGGGAATTTAAGATCTGTTTCATAAAAATATGAGTAAAAAACTTGAAGTTACTCTTTATGACCACAATTACCAATTCCTACCAACTAAAGGCCAACATTAGAGAAGACATTTAGCTTAGACATTAAGGTGCCTGTTATCTCCTATTGGAGAACATTTCTATCATGAATGACTAAGAATAGTGAGGAACTCTTACAAAAGTAGGCTAAAAAAAAAAAAGGTTTAAAAATTGAGGGGACAGTGTTGTTGTGCAAGTGGGTTTAGCAGCCAATTTAAGCCTCAACTGCTCTGCTTCTGATCTATCTCCCTGCTGATGTGCCTGGGAAAGCAGCACAAGATGGCGCAAGTGCTTGGGCTCCACGTGGGAGGGAGACCTGTAGAAGCTCCTGGCTACTGGAAGTTGTGGCCATCTGGAGAGTGAACCAACAGAACATGTCTGTGTAATTCTAGTCTTTCAAATAAATAAATAAATAAGGCTTTAAGGGGAGGGTGGGCAGAAAGGCATATGAGGGCCAGTGCTATGGGATAATGTGTTAAACCTCAGCCTTGGTGCCAGAACACCATAAAGGCACTGGCCCAAGTCCCAGCTGCTCTGCAGGTATTCCAAAATAGAGGTTTAAAAAAAATCACCTGAGGGACCAGCAATGTGGCATAGTGGGTAAAGACACTGGCTGCAATACCAGCATCCCATGAGGGCACTGACTTGTGTCCTTGCTACTCTACTTCTGATCCAGCTCCCTGCTGACAGCCTGAGAAAAGCGGTGGAGGATGGCGCCAGTGTCTGGACATCTGCTGTCTGTGGGCCTGCAACAATGTCCTGCCCCTGGCTTCAGCACAGGCCCCACACTGGCCACTGCAGCCATCTGGGAAGTGAACTGGCAAATGGAAGGTACCTTTCTTTCTCTTGCGCAACTCAGGATTCCAGGTTACCGCTGTACCTTACCTATTCATCCACATACCTCTCTCCTCACTTACATGTACAGTGTTTGTCCTTTCCAGTAAGCATGGGCAACACTAATCCTAACACACACCGTAAGCTACTGTACACATTGTACTTCGCTGCAACCCCTACTACCCTCACATTCACAATCCACCCTTTATATCTACTCAAAACTTGCTACTGCATAAAAATAGAATGGGCATCCATACAATCTGGCATCTACTCCCATCTAAGAAATAGTTCTCTGAAGCAATTTCAATTAATAATTTATTTAAAAACAAATCTTAAAAGAATTTCTCACATAAGGAAAATATACCTGCTGGATAACTCCCTATAAAAACAAAAAACAAACAAACAAAAAAAAACAGGGCCCGGCGGCGTGGTCTAGCAGCTAAAGTCCTCGCCTTGAACGCCCCGGGATCCCATATGGGCGCCGGTTCTAATCCCGGCAGCTCCACTTCCCATCCAGCTCCCTGCTTGTGGCCTGGGAAGGCAGTCGAGGACGGCCCAAGGAATTGGGACCCTGCACCCGCATGGGAGACCTGGAATACCTGGAAGAGGTTCCTGGTTCCCTGCTTCGGATCAGCGCAGCACCGGCCGTTGCGGCTCACTTGGGGAGTGAATCATCGGATGGAAGATCTTCCTCTCTGTCTCTCCTCCTCTCTGTATATCTGACTTTGTAATAAAAATAAATCTTAAAAAAAAAAAAAAAACAGCTAGAAAACGGAAAATTCCTTACTAGAAAACGAAAAATGTATTAATTAAAATCCCACAATTTCAGGGTTTTTTTTTCCAACTTAAGATTAATTTTCATCACTTTTATGCATTTCCTTAGAATTAACAGTTGTGACTCAACTGATTCCTGCTCCATAGTATTTGGTCCCCTTACGCTGTTAATCAATCCTCTGTTAGGCACCCAGCTTAACTCTTCTCACTAATATGAATGCACCTCCCAAACACCAATCGAAACCAAGAGCCTGGACATAACTGAATCCTCCTGAAATGGAAGTCTCAAGGCGCTGGGAGCACGTCTGCTCGAGGCAGCTGTGCAGTCCTCAACCAGCACTCATCCTGACAGTGCTGGGTGTGACAGGCGGCCTCAGAAAGGCAGACTAGCAAATGTTCAGTCTAAAGACTGCCAGCCACATGCTCTGGGAACTAAATACAACAGTACGACTACCAGACACCAATGTCATCCCCCACAATAACATACTGAGGCCAGGGGTAGATTAGCCTATTAAGCGCAACATACACTGAGCTCTACACTGGCTGTGCTGCCAAAGTCCCCTGCCACAATCCAAAATGCACTGTATTTCACAGACTCATTCATTAAACTAAGTTTTTGGGTCCAACATGATGGTTCAATTGGCTAATCCTCCAAATCCAAGCAGCAGGATCCTTTTGGGCACCAGTTTGTGTCCCAGCTACTCCACTTCCCATCCAGCTCTCTACTTACGGCCTGAGAAAGCAACAGAGGATGGTCAAAGTCTTTGGGACCCCGAACCCAGACAGGAGACCTGGAAGAGGCTCCTGACTTTAGATCAGCTCAGCTCCGGCTATTGTGGCCATCTGGGGAGTGAACCAGTAGATAGAACATCTCTGTCTCTCTGCAAGTTTGTCTTTCTTATAAAAATAGATGAATCTTCAAAACCAAGTAAGTTTCTGTTCCTTGGCAATATTATCAACAAACAAGAAAACGGATACAAGATGCTTCCATTAAGAACAAAGGGGAATCAAAGCTTGATGTGAAACAAACAGGAAGCAATTTAAACATTCTACAGTTACACACATCTGCTAATTTCTGACATGATTATCCTTTTAATAAAACTAACAACAAATTTTAAACAAATAATTCAGATGATGGTATGCCCAAGCCTATTCCAGAGTAGACGTGCTATAATGCTGACTTTAAATCAAGACTGGTGGGACCAGCATCCCATATCTGACTCCCATTAGTCTCAGCTGCTCCACTTCCCATCCAGCTCCCTGCTTGTGGCCTGAGAAAGCAGCAGAGGACGGCCCAAAGCCTTCAGACCATGCACCCGCGTGGGAGACCTGCAGAGGTTCCTAGCTTGGGATCTGCTCAGCTTCAGCCACTGTGTTCATTTGGAGTGTGAACCAGCAGATGAATAATCTGCCATTCCTGTCTCTGTAATTCTGCCTTTCAAATAAATTAATCATACACACACACACTCAAAACTGATTAATGTAACTGACACAAGACCCTGTTTATTTGTGTAATGACTGAATACTTCAGCATTTCCCAACTGCTTGTAACTGCCATTAAAAAGTAAAATCAGACCCAGCGTGAAAGCATAGCGGTGAAAGTCCTCGCCTTGCATGTGCCGGGATCTCATATGGGCGCTGGTTCTAATCCCAGCTGCCCCACTTCCCATCCAGCTCACTGCCTGTGGCCTGGGAAAGCAGTCGAGGACAGCCCAAAGCTTTGGGACCCTGCACCCATGTGGGAGATGCAGAAGAGGCTCCTGGCTTCAGATTGGCTCAGCTCCGGCCGTTGTGGCCGCTTGGGGAGTGAATTATCAGACAGAAGATCTTCCTCTCTCTCTCTCCTCCTCTCTGTATATCTGTCTTTCCAAATAAATAAATAAATAAATAAATAAATAAATAAATCTTTTAAAAAACAAAATAAAAAATAAAATCATGTTCCCATGCGGTAGCCTGGTGACTGAATCCTTGCCTTACATCTGTCAGGATCCCATATGGGTATCAGTCCATGTCCCGACCACTCCACTTCCCACCCAACTCCCTGCTTGTGGCTGGGGAAAGTGGTGGAGGATGGCTCGAGGCCTTGGGACCCTGCACCTGCATGGGAGACCCAGAAGAAGCTTCTGGCTCCTGGCTTTGGATCAGCTCAGCAATGGCCACTGCAGCCATTTGGGGCAGTGAACAAGTGGATAGAGAATCTTTGTTTCTCCTTCTCTCTGTGAATCTGATTTTCCAATAAAAATAAATCAATCTTAAAAAATAACGTAAAAGCATGTTCAATTATTAAGAGATTTAAAAACTTGTTTATTTCTTCTATTTTTACCATTCTTATTACTGAATATTATTATCAATTCTAACAAACTTTTTGAGGTAAACCACTATGATCTCATCATTTTCTACACAAAATTTTCTTCCTTTTTCATCTTTTTTTAGACAACAAAATTTTAACATAAAAGGAAAACAGAGCATTACTGTTTAAGCTTTTACTACCTGTAAAGAAAGATTAAGGCGTGTACATTTAAAATGCTTCCCCCTTAGAACAAATGTTTTTTTAAAAAGCAACCTAATCATTTATTTTATGCTTTTAAAAAAAAACAAAAATGCTCAATTTTTTGACTTCCACCATTGAACAAACTGATTTATAAGGGAATTTTGAAGCTAATTATCTAATCTATGGCAGGGAAGGTTGAGGAGGAAGGTAACTGGAGGGATTAAGGCAAAAATTGACTCTTTACGTAGCATGCTTGTAACATACTGAAGCCACAAGCCTCTAAAGCATGTCTGGATCCACTTCAATAGATGATGGAAAATTAATTCACTAAATTAATTCATAAGTGAACACACTTAACTTCTACATACCTGGCTTCGTAACTGCAAGATGCAATTTCAGCCTTTGACAAAACACTGTGAATTCCATTGCTTTGTGCAGAATCTTGATTACCCCATGTTGATGAATCTGGTATATCTGCTTTAAAAATAGTAAAACTTAATTATTATATGTTAAAACCTAAATATTCTTAAATATTCTAAATATTCTTATCAAAACATTTATTTCCCATTATTTTCACTGATTTACATCTGTTCAGTAAAATTTAGATGTGCTTATCTCCAATGGTATTTTAGCTCTTTATTTACAAAGGAAAGCGCGACCTCAAAAATGATTACTTCCAATATATTCTCCATCAGTAATCAATCAACTTATCAGAATATTTTAATAAGATTTTAAAAATATATATGAAAATTAAACATAAAATATATTGTCCCCTGAGGTGGATAAGGATGAAAACTGATCCGGGCAATGCAATCCCCTTCAACAGTGCTAAAGGGATCATACAGTGCTCTGCAGCGGCAAAGAACTAATGGAAAAACATGAACTTCTCGGATTACTCTCAGCTGTCCTAAAAGAACAATCCAAAAAGAGCAATTAAAGCTACTTAACATGTTCAACACACATGACATTTCTACCAAAGCATTTAATCAAACAATATAATTTTGGTCACAAAACTATGAAGAGGATTCACTCTGTGTTTGAGGCTTTCCCTCAGAAAGCACACGATGTCACTGCTCCTTCCATATCTCCTTTTAACAAAGCATGTTCACACTCAGGATAATCAGAATGGCAACTGCTTCACAGAACAGCACAGCTCACAGCATCTCTTCATACAACTCTATGCTACAGTATCAGAGCATACAGTCCTAACAGCCTACTGCTGCATGCCACTCAACTTCTTGCACCAATTTCAGCCTCACCAATAACTGAGAAATAGATTAAAGCACAGCTTTAACTATCAATTTTTAGGAGAATGCTATTTTTTTTTAATTTTAGTATTTTCGGGATGGTTGTGGGAGGTATGTTGTTATTTGGCTAGAAGAAGTACATGCTGTAAAACTGGATACCAGAATCTGAAAATAAAATCTGCCACCTCTCTACCATTAAACAGAAACACCGTTCCACTGAACTGTAAACAAGCCTATTTTGAGGACTCTCACAGCACACAGCTAACAAGCACAGCATTGCTCCTCTGTTCATTTCAGACGTAGTGGTCCATGAAAAGTCAGCTAGATGAACATCCACCTCGAAAACCAGGTAACAGATCTGACCTCATGTGCTAAGGTAACTCACTCTGGTTTAACCAAATCATCAACATTTCCAACTTAACGGTGCTACCCTACTGCTTCTTGGCCTTGCGGTTAAGATCGAGTGCAGGTGCCAGGTGCCACCGTACCCATACCAGCACTTCTGGAGCTCAGCACCCAGACATACACAGCACAAATGCACAGCAAATTCTGAGGATTGGTGTCTAGGTGAACTCAAATCCAACTGGTAACAACAACAACAAAAAGTACAAAACCTAACCTAAGCTTTCTGATAAGATATAACATAAAAACTATACCAGTACAAACTAAAGACAGAATGAAGAACGTACCACCTTGGTGCTTCTGAGGGCTCGCTATAGACTAAATGTGAATTATAATTATTCTAAGCTGAAAATCTCTAAGAACAACAGAGGGTGCTATTAGGCCAAAAACAAAAGCAAAAATAAAAACACAAAGAAGTTTGAACAGTCACAACCTGCCACCATTCAAAGTATAGCTGAGATTCATGCCTTGAAAGTTGTAGTTACATGGCTAATCGAGCTACGATAACTCTTTCTTGGGAATTACAGAAAGCTCATGCTGAGGCAGGCAAGAACAACAACCTGTGGACCATGCGCCCCCAGTGGCCTGCCTGTGAGGCACCGAGGTGCTCCTCCTTCCCTGGGCTGGCTGACCTGTTCCACAGGGCCGCAGAGTGCGTGGGTCCCTCCACCAGCTGAGTGAGTTGTTTCCTGTGACATTCAGGGAAATGCAGGGACACACTGTCCTTACTGGAGGGCAAAGCAGAGAACTGTTCATCAGAACTTGACAAACTAGACGGGCACATGGAGAATGTGGAGAAACGGTTGAAATCAGAAGCCAGGACCCAGTCTGTGAAAAAGAAATCGCTGAGAATAAATCTATGACTAACACGATTTTAAAAACTGCTGTTCTTCAGAATGAAAACTGAGGCTGCTGAAGAGATAGAGAACACTGTACTCTGGGATTTCAGGAAGGAAAAAAGCCTCAGCCATGAAATCTGGGGCATAAACGGTTCCAAAGTAAGATCTTCGATGAGAAGTGTCACTGCGAAGCACTATCCGAGAAGCAGCTTCCAAAGGAAGTCATGAATGGATGAGATTTCCTCCTTAACCTGGTCTAACCCAAGAATTTCTATACGATGACCAAAAAGCCAATTCCTGAGAACTAACAATGATATCTGTCCCAGATAAGTCAGTCTTAACTGATGTTTCTCCTTAAAGCTGGTTCACAGAACTCAAAGATCTAACTCCTAATATGATTCTCAGTATTTTCACATTTGGGACAGGACCTAATGACAGAAAGGAAGATGGGGGGAGAGCAAGGAGAGGCAGCAAAAGCATTAAAAACACAAGTTCTGAGCACAAGCTTAGTTGCAAATAAACATTATGCAGAGGTCAGCGCACTCCCTTTAAATGTAGCAAATATCTCGCCAAGGTCCTAATGGGTCAAAAGGCTTAGGATGCAAAAGTAAATGACAAGTTCAAGCAAAACTGCTACGTCTCCTATTTCAGCTTTTCTAGCAAAAGGGAAAAATTCTGACAATCTGTAGTGGTGAAATTTCACTACTTCTCCTAAAATCTGTCTTCTGCTTTGCCATTCACATTTCAAGGTCAAGAGGGTTGTGAAATTAGAAAACATCATTAAAATGTTATGAAAGCATGGTAGCTAAGCTGATGAGGAAAATTAAATACCAATGCCTGTATTCTGTTAATAAACAACCCAGGGTCAGACTGTGAGGGAAGACAAGACAAGCAAGGCCTAGCTCCCGCACTCCTAGGGAGCTACTGGACGCAGCAGCTTGTGTGCCACTGACTCAGGACTGCACCCCTGCACTCGAGCCCCACACACATCCAGGG
Source organism: Ochotona princeps (assembly GCF_030435755.1). Lineage (NCBI taxonomy): Eukaryota > Metazoa > Chordata > Mammalia > Lagomorpha > Ochotonidae > Ochotona > Ochotona princeps. The sequence goes on along the minus strand of NC_080839.1, from coordinate 9,932,425 downwards.
AGGACCTTCTAAACGCCCCACGTGCGACAAGTACAATGTACTTAAGATGCATATTTCTTGTTTCCTAGAATCTAGAAGTTCAGCTTTTTAATACAATATTATAGAAAACAAGAAAAACCAACCCACTATAATACATGGTAGTAGTACTTAAACAACCCACACCAAAATACACAAAATACAAGTGAATCACCAGGCAGCTATCCCAATACTCATGCCACACAGGATCCTAAAATCTCAAGATCCTTTACAAGGTTTTCAAAAACAAAAGCTTTAAAAGTCTGTACAATATATGAATACAGTATGTACTTGCAATTATTTTTCTTCTACACTACACCACGTAAACAAGATTATCACAACCAACAAAAAGACTCCAAACTCCCCCAAATTTTAGGAAACATCCACCTGCTTTCCTTTTGCTGTAATTTCACTGGAATAATTTCTAAAATAAGCCTAATATTCTATAACTAATAACAGAAATTAAATAATTGAGATAAAATAAAATGAAATGCTTCCCATTCCACTGTATATGACATTTTTCTAGTTAATATTTTCCTGAAAGACTAACTTTAAAAAAATTTTTGGCCTACAAGTCATTGTGTGGAAATCAGTATCACATAATTTCTAATCAAACATTCCTCAGAAAAAAATAGCAGACACATGCAAATCTTGAGATTTACAATTAAGAGAATTCATCATTTACTTATTAATATCTCTTAAATTTTTTATTTGAAAGGCAAAATTACGGAAGGGGAAGGAAATAGAGCAGAGGGGAAAGGGAGAATTTTCTCTGTCAACTGGTTCACTCCCCAACGGCTTCGATGGCCAGTGCTGGGCCAGCCTGAAGCCAGGAGCTGGGCACTGCACCTGCCAAGAACCCAACCACCTGGGCCATCTTTCAAAATTTAAACTCCAAGAAGGAAAATGTACTCATTGAAACAGACTATACAAAGGACATGGAGAATGATCACATAATTCTTGAGGAACACATATTTTAGTGTCATTATTGTGATACTGTCACTAAACAACTAGTAATTAACTCTCAACATACAAGCTTCTACAGAATGATGTCCATGGTTCTCATACCCCACCTAGATCTACAGAAGGTAAATTTAATCACACTGTTTACAATATTCGTCACTGTTTCAGAAAAATATCATCATACAATTCAACAAAGAATAACTATAAAACAAGTCATTTGTGATATGCTGAGATTTTGCTCTAAGCCATCACTGACAGGGCCCAGTGCAGCCTGTCATGCTGGCATCCCAACACGGGTACAGGCTGGAGTCTCGGCTGTTGCACTTTGGACCCAGCTCCCAGCTTCTGAACTGAAAAAGCAGTGGAGGATGGCTCAAGCATGTGGGCCAATGTACCTGTGTGGGAGATTCAGAAGAAGCTACTGGCTTTGAAAAAATGGCTCTGACCATGTGGCCCTTTAGGGAGCAAACCCGTGCATGGAAGACCTTTCTCTCCTGTCTTTTCTGTAGTACTGCCTTTCAAATAAAAAGGGACTACATCTTAAAAAACAAAAACAAAGACAACAAAACCCAGAATTCACCCGAGGAAGACTCTGATCTCAGAGCGAGCTCACACGTACCTGCTTTGCCTGTCAGGAGCCTGTTCTGGTAATACTGCCACTCCAGCTGGGGGTTGGCACCAGGGCGCAGCGGTGCCCAGCCAGTGCCTCTGTTACTTGTCACAGCCACTGGCTTTCCTGTGAGGAGCAGAAGAAAGGACTTAATACTTAAGAATACAAGTGTTAGCAACATGAAAAGGGACATTTCTGAAGGAATTTTTAACAGGTCTTTTTTTTTTTTTTTTTTTTTTTTGCTTTAATTTCATTTAGGTGTTTAGCCCTAAAGAAGCTACCACTTTCAAACATTATCAACTAACATGCAAACACCATCCATGTTTTTCAACACTCTCCAAAGATCAAAAATTTTTTTTGATTCTGGCATTTATTTAAGCTAAAGCAGCAGTGTCACTTAGTTTTCTAAGGCTCCTGTTTGATTTCTTACATTACAAAATAACCAAGTCAAGTTCCAGATTCAGATTAGAGGAGTAAGGAGAGGAAGAAAAGCTACACACACACGTCTATATACTACCCCCACACGCACGCGTGCACACACAGCTATATTCTTGCTATATTTCTGGAATCAAAACACGGGTTAACCTCTAAATTTATCTTTGAGCTTCACAGTAAAAAAAAAAAATCAAATACATAGTCCTTAGATTTTTGCTTCTGTTACAAAATTACTCTCATTTCCTCTTGTGTTAAATGACAAGATAACTGTAAAGCAGTAACACAGAGGATTCATGTGTATATATTTACTGCTACTATTTGCTGTAAGGACCAAGGAAAAGACCACTGACAATGCGCATTCTGAAAGCTCCTGAGCTATAGCAGCAAATACGCCATGACAAAAATAAAGCCCCAGGATAAACTCAGTAGCCTCAGTGCCATAATTAGCAACCTTTTGTTTTAAAGGAAATAACTACTTCCATCTTCCAGATGGAAGGAGCTTTAAAAACTACTGATGAGTTCACAATTTGTGTTACGTAAGATTCCATTAAAACAAAGAGTGCATAGAAAATCTGACATTCTAGAAAAATTCAGTAACAGAAAGTGATTATAAAAGCCAAAGGTGGGGATGAGCTCACTGGCATAGCACACTGGCATTATTACTCAAGAGCCGGGGATGCAGCAAGCTATCATAAAATTTCCACTCACTGATAAAGGAACACTAAGTATAACTAAAATACAGAAACACCCAACGTAGGTTCCTGCCTCTGTTCCTCTTAGTTGCCAAGATAAAGGGTGATACTCTTCACTGAGAGGTGTGTCTCTGCAGTGAGATGGCAGGTTCCCTATCCACCTGCATAATTCCAAACACCAGGGACCAGGAAACTGGAGCAGGAACTGAACTTACCAAGGAAAATGAGAAAGAAAAATTTTTTAAAAATTATGCAGTTTCTTAGAATACATCATTTGTTAACACATATCAAATTTCTTAAAACATAAACAAGGATACAGACCTTTGAGATCTGGTCTATGTCGTATACCGACTGACACAAAGAAGCAATCCATATCAACATGCATTATACAGCTCTGGTGTCGGGGTGAACTCAATACTGACATATTTCCTGAAAGGAAAAAGAAAGTACTCAAACCCCAGCCTACTTTTTTTTTTTTATTGATAAAAGTATCAGGTATAGTTCATCTTAGGACGATATATAAAAGATGCTTATAAGTAGAATGGAGCCTTTGAAAAACACAGAATCTATTATAGGTACACATCTACTCTCTAAAGAGAAAGCTAATGTGTTTCCAAACGTAATTTCAAATCAATTCTGAGGATACCATGATTTCCGGGTATACATTCTAATAATTAAATTTCTAGCTACAACATTCTGCCTCAAAGCTTATTTTAAAATTATCTCTATAAGCTGATTATTTTACACAGAAATGAATAAGGTTGTTTTTCTGTCTTCAGTGACAAGGAGATAAGTACCTTTTCATGAGCAATACCAGACAACCTACAAAGCATTCTTTGACAAAATACTAACCATAACAATGGGCACTGGGATCCAATGTTTGCTAGGTGTCATTCTTACATGTATCAATTTACCCAAATCCCTCACAAAACTGTGAGGTAGGTCATTTCTGCCCCGCCCCCATTTTCTAGATTAGTAACCTACTGAGAGTAACACAACTTAAGCTAAGACTCATGTTCATATGATTTTTGAGCTAACTACCATGATGCTGGTCTGAGTCAAAGTACTTTAGGAATATAAAATCTGGGGGCTGACATTGGAGTATATCCAGTTAAGCCACCACCTGCAATGCAGGCATCCCATAGAGGCACCAGTTCCAAGTTGCAATTCTCTACCTTTGATCCAGCTTGGAAGACGGCCCACGTTCTTGGGCCCCTGTACCTATGTGGGAGACCTGGATGAAGCTCCTCGTTCCTGGCTTTGGCCTGGCATAATCCTCCCCACTGTTGGGTCTTTTGGGAAGTGACCTAGAGGGATGGAAGAGCCCTCTTCCTCTTTGTAAACGCAAATCTGTAAGGGCCTGCATGGTAGCCTAGTGGCTAAAGTCTTTGCCTTCAATGCGCCAGGATTACGTATTGGTGCCAGTTCTAATCCTGGTGGCCCTGCTTCCCATCCAGTTCCCTGCTTGTGGCCCGGGAAAGCAGTTAAGGCCTTGGGATCCTGAACCCACATGGGAGACGTGGAAGAGGCTTTGGGTTCCTGGCTTCGAATCAGCTCAGCTTGGGCCGTTGTAGCCGCTTGGGGAATCAACAGATGGAAGATCTTCCTCTCTGAATCTCCTCCTCCCTGTATATCTGACTTAGCAATAAAAATGAATCTTAAAAGAAAAAAATCAAAATCCCTGTAAAAACACCAATGGAAATTTTACCCTACTAAAACTCAGCTCTGACATACTTTTGAGGGGATCAAGGTGTCTTTCTGAAGATAACAGGTTCTAATCACCCTGAACTACACAGATTCATAAGGGCCATTTTTACCTTAAGCCAGCCATACACAGAGTTCTCCTCTATTATCAGTCTCGTCTTTTGCCTTCAAGACACTTAAATCCTGGAATTAAGGACACTGAGCTTGTAAAAGTCTCAATCTCATAAAGGGATTATCCTAGGATAAGTTTCAGAATAGTTTAGTAACTGAGGGGTAATCTTTAGAACAGCTTCCAAAAATCTGAAGATCAACCCCCCCAAAAGCTTCTGGCTCACTCGATTTACCACACTGGATGTGACAGCATTTACCCAGTCCTCACTATGTGCAAGCCACTGAGCCTTTGGTCCTGTTATTTTTCTTAAGCTCACACCCTCCTGAGATGAAGAGCATCGGCCACGCCTTGGTAGAGGAAACTGAGGCTCAGAGAGCTGAGCTACCCTGCCCATGGTCCTGCCACGCAGAGCAGCAGAGCCAAGGTCTGGATGCAGGCCAAGCTAGTCCATTTCAGGCATGACCTTCCTCGCTACTCTCCATATTCCCTTCAGCAGCGATGGCTGCATCTGAACAAGCACATACACAACGATGTCACACCTTCACAGGGTTCGGAACGCATAAACCAAGTATCTGCCAAAAGCTTTTAAGCACTATCACAATCTCTCACTTCATTCTCATTTGTGGAATTAACTCCTAATAGTTCCTTGAAGCTTTCAAAATTAAATGACCTCCAACTTTCAAGGTCAAGACACAACATAAAAACACATCAAACATAACAAAAGATTACAAAAAACTCGTACAAGATTTCTATTACTTCCTAGGACAGAACCTCAGAGGTAACTTATAGTTACCTCTGTAACTATAAGTTACAGAGTAATACTAAATAATCTATGGGATTTGTTCCTCTAAGACACAAAAATTCTATAATTAGGGAAAAAAAAGCAATCCTCAACCAGATACTAACTTACAACTACTTATTGCTGGATTTGTTTTGTTCTAATGAGAAAAGCACAACAAAACAAAATGCAATCAATCAATTTCACTAAAAGTTATCCACTGTAATCACAGTAGCTGCATGCCAAAGGTATTTACCTTTTCTTTCTAAAATCACTGATCTTAACCAAGCCAATTTCATTCTTATAGGAGTTTAACAACTGAAACTGAATTAAAACCTGTCAGATTTACACAGCTCAAAACTTCACCAACTGGTAAGGTCTACATGGCAACAGAATGATCAGAATGCCAATCGTGTTCTTATTCAAAATTATAAGAAAACCTTCAGTGAGCCACAATTAAATCTAAAGTTAAAAAAAATAAGCAAGGATGCTTTCCATAACCCAAAGTATTTACTGTAAGTCAGATAACATGACAGCCCAATCCCAGAGACTTTAATGTGAGATCTTAGTATTCATGAGAATAATGCAAGAGCAAAATGATCAAACATGACCGTTTCTTAAGGAAACAATTTCAGAAAGTATCTACCTGTGTCAGTTACAACAAGGGCAGACCTGCCTGCTTTCATTTTTTTTAACTTTTCCCTTCCTGGAAAGATACCACTACTTTGTCTCTGCAGCATGTTGACAAACTCAGTAAATTCACACTTCCATGTTGCTATGTGATGTAGTCTTGAATGGGAATAAAAGTCTGAAATAAAATTGCAGTCTGAAGGTTTGGGCGGCACTGAAGGTGCTGCCTTGCTAACAGGAGGTACTGAAGAAGTGCTTTTTGTGCTTGAAGGCCCCTGAACAGTGGAGTGGTGAGCACCATTGATTTTAATGTTATTGTGCAAAGATGAAGAGAAAGCATTAGTTCTGTGAGGAATCCGCAAGGCCTCTGCGCTTGTGGTGCTCTGCTGTAACTGCTGCGCTGTGCAGTCTCTGAAAGCAGTGCTGTTCTTAGCGGCGTCCTCCTGGGCAGAGTCCGGGGCAAGCCTGCTGGCCACACTGCTGCCCTGGGGCACTAAGCAATCCTGTGTCTTTAAGGCACCATTAGAGCTAGGAGTGTGGCCATTAAAAATGGCACTGCTGCATCCAGGATGTGGAATTCCACAATGATTCCCTCCCGGAAACGGCTGCTCCAGGTCCAGGAAGCGAAACTCATCACTTGCATCTTCTTCATTCCAACAGTTCAGTCCATTGACTTTTACTTCATTTTCTGTCTCAATCTTCTTTATTATATGATTTCTAAAGCAGGAAAAAACTCAAATTAGTAATGTCTGACTTTCAGACCAAAAGAGCTCTTACAAGAAAAATCTTGCTATGGCACACACTTTGGCAGTGACCTCTTTAAAGACAGAGAAGTTACGGAGCACTGGTACAGCTCTGGCTTGGCAGTTCAGCTACTGTCGGGATTGCTGCACACCACAGAGTTACCTGGCTCAGGACTTCCGCCTGAAGCCTGCCCTGGCCCAGCAGGCAGTAATTACCAAGACAAGAGCTAATCCCAGGTAAAATTAGAAGGGGAGGAAACACACTCTGAAAATTACACAAGATTTTTATGTTCTTTCAGTTCCGACAGGACAATTCTTCACTAAGCCACTAAACAAAAGCTAATTCTTCAATGTTTGTCTAAATAAAGAGGGGACATAAAAATTTTACATTGTTTCTGTTATTTGACAAAACTAAACCACAGTACCAGAAAAATTCTAGAATATTAACCATCTCGTATTTTAGTATTTCTTTTCCCACTTCATAGAGTCCCAAAGAATAGAATGAAATCCTAGTCACTTTTTAAAGAAAAAAACACACTAATTTTAATTATTTTTATCACCAAAAAATTAACTGGATCTACAAGCTCTAAACACCTATTTTCCAAAACACACTGTTTCGCTTTCACCTCATCAGTAACCACTTGCTAAATTAACCCAATCTGAGTAATTCTCACAAAATTGGTCAAAAACTATTTGAATGTCTATTTCTACTTTTATTTAATATTTATGTAAAGCACTGTTCAACATCTTAAACCCAACAATGCTACAATGGGTTTAAAATACTTAGACCAGTTAATTTCAGTTAGGGAAAAATTAGGTTACTCCATCAGCAGGGTGGTTACAAAAGTAGATAGCTTAGGACCAGTTAATATGTAGTACATCAGTAAAATTCATACCTAGAAAAATGAGGTATTTGTCCTACTGACACGAAAAATGGCATTTCACTCTCAAGAAACATTAAATTTAAATTTTAGGATAATATAAGGCGATCTGGACCAAGTTTTCTAGTGACAGGCTCATAAACATTAAATCTTTTGCTAAGGTCACATTCCAATCTTCTACATGTTCCACGTATTGCTGGGTAATAATGACAAAATCAATTAGTAGCCCAGCATTCCTATAAGCAACAACACACGCATTATGCAGCAGAACTCCATTCCAGTGAGAAATGCTCACAGCATTAGTACACTTGCAGTCACGACCCAGAAGAGGGCTGCCACACGCACACAGCGCCAGGGCACAGGCCAGGGACCTACTATACTGCCAGATTTGGTCTTTAGGTTTTCATTCTAGTATCAACTTGGTTTATGTCAGACACACAGAAAAGGCCCAGAAGTGAGATACAACACATGACCACCCCCAGGCGTGGGCTCTATCAGCCATCTCACAGAATCTCACAGCCAACCCTGAGTCCATCCACACAGACGTTCTTGTCAGAGAATGGGAAAACACAAGAGAAAACTGCAAAGGCTTAATAGAGGAAGGAAAGAAAATCTAACCTTTTACATGTCAGAGAAAGCCTGGCTCTTCAGACAGAGAAAACAAGAAAGCAAAAAGTCACATAATAGCAGTTCAGAGATTTATACTATGCATTCAACAGAACAACAACAATAAAAAATCAGGGGAAGCACTAAGAGTGATGTAAAACAACTCATATCTAATTTTTGTGTCAAAAACATATCTAAAGAATCTTGACAGTAGCACATGCAAGAGAAATGTACATATTCAAGAAAATAATGTTAATACACATCTCTGTGTACTAGTTTCTAGGCTTGGGGAGGCATTTACAAAGAAGCTATACTAAAAACACCAGTGACAGATTAAGTCATTAGACAACAAACAGGCAATTTTTTTCCTAAAATTGTCACAAAGAAGGGCCAGCACAAAGGCTCAACTGGATAATCCTCCACCTGTAAGCGCTGGAATCCCACACAAGTATCAGTTTGTGTCCCAGCTGCTCCACTTCCAATCCATCCAAGCAGCAGATGATATTAAATCCTGGGGCCCCTGCACCCATGTGGGAGATGTGGAAGAAACTCCTGGCTCCTGGTTTCAGACTAACGAAGTTCCACTCCAGCCACTACTGCCATTTGGGGAGTGAACCAGGTGGAAGAGCTTTCACTGTGTTTCCTCCTCTGTAAATCCATTTCTCAAAAATAAACGAACCTTGGGCCTGGTGACGTGGCCTAGCAGCTAAAGTCCTTGCCTTGCACGCCCCGGGATCCCATGTGGGCGCCGGTTCTAATCCCGGAAACTCCACTTCCCATCCAGCTCCCTGCTTGTGGCCTGGGAAAGCAGTCGATGGCGGCCCAAAGCCTAGGGACCCTGCACCCATGTGGGAGACCCAGAAAGAAGTTCCTGGCTCCGGATCAGCACAGCACCGGGCATAGTGGTCACTTGGGGAGTGAATTATCGGACGGAAGATCTTCCTCTCTGTATATCTGACTTTGCAATAAAAATAAATAAATCTTTAAAAAAATAAATTAAATAAATCTTAAAAAAATTTTTTTGAAAAGATACCTAATTTCTATTTCACTTACTGTGGGTAAGAAAAAGGATGAAGCTACATATTCTACAGAAAGGCTTTCTGCTATCAACTTATAAACCATGCCATGATTTTAAAAAGTAAAATTTTGAGGTAATGAGAAAAACATTCCAATATGCTTATAAGCGAATACAAGTTAAACATTAAGTGACAACCACAAAAATGCAGAAAACAGTGATACTGGATACTCCCAGGTTAATTATGACTTCTGATCTTTCAGAAAAAAAAAAAGTCCAACTCCCAAGGAAAGCAATTTAATAACTACGGGACTGGTGATAATGAGCACCTGACACACAAATTAAGGCAACACACTAATTACTCAGGTAACTAATTTGCTGAGGACTGTTTAGAAACTGTGTATTTCAAAAATAACCTAGAAATGGCTACATACTACTATCTTTTCACACATGGTATGTAACAAAAAAGCAGTTGGGTCAGTCAGCTCAGTATCCTATGGAAGTAACACTCCGTATCAAATTACTCTTAAAAGGAAATAATACTCAGGAAACTGAGAAAAATATACTAACAATTCAATTTCAAACAAAATGTAATATAAACAGAAATACTTCTTTACATTTTATGGAACTTTCATCATAAAAGATGTATCTGGGGTGTGTGTGTCCGTGTGTGTACCTCCTCTTCACTAACAATCAAGTAAGGAGTATTTCCAAGCTGAACTTACACCCTGTTGTTGAGTTGCTTGGCTGTATTACTTGGACCTGGCAGAGGCTCCTCGGGTTTGCACACAGCACTGAAGTTGAGACTTTTCTGCACAGAGGACTGCCTGCTGTATAGCTGATACGGAAGGCAGGACAGCAGGCGTCCAGCTTTAATGCTGAAACAAAAGCAAAACCATGTTAGAGATCCATACCTGAGTGCTTCATTAAAAAAAAAAAATCAATGTTTTTAAAGATAGGATGTCATCAGTAACATAACCTGTCTTTCTAATTTATTCCTTCTCCTTCAATTTTAGTCGTCTCAGTATAAAATTATCTTAACTAAATACTTCAGGACAAGAAGACATACAGACGAGATCGGGCGCATTCAGGGTGGTATGGGGAGGGGTGGGGAGAACCCAAGTATCTATGTAACTGTGTCACATAATACAATGTAATTAATGAAGTTAAATAATAAATAATTAAAAAAAAAAAGAAGACATACAGACCGATAACTTTTTGAAAATCAGTGGTCAACAATCTTATGCGAGAAAACAGAAACATTAGGGAAAAGCAAACAAACAAACAAAATCTAATGAAAAACTGGATTCCAAAAAACCAACTGAACCTGGCTCCCGCTCAGCTCAGCTCTGGCTGCTGCAGCCATCTGGGAGTGAAGCGGCAATGGCAGATCGCTATCTTTCACTCTCTCCTTCTCTCTATACAGCTGCCTTCCCAATAAACGCAAGTGAATCTTTACAAACAGTTTAAGCTGTAAGTAAAAACTACTATATTATAACAATACAAAACACACTAGTCAAAAGATATTTCCATGTTCACTTTACCCAAACGGATTTATTAGCACCTAAAAATTTTTATCAGAATTACAGTTTGTTGAACTATTGGAACCAAATCCTAAAATTCAGATATTTAACATTTCACTTGGTTCTTTAACCAAAATAACTATTCTTCCTTTAACAAGCAGTCTCAACTGACGATGTATGAATATGCTTTCTTATAGCATTAACTGACTTGCTCCCCACAGCATTCCAACTTCTCAACTCCCAAAATGGACAGACTCTGAATATCTGAGGTAGAACTGTTAACATTAGCTTCCATGGTCTCAAGCACAGATAATTTTAGGTAAGAAATAGTCAGTAGGGCCTGACATCATAGCCTAGCAGCTAAATCTTCAACTTGCATGCACCAAGATCCTATATGGGTGCCAGCTCATGTCTCAGCCGCTCCACTCCCTATCCAGCTCCTGGCTTGTAGCTTGGGAAGGCAGCATAGGATGAGCGAAACCCTCAGTCCCCTGCACCCATGTGGGAGACCTGGAAGAGGGTCCTGGCTCCTGGCTTCGGACTGGCTGAGCCCTGGCTGTTGTGACCACTTGGAGTGAACCAGTGGATAAAAGATCTTTCTAGGTCAGCTTCTCTCTGTAAGTCCTTCCAATAACTTAAAAAAAAGAGAGAGATAATAAGCAGACTTGACACTGGGTAAAGCCGAAGTGTAAAGAGATAGAAATACCCCATTATGCACTATGGCACTTCTACTCTCCTACCACCATGTTGAGGGATGCAGATTCCTTGGGCGCTCCCTATGGTCAGCATGGATACACACAAGTGTGAGACCCTGTCCAGCTAATGAGCCACGGGACACAGCACAATTCTTAGACTTATGGAAGCACACCCATGGAGATTATTTAAATTAAGCAATAAATTTAAATACCGCCACTTTCCAAATCAGATAGTGTCAGATATTTAGTAAAAGGAATCCTAATCATTTGAAGTCCAAACCACTGTATACTAATTGTTTTTGTTTTTTTTTTAGATTTATTTATTTTTATTGGAAAGTCAGATATACAGAGAGGAGTAGAGACAGACAGGAAGATCTTCCATCTGATGATTCACTCCCTAAGGGACCGCAACGGCCGGTGCTGCACCAATCCGAAGCCAGGAGCTTCTTTCCGGGTCTCCCACGTGGGTGCAGGGTCCTAAGACTTTTGGCCGTCCTTGACTGCTTCCCAGGCCACAAGCAGGGAGCTGGATGGGAAGTGGAGCAGCCAGGATTAGAACCAGCAGCCATATGGGATCCAGGCGCATTCAAGGCAAGGACCTTAACTGCTACGCTGCTGCACTGGGCAGGTATACTAATTGCTAACTCCTAATTCATTTCATTTCATTCATTTCTGTGTCTACATAACTGTATATGGACAGAAATATTATCTGAAATATATTCTTAAAGACCTTTTAAAAGAATCAAGGATAATTCCTTACATGAACTTTCCTAAGCACAATTTTAACTTTTTAAGAGAAAAGGAGGCAATGTGAAAAGTATTCATAGAAACAATGAACCATATATGATACAACAGATGCCTCAGGGATGTGAACAGAAGGCAATACAGACTTCACCCGGACTGACCTGAAGCTCTCCGTGTGCTGGACGACTCCCCACACACCTCACAAACTGAGCATGCCTTTCTGCCATTTGATTTTCAAGAAATCGTTACAGTATGCAAAGTTTTAAAAAATGAGAATTTTGTAGTTCCACATGTGCGCTATGAGCTAGCATATCAACGTGATGCCTGTGGTACTGGCATTTCTCATGAGCACCAGTTCAAAAGTTCTGGCTGCTCCACCTCTAATCAAGCTCAGTGTGACTGTGCCTGAAAAAGCACAGGAGAATGGCTCAAGTAGTTGGGTCGGAGCTTCACCACGTCGGAGACCTAGAAGAAGCTTCTGGCTCAGGATTGGTCCAGTTCCAGCTACAAAGACCATTTGGAGGGCAAACCAGCAGAATAAACCAGCAGATGGAAGATTCGTTCTTTGTCTCTTCCCTACGAGCTCCATAATGCAGCCTTTCAAGTAAAATTCTAAAAAACAAAAAAAGCGGGCCCGGCGGCGTGGCCTAGCAGCTAAAGTCCTCGCCTTGCAAGCGCCAGGATCCCATATGGGCGCCGGTTCTAATCCCGGCAGCTCCACTTCCCATCCAGCTCCCTGCTTGTGGTCTGGGAAAGCAGTCGAGGATGGCCCAAAGCTTTGGGACCCTGCACCCACATGGGAGACCCGAAAGAGGTTCTGGTTCCCGGCTTCAGATCGGCGCAGCACCAGCCGTTGCGGCTCACTTGGGGAGTGAATTATCGGACGGATGATCTTCCTCACTGTCTCTCCTCCTCTCTGTATATCTTTGCAATGAAAACAAATAAATCTTAAAAAAAAAAAATGCCTGACCCATACCATACCAAACCAAACCTTGAGACAGGGGACTTTCAAAAGGGAAATTTAAGGGGCCTCCTGGGCCAAAGGGAAAGTTAAGGACTCTACCAGAAAAAAGAATGGGGACTAATGCCTAACCAGCAAGTACACAGCAAATGCTTACATGTGACCATATAAGGAAGACAAGGGAACTAATTATACAAAGGCAATTCCCTTTTTTTTCCAGGGCCTGGATTTTTGGATATGAACTTTTGGGTCTTAGGCATAACAGTAAGTCCCACTTACTGCTAAAGCCTAGTTCATATTTCTCTATGGGAATATTACAAAACCATCTCTGCCCAGAGAGGAAAGGCCTTGTTCCCTCGTCACTTGGGCAAAGATGAATCCTAAGGCGCTACTTTTAACAAGCAAGCACACCCAGGCTAGGCATCAAACACTTTGGTTTTCTTAAAATTTAGGCCAAAATGTGTGCATTCAGATGCTCACATACCATATTTTCAGAAACCATTAACCAAGGAATTAACTGTAGTAACTTAACAAGTTTAAAGCCAAGCAGGGAGTTGTTCAGTTTCTGAAGGACAATCATTCAAAGCAGAACCAGAAACACACTGCGGGGACAGCAAAGAAAATCCAGTGCACACCTTGTGCTTTCCCATGTTCCACTGCGCCACCTCTTCCTCTACCTCTCCTAGGTCAGGCCTGTACAGGATGTGCTGCCAGCTAAAATGATTTTTTAATCAGGTAACAGCAGTCACGATGATAGAGTCTAAAGTCGCTTTTGTTTTTTTGGATTTTGGGTTTTTTTCCCCTAAAGAATGAACATGAAGACAGAACTTCCTGCTACTTCTGCCAGGCCCTGGGATAGCAAGTATACCCAGGATTACCACACTCACCTGAGATTTCAGCAGGTCACTACCTGTGTGCTGGGCACACCCCCAGGTTACTGAGGAGAAGGCAAAGCCACGAAAACATGCCCAAGGATTTATGGTTTCAGTCAGTGGCATCAAGATGTTATAAAGAGTTCTAGATGTCAGTTTAAGGTGCTTATCAGCAGAGAGGTGCCCAAGCACCTTCCTAATGCAGGATGTAATACATTAGCAGAAGGCAGGCTAAGATGAGGGCCTGCGGACGGCAACGTCCGTCTATTCTGTCTAGCATGGTAGCAGCTGCCTGACACGTGGCTGCTGAGAACTTCAGTAATGGCTAGAGACCTACAGACTCTTTTTCTTTTAAGATTTCTTTGTTTTGGGCCCAGCGCTGTGCCCTAATGCCTAAAGTCCTGGCCTTGAACATGACAGGATCCCATATGGGTGCTGGTTCTAAGCCTGGCGGCCCCGCTTCCAATTCAGCTCTGTGCTTGTGGCCTGGGAAAGCAGTCAAGGATGATCTAAAGCCAAATAAATAAATCTTTAAAAAAAAATTGTTTTTATTGGAAAAGCAGATTTACAGGAGAGACAAAGATCTTCTATCCTCTGATTCACTCCCCAAGTGCAGCAACAGCTGGAGCCTGAAGATTCTTCCAGGTCCCCAATGCAAATGCTAGGTCCCAAGGCTCTGGGCCATCCTCTACTGCTTTCCCAGGACACAAGTAGGGAGCTGCAGGGGAAGTGGGACCGCTGGGACAGGAACCAGTGCCCAAATGGGATCCTGACACAGGCAAGGTGAGGATTTCAGCCACCAGCCTATCGCACTAGGCCTGATAAATTAATTTTTTATATTTCATTAATTTGAACCCAGAAACTGACTCTCAATTCCACTACTGAGAACTGTTTTTGAAATCCTGGAACAATGTTAGTGTGTATTTTTCAACTATAAATTTTTCTTAAATCTCCAATGGGGTTGCAGAGTCCCAAGGCTAGGCCACAAGCAGGGAGCTGGATGGAAAGTGAGGCAGTTGGGACAAAAATCAGTGACCATATGGGATCCTGGCCCACACAAACTGAGGATTTTAGCCACTGAGTCATCATGCTGAGCAAAAACAAAACAAAATTTTCTATGTAAATTATATCCTATCTAGGAAGAATGCTTCCCCCTTACCTCCCTACTGTTTACAGGCCACCCCCTCATCCTTTTCAAAGGTAAACTGTTATCTCCAGATCTAAATCTAGCCATAGCATGATCTATGACAGCAACTCAAATGTGGAATAATGCTAAAAGGTTTTTTTCCAAAATTTCTTCAATTTATTCTAAAGGCAGAGTTACACACACATAAAGAGAGACACAGAGGGATAATCTTCCACCTGCTAGTTTGCTTCCCACATCATGCCAATGGTCAGGGCTAGGTCAGCTGAAATCAGATACCAGGAGCTTCTCACCCTGGACTCTAACATGGGTGCAGGAGTACTTGAGCCTGATAAAGTCCAAGTACTTGAGCCATCCTCTACTGCTTTTCCAGGTACTTTAGCAGGGGCCTGAATTTAAGGTGAAGCAGCCAGAACTTGAAACAGTACCCTATGGGATGCTAGTATGACAGACACGGGCTTAACCCACCTGCCACAATGCAGCCTCTTACGCTGGCATCGTTTTCCCATGAGAATGAGAGTACCTATATGCTGGAATATCGTGGCCAAATATTTCCACTGCTGACTAAATCCCATTTTCTTTAAATATTTACTTATCTGAAAGGCACAGAGACACAGACACAAATATCCTTCTTATGTTATTCAATTCCCAACTGTCTCCAAACAGCCAGGAATGGACTATCATGAAGCCAGGAGTATGGAAGCCAGTTCAGGGCATGCAGGGAGGCAGACATTCCAGCACCTGAGCCAGGATCTGCTCTTTCCCAGGGTAAGCGTCAGCAGGCAGCTGGAATCAGAAGTGGAGGTGGGACTCAAGACCCCAGGCACTCCAATAATGAAACGTGGGCACCACAAGCAGCATTTTAACTGCTGCGCCAGAGGCCAGCCCTTGATGCTAAGCTCTCATACTGAACATTTCACAAGCCTTTTAGGAGGAGACACCACAACAAGCCGCATTATTCAACCCTTTTGGTCCGTGGATAGTGAGTGACTATGTCATGACAACAGTGCAGAAGAGAAGGATCAGTGGGACACTCTGAGGATAGGTCTTCAACCTTGTTCATTCAGGATTTCAAAAACTCTTAATCTGTGAGACATTATTTGGCTTTCTGAAATCAGTAATGAATGCCTGAACTTCTGTAACTGTTTCAAATAAAAAATATCGAATGTATTTTTATTCTTACAGAATAAAAAAAAAGAAAGCTGTGTTTTAGATTCCCGTCTCTACAAGGCAGACATCATGCTAAGTAATTTGTTCAACGACTTCATTTCTCACCTAAGCATAGTACACAGATATTTTTATCCTTTTTAACAAATGAGGAAACAAGGTACCAAGTGACTGAATAAAGTTTACTAACTTCACCACGTTACACACAGGAAGTTGCTGCATATGAATGGGAACCCAAGTATGTCTCCAGTGAACAACTATAGCCTTTCCACTAGTATGCTGCCTCTCACTGAATACATGAAAAAGTTTAGTGTAATTCTCATTGAATTCACACTATACGGGCAAGCAAGCAACACTAAAGCTGCAGATTAAGTTAAAGTTGTCAAGAATTAGTGAAGCAACAAACAGAGGCAGGGCACCTGGCTTTTAAAAATAATTACGCTGTTGGCTTCATCAGTATCCCAACACAATCCATTCATACAGATTATAACCTATTTATACAGTGAGTTATAAATATTCTGACTTCTATTGTTTATAAATTTAGCAACCACTCATATAACTTACATATCTATCATCTCGAAATACACATCCCTTGATTTGATCATCAACAAACTAGATGACATATTTAGACTTAGGAAGTTAATATAAGTGGTAATCATTGAGTTAAGGTTTATCACTGCCAAACCAACAATAATGAAAATAATTAAATGGTTACTAATAATATTTAAAACTGTTCTTTTTCCTCACTCTGCAACCCAGTTCCATGTAATTCTGATATATTAACGTAAGGGCAAAAACCCCACATAACATATAATAGAAAACATGACAACATTTAGTTGAGTATTAAGCTCCTTTTCTCTCACAACAATGTCAAGAGGCAGTGGAGGGATCTTCGTGTAATTTACTATGAATACAGAAACAGAGAACACTACCTAGCCCATTAGCAATACTGCAAATTTGCTGAATGAATAACATACTTGGTCAAGACCCTCCCAGAATCACTTCCTCCTGCCTACCTGAGTCATCTCCCCTGACTGCCCACAGTGTAAGTTACAAGAATACTAACACACTACTTTTCATAGGATGCCAAACCCTGGCTACATGAATTGACGTTGTGAGGTTAAAGGGAATGTTAAGCTATTTAGACACTATTTATTTTTCATCCTTCTTAATTGAAGCCATCTGTTAGATAAGTGTTTATAATAAAAAGTATTCCAATTTCCTTAGAAAGTGCTGGCTAAATTAAATTTAATAGAAAATTAAACTTACCTTTCCACAATCCATTCTGGTCGGATTACTTTCTCCCCTTTTAATTCTTTAATTTTTGCATTAGGAAGATTTGTGGCAATAATGTGTGTTGTTTTGGATCTGGAATAATACACATGGTATTGACCTCCATGCAACATCATTAGATTTCTCAATTCCTCAGCAGAAGGGTCTGTAAAATTAACACACAAGTGTATTCAGCTGTATGTATAAGAAAGTAAAACCCTAGGCTAAGAAGAATCCCCATCAACAGGTCAACCTCAGGGTCCCCAAGTTCACTTTCTCTTCAGCTGTGGTCAAGCACACAGCAGGGAAGCAACTGTAGCCTCAGCACAAGCTCTTCTCAGTCAACTGCCAGTCAACCAACACCCACATACCTACCACCGTGAGAGAACAGAGACCCCAACCAAAGTGCAAACAGCAAAACTTTTGACTATAGACACATATGACACAGGTAACTTCTGTTTTGAAAATCAGTAATAAACTCAATATGGACCACTCCTCAGACATTAACTAACTCTTCAGCTCCTTCAGAGTAATGTGGAAGTAGTCAGATAACAATTATTCATCCACATACAGGTTTATTATAGGGCTTATTAACAGACTTTGTCTCTGAAATCTAGCCACTTTCATTCTTACTGAGAAAGCTAACGAAAAAGTTCTTCTTGTCCAGTTCTACTACAAACTGCTCCATTTTGAAGAATGTGGTTTATGCATTCTTATAAAAAGAAATGTCTAATTCACAAGTTAATTATTACCTGCATTACATTAAGTTATTCATTCTCAAACATTTTGCTGTTTTAGCTAACATCATAATGAATGCTCTACCTCATACCTCCCCAGCAACAGTGAGAGCGAGGAGGAAAGAGGGCACAGCAGGCCAGTGTATCTACTTTAGTTATTTGCTAGCATATTCTCCTTAAACTCAAGCTGTACAAGTCCAAGCACTGAAACAATTGTTTATTTCAAATAGGTGAATTTTAGTTTTTGGCACAATGGAAACAAATTAATTTTAACTTTGGGGAAACTTCAAAATAGCTGTAGAAAAAATGAATTACAAGTAAGCTTATTTTGATTTAAAAAAATTGATTTCCATTAATTCCACATTCCATGAAGTTTTCAAAATTTTCCTTATAGAGGGTCCAGAGCGATAGTCTAGCGGCTAAAGTCCTCACGTTGTATGCACCAGGATCCCATATGAGTGCCAGTTTGTATCCCGGTGGCCCCGCTTCCCATCCAGCTCCCTGCTTGTGGCCTGGGAAAGCACTGGAGAGCAGCCCAAAGCCTTGGGACCCTGCACTCAGTAGGAGACCCGCAAGAAGCTCCTGGCTGCTGGCTTTGGATTGGCGCAGCTCCAACCACTGCCACCACTTGGGGAGTGAATCAATGGACAGCAGATCTTTCCCTTTGTGTCTCTCCTCCTTTATATATATTTGACCTTACAATAAAATTAAACAGATCTTAAAAAAAAAAAAACTTCCCTCTAGATATATGCCAAGTTTTCCTAATTTTTGGTAAATTCCTGCAGCATAGTTTGTCTGACTTTGTAGATTACAAACACTGTCCAAAATAAATATAATACAAAAGGCAATGCAAACTATGTATGTAATTTTTAAATTTTAGTAGACTCATTAAAAATAGCAAAACAAGGCCTGGTGTGATGGCCTGGTGGCTGGGGTTCTAGCCTTGGGTGCGCCAGGATCCCATGTGGGTGCTGGTTATAATCCCGGCAGCCCAACTTCCCATCCAGCTCCCTGCTTGTGGCCTGGCAGGTAATCAGGAAGGACCCAAAGCCTTGGGATCCTGCACCTGCCTGGGAGACCAGCAGGAGGTTCCTGGCTGCAGATCCGCTCAGCTCCAGCCATTGTGGTCACTTGGGGAGTGAATCAAAGGACAGAAGATCTTCCTGTCTCTGCTTCTCTCTGGACGTCTGCCTTTTCATTAAAGGTAAATACATCTTTAAAAAAATATACAGCAAAACAAAGTAAAACTAATCTTAGTAATTTTTGCTTAGAAATATTTCAATAATCAGTATTAAATGCTGAGATTAGTTCTTTTGCTCATCTATCTCCAGAATCCAGTTTTATTTTATATTTACAGTACATCTCAATTTAGACCAGCCACATTTCAAGCACTTACTACTTGTAACTTATAGATAACCACAGTGGATCATGTAAGAGTATGAAATCATACGTTTAAATAAAATTAACTCAAAACTCATAAAACAAAAAAAGTCTTCAGGACCTAAGGACCACAAAATGCAACCTACAACATCAGAACAACTCAATGTTAATTGTGGAAATTATTGAAAAGTTCTCACAGGAAGGATCACAAAAATCAAACTGTAACATCAAATTGTGGAAATTAAATAGCCAATCAATAATCTACAGCATATATTGTTTTTTAAAAGAGTAAGAGTGGGAAACATGAAATCTAAGGTTAGATTAGATTAAAACGGACATCAAATCCAGTGAAAGGTATGGAAACCTAAAAACTATCTCACAAGTTAACCTATGACTTCCCTAAACTAATTCTATGGAACACAACTGGGTCACCTCTTCTACATAGCTACTCAAAGGATGTACCAGGAATACATTAACATTATATACACATAATCATAAAGTCCTCTTTTCTCCAGTAATTGCTCTTTGAAAAATAATTACTCTAGAAATTTGGAACTAGAAAATCTAGAGAGTTCAGTGTTCTTCCACTGGATGAAGCCAAGAGGTACTGTGAAGTTCAATGAGGGAAGTTCTTATATAGTTCTCAGTGTGAAGCAGACCATGAAAACCAACTTAGCTAAAGGAAAGACTACATAAACCATGACGACAGACTGACTTGGGTTTAATCATGGCTTTAAAACCCTTTGTTTGTGTCTCTCTGGACACAACACTTAACTCCTTTAGACTTTCTACTTCATAAACAAACATGTGGCACTTATAAAGCACTCACTATGAAGGCCATTAATACAAGCTAGGAGCTGTGCTACAGTCCAGAAGGGCTCTGACTTTCACCGTCACACACCAATCCCAAAGCTGCCACACACAGCAGAGACCACTCCATCAGCCCAAATCACCTCACTTGCTAAAGCCTGGCTCCACTTATCTTGATTTTTAATGAATTTTTAAAATAGTATGTCTCTCTGGTCCTATTTCTGCTGTAGAACATGCTCCCATATTACAAGTTTAAAGGAAATGAACAGTTCTAAAGACTGACATAATAAATTCATCATATGTCTAATATTCTTTAACTCAGGAAACGCGGAACTACAAAAAGCAGTACAACATCCAAAACCACACAATCGGAGTGACTCCAAGTACACTGTGACACAGCACCTGCCCCAGTGCTCACGGCAGCTCCCATCGCTGCTCCCACGGCAGTCACCAACTTTCTTTAGGGGCACTTACGAGATTAACTAACCTTGTCCTTCTGTTCTGTTTATGGTCAGATTATCCAATGAAACATACAATTCTGGAGGGCAGGAACCTGGTCTGTGTTACTTTCAAATTCCTGGCACAAAACACAAGCTCTTTACAATTGTCTGCTTAATTGATTAATTAATTAATATCCTGAAAATACCAAAGACTCCTGGTTTGCAATCTATTCCTCTAACAAAACTGGAGTGGCAAGTGATTATCAATATTTCAGTTTTTGAAACATTCACACACTCAAAAATTAGAGAAGTCATACAGCATACTAACAATATCAAC
Source organism: Ochotona princeps (assembly GCF_030435755.1). Taxonomy (NCBI): domain Eukaryota; kingdom Metazoa; phylum Chordata; class Mammalia; order Lagomorpha; family Ochotonidae; genus Ochotona; species Ochotona princeps. The sequence goes on along the minus strand of NC_080839.1, from coordinate 9,911,159 downwards.
TGGGATCAACCTGTACAGCCATTATCTGTCAGTTTCGTGTCCCTGGGCAAGTTATTTACCAGAGTCCCAGTTTCCTTACATATAATTTAGGGCAGGTAACAACAATGCCTCAAGGCTGCTGAGGTAGTTCAATGCTAAAAAATATAACTTACCAAAAGAATCGTAAGAATTACGTGCCACCCACTGCAAATCATGACTAGAATGAACACCTACTCCAGAGCTGAGGGTGCTGACCCCTACTAACCAGTACATTTGCTCAGGCGACCAGTCCCTTGTCTCAGCCCATTTTTTTCCTTCCAGTATACCTTTGATGGACTGACAAGGAAATAGAAAGGCAAATAAAAAACAAAACAAAACTAGACCGGGAAACTCCATACTCAAATCTCTGCAATCAATGTCACACTCTAGAGAATGTTACGACCCAGAGCTCCGAGCATTCCACTGGCCGCTTCACTTTCCCATAGTAGTACAGACTAGCCTGATTAAGTTAAACAGACAAGGCAAAGTAACCAAGACCCCGCATTATACATCCTCTTTGCACATACTATTTTTCAAGAGTATAAAAAACACAATTTAAGAAATTACCGACAAAAATCATCACTTCCAGTTTATTACTGACACTTGGTACAGATCTTTTAAAAGTTAACACCAATATTTCTGAGGCTCAGTGGCTACACAGTGGCTCCACACATGACTTTTTAGCAAAAGAAAATTATAGCACTGGTTCTAACAAGAGATTTTAAAAATTACTTCCTAGGCTTGGTGTGGTGGACTAGTGGCTAAAGTACCTGCCTTGAACACACTGAGTTCCCACATGGATGCCAGGGTTAGAAATGGTAGCCCAGCATCCCATCCGGCTCCCTGCTCGTGGCCTGGGAAAGCAGTCAAGGACGACCCAAGGCCTTGGGATCCTGCACCTGCATGGGAGACCCTCCACCCAAGAGCTCCTGGCTCCGGACTGGCTCAGCTCCAGCAGTTGCAGTCACTTAGGGAGTGAATCAGACGGAAGACCTTCCTCTCTCTCTCTCTCTCCTCTCTGTATATCTGCCTTTCCAATTAAAATAAATAAATCTTTAAAAAAAATTACTTCCTCAAGTTCTATTAAGGTATCTCAAAATTACACAGTGAACAAGAGAGCTTGCCCATTAACTGGTTCACCTCTCAAATGCGCACAAAGGCTGAGGCAGGGCCAGGATTACAGGCCAGAGACAGGAACTCAATCAAGTCTTCCCACAGGAGTGGCGGCGACCCAACCACTCGAGTCATTACTGCTGCCTCCCAAAGTCTGCACTAGCAGAAAGCTGAAACCAGGAACTACCTATTGAACTTAGTATTCTAACATGTGACCACATGTCTTACCTGCTAGGCCAAACACCAGATTCTCTACTAAATTATCATTCATCAACTGTGCCTAATTAAGTTTTTTTTATAAATACCATCAATTTTAGGCAGATAACTTCACAGAAGTTACAGTACTGTATGTCTGTAGCATAGGGAAATCCATGCAAAATCAGTGAATATTCTCTAACAAACATAAATTTGGAGGAAAAAAAACAGTGTAACAACAACTGAATGTCTTCAACCACGCACTGTTATTAACTTTCTCTAATCCTTATGACAACACTATGAAGGAATGCTATTCCCACCTCACAAAACAAAAATGGGAGACATTAATTTTCCAGAATCACATAAGGTGGAGTTACAATTCAATTCCAAGTTGTGACTCTAGAAACTCAAATGGCACACCTTTTGCATATTGAAATCCTGGATTCAAAAGCCCGGCTTCTAGGTGCAGGTTAACACTGGAATGTCATGACATCTTCAGCATCTGACTCACAAAATCAGAGGCCAGATGAGATCCCTTACAAAGTGACTGTACGGTTCTACACACCAAAATCAGCACCTTCAGCTGAACAAAGTTTGGAAAAACATTTTATAAGTCTCTGAGTAAAAGCAAAGCAGATTCTATCACACTTTTTATAGACGATGGAATTGAAACAGAAAATACAAATGATAATATTTGAGGAAAATTTTCAAAATCAATAAAATGTGTATTATGAACAGATTTCAAAAACTTTTGTACCAAAATAAAAAAAAATAAATGATCTTTTATTACATTTTCCCATGAACTTTTTGAAATCCCTTCAGAGAAATCCACAACACATTGGGAAAAGCAGAGCAATACCCATACTTTTTGATTATCTAATAACTACAAGGTATTATACACAAAATTCAAGTAAAGTCAAATAAAAGTAGTACAGGTTGAGCATCCATAATGCAAAAATCCAAAATCTGAAATGTTCCAAATTCTAAAATTGTTTCTGAACTAACATGACGCTCAAAAAGTTTCAGATTTGGAATATTTTAAAGTTTGGATCTTTGAATTAGTGACACTCAGCCTTTGGTCAGTCTAGGCAAGTATTTCAAAATCCCAAAAGCCTAAAATCTGACACACTTCTGATCCCAAGCGTTTTGAACAAGGGAAACACTACCTGTACCTAAAAATAATTACTGCAGCAGGCATTTGGTCAAGCAGTCAAGACACTGCATCCCCTACTGATTCATCTGAACCTGAGCCTGGTTCTACTCCCCAGCTGAGCTTCCTCCTGATCCATACAGCCAGCAGGACCAATGGCATCCATGTGGGAGAGCAGGACTGAGTGGCCACCTTCAGCCCGGCCAGTACTGACTGTGGTGGGCATCTGGAGAATGAATCAGAATGGCAGCTTGCCCCCGCCCTCGCTCTGTCTGTATCTCTCAAATAATGAGGGGAGACGAAGGAGGGAGAAGAGATAGCAGGGCATTAATGCCATCTTCTCTGGCTAACATAAAAAATGTGGTGTAAGAGACAACAGTGGAGACCAGAAGTCTTGGGTCGTAGGTCGGTTCTGCCATAATCACCTATGTAACAGTAATAAGTTTTCTATCTTTGTGCTTTAGAATGACAGAGCTCAGGCCCAGCATGGTAACTCAATTGGCTAATGCTTCATCTCCAAATGTGCCACCTCATGTGGGTACCATTCATGCCCTGGCTGTGCCACTTCCCATTCAATTTCCTGCTTGTAGCCTGGAAAAGCAGCAGAGGATGGCCCAAAGCCTTGGGACACTGCACCATGGGAGATCTGTAAAGAAGCTCCTGGCTTCATATTCACCACCTGAGAAGATCAGTGGATGGAACACCTCTCGTTTCTCTTGTAAAAATCTGCCTTTCAAATAAACAAATCTTTAAAAAATCATAAAGAAAAGGAACATACCATATATAGTACCACATGTTAGACCACATTTAGACTTTTTTAAAAAGATGTATTCATTTTTATTGAGGTGGCAGGTTTACAGAGAGAAGAAGAGACAAAGATCTTTCATCCTCGGATTCATACCCCAAATGGCCCCAAAGGCCAGAGGTGAACCGATCTGAAGCCAGGAACCTCTCCCAGGTCTCCCATGCAGGTACAGGGTCCCAAGGCACTGGACCACCCTCTGCTGCTTTCCTAGGCCACAAGCAGGGAGCTGGATGAAAGCAGAGAAGCCTGGGCACAAACCAGCGCTCATATGGGATCCTAGCCCTTGCAAGGGGAGGATTAACCAACTGAGTTACGGCACTGGGCCTACACATTTACACTTCAGCTCTACAAACGGAATTCCACTACAGTCAGTGCCACTTCACAACACTAAGACAGCCATACAAAGATCATTTTCATTTTTCAAAGTGCAGATTATAAACAGGTTTGTTCATTCAGTCAAAACAGAACTTTTAAATTTGTGCAAAGGCTTTCTTACCTAGATCTTTATTGAGAAAACATTCACTATGTCACCATTTTATTTCTGCATAACCAAAGAGCTTGATTAAATGTTGGTTGTGCTACACTACGTAAATGGTAGAAAGAAGCCAAAAGGCTCCTGTATCTCCTTTGGCCTCAGTGTAGCAGGACCTTCATTATTTCATTAGGGTCTCACAAGCCTATAAATTGGAAAAAATAACTTAGCACAGTTACTGACGATCAAACAGAGAAAACCAAGGTGACGTCCCTGTAATCACAGATAAGTGAACACCCCTATCTTCTGATACCCACCCATGGCTTTGTCTAGCCCCCATGCTTATTCTTTCAACTTCTCTCACTCCAACTTTGTTAACATTTACCAAACCAGTCATCATTATCTACTAAATACCACTTATATTCAACAGATAAAAAAATGAAGGAACATTTTGCAAGTTTATAGAACAAATTTCTGAGTACATTCTAGTGCAGCTTACTCATTAGGTACTGATAAAATTATAAGAGATGGCACAAATTACTACAGAGCCATCTCTCTCCTGTTTGGGGTTTAATTCCCACACCTCTAATTCACAAGATCTGAGATGCTCAAGAAGTAGAAATAGACAAGCATATACCCACAGAAAATAATTTATAGAAAACTTCTAAAAAATCAGAATTACCAATATTGAATGGACTATCTTCCTAGATTACCACATTCACATCTTCAGAAAACATCTTGAAGTTTAAGTCTGTCACATTCCCTTGCTTCATTTTACTAACTACAGCAATGTATTTTCACACCTACCTGCCTTTCCACAAAACTTGGTGGAGTCAAAAATTATTAGACTATGTCTTTTTTTTTCTTTCAGATTTCTTTCTTTGAAAGGCAAGTGACAGAAAGAGAATGAAAACAGAGAGGGAAAGACACAGACAGATCTTCCCTCTGCTGCTTCACTTTGAAACTGTCCTCAACAGCTAGGGTTGGGCAAGGTCAAAGCCAGGAGTCCAGAACTTCATCCATGTCTCCCATAGGGACAGCAGAGCTCAAGCACTTCAGCTGCTCTGGGGTATCTGCATTCCCTTGGAAGACAGAATCACTAAGTCAGATAGATACCACTAGATTGGGCCGAAATAAATGCAAGAAGAAAATGAAGCTGGACAAAAGTAAAGAGGAAGTGGAGGATAAAACACACCTATTTCAGATAAAACCAGCCCAAGACGGCTGCTCCAAAGAGGCATTATTTAACAGAGATCTAAGCAAGAAAACAGAACAGCAACACATTTAAAGCATTTAAGGCTTTATTCTCTCCATGTTTCGCAAGAGACTATTACATAAATGGGCTTGCTGACTCAACAAGAGATAATACTTGGGTATTATCATTTGCATTACTAATGCTATGAAATGTAAATACATGGACTGGCTTGGAAAAGAAGGCAACAACTGTGACTGGCTTTGAGGTATTTGGGGAATTTATTTATTTATTTGGAAGTCAAAGGGACAAGGAGATAGGTATACATATGCACAGAGATCTTCCATCCACTGCTTCACTCTCCAAATGCCCATAATGGCCAGGGCTGGACCAGCCTGAAACCGTTAAGTCCAGAGCTTCATCCGGGTCGTCTGCTTTCCCAAGTGCATCAGCAGAGAACTTGATTAGAGGTGGAGCAGCCTTCAACTGGTGCCCACTTGGAATGCTGGCCTCATAGGCAGGAAATTTACCTGCTATGCCCCATCACTGGCCACTTACACTGGGTCCTAACGGATAAGCATGGTTCCAATTCACAGATTTCACTAGGAGGATTTCACTCTCCTTCCCAGAAGCAAAAGAATAAACAGAAACATAGTACTGACAAAGAATAAAGGTAAATCTAAAATACCAGAGTTAAGCTACTGACCAAAAATTTAGAGAATTTGAGGTTGAGGAGAGATAGGTCAGAATATCTTTACCCATTTAGATACAGGAACACATGTTTAAGACTTAACAACTAGTTAACAAAGAATCCACACCAACTGCCAAAGCAACTTCTCTTTTGTACTGCCATTTAGTTTCCTCTCTTTATGCCTAACTGCCAAAGATCATGTATTTGCTGCAAAATTCACATTCTCTACCAACCACCATCTTTTTGAACGTATTTCTAGTTCCTAAGCAGCATCCAAAATTCTAGTTCAATCAAGATCAGAATAAAACATAATGGAAGGTTCATACACTGCAAAGTACAACAGAAAAGATGTTAATCCTCTCCAAACTGACCTATAAGTTTTGTGTAATTACTCTAAAATTCCCAGCAAGATATTTTGCAGATACAAAAAACAAAACAAAACAAAACAAAAAAAACAGAACTCCAGAATTTGAGAAGTTATTGTAAAATTTGTATTGAAAGGTACAGGCCCTAGAATAGCCACACCGGTTCACTGGACAGAAACACTCCATCAACATAAAGGACTGATACAAAGACAATGCGAGAAGACGCAGACACACGTAATGCAATAAAAAAATCAGAAATAAACCCACCCAGAAACAGAAGGGAAAGGATAGCTATTTGAACAAACAGTGCCAGGGCCACTGGACACACACAACCCAAAATCAAACCAACAAAACGGTCTCAAAACAGATCATCATAAACTTAAACAAAAAACACAGAACTACAGATTTTTCAGAAAAAAAAGAAAAAGGAAAAAATCTTTGGGATTTAGCATTCAGCAATGAGTTTTTAAAACTTGAAAACAGAATTCATAAAAGAACAGATAAATTAGACCTTGTCAAAACTTCTACTCGATAAAACAACATGTCAGAAGGATGAAAGACAAGTTATAAAACTGGTAGAAAATATTTGCAAACCTCATAAACGCCAAAGGAGTAGAATCTGGAATGCATGAAAATTCCAAAATATTATGCAGTAAAGACAACTCAATTTAATCATAAATGAGCCACAAAAATAAAAAATTGTAAAATAACCCATGCACAATTCACTGAAAGTGATATCCCCCCCCAAAAAAAACACTCCACAGGAAGAAATGTTCAACACTGGCAGACAAGATGTAAATGCAAACGCAAAGCACAGCAACACATCTTTCACACTATCTAACCTTCAAAACAAAACAACCCCCCACCTTAACAAATACTGACAAGGATGTGGAGCAATTATACAAATCAAAGCCACAATGAGGTATCATTACACACTGATTAAAATGTATAAAACAAAAACATGCTAGTATGTAAGCAAGCCTGCTAGCGGTAATATCAAACAGCACATCTACTCTGGGAAAACACTCGGCAGTTTTTTCTAGAAACTAAGGATGCAACTACCAAATGATGTATCAATTGTTCTCTTACATTCACAAGAAAAATGTATATGCAAATATTTATAAATCAAAAACAAGAAACAACCCAGACGTCCCTTAACTGGTTAAGTTGTAGTACATTCAAGCTATACAACTCAGCAATAGAACGTGGAAAAAATTAGTGATATGTTTAACTGAAGAATTCCGAGAAGAAAAGCTGAGTGGGAATAAGTCCAATCTGTCACCTAGAAAAGCTTTTTAAATTAAAACAAATGCTTTAAACCCAGTGCCAAAAGGTTACATACTGTATATTCTACCTGTATATTTAAAGATCTTTATTTGTAAGACACAGAACACTCATTTACTGATTCATTCCACAAATGGCTAGAATGTGGGCAGCAAGAGGAGCTGGGGGGGAGGAGGTCAAGCCGAGGCAGGAGTTGCCAACACAATCTCACTCTCTCGTGTGTGTGTGTGTGTGTGTGTGTGGTGTGTCTGTGTGTGTGGACCACCCATTGAGCCACCAACGCTGCCTTCCACCGTCCACACCAGTGAGAAGCTGCAGTAAGGAGGTACCATATGCTACCTCTTAACAGTAACACTAAACATTCAACCTCCTATTCAACACTAATTTACACTCTTAAAATTATAAAATCATAGAACTGAGGACCAGTTGAGAGGTTGCCAAGGGTTAAAAAGAGGCCACAAGCAGAAGAAAAGTAGGCACGGCAATAAGAGCTCTACAGGAGAGATCCTTGCTGGAAATGTTTCGTAGTTTCACTTTACCAAGGTCAGTTTTCTGGTTGTGATACTTCCTCCATAAGATAATCACTGGGGGAAACAGGCATAGGAATAGGAATTGGAATAGTATCTCTGAATTGTTTCTTTTCTTAAGGTTCATCATCATTGGAAAAGCAGATTTCCACAGAGAACAGAGCGAGGGAGAGAGGGAGGGAGGGAGGGAGGGAGGGAGGGAGAGAGGGAGGGAGGGAGGGAGAGAGAGAGAGAGAGAGAGGTCTTTGATCAGTTGGTCCACTCCCGAAAATGGGCCACAATGGCCAGAGCTGAGCTGAGCTTGACCTAAAGCTGAGAGCCAGGCACTTCTTCCAGGCCTCACTCTAGAGTGTGGGAGCCTAAGGACTTACACCATTCTCCACTGATTGCCTGGGTCATAAGCTAGATAGAAAGTGGAACAACTGGACCACAAACCAGCACCCATACGGATGTGGATGCTTACAGGTGAAAGATTAGCCTGTTATGACACATGCCAGCCCCTCTCTGAATTATTTCTATAACTTCATGTGAATCTGCAATTTTCTCAAATATGTGATAGCTAGACAAGAACTTATCCTTACTGAAGAAACCTTTTTTTTTTTCTGAAAAAAAATTTTTTTTTTTGGAAAGTCAGATATACAGAGAGGAGGAGAGAGAGAAGAGCTTTCGTCCACTGATTCACTGACCAAGCAGCCGCAACAGCTGGAACTGTGCCGATTCAAACCCGGAGCCAGGAACTTCCTCCGGATCTTCCACATAGATGCAGGGTCCCAAGGCTTTGGGCCATCTCCAACTGCCTTCCCATGCTACAAGCAGGGAGTTGGATGGGAAGCCACCCAGCGGGACACAAACCAGCACACCCATATGGGATCCTGCTGCGTGCAAGGTGAGGGCTTTAGCCACTAGGCTACCACGCCAGGCCTGAAAATGTATTTTTTTTTTGTAATTTGTTGTCCTCCTTTCTTGTGCTTTTTAACTGTGCTATTTATAATTTTTAGAGAACATATATATATATATTTTAAGAGAATATATGTATTCTCTTAAAATTACAAATATATATACAAATATATATGTATGCACATATACACATACGTATATATACACAAATATATATACACACACACACATATATACCTGAAAGGCATGCTCAAGATTTGTGGCAGGGAATAGGCCTGCTTGGAGAGCTAAACGAACACTCTGGCTGGGTTGGAATTCCCACTGCTAAGTGCGAGAGCCGGAATGGGGGCAATGGGCCGGGCCGCAGTTTCCCTTAGCACAGGTGTGGACTGGATCTGGAGAGTGCCAGACTGGGAAACACGCCAGCACTCACTGGTACTCGTCAGAGTCTGGATGGGGGTAGAACGAACGGGCTGGGCTAGGTCTTGGCTCGCGTTGAACCACGTGAGAGCTGTGTCTAGGCACAGACCAGGTGTGGTTTGGCTGCAATACCACAACATGAAGAACTGAAATGGGTACGGGCTGACTGGGCAGGGTATGGGCTGCCAGGACAAGAGGTGGACAAAGTCAACCTGGGCCAAAGACCCACCTGTGTGTGAAAGATCTGCTACTGGGAGGAGACCAGATAGAAGAGTTTGGTAAACTTCTTTGACAGGATGCAGTCCCTACAAGTAAGCACAAGACAGCCCAAACGAGGCCAGGTTACAGGACCTGCCAGCATACATGTGGGTCAGGTATGGGAGTGTGCCAGGCGCAGTGGGTACTAGATTTGTGAGCCCCAGGGCATGGGGAGTCCAGCAGAACCCAAGTCTCCTGGCTCAGATCCTTGGGCCTGTCTGTGCAATGGGTGCTGGATCCATGAGTCCCAGTGGGGCCCAGGTCGCCTGGCCTGAGTTCTTGGGCTCACCTTCAGGGTGGGTGCCAAGTCCATGAGTCTTAGGGTTGGGAGTCTGGCTGGGCTCAGGTTGCCTGGCCTGGATCCATAGGTCCACCTGTGAGAACTGACCCTCTCAATGTAAAGGATGGAGTACTGGATGGAAGACCATGGTGCACATAGAGGATATAGTAGTCCATTGGGGTCTGCAAAGGACACCTGGTACCACAGCAGAGAATGGAGAACAGAACATATGGACAACTACCCCAAGCAAGCGATAACAGCAAATATCTGGGCAAACGAAGTCTTAAGGTTAAATGTGTCAGCCAATGGACACTTGAAGGGTTTCCTCATCCACAGACTGGGGAGATTAACAGCATTTCAGAACTATCGCATTGACCTGGGCAAAACCCTCAGAGTATGATCCACATTGTGATCCTGAGTTGATACCGGGTGGCCATTCCCCATCCTCGGGTACTGGGATGGTTGGGAGGCAGGGTATGCCTCTCCTCTTACCTCTTCCCGCCCCCAAGAAATGCAAAGAAAAAAATAGAAAGTTTGGAAATAATGATTACATCCACTTCCCCTAACCCTCAATCCTTTCCATCCTGATGATCTACGCAAACATCATCTAAAATAATACAAAAAGTTAAAAACAAAACAAGAATTCTCTTCCTTCTTCTTACATGAATATGAGTACTCTCGTAAATTGGGAAGTTCCATGATGGCTGATGTAACAAGCAATGTTTGCTTACTTTTGATCACATTTTAAATATTTTGTGGTATATCAGAAAAGTACCTGAAGCTTGAACCAGTTAAGATATGCAAGAGGGGCCCGGCGGCGTGGCCTAGCGGCTAAAGTCCTTGCCTTGAACGCCCTGGGATCCCATATGGGCGCCGGTTCTAATCCCGGCAGCTCCACTTCCCATCCAGCTCCCTGCTTGTGGCCTGGGAAAGCAGTGGAGGACAGCCCAGTGCTTTGGGTTCCTGCACCCGCCTGGGAGACCTGGAAGAGGTTCCTGGTTGCCGGCTTCGGATCGGCGCACACTGGCCCATTGCAGCTCACTTGGGGAGTGAATCATTGGACAGAAGATCTTCCCCTCTGTCTCTCCTCCTCTCTGTATATCTGACTTCGTAATGAAAATAAATAAATCTTCAAAAAAAAAAAAAAAAGATATGCAAGAGAAACTACAAGGCTTCTGCTGTGACGTTCCCAAAGCTGTACCAGGACTTATTTTGACCTAAATTCACTGTTAAGTAGCCAAGTAAGTCTTAATTACAACCAACATAATTGAGTCTCACACAAATGACGTCTCAGTTAATTTTTAGCTTTACTTCAGCAAATATTTGCTGAATGATTATGTCCAATCATTGCAGAAGCAACAGCATTACAACACTGATGAAAATGATCACCCCTACTCTTATCTTGTAAGACCTTGTGAACACTGAGATGCAGATCTGTACGCACAGTTAACTAAATCAGCACAATGATGATCAGACAATCAAGGGGACACCAAGGATAAACTGAGGATAGAGAGCGGAAAAGGAAGGAAAATACAACACTGACAAATATTTAGTCATTCATTTTTAAAAATGATTTTGAGAAAAGGAATTCCAGAATGGCAAAACATTTTAAGAGTGAACTGGATAACCAACAGTCAGTACATGGAGCCAGCCTTATTTTCCATTTCTGCTCCAGCCTAGGAAAGGCAGCAAAGATGGTCCAAGGCTTTGAGTCCCTTCCCAGAGGAAGCTCCTCACTCCACCTGGTCCAGTCTTGGCCTTTACAGCCATTTGGGAAGTGAACCATTGGGTGGAAACTCTTTCTCTCTCGTTTTCTGTAACTTTCAAATTAAAAGAAAAAAATGCACACTGACTGTAGATCAGAAAAAGATAAACTCCAAGCTGGCTGGTTTGGAAATTCAGGAAATGAATGCAGTGTCAGGAAAAATATAAACTATCATGAAGCAGGCACCACGCACTTCCAAATGAACAGAGACAAGTTTTTAAACAGAAAATATACGGCTGGAAACTGTGTAAGCAGTAAATTAGAATGTCCAGATTTCTTGCTTATTCACAAAAAAACCAACACCACCATCCTTTCCAGACACTAGGCGCAGTATCAAGGAGGGATAAAAAGAAAGAACTAGGAGATTAAGCAAAACTCAACCTCCTACACTGTAAACATTCTAGTCCTTTCCTTCCACATTGGCAGTCAAAATGTGGGCAGCAAGGCTATACCTTGAAGCTACACAACAGATCGTAAGATTCTTCTCTGGGATCTCTCTCTTACACACACATCTCCAAAAGGATTATCCCAAATGATCTAAAGAGAATTATAGTCGGAACCCAGCACAATGGCTCAGTGTCTAAATCACGGTTCATGTGCCAGCTGCTCCACTTCCCTTGCACCTCCCTGCTTGTGGCCTGGGAAAGCAGAGTATGGCCCAAAGCTCTGGAACCCTGCACCCACGTGGGAGACCAGGAGTAAGCTCTGGCTCCTGGCTTTGGATCAGCTCAGCTCCAGGCATTTTGGTCACCTGGGGAGTAAATCAGAAAACAGAAGATTTTTCTCTCTGTCTCTCCTTTCTATAAATCTGCCTTTCCAATGAAAATAAATAAGTTTTAATAGCAACAACAACAAAGATACTTACAGTTGTAGTGTTATCAATGAAATGGCCCTATCAAATCCCTTATAGAGAAGCTCATTTTATAAGCCCCACTCACATGTTATAAAGAAGTCTCCAGTCAGCTATTAAAACCAGACTACTGTTTTTCATTTCAAATATACAGATTTTTTTTCCAGAGGCAGAGAAAGGAAGCTAGCTCCCAACTGCTGGTTCACTCTCCACATGTCTACAATGGCCAGAGATACAGCCAGACCAAAACCAAGAGACAAGATCTAAATACATCCAGGTCACCCAATTTCAGCCAGCCCCAGTGGCAGGATAAAGAGCCAGAAACTACAGTCAGGCACTAGAAATGGATGCAGATCTTAACCAACAGGCTAAATGCTCATTCCTCATTTGACTTACAAATACACTATTTCAAAAAGGTCAAAATTACAGAAATAATGGCAGGGAAATGTGATCATGAAAAAAAAAGTGGAGGAAGAACATGTAAGTAGAGGATTCTTTTACCACTTTAAAATTATTTTACACACATAATTAACAAGCTTAAAACAAACAATTTTCAATCTTAATAAGAATACATGCCCAAATGAGGTAGCTAAAAGTAAAAAGTACTCAACCTGTATATCCATTAACATAGATGGCCACTCCACTAAAAATCGAAGAGGAAGCCCCATCCTTCTGCAGAGCAGTATCCGATCGGAATTGTTCCTCCAACTTCTGAACCTTGGCAGCCATATACCCACCCTACAATTAAATCAAAGATAACTCATCACAAAGGTTAGATTTTCTCCCCCCTTTGATTTTTCTGGATAAACATATTCAAAGTAATAAATAAGTAGAAGGATCTTATGCTGTGTTAGTAGCCGAATGACCTAACCATAAGCCACAAGGCAAAGCAACACAAAACAACAGATATGGCAAGAAAAACTTTCCCTCAACTTGATTTTTCACAATTTTGTTACATTTTTATGACAAATTTATTTTAATGAGGGAAACAACATCAACAATAAATTTAATACCACAAAATACTGTTCTTACATAATTGAGCAAATTAGAACCATGTTTAAACAAATCATTAATTTCCAAGTGATCTAACAGCACATTCTAGATTGCCTTCTACTGTCTCTCACAAACAAGGAGCTTAACTTGAATTACCTCAAGTAAAGCAATAAGAAAACAATGAATAACTCAGTAGATACATTCTTGGTTTCATTAAACTGATAGTGTAGCAACTTTCTTCTATAAATATCAGTTTTACAAGGTATATTTAAAAATTATCATTTTTACTAAACACCTTCAGATAAGTAAATTCACCTACATTTTTCCCAATCTTAAAATAATTAAGCTCGATTGATTCGAATCATTAGGTTTTTAAAGTTGTGGGTGGCTACAAGTGACCCACACTTTCCCAAAATGGATTTAATTTATTCAAGTATTACTTTCTTATAAAAATTTCAGAAAATGTAGGAAGGGAATGAATTAAAATCTAATGATTCCACTGATGAATTATTTGGGGTATTTTCAAAAGTTATTTCTGTGTCTAAAAGCATAAAAGTGTTACAAAGACAGGATCATATTCCTTTATAAACACATTGCTTTAATCAAGGGTCTCTGTCCAGCTTAGAAATTATATGGCTGGAGATTGGCACTGCTAATTTAACTATGCTGCTAGCATCCAGTATGAGAACCCCATTCTGAGTCCCACTTCCAACTGCTCCACTTCCGACTCCGTTCTCTATTAAAGCACCTGAGAAAGCAGCAAAGGATGATCCAAGCATCTGGGATCTTGCTACCCATGTGGGAAAGCAAGATGCAGCCAGATACAAAGTGAATCAGCAAAGGGAAGATCTTTCCCTACCATTCTGACTTTTTAAAAAATATCTCTGTATCTATTACAGAGATAACAGTAACAACTGCACAGTGTTCCACAGTAAGTTATTTGACTAGTTCTTTGTTTATCTGAATAGTTCCCTATTGCTGGATATTTATGTTTTCCACTTTTTCAGCATTATTAATAACACTGCAATAAAATCATTCCACTCGGAAATTTTGCATTCCAACTTATTTATTACCTTAGGATAAAAAGCTCCTGAGGGTAATATCTGTGCATTAAAGCTTAAGACCACTGTTACAGCATTTGATACACTGTGAAATTGTGAATTGGTATCTAAAGTGATTTACAATTTGTAAAATGCTTTACAGCATTATATAAGCTTAAAAGAAAAAAAGAAAATACCTAAACAGTTCAAAATAATTATTTTTATTCTTTTAAAACACACCCATTTTTCCCAGCCATCATTTTCAGCTCGCTTCCTCCATCCACCTCGCCTCATGGTGGGGCTTCTGTATTAGGGGAGAAAAAATATGTCAATTTTATAACAATGTATTCCTAACTGACATTATTTCAATGTCAAGAAAGAGAAGAAATTAAAATAAATTCAAATGTTCAACTTATCAATACCTAAAGTACAATAAATGAACTTTTTTAAGAATTTATATTCCCATGCTTTACAAGTAAAATCTGTTTCTAAAACATCCTCCTACAGATAAACATCACGATAAAATCATAAATGTCAACAGGAACATCAATCCTAACAATCATCTATGCAAAACATCATCAAATTCAACTAACACAGTCATACTTGCTTAAACTAATATTAAAACATTTGCTTTTGTTAATTGCCCTATACTATGGCTCTTAAATTCTGACTTTCCCAAACACTTGAGAGTTTTATTCATAGCATAACTCACCTATTGGGGGGGGGAGAAAAACCCTTTATAAAATCAATTCAAACAATATACTGTACAAGTGTTTGGCACAGCACTTAAGACACCGCCTGGGATGCCCATAGTTCCAAAGAGGAGTCCCTGGGTTCAAATCCTAGCTCTACTTTCAATCCAGCTGCTTGCTAATGCACATTCTAGGCACCAAGTGACAGCTCAAGTACTTGGGCTCCTGCTACCACACTGCAGATCAATGTGGAGTTCTAGTTCCAGACTCTGGTTTGGCCCACTCTCAGCTATTGCCTGAACTGAAAAGTGAACCACTGATAAAAACACCTTTGTCTCTCTGCCTTTCAAACAAGTAAAACAAATTAAAATAATAATAATAAAGACACACATCACAGGCAACATGACACAGAAAAAATGATCACTGATTACAACTCCAGCATAACCTTCAAGGCGACCCAATGAGAGCTCCTCTAATGGCAGCTGGCTCAGTGGCTAAAGCAATATAAAAATTCATAAGTCAAAGCAGGCACTGAAACTCCTTGCAGTTAAATTCTTCTAATCCAAAAGGCTACATTTCAGAATGACTACATTATCCTGCACAGAAACATCTCTAGTCATTTTTAATTTTAGTAACCATTTGAAGGGTTTGCCAGATGAAGCTTTACACACCACATAATCAAAAACTTTTAGTATGATTTATGAGAGTATTTTATTTAACACTACCTTAAAACATGACACTTTCCACACATAATGGTCATACTTTGTTTTAATTCTTTTTCAGTATAACATAGGATTTAGTTTCTTTTGCTAAAACTTTGATAGTAATTATAAATTTTTGCTGTCATACCTAGAAGATGTCAAAAAGATCTGCAGAAATTTTCTCCAACAGCTAAGTTTACCATTAGAGACAAAACAGCAGCAGTGTGTCCGCGACATGGGAAAGCGTTCAGAGGTCAAGAGGCAAACGGTGACGCTCAAGGAGAGCTGCCGCATTTCCTGTTAAATATTTTCTATCCCAAGGTTCATTTTGTCCAGCCTGTAAAGACTACATCCCTCACCTCAAAGGAGCCTCGTTTAAGAAACGTGTTACTAGCTCCAGTGGCGCAATTGGTTAGCACGCGGTACTTACAATGTGTTACTTCTCCCTTCAAACAGATTCTGAATCTACACGCCTCTTACAATCAGGCTGGGAGTTCTAGTCGTTACACACCAAGGACACACACATAATAACTAGATGCAACTGCTAATCTGCTGCAGGAAGCTAAAACAAAATCTGAAAGTTCACTTCACTTGCCCATTTACCTAAACGAGCCCCACTTATTTAAAATCCATGGAATATGTAACAGCAAAAGGTTAATATAAAAATCTTTATGGATGGTTACAGTAGAATCAATATATATGAAGTCATAATACAAAAAATTTCCCCCGGCTCACTGCCACCTGGTGGCACACCTGTGGGGACTTGGTGTGCAAGGTCTGAGGATGGCACAGGTGGGTGTGTGGGGGCCTGGGGTCTGACGTCCAGGATTGGTGGTCTGACCATGGAGTACATGGGTCAGAACTGGGCCTCCTCAGTGGAAAAGGTGGAGTAGTGGACGGCAGGTCCAGATGCACACGCAGGATACGGCAGTCCACTGGCGACTACAGAGCACATCTGTGCAACAGCAGAGGAGAACAGGACAAACTGGACAACTATCCCAAACGATAACAGCAAATATTTGGGATGGACTGTGTCAGTCAATGGACATTGGAACAGCTTCCTCAATCTTGGACTGGCAAGATAACAGAATTTCAGAACTACTGAAAACACTTGGGCAGACCCCTTGGAGCATGCTCCACACTGGGGAGCCTGTGTTGATATGGGGTGATCATTCCCCAATCCTGGGTACCGGGGCGGTTAGTAAGACTGGGTATGGCTTCTCCCATTATCTAACCCTTTCACCCAGATATAGGAAGAAGAAATAGAAAGTTTGGAAACAATGATCACATCCACTTCCCCATAACCCTCAATCCTTCCCATCCTGATCAACTGTGCAAACATCATCAAAAATAAAAGTTAAAAAAATTTTTCCCAAAAAGATATGAAAGGTTTGTTTATACATTCCATAGTACTGCAGTCAATGTGTAAAACTTTGAAATGTAAAGTATGGAAGCAAACAAGTGAAAACCTTAGGGCCCAGTGTGGTAGTCTAACAGTTAAAGTCCTCGCCTTGCATAAGCCGGGATCCCATATGGGCACCAGTTGTATCCCAGCTGCTCCACTTCCCATCCAGCTCCCTGCCTGTGGCCTAGGAAAGCAGTCGAGGACGGCCCAAAGCTTTGGGACCCCGCAGCCATGTGGGAGACCCAGAAGAAGCTCCTGGCTCCTGGCTTTGGATTGATCAGATCAGCTCAGCTCCAAGTGTTGTGGCCACTTGGGGAGTGAATCAGCAGACAGAAGATCTTTCCGTCTCTCCTTCTCCCTGTAAATATCACTTCCAATAAATAAATAAACCCATATGGGATCCTGGAGCTTGCAAGGAGAGGAGTTAGTCACTGAGCCAATATGCAGGGTCCAGGATGCCTGATTTTTTGTTTTTACCTTTGTTTGTTCTCAATTCTCTGCTAAGGTATTTAATGGGTTAAAAGCTAATTTAATGTCTGATCTATCCCAGGAGCACCTGCATTTAAAGATTTTCCAAGGTAGCCCTTTACCTGAACAGAACACCCAAGTCCCACATCTGAATGCCTGAGAGTGATTCCCAGTTTCAACTCTCAACTCCAGCTCCCGGTACATGCTCAGGTGACTGGGCTTCCAAGTTCCCAGCTGTGGGCTGCTGCAGACATTCTGGGAGTGAACCAGCTAGATGATGAGAGCAGTGTCTGGATCTCTACCTTAAATTATCAAAAAATAAACTTCCCCATTCACAAATGGTGTTAGGAAAACCAGGCACTGCAAGTAAAACAACGAATTTAACCTAAAATTTACCAAAGACCTAAATGTAAAAGCTCAAAGTATAGATCTCTTAGAACAGGATAGTTGCAAATTCTATATGATAAAGAGTTAATATACAGCATGCAGAAAGAACTACAATAAATGTGTGAAGGATTTTAATAGAAATTTCTCTAAAATATACACAAATGGTCAACACACAATATCAGGTTGCTCAATATCACCAATAATCAAAAACAACAAACCAGGAGACACCATATCACATCCAACAGAATGACTACTACAAGAAAACAAAAATAACAGGTACTAGCAAGAATGGGAAGAAACCAGCTCACTTGTGTATTTCACAGTGGGAATAAAAATTATGCAGCTTCCATGGAATACATTATGGCAGTTATCAAAAAGAATCAAATAGAAACTACCATACAATTCAGCAATTTCACTTCTGGGTATATACCCAGCAGAATGAAAGCAGGGACATGAAGATATTTATTTATTTTTTTTTTAAAGATTTATTATCTCCACTACAAAGTCAGATATACAGAGAGGAGGAGAGACAGAGAGGAAGATCTTCCATCTGATGTTTCACACCCCCAAGTGACCACAACGGCTGGTACTGCGTCGATCCAAAGCCGGGAGCCAGGAACCTCTTCCAGGTCTCCCATGCGGGTGCAGGGTCCCAAAGCTTTGGGCCGTCCTCGACTGCTTTCCCAGGCCACAAGCAGGGAGCTGGATGGGAAGTGGAGCTGCCGAGATTAGAACCGGCGCCCATATGGGATCCCAGGGCGTTCAAGGCGAGGACTTTAGCCGCTAGGCCACACTGCCGGTTCCAAGATATTTATACATCTATATTCATAGCAGCTTTATGTACAACAGCTAAAAAGTGAAAGCAACCCACATGCCCACTGACAAATGAATGCTTTAACAAAATATGGCCTACAGACAATGAAACATGACTAAGCTTTATGAAAGGAAGGGAAACTTCAACACGTACTCCAAGGGAGAACTTTGAAGACACTGAGTTAAGTGAAGGCAGTCAATCCTACAAGGACAAACACTAGGATTCTACTCATCAAGTGGTTAAATTCAGAGATAGCGGGGCCGGCGCAGTGGCACAGCGTCTTAACCCTCCACTTGCGATGCCTGCATCCCTATGGGTACCAGCTTCTGTCCAGGTTGCTCCACTTCCCATCCAGCTCCCTGCCTGTGACCTGGAAAAGCAGCCGAGGATGGCCCAAAGCCTCAGGATGCTGCACCCACGGGGAACACACACAAACTCCTGGCTCCTAGCTTCAGATTAGATGAGATCAGATCAGCTCCAGCCAATGCGGGCATTTGGGGAGTGAACTAGAAGAAGGAAGTTCATTTTCTCTCTCTGTAACTCTTCACTTTCAGTAAAATAAGTCTTTTTAAGAAAATTCAGAGGGACAGAATGGTGGTTGTGGGGGTAAATTACTATCAGAGTATCTGGAAGGGTCAAAGTTTTGAAATGGATGGCAGTGAAAGTTACACAATACACTAAAAGTACTTACTGCCAGAAAATTGTGTAAATAAAAATGGTAATACACTATGTTCATATTTTATATATGCCACTACAATTTTTTTGAATTTTAAAAATAAGGGAAGTTTATTAAAAGGAAAAAGAAAAATTAACTCTGAAGCTGGAAACCCTTTGTAGTTGCTGGGGTCAAAGATAGCAAACTCCAGAAAACAGTTAATGGCAATGATCAGCTGGAACGCAAAGCTGGAAAGTCCAAGAAACATGTATAGTGGTATCTGCGATTATTTTTTCTCTGGGAAGTGGGGGCAGTGGGAGGACACTTTGCAGAAGTAATTTATAAGGTCCATGCACTGCCCTTCTCAAGTGACTAAGCCAAAAGAACACTGGCACACACAGGTACAAAGCCTGATGGTAACTGCTCCATTGTGCTATTATTTGTCCTTAAACAACAAAGGGTTTAACTCAAGATAAACAGCTTTTTAAGCAACATTTAAATTTAAAAATATGTATAGCCATTTGATATTTTTGACTCAAGGACAGACAGCATCTTTGATGTAGGCCACAGGTTCCCCAATCATTGATATTTTAGCAGCACAACAGAGTTGAAATTCATAACCCAGCAAAGTATAACCACTTTTCAGAACTATCCCACACAAAGTCAGGTTTTTATTTTGAAGAGACTCTGAGCAAGCTATCGAAATCCAAAATAGACCACCATGGAGTGCAGCACATTAAGCTGCACCTACGAAATCAGCTCATATTTTACCAGAGAGTCCCAGCTGCTTCACTTTTGTTTCAGCTCTCTAATGCATCTAGCAATGTGACCCCTGACACCAAAGAGACCAGACAGAATTCCAGGCTCCTGGCTTTGGCCTGCTCCCATTCCAAAGCACTGTAGCCATTTGGGGAGTAAACTAGCAGATGAAAAGCTCTCTTCCGGTTACACTCAGCCTTTCATGTAAATAACCCTCAAAAAAAGTAAAATAAAAATCAGACAAAGCTGGCCTTGCAACAATTTCCACAGAAGCACAATCACTGGCTGTAGTCTTTAGCATATGCTTCCTGGGTTTTGTTTTTTTGAAAGATTTATTTATTTTCAAAAAGAATTTTTAATTTTTATTGGAAAGACAGATTTTACAGAAAGACGACAAAAAAGGTTTTCTACGGCTTGGTACAACGGGGTACCCATTGCACTTGGGGCACACGGTACAAGTGCTGGATCCCACAATGGTTCTGATTCTGGTCCTGGAGGCTCCACTTCTGATCTCCTTGCTTGTTGGCTGGGAAAGCAGTGAAGGATGGCCTACAGCCTTGGGACCCTGCACTAGCATGAGACCAGAAAGCTGCTTTGTCTTTCCTTCTCTCTGTAAATCTGCCTTTCCAATAAAATAACTAAAAATAAATTAAAAAAAAAAAAAGACCTTTTATCCAATGGGTCACTCCCCAAATGGCTACAACAGCCACAGCTGAGCTAATCTGAAGCCAGGAGTCTTCTCCATCTCAACAAAGATGCAGGGTCCCAACGCTCTGAGCCATCCTCTCCTGCTTTCCTAGGCCATAAGCAGGGAGCTGGAAGGGAAGTGGAGCAGCTGAGACAAGAATCAGCACCCACATGGGATCCCAGCACTTGCAGGTGGAGGATTAGCCAACTGAGTCATTCTCAATTATGTCCCCAAAGCTAATTTATACTTATAAACTGTTCTGTCATGCTAAGTATCCAGACTCGAATCCATGCAATGCCAGCATCCCACATGGGTGACAATCCAAGTCCCAGCAGCTCTATTTCCAATCTGGCTTCCTGCTAATATACCTAGGAAAGCAGTGGAGGACAGCTCAACTACTTGGACCCTGGCCATCACAAGGCAAATCCAGATGAAGTTTCTGGCTCCTGTACCTGGCCTGGCACAGCACTGCTATTCAGTCATCTGGGGATCAAACCAGCAGATGAAATTTTTGTCCCTCTGTGTAACGGTGTGTTTCAAACAAATTAATCTTTTTTAGAAATATCACCTGTTGGCTGACTTAATATTTCCTTTCTGTAGTTCTTAAATTTTTGACATTTTAATGTGCATTATTTAGAACACACAACCGGAGAAGGCATTTGGTCCAGAAGTTAAACTTCTCTTTCCCTCTCTCAAATAATAAACACACGATTAGTACTTTCTTACACTTTCTTACATACCTATACCATTAGTAGTTTCTTAACACGTTCTTATATACCTATATCATTTATTTTTCCAATAAAACTATGAAGTAGAGAGATCAAGTCCTTATTTTGCATACAATTGCCTTGTCAAATTTAGAGTTGTATTACCCTTTGTGGTACAAAATCAGTTATCTTTTACAAAATCATGCTCTCAAATCTTCAATGGAGAAGAGTATTCATACAAAATGCTGCAGAATATTCCTGAGACCAAAGTGGCTGCACAGCAGTTTAGGCCACCACCTGCAACGCCAGCATCCCACAAGGACACCAGCTGGGATCCACTTCTGATCCACTCCCCTGCTAAGGCACCTGGAAAAGCAGCAAAAGATGATGCAAGTGTTTGTGGTGTAGATGGAGCTCCTTGCTTCTGCCCAGGTCCAGCCCTGGCCACTGCTGCCATCTGGACAGTGAACCACTGGATGGAACATTATTTCTCTCCCTTTCATATAATCCTGCCTTTCAAGTAAATTAAAAAATAAAAAAGGTTTTTTTTAAAAGAACAATCTTGTTGAATTGAACTTAAAATAATCTGATAAACAGATACTTCTATCTAGGCCATCTAGCACATGTCTGGGTATCAGCAGCAACAATATACATCACACAAAGACCAAGGAAGAACACGGATCCTACCCATAAGCTTCATCCAGACTAGCTCCAAGTAACCTATATTCACAAGAGTCCCTGCTGACTTTACACAACTCACAATCACATTTTAGTACGGACACAGCTGGACCCAACAAATTCCAGTCTCGCACTTTAAAAAACGTATATGATTCCATGTATCTATCCATTTTTAAAAGACGGAGGGAAAGCTTTCAAGAAAAACATGTTTATACATTTTTTCTACTTTCCAAAAACTAAAATGTACCTATCTACCTACATGGCTGTGTACTGAAAAGTTACTTTTTACCCAAACAGTTGGCCTTTGCCCTCACTCCAAGAAAGTGATCTTCACACCCTTGGGATGTCCTGTTAAGTTTGTTTAGCTCACAGGTTTGAGTTCCATGGGAGAACCACTAGCAGCGTGATTTACTGTGGGGCTTTGGGTCATGTACTGCCAACTTCCTGAAGGGCTAGAGATGGAAAATTCTCCTTGCTAGCAATCAATCAATCCTATCTAGGGAACAAAGCCCCCTAGACAAATCACAGATATCAAGGCATGGATGAGCTAATCTGGCAGCCAGTACTACTTGGTGACTGTCACATGTTAGTGCCAGAATTGAGTACTGTCCATAACTCCCCTGGGAGAGGACAACTCGAAGTTTCACCAATGAACTCTTGCTTTTAGTAAGAGAACACGGTCTCCAACCCTCTCCATGGGAAACAACACTACTCACAAGACACTACATTTCCCAGGGTCTTTGAACATCAGGAATGCCATGAGACTAATGGGAAATGATACAGAGCAGTTCGCACACAATCTGCACCATATACTTTATACTGCTTACATCTTTTTGTTGAGTTTGTCTTGGGAATGATGATGATACCCTCAGGAACAGCAAAGCAACCAAGCAACTGGAAGGAATTTGGGGACCTGAAGGGCCTACAAAGACACATACTGCGGAGCGTCTGCCCAACGGGGGACTACTATGCGAAAAAAGATCAACAGTTTGTGTCACCACATTTTAAATCTGTTACGGTAGCTTACCCTGTACCAAATAAACTTTAGTTAGGCACTTTAACATTATGATTTTGATTTAGTATTTAAAAGAACTAAAGTGCTAAGACATGTAAAACATGAATATATTGAAACTGAAAATGTACAACAAACAACTATGTTTAAGACTGATCTTACTAAAATTTTCCATCCCAAGCAATTCCATATAACAAAAGTTTTCTCTCAACCTTTTGATTATTCTAAATACACAGAACACAAAAAGATGTTCTTAAAGTGAATATTCTATTTACTAATAATTTTCCTTGGAACATAGATTTCCATAAAAATAAAAGTAGAAAGATTTTAATACTATCAAGGAGAATCACAGTCTCTAACTTTTCAGAGTGCAGTGAAATCAGTCAGTTCCCAGAGAGCCTCTCAGTTTCCCTGGTTTCCCGACTTCAAAACCTCACGGTCCAATTGCTTTTATTACACATTTCTAGCAACATGTTCCAGAGGCATCTCAAAGCCACCATGTTCTGAGCAGTGATCGAGCTACAAGGGAAATCAAATTAATGCCTAGAGATGACACAACAGAGTACACTGGGGCACAGCAAGGAAAGCCACCAACTGTGACACCAGCATCCCATACTGGGTGCTAGCTCTTGTCCAGGCTGCTCCAATTCAAAACCAGCCTCCGTGCTAACAGCCTGGGAAAACAGCAGAAGATGCCCCAAGTGCTTGGAACCCTGCACCCACATGGGAGACCTGGATGAAGCGCCTGTACTGGCTTTAGCATGGCCTAGCCAAGGTCAGTGCAACCTCTGGGGAGTAATCCAGCAGACAGAAGATCTCTCTCTGCGTCTCTGTCTCACTTTCTGTCTTTGTAACACTGACTTCCAAATAAATACATTCGAAACAAAAAGTACACAGGACAGTAAGAGGCCACTAATCTTCACTACAAACTGGTACATCCCCACAGGAAAAATGAGTATCTGTAGCAAGGTTGCTGGTAACAAGAGCAGAATGCTGTTGGATAGTAAAGAAGGTTGTATCAAAGATGGCGGGGGAGGGGGTTCCATTTACAACAGTTATGGTCTCGCAGCAGCCTGCAGCAGAATCACTTGAACGAGCTGTTAAAACAGATGGCTGGGCACCAGCTTGTAAATTTCTGATTCACAGGATTTGGGTTGGGTTGGGAAGCTTCAATTCTAAAATGTTCTCAAGTAACGATGATGTTCCTGGTCAGAGACACACTAAAGAACCAATGTTAGTTTTTTTGGTTGCTGTTGTTTTGCCCGTACCTGAAGGTATCTAAGGCAGTGAAGACAAGCACAGGATTTCAGAGGTAATCAGACAGGGTATGACAAGCAGAACTGCACAACAGCGATACACTGAACTCAGCAGCTGCAAGTTTTAATTGCATTGCATGCGACAAACCTGCTGCTAATCTGAATCTCACCTAAACTCCCAAACACCAAGTCTGATAGAATGGCTTACTTCACAGTCATTTAGAATTTGCTGTAACTTGTAATTGAGAAGGTGAATCAAGTTAAATACAAACTTAAGGTTATCAGAGAAAAGCGATTTATATAAAACTCTTCTACAGGATCCTACATTTGAGGCACTGCCAGAATGTAATAAAAACAAGAAAAAACAGTAATAAATCTCACAATGAAGAAAAACACCAAGACATCACTGAAGAGGTGGATCCCGGCTGACAAAGCTATGCAGCATTTCATGGGACGAAAAGTCTGTGAAGAAGGGAGGGAGACAGAAACTTTATGAGAAAACTCATAATCAAAATCAAAAATATGCAGATGATAGTTAAGGAAATATTCTGGAATCCACTGGTATGTAGAACGTACAGCCAGAAGTAGAAGATAAACTAACGAAGCTGAGGAAATGAAACAAGATTCTAAATATCATACTAAAGTATGAACCATACTTTCAGGTCTTTCCAAAGGAAGTACACAGTTGTGTACGTAAATGATAAGGAACGGGTTGGTTACCTAACAGGTTTCTGGCTCCTAATCTATGAAGACTTACAAATATGAGCAGAAATCCTTATCTTGTGCATGTTCCATACACGTAACACATCCTCCTCCTGTGCTTACAGTGCAAGGTACAGTAAATACCGACAGTAACTGGAAACAAACCTGAGTGGCCACAATTCAACTTATGGTTGGGGACAGCATCTGGCCTAGTTCAGATGCCCACATCTCATTCTGGCCAATTCCAGTTCCTCTAGGCGGAAACAGTGATGGTCCAGTAACTGGATTCCCGCAACCCACGTAGGAGAGGTTGACTGAGCCTGGCTACACTCAGCCTCAGCCATTCAGGGCATTTCTGGAGCAGGCAGCAGACAGGAACTCCGGGTACTTATCGCTTGCCTTCAAATAAATAAGTTGAATCAACACATATAGTCAAACTCAATCTTCTCTGGGCCTGCTATTGGGTCCACTTTTCACAAGTCCATACATTAAATGCAAACATAAAGAGAAAATGCTTAAGAATCCACTGGGCTCAGCACTGCAGCCTAGAGGCTAAAGTCCTCACCTTGCATGCACCAGGATTCCATACAATCACCGGTTCATATTCCAGCTGCTCCATTCTCTTCCAGCTCCCTGTCTACAGCCTGGAAAAGCAGTCAACAAAGGCCCAAATCCTTGGGACCTTGCAGCTGTGTGGGGCACCCAGACGAAGCTCCTGGTTTTGAATCGACTACCTGGGGAGTGAACAGGCGGATGGAAGATCTTTCTCCCCGTCTCTCCTTCTCTCTGTAAATCTGACTTTCCAAAAAATAAATGGTTTTTTTTTTAAAAGATGCCATTGCTTCTGCACTCTTCCTTCACTTCCTAACAAGAATTCTCTGTATTTTAAAATAAAAAACATTTTTAAAGATGCTAAAATCACTAACACTATTAATGACCTATAATAATTTGAGTGCATTATATTTTAACAGACTCTGAAAAGCATGCAGTGAATTCCCAGAGAATGTAACCTTCAAATGACAATCAGAAGAGAATCTAGGGCCTGGCGCAATAGTGTAGCAGTTAAGGTCCTCGCCTTGAACGCGCCGGGATCCCATATGGGTGCCGGTTCTAATCCCAGCAGCCCCGCTTCCGATCCAGCTCCCTGCCTGTGGCCTGGGAAAGCAGTCAATGACGGCCCAAGACTCTGGGACCCTGCACCCACATGGAAGATCCGGAGGAGGTTCCTGGCTTTGGATTGGCTCAGCTCCAGCCATTGCAGCCACTTGGAGAGTGAATCATCAGACGGAAGACCTTCCTCCCTATCTCTCCTCCTCTCTGTATATCCGCCTTTCCAACTAAAAAAAAAAATCTCTGTGAATAGGAAACTTGCAAGAATAATAACTGCTAACATAGCAGTATTAGTAACTCAGGTGCTACCAATTCTAAGTTAATGAAAGCAGTTTATCAGCACTTCCACCCACACAGGCTTAGTTTTCTTTTCACTTAATAGAAATGAACAGTCACCTAGGCCTAAAAACGCAAAGTCAAAAACATACACCCCAAATCAATTTTTTCACAGCCAACTTCATGAGCTCTTAAAATGCAAAAAAAAAAAAAAGCTTATAACCCTACCTACAAAATGTGTCAATAAAAGATCTGACTCAAATGAATATTAACCTAAATTTTTAAAGTCTAAGGAAATTCTTAGCAGAAGGCAACCACTTAAATTCAAATGCAACCTGGTTCTTCAGTTAACTGTGGGTAAATAAAGAATTTGGCCTTTGTCCTTGTTTATACAGACTCAATGCTTACAATTTCCTAAATGGCTGGAGTGTCTTTGTTGCATACACTGGCCCTTTGGATTACAACTGCATTTTATTAACAGGGTGACTCCAAGTGAGGCTCCTAAATTTCAGGAATTTAGGGTATGATCTTGAGTCACGTGTTACAGAGTTCAGCCACACGTGTGTAATGAGGTTCACACGAGCTTCCCTACTTTGAACTCACATACTGACATCCTGAAAGGATGATGCTTCCTGGGGACACAACGTTCATGTCTGGGATGCCCCACATTTAATCTTTCTCATCTGTTTAGTTTTGATTGACATTTTTTAAAAAAAGATTGATTTACTCTTTAAAAAGGCAGATCAAATTTATGGAGAGACAAGAGACAGACACATGTTCCATCTGCTGATGGCCACGGCAGCCAGAATTGAGGACTATCTGAAGCCAGGAACATGGAGCCTCCTCCAGGTCTCCTCCACGGGTGCAGAGTCCAAAGGCTTTGGGCCAGCCCCCCATCGCCTTCCCAGGCCACAAGCAGGGTGCTGAACAACACGCACAGCAAGGACATGAACCCAGCACCCATATGGGATCGCAGCATTTGCAGGGGAATAGAATCAGCTACTTGAGCCATCAGGCCAGGCTCAATGTATAGGCTTAAAACAAAACTGTAATGTCAAGAATCATGCTTTTCCTGAGTTGTGGGAGTCATTCTAACATGTTATCAACACAGGGACTAGTAGGAACTTGCCCAGATGTAACCAGTTGCGCTCATGGTGGTATCAGAAATGAAGGGGACTCTTGTGGTCTACGCCTTTAACCTTCAACATCTAACCTGACTCCATGTAGCTAATGCAAGAATTTCAGTGCATACAATAGGATATACTTCTCTACTTCTCTCCCTAGAATTCTTGTGAGAATTACATGTGGTGAAAAATCCAGGAAAGCGCTCTTTAGAGCACACAGCATTTGAAAAGCTAAAATGAACTTCTTTAGGAGAAGGGTTGTTTTTAAAAACACTAAGAATCATGTAAGTATTTTTAGAATTTAAGATTGCCCAGCATAAATAAGTAACAAAAGTACTTGAAATCAAAAGCTAACAAGTCATGAAGAAGCAGAGACCGGGTGGGTCAGCACAGTGACACATCAGTCTAATCCTCCACCTGCAGTGCTTGGATCATGCTTCGATCATGCTTCCTGTCCCAGATGCTCCACCTCAGCTCCCTGTCCTGCTTATGACCTGGGAACAGCAGCAGAGGCTGCCCAAGATACTGGGCCCCTGCACCTGCTTGGGAGACCTAGAGGAAGCTTCCTCCTCCTGGCTTCAAACCGGCTCAGCTCCGGCCACTATAGCCACTTGGATCAGTGGATGGAAGAATATCTCTGTCTGTCCTTCTCTCTGTAAATCCTGCCTTTTAAATAATTTTTAAGCATATTTTTTTAGAATTAGAATTATTACAAGAGTAAAATTTTAGGCACCAGCAACATGGCAAAATAGCTAGCAGCATCCTATATGGATATGTATTAGTTCTAGTCCAGCTCCCCACTAATGCACCTGGGAAAAGCAGGTCCAGCTGTTTGAGCCCTTGTCACAGGAGACCAGGAAGGGCCTGGTTCTTAGCTTTAGACCAGCCCAGCTTTGGCTGAATACTGCAGCCATGCTAGCACTTAACACACATTCTAACTCTTTCAAATAAATTAATTAATTAATAAATATTTTTAAATGAGTACAATTTTTCAATTTGATGAAAAGCATGGAACCTAGGGTGAAGTGGTGTAAGTGGCCACCTGTGACTAGCATCCCATATAGGTGTCAGTTCAAGTCCCAGCTGCTCTACTTCCCAATCCAGCTAGCTCCCTGCTTAATGTGCCTGGAAAAAGCAGCAGTGCTTGGGCCCCTGCATGCCCGCAAGAGACCTGGATAATTTTTTTTAATATATAAATAAATATAAAATACAAGAGCAAGCAATCTACACCATATTTTCAACTATATAATTTAGACTACTGTATAAAAGAAACATTAAGTCCATTGTTAGTAATTCCAAACGTAAGAACAATCAGGTTTAAGCATACAAAACTAGTCACTACTTTCTGACTAAACCTCCATAAAGGTCATTTTAGACTATGTATCCTCAGGAAGAAATGAAACCAGAAACATTTCAGTTACTGGGCTGGATACAAACTACTCACCAACACTCAGCACCTGTCCCTCTATACCAACCTTTATGTTCAAGCATAAAGCCATGCGGATCAGACTGCCCTGAACACGTATCTCAACTATCCTATGTCCCTAAGACAGCTATCCATCTACATGGTGGTGCATAATTTCTAAACTACAATATAAACATTTTAAAAATCGTTTTTTATTAGAAAGGCAGATTTACATAGAGGAGATGAAAGCTCTCTCCATCCACTGGTTCATTCCCCAGAGGGGGCCGCAATGGCCAGAGCTGAGCCAAGCTGAGCTGATCAGCAGAGGCTCTGCCACACAGGTGCAGGGTCCCAAGGCCTTGGACCATCACTGTTGCTTTTCCAAGCCACAAGCAGGGAGCTGGATTAGTGGAGCAGCAGGGACATGACCAGCATGCAAGTGGGAATTTGGCACTGAGAGGTAAGAGCATTAGCCAGTTGAGCCATCATACAGGACAAGAATTTCTATTACTTTCCAAGGGGGGGGGGGGGAGAATAAAAAAAAAACCAGAATCAAGGCTTTAAATCCTGATTTTATTAGAACGTCAACTATTTAATTTTCTGCCCTCTTGACTATGACACTAACTACTGGTCTTTCTCCAGGTGATGCTTACTATAGAAGGGAAAAATGATCTTAGCATTCAAAAAAATCCTTGGTTGCGACCTTATTTCTTCTCTAGCAATCCTGACTTTCTGGGTCTCTTCCTTCAATAAACGTAAGGCCGTGGCCAACAAAATTTATACGATTCTTTTTAGCACTGCTGAGATACTCTTACAAATGAAGTCTCAAAGTTAATGTAAAAAGTCATAAAACTTACGTAAAACCAGAATTTTTAAAATGTAAATAAAACTTTTTTTTAAAGATTTATTTTATTTTACTTTTTATTGGAAAGTCAGATGCACAGAGAGGAGGAGAGACAGAGAAGATCTTCTGTCCACTGACCCATCAAATGCCCACAACAGCCAGAGCTGAGCTGATCAGGGAGCCAGGAGCCTCTTCCTGGTCTCCCACACGGGTGCAGGGTCCCAAGGCTTTGGGCTATTTTCCACTGCCTTCCAGGTCACAGGCAGGGAGCTGGATGGGAAGTGGGGCTGCCAGGATTAGACCGGCGCCCATATGGGATCCCAGCACATGCAAGGCAAGGATTTTAGGCACCAGGCTACTGCACAGGATCCTAGATAAGACATTTTTGTAAGTAATGCTATATTAACAAGAATTTTTTTTTTTTAATTTAAAAAAGGAACACTGGGGCCCAACGCAGTGGCTCAGTGGTAAATCCTCACCTTACAGGCACCAGAACACCATATGAGCACCAGTTTGTTTTCCAGAAAACTCCACTTCCCATCCAGCTCCCTCAATGGGGCTTGGGATTGCACCTGCGTGGGTGGGAGACCTAGAAGAAACTCCCGGCGATGGATTGGCTCAGCTCCAGGCATTTTCACCACTTGGGGAGTGATCCAGTGGATGGAAGATCCTTCTCTCTCTCTTTCCTTCTCTCTGTAAATCTGATTTTCCAATAAAAATAAATATTTTTTAAAAAGACATACACCATTGGGCCCGGCGGCTAAAGTCCTTGCCTTGAATGCCCCGGGATCCCATATGGGCGCCGGTTCTAATCCCGGCAGCTCCACTTCCCATTCAGCTCCCTGCTTGTGGTCTGGGAAAGCAGTCGAGGATGGCCCAAAGCTTTGGGACCCTGCACCCACGTGGGAGACCCGGAAGAGGTTCCTGGTTCCCAGCATCGGATTGGCGCGTACCAGCCCGTTGCAGCTCACTTGGGGAGTGAAACATCGGATGGAAGATCTTCCTCTCTGTCTCTCCTCCTCTCTGTATATCCGGCTTTCCAATAACAATAAAATCTTTAAAAAAAAAAAAAAAAAGACATACACCATTAATAATTTTCATTATTTGCTTGCTAACTGAAATTTTATCCATCAGCAAACTTATGACATTTGCTTTCTTGAATCTAATGTGTATTACATACATTTCACACAAAACTTTTTGAAACAATTACAAGGCTTATATAACATTACACATAATGCTGTGAATAATTCCAATCATTTTTAATAATAAACAAAAAATAATGATTTTAGGTATCAACCTATTAAAATGTTTCAGACTTAAAGAATACACAGCCATTAAAGTACAGCAATTGTAGTTCAGTCTTGTTAAAATCTTAGCCACAGAGTGCTGAAACTGCCAGTAGTTAAGAGGAACACATGTTTTGCGGTACAAAGTAATGGCAAGTTTCCAAACTGAAACCTTATTTTTTACTGTGCCTCATGGTACATGGTTTACAACCTTGTGTTATGGAATCAGGTAGTTCTACATACCCTTGGCACCTTCCTTCTCCGTGGGACTAGCCAAGGATGACCATTTCTCCAACTCTGCTTCTTTAGAACTGTGCCCATCTTAGACAGTGTTGTGAATTATCAAATCAGACAATGCACTCAGCAAACATTATGGCATATCGCACTTCTTAATAACTTAGCAATTTTACTAAGTTTTGGGACAAATGGCAGAGCTGCATTTTGGTTTATTTAAAGTCAGATATACAGAGAGGAAGAGAGACAGAGAGGAAGATCTTATGTCCAATGATTCATTCCCCAAGTGAGCCGCAACAGCCAGAGTTGCGATGATTTGAAGCCAAGAGCCAGGAACCTCTCCAGGTCTCACACAGGTGCAGGGTCCCAAGGCCCTGGGCCATTTTTCACTGCTTTCCCAGACCACAAACAGGGAGCTGGATGGGAAGTGGGGCCACCGGGATTAGAACCAGTGCCCATATGGGATCCTGGTGCGTTCAAGGTGAGGATTCCAGCCATTGGGCCCGCATTTTTTTTTTAAGTTTGAGGCCAAGAATTTCAGATCGTATTACTTGTTAAATTTCAAGCTAAAAAATTTTAAAAGCATTTTTAAAAGGCATTTTACTAAGAACAAGTGAACTGGGTAAAAAATAACTGGTATTATGCAAGTGTAATTGTCACAAGCATAATCTCAATTTACAAGAACTTAAGTGGCAATAGTACAAAATAGTTACCATCATGAAGTTATTTGTATCCATGAATTCTTTTCTCTATTTCTACAAATGCTAGAGGAAAAAATCACAGTAAGTAAGAACAGAATGGAAAAGCAAGATACAAAGCATATATTAAGGACTAAATATAATTGGGGGGAGAGAATGTCTATAATGAAAGGAGCAGAAAGCACACCAAATGTACACATTCTTTCCTTACAAAATACAAGATGGACACTTCAACTGGATCTTCAAGGATTTTTCTGTCTCAAGACAGGAAGCCTCCAGCAAGTCCTTTCATCACCACAATCCCATCTGTGGCCAAACTTCAAAGGGAAATATATAAAAGGCACTCTGGTGGGCACCTGTCGAGATAACCACTAGCATCTTCCCCGGATAGAATAAAAAGCCTGCTTACTCAGTAAGACCAAACACAGGTCACCATTCTCAGCAGTTTATTAATTTATTCTAGACATCCACAAATCTATTTTTAAAATGATTTACTTCACTATAATTTTGGTAATCAAAAATTTACAAAAAAGTAATACAAAATTCAATCAGTCATGTTTAGTTCATGTCACAGCACAAAATTCACAGCCAGGGTTGTGGCAGACTACATAAAGTTGCAGCCCATGGTGTCAGAATTCCCTATGGGCACCAGTTGGAGTCAGGCTGTTCCACTTCCTCTCCGGTTCCCTGCTCATGTGCCTGGGGAAGCAGTGGTGGATAGCCCAACTGCCTAGGCCACAGCCCAGCTTCGGCTACTGTGGTCATCTGAGGAGTGAGCTAGCAGATGGATCTGCCTCTCCTGATTCTGTAATGCTGCCTTTCTAATAAATTAAACACATACACACCCATTTTTTTAAAACTATTATTTCAAAAGCTGACAGGCACAGAATTGGAGACAGGCTCTTCCACCTACTGGTTCACTTCCCAAATGTCCACAACATCTGAGACTGAGCCAATCCAAAGCCAAGGAGCTGGAAACTCAGGACAGGAACTCCACGTGCGTGCAAAAGAAAAAAAAAAAGCAACCAAACCACTGGAGCCATCGCTGCTGGCTCCTAAAGTCGGCACCAACAGGAAGCTAGAATTAAAGACATGTGATGTGGGTATCTCAGGAGGTTATCTCAACTGCCAGTGCCAATCATCCAACCTAAAACCTAAAACTCCAAGTAAATTCTCAAGCTTATTTCAAATCATTTTTTAAAAATATAAAAAACTGCCTGCTGAGACCAGCATGGTGGCATAAGACACTAATCCTGCCACCCTTGGCTCTGGCATCCCATTTGGACACCTGTTCTAGTTCTGGCTGTTCATTTTCCATCCAGCTCCCTGCTAATGGCCTGTGAGGACAGAGGATGATCCAAAGTCTTGGACCCCTGCACTCACATGGGAGAACCGGAAGAGGCTGTTAGCTTGCAACTTTGGACCCGTCCAGCTCTGGCCATTGCAGCCAACCTGGGAGTGAACTAGCATAGGAAGATCTCTCTCATCTCTCTCTCTGCCCCCATCTTCGTAACATTTTCAAGTACAGAAAAAAAGAATAAAGTTATCATTTTACTTTTATTTTTATTAAGAGGAATATTTACTGATTTATTATTCTAGAGAAAAAATAATTTTAAAAAAGCAGCATCCTAAACACTTTAAACTCAATGACTCCCTGCAATCCTACAAGATAGGTGTTAGTCACCTTACAGATGAGCAACCTGAGGCACCAATTAACATACCCAACCAAGGCCACATTGTGGGAATGTTAGAAGCCAGGATGCGATAGAGGCTGACTGCAGAGCCAGGGTTCAAACCTACTATACTATTCATTCACTGACTGAGCACACTAAGTTTTCCCACACTTCT
The DNA here is from genome assembly GCF_030435755.1 of Ochotona princeps. Taxonomy (NCBI): domain Eukaryota; kingdom Metazoa; phylum Chordata; class Mammalia; order Lagomorpha; family Ochotonidae; genus Ochotona; species Ochotona princeps. The sequence goes on along the minus strand of NC_080839.1, from coordinate 9,877,095 downwards.
AAGCACCCAACACAGAGCTGTTAACAAATGAGACGAGGCCACAGCCCTCTGGCTGAGTAGAGGCCAGGGATCAGAGAAATCTGATAGGGAAACTCACTGAGAGAACACTCCATCTTCACTTCGTTATACACACAATAAAGAATGGAAATCAGAGGTGATGGACCCGGACATTGGTTGGTTCTATTGTAGGGACCAGGGGAGGCGTGATGGCAAGAATCAACACCACCTAGACAAAGAGGGTGGTCCAACTATGGGAACAGCAAGGCTAACTTCCTAAGCAAGAGTCTGCAGGAAAGGGGAAAGCCCCCGTGCAGTCAAGAGTCCTGCAGGAGTGAAGAGAAGGAAGCTAGCAGGTGCCCCATCAGGCAATGTCCTCACGGGCGGTGGTGAGCACCTCGGATTCCACTTCAATTTTAATGTGAAGCTTTCAGAGCTTTATGAACAAGAACGTGATCTAGCTCTTATAAAGATTATTCTGATTCTTACATGGGGAACAGTCAGCTAGTAAAGGAAATAACATATCCAGTGAAGCCACTATTTCAACAGTGTTAGAAGAAATACTGCGATGTATGGTTTACAAGACAGGCTAACCAAAAAGCCTGCAAACTGGCTCTCACAAAAAACTTTTTAATATCCTCATCCTCTCACAGCACTTGGGGGACAAAACAGATATTTAAAATAACAATTTCCATGCTGACACTACTGTTGAGAGGGGGTAAAATCAAAAAGCCTCTTCCTTTTCAAAAAGCATTTATGTGCTTGACAGAGGCACAGAGAGGAGCAGTGAGATCTCCCACCTGCTGCTTCACGGCCCAGCTGAATGCCACTCAGTGCTGCGCAAAGCAGAAGCCAGGATCTTCATGCCCATTTCCCACCTGAGTGCCAGGGGTCCAATACTCGGGCCACCTTCTGCTGTTTTTCCCATTCCACTAGTAGACAGCTGGACCGGAGTCTCTGGGACACAAACTGAGGCCCAAATAGGACGCCCTTCTCTTGCTACGCCACCCCCTCTGTTTTCAAATGTTGTTAAATCTACCTTATGGCATACGATGGTCCATACATAGTCCACACATTCTTGAAAGGCAGAATCGGGATACCCAGTCTAGGACTTGCTCATCTATTCACCGGGATGAAGAAAAAGAGGTACCGTTCTCCTCCTCTGGGTGGCTTGCCTTCACACTCGCCCTCCAGAACATCCTGGCTCACTTGTGAACTTCAACATGGCAGTATAAACATGGAAATACAGACTTGTTGCTCACCCACTGCATACCAGTCTCCCCAGATGCTTTACATTTAAGAATGCATTTACTGTGGCTGCCAAAATGGGAAATGCTGTGCTCATCCTATGAATGAGAAAAAAAAAGTCAAAGTTACCACTTACTTGTCCAAACTCACACAGCTAGTCATTGGGAAAAACAAAATTTAAACCCACGTCTAATTGAGAAGATGTCAAAAAGGGGGCTATCAAAATGCACCTTACGTGGAACCGCTGCAACTTATTAATGATGATTAGATTGTTCCTGGTGAGCACAGGTTTCTTCAATCCTCTTAGTGAAAACACTTCATGAAGTTAGCAGTGGGGAAAAGGCAGTCGTCCCCCACACTAAAACACATTACTTTCAAAAAGTATTTTCTACTTGAGCCTTTAAGAAATTAATCCTCAAAATGGTTCTGATTATTTGGAAAGAAAAAATCTTAACAGATACGTACTATAATAGGTCCAACTTTTACAACCAAACACAGGGCTTTGGTACAGGCCCTGTCAAGATTTTTAACAAGATGGAAGAAAAACAATGACCAAAAGGTAAGCAGGTGAAATGGCTAACCAGACCGTGGGCCGCAGGACTCCTGGGAGTGGGACTCGGGGTGAGCCCGAAGTTGGGAAGGCAGGAACCTACAGCCAGCACCTTACGCCCAGAGGAAGAAAAGGGGGGTGGGAAGCTAGAGAAGAAAGCAACCTGAAAAAGCAGTCAGTCAGGTTCCCGGGAAGAACCAAGGCTGTTCTGTATCCTGCCCTCCCCGAATTCAGAAGAAATGACTTATTCTGGGAGACTGAAGCCAGCAGCCAAATACCCCCAACTAAAAATCCTAACAAGTCCTTAATTTTGTTAGGAGCCTGCACTGGCCTATGTTTCCTGACCTAAACATTTCTACGTAGGAAGCCTAAGACGCGGGGGTCAAGACAGAATCAGACTTGCACTGCCTGGCTGTTATCAAGGACATCCACCCACAAACGGGGAATCGCGGGAACCGGGTGTGCTAGCGCGGGGAAGGAGGCACTTGTCAGGGCAAGCAGAGAAACGGTCCCCCTACATGCCAAAGGGACAGCAACACGGAAGGCAAGAATAAAAGCTGCCCTCGGATATCACCGCCCCCCCCCCACGGACTCCGAGACCCTGCTGGTGGGCAGGGGGCGTGGCGGGCCAAGGCAGGGCAGGGGGGCGTGCGGGTCACGCCGCGGCGGGAGGCAGGCCCGCCGCCCCGACCCCCGACAACGCTGTGCTGGCCCAACGAGCGCCCGAGAAGCGCACGCGAATGAATGGCGCGGGACTCAATGGCCGGCCAGGCGTCGGCGCAGGGGGAAAAAAAAAACCGAGTTTGCCGGTGCGGTCCGAGCGGGGCGGGTGGAGAGGCGGAGGGGAAGAAGGGACGTCCGCCGGCGGGACACCGGGAGCCGTGGAGACGGAGCGGGGCGGGAGGCTGTGGCGGGAGCCGGGACGGCCGCGCCATGGCGGAGGCGGCGGCGGAGAACGGGAGGTCACGCGTTACATAACCCGGGGTGCTTCGGCGCGGCAGCGGCGGGCGCCGCGGGCAACCCAGGCCCACGCGCGCGCGCTCCCCGAGAGGACAGCTCGCGGTCCCGGGCCGGGGCTCCCCTCCCCCGCGCCGCCAGGCTGGGCTCGGCCGGGGGAGAAGCGGGAAGCGGGAGCCGGCCGCCGCTCAGGCGGGTCTGCGGGGCCACTCGAGTCCGGCCCGGCCCTTCCCCCCACCCCGCCGTCCGCCCGCCCGCCCGCCCGCCGGCCGGGGGAGAGAGAGAGGAGAGGGGAAGGCAAGTCGCTCACCTTCCGCGGAGCCCCCACACACCACCATGCCCGGGCCCGGCCGCACTCGTCCGGGCCTCGCGGGGCCCCGGCTGCGCCGCCGCACAGTGTCCTCGCCGCGGGAAGAAGGCAGTCACGCCGCCGCGCCGCGGTCCACGCTCCCCCCACGGTCGCGGCGGTCGGGCCGCGCGCGCGGGCTCGTGCGTCTGTGCGCGTGAGCTCGCCCCCTGCTCCTCCCCCGCGGGCGGGCGGGCCGGCGCGCGCCGCAGTTCGCCCCACCCCAGCGCGCCGCCTGCGCCGCCTCCGCCTCCTCCGCCTCAGCGCGCACTCACCCTGCGCGGCGCACGCGCCCGGCGGGGGACGACCCGGACGCCCGGCGCGCCGCGGCCAGCCCGCGCCTCCCGGCCCCGCCCTCCTCCCGCGCCGCCGCCCGCAGGGGGCAAGCGCCTGGGCGGCACGTGACCGTCTCGCTGGCGAGGGCGGCGCGGGGTCCGCCTTGGCTGCGCGCCTAATGCCGCCCGGCGCCTGGTTGCGGTGGCGGGGCCTCCGGGCGAGGTGGCCCCCGGGGCGAGGTGGCCCGCTCGCTCGGGGATCCTCCGTGTAGTCCCGGGACTTGAGACCCTCGGTCCTGCGTGAGGACCCCCGGCACGAGCCAGTGATGGACAGTGACATCTAGTGGAAGGAGAGGCGCGCGCGGACGGAGGCGCTCCGCCTGTCTGGGAGCCATGGAGAACCTGGGCGCACGGCGCTGAGCGGGCAGCCACACTGCGCCACCCGCGCTTTCATCCTGCGTCCTGGGCGCGCGCGGCCCGCATCGCCCCTGGATATTGTAAATGGAGGGCAGGTGTCGGGTCCCCCAAGCCTGAGGTGGGGTAACGTGGGAGAGCAGTCTTGTACGAATCTAAACAGAAAGCTCGTCTTCTGCGGCGTGGCTGCTTAAATAATAATTCTAACCGAGGGCCTTGTAGCCAACAAAAATCGCTCCCACAGGGCCATTCCCCACTCCACCCCCTCCCCCCTGGCTGGCCAAGTGGGTCTGACGGGAGACACGCATTGTCATTGTTGCCATGCATAAACGTGAAGTCTGTCTGCTTGCTTGCAACACTTCTGTGCCGCCTTTGCTTTTACACAAGCTACTTGGGAAGAGTTTGCAAGTACTTAGGGAACAGCTCCCGTTCTTTGGAAAACGAGTGTGCTGGCCTAGAACTGGTGCCGTGGGAGACTGAATGTTTACGTCGTTTGTTTCTCCTCCCCCGCCCCGCCCCGATTTTGTCATTTTATATCCCAGGATAAGAGCACTTCAGCATTGTCATCGCTAAACCAGCAGACTCATATTACCCTTCTGAGACGTCATAATTTAGAACAAAAGATGTGGTTTTTTAATGCTTCTCCACAAGCTGCCAACACCGGCAGGTCACATGCTGAGCTATCACAGAAAAACATTAGCAACCTCTTATTTGTTGTGATTTTTAAAAGCCTATCTCTAAATGGCAGTATTTCCATTAAGAAATGGTAAGCCTGCATTTTGAGTGAGTGAATGGTCAAAAGAAATAAAAAGCCTTTGAGACATTATAGGACGACATAAAACAGAATATTCTAGAATGGACAAAATTATAACTTTAAGCAAAATTGTACAAAGGACTCTAGAACGTGTACATACTTTTTATTCTTTCATATCTAGAGAGCCACGTAGGTCCACCTCCTCCCCCCTCCCTTTTTTTTTTTTTTTTTTTTTTTTTTGACTAGAAGCTGCACTGCAATGCAGGTAATAAACTTTCTACCAATATTCCATAAAGGTATTGCCAGGGTCAGCTCAATGTTTGTGTTTCTTGCTTGAGAAAATACAGGGGAAAAAGAATTTTCGACTTGACTAGAGAGACAGACAATGGAAAAGAAAATTGAAATCAAAATACAATAGAGCAGTTCCTGTAGAGTTCACAGGTGGTTTTTCATCAGTTCTCATAAGGACTGTTTTGCCCACCCCAGCACACTCCCCCTGACCTTAGCAGGGCAACTGAGATGACCACACTGGACTCTGGCACTGGAGAGAATGCTTGAAGGCACTGTGCCTCATTCCTCTCTCTGAACATGAAGCTCGTTCATTACTGACGTCTGTGAATGTGCAGACCAGTCACCCTTGCAGGGACGGCCCTGGGTGAGGACATTATTTCTGCTAGCCTTCCACCTGTGTATGAGGCTGTCACTTTGCTTGGAAACATCCACATCTCAAATGCCAAAGACAGACAGTAACAGCAGAAAACCGTGCAAAACAAAACATGAGCGGCTCAGCACTCCAGTCCCTTGAGTGATGTGCACACAGTAACCCATGTGGCTTACTCCTGGGAGGAGGAGATCTTGCTGACTGCTGTAAGATACTGAGTGCATTATGCCAAAAGAGAACAAGGACAAATGGGCTCATGGCCCAGGACACTTAGACAGGAAGCTAGAACTAGGATTGGCTCTGCAGGTCTGCACTATTTCAAACATGTTTTTTTTTTTTTTACACAGTACTCATATACACACCGTGTGTATGAAGGTACTCCACTTCACCTCCTGCTAATGCACCTCCCAAGAGCCACTCACATGCGAGACCTGGATGGAGCAGCTGGCTCCTTACTGCGGTCTGGCTCAGACTGCCTGTGATGGACCTTTGGGTAGTGAACCAGCAGCTAGAAGAATCTCTTTCTAGCTCTCACTCTTGCTGTCTCTCACTCTGTTACTCCACTTTTCAGATAAATATGAATTTTTAAAGTTCATGAAACTGGAATTAAAAGACGCTTGTTTGATGCAAAAATATTTGAAATCCATGCATACTTTTTTTTACACAATACACGTTTTATGAGCTTTCTGAAGACCTTCTTGTGAATGTGTTAAAAGTGTAAAAAGTGAAATTACGTGGTTCGCTTTCAAAGATAAAGTATTTAGAAACGAGACAGTGAGCATTGCCAGAAAAACCCTTCAAGAACTCTGGACTTCTCAAGATTAACTTTAGTTGCCAGTCTTGGGTTGGCCTATGTTGGTCATCAGCTCAAGAATGTCACCAGGCAGCTTCTGAGCTGGCTGCATCAAATAGGCTTATCTGTGAAGTAAGTTTTGATACCATTTTAGCCTTTTTTATCTTAAAGAATAAGGGGCCAGTTCTGTGGCCTAACAGGCATGCAGCAATGGCATTCCATGTAGTTCATGTGTAACTGATCCACTTCTTCTCCATACTCCCTGCTTGTGGCCTGGGAAATCAGCAGAAGATGGCCCAAAGCCTTCGGATCAGCTCAGCTCTAGCCATTGTGGCCACTAAAGAAGTGAACCAGCAGATGAAAGATCTTTCTGTCTCTTCTCTCTAAACTGCCTTTCCAATAAACAAATCTTTAAAGTGCTTTTCATTTCTCAAGGAAATTTAGGGGGTATCCTCCTTGAAAAATACTGTTTTCCCAGGCCACAAGTAGGGAGCTGGATAAGAAGTGGAGTGGTTACACATGAACCAGTGTCCAAGTGGGATTCCAGGACTTGAAGGTAGAGGATTAGCCTGTTGAACCACTGCACCAGACCTGAAAACTTAAAAAAATTATATGGGAAGGGGACAAAAAGACAACTGCATCAGAAAAAAAAAATGAAAACTTTGAATGGCATTCAAGAAGACTGTGATCCAACAGTACTGAGCCAGTGAAGATCTGGGGGAGGGGCTTGTGCACTAGGAAATACTTTGTTCTCAATGCTCCCTGTATGCCCACTCATGTGTCACCTGTCCTTGTAAGGTTATGAACAAAGTCTCCTTTTTACCACTGCTATGTGTCCAAGTTCAATCTTTGGTTGGTAATGTGGGCTCTGGTGAGCTTATTTCTCACACTTGACTTTCAAAAAATGTTTACAGTAAAATAAACCAACTATTTCATTTCATCTTTCATGAACATTTTGAGGTATGCTAGTATATCTATATTCAAACCATATTGGGCCCTCAATGCCAGCATCCCAAATGAGCAGTGGTTCTGAGTCTTGGTTTACTCCATTTCTGATCCAGCTCCCTGATAACGCACCTGAGAAAGCAGTGGAGGATTTTTGAGCATACCTCAAAATGTACCTGGGCCCCTGCCACCCAGGTGGAACACCAGATGGAGTTCCAGGCTCTGGGATTTGGCTTGATCCAACCATGAGTGGTACAGCCAGTTAGGGAGTGATTCAGTGAATAGAAGATTAGCTCTCCACCACCCATCTTTCTGTCTCTCTTGTAACCCTGCCTTTTGAATAAACAGATAAACATATTAAAATATTTTTAAGTACTATTCACAACATTCAGGATGATTCCACAATTACCAAGTGTACCTTCTATGTGCTAGTTGCTGCGCCAGACCCTGCAGGTCAACTGTGCACAAAATGTATCTATTTCCCAACCTCTAAAGCAAATAAGTAAGGCAGCAAATAAGTAAGCAGGCACTTGCAGTGCAGCTCCAGAGCTGATACATGAGGGATCTCTTAGGAAGAACATCCAGCAGGCTTCCTAAGGGGCTGACATCAGTAACAACTGGGAGACGGGTCCAGTTAGCTAAGAAAATGGCACTCTAATACAACCCATGCAAAGATAGAGAAAGGAGAGAAAGAACATGGAACTGCCTGGGAGGTGGAGAGTGTGCAGCGCAGAGTGGCATGGCCTGCAGGAAGTGGTGAATGCTGAAAAAGGAGGTTGGAGTGGCAACTAGGGGGTCAGAGCATGAGGGGCTCTGTGGTTTGACTGTGTGCCGAAGGTAGTCAACTACTGGAATTTTTAGTGGTAAAGGTGACTTTATTAGGACATCACTTTGGCTGCTGTAAGGGGAATGAATGAGGGGAAGTCAGGAAGTCTTGTAAGTCTAGATGCACAGTGCATCGCAGAAGAGGCAAACAGTTTATAAAACTGGGATTCTTCTCTGGAATAGAGAAAAGCAAAGCAGGAGGAATGATATGGAAAAATTTCCATTGCAATCCAATAAAATGCTTGGTTCTGGTCTGCATTGCCAACAGATGCTGGAACCATTAGGTGAATGGTTGCTTGAAGAAGATATGCACTTGGTTAAATATATATATATATATATATATATATATATATATATATATATATATATATATATATATATATATTGGGCCCGGTGCAGTAGCCTAGCAGCTAAAGTCCTCGCCTTGAACACGCTGGGATCCCATATGGGCACCAGTCCTAATCCCAGCAGCCCTGCTTCCCATCCAGCTCCCTGCCTGTGGCCTGGGAAAGCAGTGGAGGACGGCCCAAAGCCTTGGGACCCTGCACCCGTGTGGGAGGCCTGGAAGAAGCTTCTGGCTCCTGGCTTTGGATTGGCTCAGCTCCAGCCGTTGCAGCCATTTGGGGAGTGAATCATTGGACAGAAGATCTTCCTCTCTGTCTCTCCTCCTCTCTGTATATCTGACTTTGTAATAAAAATAACTAAATCTTTTTTTAAAAAAATTACTATTCCACAGTTTACATGGGGGAACAGAGGTCTTCCACCTGTTGTTGACTTCCCAAATGGCCACTGGGTTGGGCTAGGCGGAAAACAAGATCCTGGAATTCCATCTGACCTCTCATGTCGGAGGCTGGGACCCAAGCATCTGGGCTTTCTCCCACTGTTTTCCTAGGAGCATCTGCAGGGAGCTGGATCTGAAGTGGAGCAGCTAGGACTTAAACTAGTGCCCATATGGGTTTTGGGCACGATGAGCAATGGTTTAAGCTGCTATGCCACAATGCTGGCTCTTAAAGGTGATTCTAAGACCAAATCAAAGTGTTTGCTGATGGATTACATGTAAGATTTAAGGCAGAAGAGACTTGAGATTTTTTGACCTACTATGTACAAGGATGAGAGGGTAAGGAAAAACTGACTTACAACCAGGCATCTTGGTTCTGTGTACAGCCCCATCTTTCATTCCTGCTTTGAGGGGGACTGGATGCCTCTAATTCCTGCACGGTCTTAGGTTGTTTCTGCTTCTTACCCCTGGAGGTACCTGGCTTTTGATCTCTCCTTTTTCAGTACGTCACCAAGAGCCTTCTGGTTTCCAGTTTCCAAACTGTCTTTGACATCTTCTCTCCATTCTCATTCTCCTTTCCTAGTGTAATTAATTAAAAATGATTGTCATTTTTTGTGATATTTGGAATGGAACTGAGAAAATAATGTATGTTCGATCAAGCTTCTTTGATGTTCTAAAATCAGGTTAGTTGGTCCCCCATATGGCTTACCTTAGGTAGGTCTGTAATCTACATAGTGAAAGGTTTTCTTCCTGACTTCCTTCTCTCATCCTTTAGTTCTTCTCCTCACACATGAAGCAGTGTATTTGATCTGTCAGTTACCCTGGAATAATACCACTGGGCACCAACCTGGAAACAGTCACAAAGTACACCACCACCATTTAACATTGTGAGCACGTGTAAGTGTGTGCGATCTGTGTGTCTGGATTTGAGGCTGTAGCCTTATCTACATTCATTCTTCATTTAGAGTCACAGAGAACCCACAGGCATTCAACTGTTCTCTGCCTCCACTTAGTTTAGGCTCTGTTGGGTGGATATTTGAATCATACAGAATTTTCTTTCTAGGAAATTTAGAACTGGAACAGAGAGAGGGTATCTCTCTGTGACTTGTAACTTGGGGAACTCTGTATGAATTCAGGCCAGAGGCCAGGAAGCCTAATGCAGACTTTTACAATGGGGTTGTGGAGGGGGAAAAATTGGCAAAAATAGAAAGAATCCTTCTTGGGGGTCCCCTCTTCTGGGGTTTCCAGCCCAGAGTCATGTCTCCTCTCAGCTCTACGGCACAAGCCTGTGTCCCTGGAGTGGGTTTTCCCTCTCCTGCTTGACCTCACTTTGCAGACACAGAGTACTAATATTAGAGATGTGTATCCCACTGACTTGGAAGGTTAATCAATCTATGTAGCCCTAAATCTGTCCATCCCTCTCTGCTGACATTATAAACAATCAAGGCTCCAGCTGAGGACCAACAGCTCTCAACTCCGCTTTTCTGGGGACAGACACATTTCCTTGACTTGGATGATTCATGAGGCTTGAGCGAAACTTGATCTCCGGGACTTGCGTGTTCCATCATGGGGAGAAAACTGACAAGACATAGGCTGGTTTGTCACTTTCACTGGAACAGTGAGCAAACCAAAGAACAAGACTAAATTCTCCTAAATCCTGGGCTCACCGGGAGAGGTTGATAAATCTACTCTTAACGAGCATATGCCACAGGAGGCACACATTTCTGCATTAGAAGTAAGTTCACTGCTCAACGTTGATTGCTCTCTATGATGCTGCATATTTCGCTTTCACACCATCTTCAGTGGAATCTGACACAATGGGACAGCCACAGGGACACATATTCCCAAAGTTAGACACCTAACCAGCAGAAGAAATGAAAATAAGAGTCAGGAACTTTTTCTGCCCATTCTAGGCATCTCGCAGGGGAATTGAAAAGTAGTCTGTTCCTGAGATTTATTGAAACACTTCCCTTTTGTCGGTGTTTCAAGTGTGACTACTAAAGGGGGAAGAAAAGATTTCTTTGTGATGTGAAGATGGTGCTTAACCCTATGGCATTCAAGATAAATGACACCTTAACTGAAGGTGCAGTTCTGTTGCCGAAAGAGCATTCATCAAGAAGCCAGGATCCAAACCTCTGGTTCTGACTTTGCCACTAATGAGCTGCTTAATGTTGGACCACTGGCGAACCTCTCTGGGCCTCAGCATCCTGGTTCATAAAAGGAAAGGGTTAGAGTAAACAAGGTTTCCCTCCGCTGCAAAATTCTGTGAAAGCCTTAATTGTAAAGGTTTTGAGAACTAAACACAATATGTTGAAATGGCTGTTAGATCATGTAATGCTGAAAATATTCAAGGTAAAAAAAATGTACTTAACACCATTTTAAAAAAGTTAAAATGGTCACAGAAATATATTCAACTAAAGATGGAACAATAGAGAGGCCTTTTGTTTCTAGTCTTTTTTTTTTTAGATATGAAGAAGCTGGAATAAAGATAAGGGAATTATGAAAGACAAGCAGAATTAATCACTATATGAATTTAATCAGGGAAAGATGAAAAAAATCAAGAGGCTTAATATTGCAAGCAGCATTCATAATCATAGGCTTTTAAGCCATATACACAAGGCATCAAATATTATCACATAGGGAAATAAAGGGCTCAGAATACAAAAGGGATAAAAAAAGACCAGAGTTTTGAAAAGACATTTTCATTACTCACACAGGGAGAGAGTGGAGACTCACTAAAAGGAAGGGTATTGTGTCTGGAAACAACAGCTAACATTCAGAAGGCTGAGCAACGGGTAGTGATGGTAAAAATGATTATTAACCGACAGAATGCATTTCAGCGAAGCAAAGCACCAAGCTCAACTACTATTGTCTCAAGGGTGTACAGCAAATAAGCAGAAATATAAGTGAACCTTGGAAAAAATAAGAAATAAACAACCAACCAGCCAATATGAAGACAGCTTCCAAAATAAAAAGAAGCAGATTTATCTTGAAGAGAAAAAACAAGAAGAAGAAATTGGCGGCGAGAAAAACCTAACAGACTATATCAGAATGTGCAACAACTCAGGCAAATGAGAAAACAGCTCTTATGGGAAAATCATCATCAAGAAATTTTCACTTTGGAAAAACAAATTATGTAGAAGCATTGTTTGGCCCCATTTATTTGTTTGTGAGAGAGGAGGGAGGCAGAGGGGTAACTCTCATTCAGTGGTTCACTCCCCAAGTTCCTGCAAAATCCAGGAGCCAGGAACTTACTCCAGGCCTCCCAGGTTGGTGGAAGGCACCCAGTTCACTGAACCATCAGCACTGTCTCACAAGATCCGCAGTAGCAGGACGTTGGAGGCAGAAGTGGATCAGAACTGTGGTGTGGAATCTGAGGATTGCCTCCAGCATCCTATGCATTACCAGGATAAATGCCCAATCCCAGTCTCATTTTCAGATTTGAATAGGTCACACTTAGCCAAACTTCAAGTGTTTCCAGAAGTTAGCGCTTTAATTATGAAGCAAAGCTAGGAGTAGTTGGGCTATTGTGAATATATTGACGTTGGCGTTTTTGGAGTGTTTTTTTTTTTTTTTTTCAAATTTCTGCATGGAAAATAAATTTCAAAGGCTGAACCAAAAACCAAGCAATGGCTCAATGTAAGAGCTACTGACAGGTTGGGAGATGGCCCATCCATGGCCTTGGGACTAGGATGCCACTGCTTAGAAAGCCCCCTAAGACACAAGGAATGGCAACAGAAAGGGAGAAAAGAGGGAAGCAGAGCAAGGACATGGGCTCTGAGGTGAACAGCGCAAGTCTGTTGAGTTCTGGCGGCTCCTTCTTAGCAAAATTCTTATCTTGGCTTCCAAGATGCCTTCATGACTCTCTCCCCTTCACCTTCCACTCTGTAACTGAGCCTTCCTGCTCTCCCTCTCTGGGTCTTCAGCCTGACTCTCTCTGTTTGAAACACTCATTCCAGGTTCTCTGTTGAGCCAGTTATGGCTTCTTACTGAGGTCCCAGGTCACAGCTTATCACAGCAGAGGGGCCCTCCCTGGCCTAAAGTTGCCACCCTCACCCTTTTATACCTACCCAAATGGCCTTTGTCATAATTCTTCCTTGCTGGATGTGAGCATCTTAGGAAGAGGGGCATGGCTGTCCTGACAGTGCCGTGCCTGTACCTTGTATACATTGGTTACATGAGTAAATTCATAGTTGACCAACTCCTGACCCTGTCTTCTCCAAAACAGCTTTTGGCTTTTCCTCTCCATCTTTAGTCCCACAACTACACTGTCCACATGAATTCCTCACTCTTAGCACAGACCCTTTCTCTTTACTCATACATATCATCAGTTGCTTCCTACCTGGCTTCGTTTTGCTGGCTCATCTCACAGATCATTTCCAGATGATACCTCCTCCCTGTGATGGCCTGGCCAACGTGCTCCGAATTTGGATATCACCAGGGACACACCTGTGGCTGAACACTCTGGATTTATTACTCACTACACTGAAGGAGGACACACACAATGGGGGACCATGGGAAGATGTGAGAGGGAACCTCTAAGTGATTTGGGGGAGACACTAAAGAACTGGAGTAGGATCCACTCTGGATGTCATCAGATAGCAGGAATAATTCAATGTATCAATACATCTTACCCGAAGAAACAGAACAAAAAGATCAAGTTGCGCCTGGTGAGGAAAGAGTAGACATATTTGGCTGACAAAGGGGATGCTTGCTTTTTGTGAGAGGTCAAATTACTTTATTTTTGTCTGTGCTTAGATAAAATTATGAAGTGGCTTTGATTTTCATCATTCTATTAAGGTTCAAGTAAGCTTGTCTGAGATTGTGACTCCCTGAGACTAATACAGTTGGAGACGAATACATCAGGCCATCAGAATCAAGCCTGCTCTGAATGTCAGAAATGTTTGTCCTCTCTCACACTGCTTCCCTCTCTCCCTTCCTTCTTTTCCGGCAGACCTGTCTCAGTCCGACACCATCAGTCCCCTGCCCTATGTCCCCCTCACATGTGCAAACTGAGGGGCTGCAGCCTTCTCCCACCCCCATATCTAAGATATGTAAAAGCCCAGTGCAGTATATCCTGGGTGGCCATCTCCCTCATGCGGTCAGCCAGCCATGTGGAAGTGATCCTGGACTGTCTCCTGCCAGGGAGCAGTCTGGCAGATTCTCTCCTCTGAGTAATAAAATCCTTTGCCTGAAAAAAAAAGAAAATATAATACAGAAATACAAATGTAATAATATATATGTGTATGTGTATATCTATATCTATCAGCTATTTAGCCTTAATATTGTATTATAATTATCTAGGATTTAGTCTTTCAGAAAAAACTGGGAAAAGGGTACATATGCTTCTGTATTATCCTGGAAATGTATAATTATGTATGTATGTATAATTATTTCAAAATAAAATATTCTGTATGTATGTATAATTACTTCAAAATAAAATATTAAAAAGAGCAGGCACACACGTGCGTGTATGTGTGTGTACGTGCATGCGTGCGCACATGTGCCCAAATCTAATTTTGAAATCCAGGCATATTTTTCCCATAATATTCATTTTCTTTGTATCATGAAAAGGGACAGAATTTATTTTCTCATAGTTCTGGAGGTCAGAAGCCTGAAAACCACATGGTTTGAAGCTGTGTGTCCTCTGAAGGCTGCAAGAAAGAGTTCTTCCAGGACTCACCAGAATTTTCCGTGGTGGCTGCCAATCCTCAAGTCGTATCACCTTGGAGCAGTACCACTCAGTCCTCCAGCTCTGTGGTGACAGCACCTTCTTTCTGCATGGGTCTTGGTGTCCACGTCTCTCTCTTCCTTGAAGGGCACCTTTCACTGGATTAGGGCAACCTTTCATTCTGATTCTCTTTACAAAGATTCTATCTCTAGGTGAAGTCACAGTGATGAGGGGAGACAACTCCATCCATAATAGGTAGGATATAAGATGTGAAGTACAATTCTGAAATACAGGGGGCAAGATAAGAACTAACATGTGGGGATCAGCATAGTGGCTGAACAGGCTGCCTCCACCTGCTAGCACCAGCATCCCATATGGGTGCCAGTTTGTTTCACAACTTCTCCATTTTCCACTCAACTCCCTGCTTGAGACCTGGGAAAGCAGTAAGGAATGGCCCAAAGCCTTAGGACCCTACACCTACATGGGAGACGTGGCTCCTGGCTTTGGATGGGCTAATTTCTAACCATTATGACCACTGGGGAGATACTAGCAGATAGAAGATAACAGGAGATAGAAGATCTTTCATCTCTTCTTCTTCTCTGTAAAATCTACATTTTCAATAAAAATAAATCTATTTAAGAAAGAGATGATCTGTGGTTTGCAAGGGGGTCATCTTATTAGAGCTGGCAGAATGACTTCAGACAGTGGAGTTAAGGGTGTCTGAGAGTTTTGTAATAGTATGTGAGAATGTTATTAGTTTTTCTAAGAATCATAGGTGACAAATTTCTGGGTGAAACATAAAACTTTGCAAAGTTTTTGATTACTAGTCCGGGTAAAATGACTGCCTAATAGGGATTAGTGAGAGTTTTCCCAGTCAAGAAAACAAAAGCAAGGATTTTTGTTTGACGGTTTGCCATAGTTCAGAGTATCTGGAAAGAAGGAGATTGGACCTGCTCTGGAGGAAATGGACAGTACCCAGAGTGCGCTCCTCACCCAGCACAGGTGGCATTTAGATACGGTCCATTCGGAGGGCTCAGAGGACCTAGGGGCTTGGTTCCCGTCCATCAGCAGTCTCTACAGTTTTGGCAGGTAGGACATGTTTTGAAAATAGCACAGTACCTCTAAAATTAGCCTGCTGATGTTAAACTGTTGCCAGTGTTATTTCTCCTACTATGTGTCACATCACGAAACAACTTTGTTAAATCCATTTTCAGTTTTTTTTGGCACTACCAGTTGACCATCCTGAAAGCCCCAAATATCTGCATGCAAAGAGTCTCCCAATTCTTCCAAAATGCTTTTCTACACCCCTCCCCCAAAAGCAGGAACTTATCTCCAACAGTTAAAAATAGCTTCTTCAAATTCCTGCATGGCCTCTTTTTTTTTTCTGTGTTATTACAGGAACAATTATCTTGGTTATCTTGCCCATTTTTGGCATCCTGGTCAACTGAAACATTCCCATGAGATGTTGGCTCTTCGTGTTTTGAATTGCTTTCTGCTTTTATTACACCTATTTCCCCAAATAAAGGATAAATGCTAAAACTTCTTCAATCCAGTTTTTATATAGGGTCCTTTTGATGGAAAAAAAGCCTCTCAGATTCCAAAATATTTCACAGTCATGGGCTACATCCCCCCCTGTCCCAAATATTTGCTACCTGTGCAAATATTCACATTTTTATCCTTTTCCATTTGGTATACCCCGGTGAGGACAATCAATTCAGCCATGTGAGCTGATTTGATTTCTGTTAATGTTTATATTCTAAAGGTAAATCCAGGTTTGTTATAGCATAACAGGCCTGATTATTTCTATTAAAAAATTAATAAGTTCACTTCTATCTGAAAGGCAGAGAGAGAGAAAAACAAATGGAGAGAAACATACACACAGACACACAGATTCAGATAGATGTTTCTTCCCTCAACTACCCACATGAGTCAGGGTTCGGCCTGGCTGAAGCTAGGCGTTTGGAACTCACTCTGGGTCCTGCACATGGGTGCAGGGCCCCAGGTACTCAAGCCATCTCCTGCTGACTCCCAGGACACAAATTAGTAGGAAGCTGGAAGTGAAGTAGAGCCAGGACTACACCCAGGCACCCCAGGGTGAGAGGTGCCAACACCTTTCCCTTACTTTTCTACCTGTAAGAAGATAACATACATACATAAAATGAGATTAGAGAGCTAGTGAACTTCTGACAGATCTGTAAGAGATGTAGGTGAACCTAGAAGACTTACTCATAAAATCCTCTTCCAGGTAAGAGAACGAACTTAGAGTAACATAGTGACAGTGATATTTGAAGAGAAAGCATGCGTTTTCTAGGATGGCGAGCAACTAGCTGAGAAATGTGGAATATTTTCCACCTGTAAAAAAAAAAAGTCTATATACAAGTAACTAGTAAATTTACTGGAGAACCTAGAACTATGTCAGATGAGGCTTACATGGTTTTTCTGCTGCCATAGTTCTTAGTAAGATTAGCTATTAGATTAAATGAAGGGTGGAGATAAGCAACAGGCTTCTAAAACCAAAGCTGGCTTCATAGTACAAACTAGTAAAGTAGAATCAAAAGCTGGGGTGGGGGGATAGTGAGGGAAAGGAAGGGGATGGGGAGAGAATGACCTCACAAGCACAAATTTATAGTTAAAAGAAACAAGTTTGGGTGTGCTACTACAAGCAGAGTGACTACAGATAACAGTATTACAAATATGCTTCAAAATAGCTAGAAAAGAGAATCTTTGAATGCTCTTACCATAAAGAAATGATAAATGTTTGTCGTGTTTTATATGCCAAATATCATGATTTCCTCATTACGCAATGCATATCAAAACATTATACTGGACCCCTTAATTATGTGTAATTATTATGTGAGAATTAAAGGCAAACTAAACTTAAGAAGACTGAATTAGGTCTGGTGATCCCCAAATAATTTGAATCAGTATTTCAGGTATTTACACTTCCTATGAACAAAAAGGGATAGGAGTCTATGGCAATCAGTCAAGTTTAGGTTGGGGTGCTGGTGCAGAGCTTTTAATTTGTTACAAAGACTGCTCTGTGTTTATTTCCCCAGGACAGAAGTTTCAGCCACTAAGGACTGAATTCTTAGAAGGTGAAAAGGTTACCCAGTTACCCCAGGGATCTCAACATTGTTGTGCGATAGTTGCTATGGGAAACTTCTGAATCATTTGAAAATTTTATATAGTGAGAGATTTACCTTTTTAGATTATTCTAGGCCCTAAGTAATTAACTTTTAGTTGTTCTTACAGCAACATATTTGTTTTTTTCTTTGACGATTTTATGTCTCTCCTGAAGTAAGCTCTTTAATAAATATACAGAATTAGTTTTAAAGCTTTGCTTGGTTTGGGAACACAATAAAAAATGATCTACACAGTGCTTAAAATTTGCTCCTGAGGAAATCTAAACTCCTTGAGGTCCCAATTAAGAATCGGAGAGAAACAGCAGGGGTGCTACAGTAAATCCTGGAGACAAACCAGTCTAGGTAGATTGCTGACTGTCCCATGAGAAGGCCAAAAAATATTGACTGTCTGGATCTAATGGGATACTGAAGAATAGCAGCCCATCACAGTGCAGTGAGTGGCTTCAGGTAGTACTGAAGATGAAATGGAATTTGGATTAAGGACCATTGGGAAAAAGAGGAATTATGATCTTGTTTATGGGCCTGTGGTCTTCCATAAATCAATTGCTATGCCCACGAGGCTTTTTAGTGGGAAACATTGGGGTATTAGGAGGACTGTGCAAGAAATAATGAGTCCCTGCTTTCTTAGCTTCAGGTCTTACAGGCTATCGGGCAAGAACAAGGCAGGGTCTAAAAGAGTCAATTTCCACTTTCATGGGCTTGGTCTTTAGGATTCTTCCCATTAACAGTAGAACCAGAGAGAACCAGAGACCTTACATAATTCGTTCAAGTGAGATTGGGTTAAACTTGGAGAAACAAGCCAAATATCACTGAAATTTCCCTATTAAAGAAAGCGTCACTCAGAGGAAACTCTCCAGGTGTTTTTAGAAACAGTCCCTCTGAGGGATATTTTAATGAAATTTGATTTGTGTAAGAGATTCTTTCTCCTAGAATTTTATTGGTATGGTGCCACAAAGAGGAAATACATGTTGGAGCTAGCCTTGTGAGTCCAGCATCCCATATTAAAAAGCTGGTTCAAGTCCTAGCTGCTCTGCTGCTGATCCAGTTTCCTGTTAATGTATCTTGGAAATTGCAGATGTTGGTCCAGGTTTTTGAGACCTTGCTACCCATGTAGGAGACTCAGATGGAGTTCCTGGTTCCTGGCTTGGCCTGGCCCAGGCCTAGCTGTTTGGAGCTTTTGAGGAGTTCCAGCAGTTGAAGACCTCTCTCTATCTCCCGCTCTGTCACTCTGCCTTTTGAATAAGACATTTTTTTTAAAAGAAGAAATATGTACTTACCTGTTGGGACACAGGCTAATGTCACAGTAAGAATGGGACAGAAGGGAGAGCTGGAAAAGAGCCTGTGATTTTTTGGCTTTAGCTGTAGGGGACAAGACAGGTGAAACTGACTAGCATGATCAGACACCTGACACCTCTGGACATTCACTTGGGAAGGAAACCAGCTTCTTTCCTGATGAGACCATGGTTAATTATGAGTGTGTGTATGTGTGTGTTGCAGCAGGCCAAACAATCTTCTAAAAGTGGCAAAGATGGAGAGACAGATTACTGGTCACTTCCCAAGTGCCCATAACAGCCAGGGCTGGGCCAGGCCAAATTCAGGAGCCTGGTATTCCAGCCTGGTCTCCCATATAGGCAGAGGAGCAAGTGCTCTGGCCATCTTCTGCTACTTTTTTTCAGGCACAACAGCAGGGAGCAGTTAACACTCTGAACTGCTGCTTCAGTATGGTTTACCAACATCACAGATAGCAGCACAACCCACTGAGCCACACTACTAATCACACATCAGTGGTCTTGGCAACATCTGCCTACACAGGTGGATTCTATTGTCTTCCACACTGGCTGCATGCATGTGTGTGTTCTCCTGGAGTCTGGGCACCATCATGCCTTTGCCTTCTCGGCTTGCTGCATCCTAGGCCATTCCTGGAGAGGACATGGCTACCCTGTGCTCTTCGCTCCCACTCACCTGCCTGAGGTTCCCCTGTCTGTAGAGCTCAACTCTGGAGCAAGATTTCAGGGCCCTCTTTCTGGAACCCATTGACATCAACATTCTTACTTTTTTCTTTTATCCTTCCCTCAGTCTCTAATTTTCTTGCCTACAATGAAAGCAAACATGTTCCTTAAGAGCCCCTACCTTTCCTCTCATTAATTGTAGGGGTTAGTCCCTAACATCCTTTTCACTTTCTCTGGAGTGTTGGCTTTTGGATCATCCCTTCCTCAGTGCCTGACAGAGCCTTCCCTTAAGATGGTGGACACAGACAAGAACAAGGGTTTTAATTCTAAGGTGGGAATAGGTGTTTCTTTTTAAGGTTTATTTATTTTGAAAATTAGAGTTAAAGACAGAGAACAAAAGGCAGACAGACAGAGATTTCCCATCTGCTGGTTTACTCCCCCAGATGGCCATAATAGCCAGGGATGGGTCTGCCCAAAGTCAGGATCCATGAGATCCATTCAGGTCTTGCACATGGGTGGCAGGAATCCACTCAGGCCACCTTAGGCTGCTTCTCCCAGGCCACTAACAGGGAGCTGGATCAAAAGTGGAGCAGCCATGGCACAAACCAATGTATCGCAGGCTATGCCACAATGCTGGCCCCAGACAGTAAGTTTTAAACACCTGATAAATGCTCTATAAAATAAATATTCCATCAGAAGAGGAAATACAATCATCCCTTAGTATCCTGGGAGACTGGTTCTAAGCCCACCCTGAAGATGCTTGAGTCTCTCATATGAAAAGGTGGACCATTTGCATAGGACCTATACTGTTTCATATGGAAAAAAAGCATGCCTAGATGACTTAGAATGGCATATTGCAATGCAAATAATGTGATATGAATAGTTGATATACGACGTTGTTTGGGCAACTACAAGAAAAATGCATTTATGTTTATTACAGACACAATTTTGCTTTCAAGATAGTTTTCACCTTTAGTTGACTGATACATGGACGTGTGCAGAGCGCAGTCAGTCGCCATTACAAGATGGCGACAGGCACAGAGTAAACAACTCTGCCCTGACGTAGCTTCCTGCCCTAGTTTGCCCGGCAACAGCAGCGACCTATCCCAATCTGACAAGTAAGCACTCACTGTCCTATCACGACCGGTCACTGAGCCACAGACACGCCTCTCATGGAGGTGTATATAAGCCATCCGCTTTGCTCTCCCTGCGCCCCCCACTGCCATCTTTCCCTCAATCAAGCGGCGCTCCAATAAAGTGTGATCAGAGAAGGACTTCGGTGTCTGCGTTTTATTCCCTGCTGGCCAGGGGCGCGCTACAGCTGGTGCCGAAACCCGGGAAACTTCGAATCCAGCGGACACCAGTGAGGGGTTGAAGTTCAGAACTCTACACACGGAGCGGACTACCGGTAGGTAACCTCTCAGGTATGATAAACCCTGTTCTTGTTGCTCTCATTGTTTTGGTACGGTGATAGTGGGACTGCTGTGTTGATTTTTCCTGCGCCTACGTCAGCCTGGTGTCTTTGCGCGAACCCGGACAAAGTGAAAGTAACTCCGCTGTAGATAAAGCGGCCTTTCACGAGATCTAAGAAAATGGGTAATAATCAAGGCCGAATATCAGCCTGCAGCGAGTTTGCTGACCCCATACTGGGACTCCTTAAACAACGAGGCTTAAAAATTTCAGCAAGGTCAGTGCAGAAGATAATAAATGATTACGACGCAGCTGCGCCGTGGTTCGCAGTCTCAGGAGACCTGACCTTGAGCTGCTGGGACAAACTAGGCAAAGATTTAGAAAAGGCAAAAGAGGAAGGAAGGCTAGGACCTGGATCCCTCCCACTTTGGAAGTTGGTCCGGTCCTGCTTAAAAGAAGGACGGAACATGGAGCATGTCAGACAGGGTCGAGAGCAGCTCATTAAGTTTCAAGAGAGCCTCTCGGAAGCAGAATCAATTGATGAGAGAGGGAAGAGCCTCTCGGAAGCAGAATCAATTGATGAGAGGGGGAATAGGCCTAAAAGAAAAAAGGAAGCATGCTTAAAAGAAGAAAATAAAGAAGATAAAGAAAAGAGTAATAATAAAGAAGATAAAGAAAAGAGTAATAAACGGCCGCTGTATCCAATGTTAGATAAGTTTAGAAATTTAAAAGTAGATGAGTTTAGAAATTTAGAGGTAGCTACACAAGAGGACTCGTCTGACGATGAGTTATCAGAACCAGAAGATAAGGACCATAGTCTGCATGAGGCTTTTGTGCCTTCTGGAGACATGGAATGCCGACCTCCCCCGTACCCATCTAGTGGAGGATGGCACTTTATTCCCCGGAGGGCGCTAAGTCGCCTCTACTCTGCATTTCCGGTTTATCAGAATCCGGAAAATGGGGACAGATATCATGAACCTATTACCTATAAACAGTTGAAAGATCTGGTAGAAGCATCCAAGACATATGGGGTAAATGCAAATTATACTCTCACTCTGCTGGGAAGAATTACTCAACAGGCAAATACCCCAGCCGATTGGTTCGAGATAGCCCGAGCCTGTCTCTCCGTTGGACAGTACTTAGATTTTAAATCTATAGTCACGGATGCAGCTCATGCCCAAGCCAGAATTAATGTTCAAAACCAGCATCCTCACTGGACTGCAGACATGCTTCTAGGACAGGGTACTCATCTTGGCGTTTCAGAACAACTTAATCAGCCTGAGGAGACATTACAGCTTATCTCCTCCTTGGCATTGGGCACATGGAAACGCCTGCCATCTCCAGATCAGAAGTCCTCGGGTTTTGTAAATGCAGAAGCCTGAGGAGCCTTTTGCAGATTTTGTAGCTCGACTCACCGAAGCAGTGAGCCGGACAGTAATTAACAATACAGCTACAGATCTCATAGTTAAACAGCTAGCTTTTGAAAATGCTACTCCAATTTGTCAAACCTTAATTCAGCCAGTGAGAAGGACAGGAGTCTTGTCAGACTATGTTCGAGCCTGTGCTGAGGTAACTCCATCTTACATGCAAGGGTTAACTATTGCTGCAGCTCTTCAAGGTCAAACTGCTATTCAGATTTTAAAGAACATCAAGGAAGTCAAAAAAGAAACAATTGTTATTGCTGTGGTGAAGTAGGGCATTTCAGCCACAGCTGTCCCACTAAAAATTTGTCTCAAAATTTCAGACAGGAAAAAATTTGTGTGGACACTTCTAAACCCAATTTAAATATTCCTCGCACCGTCTGTCCGCGGTGTGAGAAGGGATTTCATTGGCAAAAGGCTTGTCAGTCTAAATTCCACAAGAATGGGACAGTTCTATTGCCTCGAAGTCAACGTAAATTGAGTAATCAGCCTGTACAGGGTCAGAAGCAGGGAAATGGGAGGCAGGCACAGTTCCAGGTCCCCCAAAATAAGAAGACATGTATGAATATTGGCTCTAAAGTGTACAAAACTAAATTGATGGCTGCTACTTTAAGCACTGAGTTAAAGCAAAATAGGCATAAATGTTATAATTGCGGCAAATTGGGACATATGTGGAAAGATTGTAGGCAAGAAAATACCCAAAAATCTGGTAAACAAGTTATGGGTTATCTAAAGGCCTGCCATAACATAAGGACTTTGAAACATCCTGCCCACCTGGCAGGGCTTGAAACCTTTGCTATCCAAAAGCGAATGAATGCTAAATGTTTTAATTCTGATAAACTCAAATACCTTCAAAAGCAATGCCAAGCATCTCTTTTAGCTAGAAAATATGGCAATAATACTGCTAAGGATCACTGCCCTAAAATGTGTCCTAAATGTCACAGAGCCATACATTGGGCAAAAGTATGTAGATGTAAATCTAAAATTGATTGTGCTGGCCAGCGCCTGTGGTCAGGAAACTCCTGGCAGGGCCAGTCCTGGTTCCTGAACAATCAGAGGTTTGCAAAGCACCAACATCCAATCCAAGTTATGCCTATAGAAGAGTAACAGACTTAAAACCTGATACTGATAATTAAAAGTTGGTATCTTCCTTGGCAGTGAATTATATTACCTATTGTTCATACCCCAACTGGATGCTTGTGACAACAAGGGTGTTTAGAGTGACTACATCTCCTCTCCATGTAGGAAAAGGTTATTACTCCTTATTGTGCTTTGGTCTCCATCTTAATTATAAAGAGATGTCATAAGAATAAGAAGCCTTTTTTCAAAGATGTAAATAAAATAATTATTCTTTATAGCTCTAAATAGCTTATTTTTAAGTCATATTTACATTTTGTTAAGTCATAAAGTTATATTTTAAAAGATTTGTTCCTTAACCCCTTTGTTTTTAACCTTTTTTTGCTTCCTTAACCAACTTCTTTACTCTTTACAGATGGTCATCTGACGGAATAGTTTCTCTAATCATAGATTTTGAAAACATCCTTACTGGCCAATGGAAAGGACCTGATTTGCTCTTAACTTTTGGAGGAGAGAATGCTTTCATTTTTCTCACAGGGCTTGGACTTGCTGACTCGGATTCCAGATCGATTAACTCGATAATTTTGTCCATTTTACATTTCTACCCCTCTGTCATTTCGCAGCAGCAAGCATCCTCTACAGAAGTTCCTCCTCCTGCCCAGCAACTTCAGGGTTAAATTCTCTTCTCCCCAGCAGTTACACTCGCTCCCGACCCCCTCCTGCTGCTCTTTGTTAGGATACTCATCCCACAAGTGCAGTTTCTCCAGGACCTTTTACTTTTTTTTCCCTTTGTCAAGCCTCAAACACCCAACCGTTTTTAGCACAAAGCGACAGGATAGGAGATAAACTGGGCCCACAGAAAAATATCTAGCGTCTTGTCCTTTATAAATAATGTTTGTACAAAATTAACATCTCATAACTCTATTGAATTTTTACCTTGAATTTTTGCATCTTAAGAATATGACTCTTAAGCTAGTGTTTAAGGCATTGCTTTAAAAGTGTAACATTTACACCAAATATAGACTGTTATAAAAGTAACATCTAATTCACTGTTAAAATTTTTCCAGGTATGGGATGCACCATGTACTTTTATCTGCTATTTAGATAAAGAATAAATTCAAGTATACAAATGTGTTCTTGATGAAAAGGTTGTAGAGGAAAGTTCTTGGATAAAAGAAAAAGGGCATGGCTTGTAAAATATTCTGTCCTATAGGAGAATGGCTATGTTAGACTGAAGCACTGAAGAGGACAAAATATTTACAAGATAAAGTTTGTTGAAGAAAGAATGAGAAAGCCATGGAGGTTGTGCAAGGAATACATCCTGTATGATTTATATTCAATATAATTAATCATATTCTCTACACACTGTTTGCAGCATTTTCTAAAATATTCATCCTTGATGCATGGAATCTGATCATCTATTATAGCAACAAAGTTTTAAAATCACATGGTATTATAACATCTTCTCTTAAACATTTTTATCTACCTAATGATTAAATTTTTCTAGTTAGCTCCGGCGAACTCCAGACCTAACTTTGCTGAAGTGTCTCAGAATATGATAAGATTCTATCACCAAGCTTGGTTTATAAAGGTGCCTTAGTAAATCCTAAATTTGTCTGACATGATCTCTCATGCACTTTGCAACTTTTTGGAGGCCTCAGTCAGAGGATAGTGGTCATCCTGTGTTTTAGAGCCTGGCTCGGTAGTCTGGGGAGGCCACCGTGATGATTAACACGGCCCCACTGCCAATCCTGGCTTCCTGGCTCACAGGATCTACACTGACCTCTACCAATAAACAGGTATCTCATCATCCAAATTTGCTTGTTTTGAGTACTCATCTGGGACTCAAGAGGGTTGGATATAACATGACTTCTTGAGTCAGGGTCCATACAAGACATCGTTATGGCCCGTTAGATTTTTAAAATTGAGTGAGTGTGGTGGCCACCTATGTCTGTCTTTCTGTACGTCTTTTGTCAACATTGTTTGAAATTTTACTTATAGTCCTCTATAGTATGTTAAAAAATGTGTGTGTGTGTGTGTTTGCTGTTTGGCTTCAGTGTTCCTTGATACCACATGAAATATAGATATACAGTAGATCTTAGTTTTATGCTGGTTTTTTAGTTGTTATTATATTGTTTGTGTTTATCGGTTAGGAAATGCTATACTTTTATTTGATTTTTGAAGTTTTTGTTACAGAAATATTATTTGAAAAAGCAGATGTATATGACTGACATATTCCCTTGTCATCTTGGTAAGATCTTACTCATAATCCATTTTGTATTCTCCTCTATCTATACTTGTAAACCATCTGAACAACCATGGCAGACTCATGTTGCTACAAAAACAGTCATCTTCCGACGTTTGAGCTCCATGCTTTGAGCCACTCGCAGAGAACTGCGCATCCTTCTACTCAATAATATAAAAAGGGGAGATGCTGGGGTCTGTGCAGTAGGTGTGGATGACATAAAGGTGTGAAGAAATCAGCTCCCCTGTGTGGCAAGGCCACAGTGGGAACACTTGGGAGAAGACTTAAGGAGAGCCAATAACCAATGGCCTCTTCCCCCAGGGACAGGATAGCTCATTTGCTGATCTTACCCAGCTGCCATAGTTTATTTCCAGTTTAAAAGCCTTCAAAATGTCCCACTTGGTTTCTGATCATGGTAACAAAAGCACCATAGAGTTTTATCTTTTTGTTAATAATGCTGGTTAGGTAGGGATTCAATTAACTTGTGGAACAGATTGCTTTTTTTCAGAAAATTGGAAAATAATCGAGCACCCCCTGGCTGTGGTGATGTGCGTGCCCACCTATTTTTCCAGACCAGCGGCAGTTAAAGAAGACCTGTCAGTCCTCCTGTGACCAGAGCACGACTTCGGGGTTACCGCTGCCGTTGTGACAGCAATAGCTACAGCTGCCGCTACTGACGCCATGGCCATTGTGGCCCTAATGACTGCTGTATTGTTTAACCAACATGTTTGGACTGGCTTGCTAATTATGAACTTATGAGTGAACTTGATCTAAGAACAGGTGGACATATTATCTGAGGAACTCTCAGTTTCCAACTTGCAGCTAATTTATGGAGAAGCTTTTTGGTTTATTTGTATGGGAGTTGGAATGTTCTGTTTGATAATTTATACACTGACTGCTTGGGAAAGATTGTAACCATCTATGCCACCCGAGCTGAAGTTGTGACCCTTCAAGATTTTACCGAATGGATCTGGGACACCTTCTCCTATTTTAAGGAGTGGGTTGGAGTAGGAATGTTTGCAATTTTTTGCCTCGGAGGTATAGTCTTGGCTCTGTTTTTGGTCTGTAGGATTCGGCGAAGTGTCAGGCGGGACAAGGTGGCCATCGTTCGAGCCTTGGCAGCTATGGAGGCAGGCGCTTCCCCCCAGGCCTGGATCAGTTTGCTCAGAGGAGAATGATGAGACCCTACCTGATGCCCTTGCACTCGGAGGCTTTTGAGCCATTGCACCCGATAGGGATCAGTAGTCTCAAGTCCCTCGATACTGGTTCTCACCTATGCGGTAGCCAGGGCTGGTAGTCAAAGACGGGCAACCTCTGACCCAGTCAGGTACCAACCTAAGACAGGAGTTAGGCCTTGTCATCTGCCTAAGCTTCCCATGACGGGTAAGGACCTGACGAGAGGTCGGATGACCTAAGACAGGCACAGTCACTGAGCCATACCTTTGCTGTATCATAGAAAAAATAAAAGGGGGAATTGCAGAGCGCAGTCAGTCGCCATTACAAGATGGCGACAGGCACAGAGTAAACAACTCTGCCCTGACGTAGCTTCCTGCCCTAGTTTGCCCGGCAACAGCAGCGACCTATCCCAATCTGACAAGTAAGCACTCACTGTCCTATCACGACCGGTCACTGAGCCACAGACACGCCTCTCATGGAGGTGTATATAAGCCATCCGCTTTGCTCTCCCTGCGCCCCCCACTGCCATCTTTCCCTCAATCAAGCGGCGCTCCAATAAAGTGTGATCAGAGAAGGACTTCGGTGTCTGCGTTTTATTCCCTGCTGGCCAGGGGCGCGCTACAGACGTGGTGGGCAGGCTGTGTGTAATTCACTCTTGGCTTCTCTGCTGATTTTCTAGACACCCATTAATTTTTTATGTGTTCAACCATCATGAATTTTCCATCCTAAGAACAGATCCTGAATTTACATTCATATTGCTTCTTACTATTTCACTCCCAACAGGGGAGGTAGTAGCTCTTTTCCTGTTCAGAGATGTCCCAGCTCAGCTGTTTCTGGAAGCCTCCTGAGCTGTTCTGGCTTAGGGTGGGACCTGCTGGGTGGGGCTTTCGATTGGCTTAAGGCATAAGTGAAGTCAGCAGAAGGTTTATGTGGCCCAGGACGGCCCTAAGTGGACTAGTCTGAGAGCAAGGAACAAGTCTGATTGCAGAGCAGCAGAATGTGCTCAGGTGGGAAGCAAACCCAAGGGCCTTCCACAACTGTTGCTGACTACTAAGGGCTCCTCAATGCATGCTAGCGCAACCACAGGGCAAGTTGCTGCTTGAGTACATCAGGCAAGAAGCAACAATGAAGTACTGATGCTCTAGCATAGTGGCTAGTCACTGCTTGTGGGGCCAATTTGAGTGCCAGCTGCTCTACTTCCAGTTCAGCTTGCTACAAATTCACCTGGGAAAGTAACAGGAAATGATCCAAACACTGAAGTCTTTGGGCCCCTGTACCCACGTGTGAATATCAGATGAAGCTCTTGGCTCCTGGCTTTGTGTTGGTCCAACTCCAGCTGGATAGCCATTTGGGGAATGAACCAGTGGACGGAAGCGCTGTCTCTGGCTCTTCCTCTTTATCTCAGCAACTCTGCTTTCAAATAAATAAAATAATTTTTTTTAGATTTATTTATTTTCACTGGAAAGTAAGATATGCACAGAGGAGGAGAGACAGAGAGGAAGATCTTCCATCTGCTGATTCACTCCCCAAGCGGCTGCAATGGCCAGAGCTGAGTCAATCCAAAGTCAGGAGCCAGGAGCTTCTTCTGGGTCTTCCATGCAGATGCAGGGTCCCAAGCCTTTGGACTGTCCTCAACTGCTTTCCCAGGCCACAAGCAGGGAAGTGGATGGGAAACAGAGCCGCTGGGATATGAACTGGCACTCATATGGGGTCCCAGTGTGTTCAAGGCGAGGACTTTAATTACCGGGCCCAATCTCTTCTCTTCTCCTCTCCCCTCATCCCTTCTCTCCTCTTCTCTCTTTCCTCTTCTCCCCTCTCCTCTCCTCTCTTTTCTCCTCTTTTCTTTCTTTCTTCTTTCTTTCTTTTTTGTTTAAAGAAGGGACAGTTGGGAAAGGGCAGTGTTTGAACAAGACTCATCTGGAATAAGTGGTAATAATCAGAGAAACGGTAAAGTACTTTGCCTAGGATTAAAAAAAAAAGCCTCAGCAACTGAACTAAGTACTAAGGGCCTCATTTTATTGACATATATTGCTTTTATGGTAGACCAGCATTTATTTTTATAGCTTAGTTAATGGACTTCTAGAAATAAAAGCCAAATACAGACAGCAACATTTACTGCTCATGTAACATTAGGAAATCTCTAACAGCCTTTCTCCTTTCTCTTGCTTCTTTATCCCATCCTTCCTTCCTTCCTTCTCCCATTTTTTCCTTTCTTTCATCCGTCTGTCTCCATGTTCTTCCTTCCATGTTTTTTTACCAAGCATTTTGCTAGATATTGCAAATAAAGAGCCAAAAGATAGACACCCTGCCTTCATAGTGTGGCGCCATGAAGGTTCTGCACAGGCAATGCCCTGCAGTGTGGGAAGGGGCCCTATGAAGCTCCAAATCAAGTGTAAAAGTGGGTCCTTCACCCAGATGGTGGGCCAGAGACCAGTCAAGGAAGGTTGGATCTGGAGTGTGGGTCGAAGGGTGAGGCCAGAGTAAGTTTTGAAAGCTACTTAGAGCCGAATGGGATGTGGGACAGACCGGACTACTGTTACACATACTGGCAAACCAGGATAGGGGGCAGACCTGGTGGGAGTTATTGCGGGTCACTCCAACTAGGCTGCAGTTCCCACTGGTTTATGCGAGGGCTGAGTATGTGCTGGGCAGAACCAGACTGGACTGCAACACCCATTGGTTCCAGTGGAAGTTTGGGCTGAAAACAGAACCAACCCAGCGATCGCAACCACCAGCTGATCAGGGCAATGGACTGTGCCAGGCCCTGTACTTTCTAGACATACAAGAATCTGGTCTGAGAACACCTCAGACAAAGTTTCTTTGGAGATCACCCCAATTGAAATGTTGGACTTAGAACCCCAACCAAGAAAAGACAGAAGACAGAACAGGTCAATCAACCATCTCAGCTATATGTTGGCAGCGAAATACAGGGCAAATGGAGACTCTATGATGGACTATGTCAATCAGGGGATTCTTCAAAGACCTCATCGTGCTTGGAGTGGCAAGATTGGCAGCGATTCATAACTGGTGAACCATTGGAGCAAGAACCTCGGAGCATGCCCTACATCTGGGACCTGTGATGGGTAGGAAATTGGGTGGGCCTTCTCCCTTAATACCCCCCTTTAAACATGAAGGAAACAATATGGAAATAATAGCCTTACCCACTTTTCTATAGCCCTTGAACCATTTTTACCCTAATTAATTATGTAAAGATTATAAAAAATATAATTAAAAAAAGATTAAAAAAAAAAAAAGAAAGCTACTTAGGAATCAGACAAGTGAAGCTGGGGAGGATGGTCTAGGGATTAGGAAGAAGGTATACCGAGGCCCTCTTGGATGGCTTGCCCAAGGGACTCCAAGGAGGCTCAGAGTAATTGAAGAACCCTGTAGGGCTAGGTGCAATGGCTCAATTGCTAATCCTCTCCTGCAAGGGCTGGGATCCCATGAGGTTGCCAGCTTGTGTCCCTGTTGTTCCACTTTCCATCCGTCTCCCTGCTTGTGACCTGGGAAAGCAGTCAAGGATGGCCCAAAGCCTCGGGACCCTGTACCTTCATGGGAGACCCCGAGGAGGCTCCTGGCTCTTGGCCTCGGATCAGCACAGTTCTAGTCGTTATGGCTATTTAGGGAGTGAACCAGCAGAAGGAGGATCTTTCTCCTTGTCTTTCCTTCTTTTTGTAAAATCTGTCTTTCCAATAAAAATTAAATTTTTAAAAAGATTTATTTATTTTTATCACAAAGGGAGATATACAGAGCGGGGGAGATATACAGAGCGGAGGAGAGACAGAGAGGAAGATCTTCCATCTGATGATTCACTCCCCAAGTGACCGCAATGGCCGGTGCTGTGCCAATCCGAAGCCAGGATCCAGGAGCTCTTCCAGGTCTCCCACGTGGGTGCAGGGTTGCAAGGCTTTGGGCTGTCCTCAATTGCTTTCCCAGGCCATAAGCAGGGAGCTGGATGGGAAATGGGGCCACTGGGATTAGGACCAGCACCCATATGGGATACTGGCATGTTCACGGCGAGGAGTTTAGTTGCTAGGCCATGGTGCCAGGTCCCCAAAATAATTTTTTTTAAAAGGGGAAGAACTTGGAGAACTCTAGCTGGAGGCAACTGCCTAGGTTGCCATTTACCTAGGCAAGTGTTACGCTGCTGGGAGAAAAGTAGCCAATGGCTGGCAGGCACTCTGGGCCTGGCTAATGCCAAATTTTTGTGAGCTATACCAATGTGCCATAATAGTTGCCTATTCCATTTTTTCTTTAAAGATACGTAGGAAAGTAAGGGAACGCTAGGTCAGGACATGCCACCTCAACCCCAGTTAGGGAAGGTGCTCAATATTATCCAGGGAAGGAGGTCTAGGGATTTGCTGGAGTTGGAATGGCTAAAGGCATGTTTGACAGGCAAAGAGTGACTTAAGGGGGCTTCCATAGACTAGGCCACTGGACTTGCAGGTAGGCAAGGGATTGTGATGAAGTGCGTTGGAGGGGAGAAACCAGAGGGTATGTCTGAGTCAGGCCAAGACACCCACCCATGTGGGAGACTGGGCTGGGTTAAGTATCGTCGCAGGCAAAAGCTGTGGCTGGGGGACAAGCTTGGCTGGGTTAGGCTAAGGTACCCACCCATGAGTGCTGGAGTAGAGGGTGGGCCATATCAGACTGGGCCACAACATCCACCAGAATATGACAGAACTGGACCCTGGGAAGATTTTGTAAGGGATTTGTGGGCTCTCCTCTGTGGGACTGCAGTACCTGCTCGTTTATCCACAGCTGGAGGGTGGTGATGGCACATAATACAACTTACCTGACACTTGTGGAAACCAGGGCTGGGAAGAGGCCAGGCTGAGCCAGGTTATAGCCCTTGCCAGCACATGCAAAGGCTAGGACTGAGGGCAGACCATGTTAAGCAGGGTATAGCACCTACCAGCATGTATGGAATCCAGGGCTGGGATTGGGATTGGTGAGGAACTTGAGAAACTTCCCTGTTAGGCCTCAGCTGCCACTGTGGAACATAATAGTTTGGCAAGATCTGGAGGCAGGCTCGGCTGGGCCAGACCTTAGCATCTGCTGGCATGCATGACAGCCAGGACAGGGTGTGAGCAATGCCTAGATGGGCTAAGCTGCAACATCCACCAGTGGAGCTGTGACTATGGGTGGGCTATGCTAGGCTGGGTTGAAGCACCTGCCATCACTTGTAAGACCTGGGGCTGGGAGTAGGCCTGGCAGAGAAATTTCAGGGACTCTCTTGCTGGGCCCCTACTTCCATTGGAGAGCATGAGAGCTAGGACTGGGGGTGGGTTCCAGGCAGGGCTGCAGCACCTGTCAGCTAGCATGTGGGCTGGATCTGGGAGCAGCTCAGGCTGGGTTAGGCTGCTGCGTCCACTGACATGAGAGAGAGAGAGCCAGAATCGGTGTGGGCCAACCAGGCTGAGTAGTAACACCTGCTGGCAAATGCCAGGACTGGGTGCAAGTCATGTCTAGCTGGATTGCAGTACCCCCCGGCAGTTGCAAGACCGGACTGGAAATGGGCCTGATAGGGAAACTGTGGGCACTCCCCTGCTGGGCTGCAGTTTCTGTTGGTGAGCATGAGAACCAAGGTGTTAAATTAGCAGTAATTCATTCCACAGCCAGGGGACAGCAGTTTCCTTCTGATCTGTGGCTCAGCTTACTGTGATTTCAGTTACTAAAGATTAATTGTGGTACAGACACATTAAAGGGAGAATTCCAGAAATAATTCCTAAATTTTTTTTTTAAAGATTTGTTCTTGTTTAATATTGGAAAGGCAGAGGGCGAGAGGAACAGAGAGTGTGTGCAAGTGTTCTACCACTCTCTCTTTGTTGACATTTTCTCATCCTTCTGGGAGATATCTTGGGTAGGACGAGCAGTAGGACCTTGAGAAATGCTTAAAGATGCTTTCTCTTGCAAGTGGCCCCATTTGATCCCCAGGAGGATGTGTCTTTGATTCAAACACAAGAGAAGAATTATAACTATCTCCTAAGCATAGCCCCTTCTTACCTGTAAGAGTAAGAAAACACCATGCTCTCTCAACTGAAGAAACACAGGACAAGCGTTCTCCATGTCCCCTTTCCTTAAATCTGACGTTATACTCCATCACCCTGCAGTGAGAGTGGGGCTCTTAGTGCATGATCCTTCTTAAGTTCATCCCATCACCTCCTTTTAATACCCATTAGTGAAATACAGTACACATGCCAAGAAGTGTAGAGACACGTTGTTGGACCTCTGATCACACACTATAACCAACATCCAAATGAACAACAGTTACGGGTACCCCAAGAGTCCTCACCGTACCTCTAATTTTTTTACATGCACATCAGAAGAGTCTACTGTCATTTAGAGTATATGATCCAGTGAAGCAATACTGATAATCATAAACCAAACAGCATAATTTTATACTAATATAGTCCTTGGTCCTGTGAAGCCATAGTAGAGCTTTCAACTAAGATTCACACCTGTCCTTACCCTGGGAACCTGTTCCCGACTGCTCTCAGCATCTGCCTTACAAAGCTTTAGTAGAGCAACTCTGGGCTCTACCAGTTCTTACAGCCATTGTTTTTAAAGATTTATTTCATTTTTATTGGAAAGCCAGATATACAGAGAGGAGGAAAGAGAGGAAGATCTTGTATCGAATAATTCACTCTCCAACTGGTCTCAACAACCAGAGCTGTGCCAATGCAAAGCCAGGAACCAGAAGCCTCTTCCGGCCCTCCCACATGGTTCAGGGTTCCAAGGCTTTGGGCCATCTTCAACTGCTTTCCCAGGCAACGGGTAGGGAGCTGAATGGGAAGCAGCGCCGATGGGATTAGAAGCGGTGGCCATAAGGGATACAGGTGCATGTAAGGCGAGGATTTTAGCCACGAGGCTAATATTCCGGGCCCCTTTTCCAGTCATTTTTAATGCTGTCTCCTTATCTGTATTTTTCCACACCAGAATTCCTTGGCTCAGCCCTTTGACTTACTCTCTCATATACTTCAATGCTTCTAGTCATTTACAGAGAATTTTATTTCAATCACCAACTTTTTCATTTCTGAGATCTCTAGCACATTCCTCTTTATGGGGAACAGTCTCATTTTATTACTTTCTGGAGAGTCTAATTACACAGTGCCAAATGCTTGCTCTGTTTGCCCTATTAACTCTGCTTCTCTGGATGTAAAACCCTATCATTTGTTGGGGTTGATGACTCTCTTTTATGGCTGTTTTTTGAGAGTCAGATATACAGAGAGGAAGAAAGACATTGATTCACTCCCCAAATAACTGTAATGGCCATAGCTGTGCCCATCAGAAGCCAGGAGCCAGGAGCTTCCTCAAGGTCCCCCACACAGATGCAGGGTCCCAAGGCTTTGGGCCATCCTCAATTGTTTTCCCAGGGCATAAGCAGGGAGCTGGATGGGAAGTGGCCTGCCAGGACAAGAATCAGCACTCCTATGAGATTTTGGGGTATGCAAGGTGAGGCCTTTAGCCACTAGGCTATGGCACCAGGTCCCTTTCTGGCTTTTTAAAAAAAAGTATTTAAAACTTGACTGTTTCTACCCTGCCTGACAATGCTCTCTCCATTTCCTGAGTGTGAACTTGAGGAGACAAAAGGCACCCATCCGTCTCTTGGGTGTTGCCAGGACACCTCTAAATTTCTCTGCTTCATTCCTCTGAGCCCTTGCTCCACACTAGGGAGACCTTCAGCTTGCTTGCCAGCTTCCTGGCCTGAGGTTGGAGAGGCACCTGCTTCTGCATTGCAGTCCAAGTGATTTCCCCCTGGAGGAATTCCTGGTTTTCCTGACCTTCCAGCTCACTGCATCCCGGAGCAGCCATGACTTAGCCAATTCCCTATCACTGTCCCAGGAGGCTTCAGACTGGGTAAATGACATGCAATAGACATTTCATTGGACTCAGTTCTGGGAGCAGAGAAGTTCAAGATCAAGGGGTTGTATGAGGAGGGCGGGTCATCTGGCTGCATCCTAACATGTAGAATGTTATCATGTGGTGAGGGACAGAGAGAGAGAGAGAGAGAAACCTAAACTTAGAAATTGTTATCAGGAACCTATTAAAAGTTGATCATGTTAATCCACTTATCTTTTTTTTTTTTTTGAAGATTTGTTTATGTGAAAGTCCAAATTACAGAGAGAAAGATGGACCCACTATCTGTCAGTCCACTCCCCATGACTGCAGTGGCTGGGACTAGACTAGGCTGAATCAGGACGCCAGGAGCTTCTTCCAGGTCTCCCACATGGGTGGGAGGGTTCCAAGCATCTGTGCCATTCTGCTGCTTCTCCCAGGCCGTCAACAGGGAGCTGGAGCAGGTCAGAACAGCCAGAATATGAAATGGCATTCAAATGGGGTATTGGCATGTCAAGCAGATTTCCCCCCTACGTTACAGTGTTAGTTTCTAATTCGTTTATGAGGGGCAGATCTCGCAAGACTGAAACACCTCGCTATGTCCCACCCGCTAACACTATTGCATTAGACATTGGGTTTCTGCTGTATTTGTGTTAGGATGGGAAATCCTCCTGGTTCTGCACACCCTGTGACCCCTGGTTTTCTGCTTCATGATAATCCAGGATTCTACCATCTCTCAGAGATGCCTCAACTGTCCAAGATCTTTCTTTAAAAAGATTTGTTTGTTCACATACCTGCTTGCTTTTGTGAAAAGCAGAGTAATGGGAGAGGACAGTGGCAGAGATCTTAAATTGATAGGTGCACACCTTTTTTTAAAGATTTATATTATTTCTATTTGAAAGTTAGATATACAGATAAAAAGATCTTCTGTCCGATGATTTACTTCCCAAGCATGGCTGGAGCTGAGCCAATCTGAAGCCAGGATCCAGGAGCCTCTTCTGGGTCTCCCACGCGGGTGCAGGATCCCAGGCTTTGGGCTGTCCTCCACTGCTTTCCCAGGCCACAAGAAGGGAGCTGGACGGGAAGCGGGGCTAGATGGGATTAGAACCTGCACCCATATGGGATCCTGGCATATGCAAGACTAGGACTTTAGCCTCTAGGCTACCGCACTGGGCCCGGTGGTACACTCTTCAAGCAGCTGCAGAAACCAAGGCTGTGTCAGGACAAAACTAGGAGCCAGAAACTCCATCCTGACCACCCACTTGGAAGGCAAGGACCCAAGCACCCAGGCCGTCTTCTGCTGCCTCACCACTACATTAGCAGGAAGCTGGATTGAAAGCAGAGCAGCTCAGCCCCCAACTGGTCTCCAGGATGGGATGCTGCTGTTGCCGGGACACCACACCCTCCCAGGCCTTTGAGGGCAACTCTTGTCTTTAGAACAGTCATAGCTTCATTATTATGATTGCTGCTGTTTCTCTGTGGCCACCTTTATCCTCTCTGTTGTCAAATGTCATCAAGTCCTCCAGCTTGCCATGGCAGAATCTCCATGAAAGGCTTTGGTCAATAAGCTTACAAGATGGCTGTCTGCCTGACTGTCTGTTATGTTTCTCTTGTTTCTCTGCTGGCCTAGCTCATTATCTGATCACCTTGATCTTTCCATTTTATTTTGCTGAGCAATCTTGCTGCTACTTTACCCTCCCTCTTCCAGATGGATCAGTCAGTGCATGAACTGGCACCTATATGGAATACTGCCATTGCAGGTGGCAGCTTTACCCACAATGATCCAAGGATGCAGCATTTTCAAGGTGTGACAAGTATTTGGAAAATCTTGGATGAGCCTGAACTTGTTCTACATGAATCAGCCACAGAAAGAGAACGATAAAGGGTCAGTCTAGTAGGAGAGGAGAGACAGACTTCTGCAACCCTGGCTTTTGCCTGGCACATCCCCTGTTGTTGCCGGCACTTCGGGGAGTAAACTGGTGGAAGGACAATCTCCCCGTCTATCTTTTTCTATCTTTCAAGTCAAATGAAAATAAGAATAGAAATCAGGCAGATCTAAAGATACTCAACGGTGCTGCTTGTCCTTCATTCCTTCCACATGTCCCTGCAAGGATCAGTGGTACCTGGCAGTCAGCAGGTGTCTCCTTCTATCACCATAAGTTTCAGGGAAACAGGCCTGGGCCCTACAGAGGAGAGGAATGGACAAGGGTTGGTGCACACTCTGTCATCGTTCTTGGCCAGTTGCAAGCTGATCCCTGTGGCTAGAGAGGAACCAAGATAATAAGAACACAATACTGTCCATGTATTGCTCTCTTCCTAGTGTTCTAGAACCATCTGGAAGCCAATGAATGAGGTGGAGGAGACGTGTGAGAACCACACCACTGCTGCTCCCCTTAGCTCTACAACCATGCAAAATTGTGCAACCCTTCACCCACAAACAAGGTAGGGTGGCCTCAGCCTTGGGCCCAGGTGTTGTGAGGACTCCATGAGCAGCCAGAGCGTGAACAGGTGCATTATAGGAAATGCCAGTGTGGGAAGGGTCTGTAGGGAACATCTCACCCAACTACCCAAACTTCTAGATCATAGCCCATGGAAGTTAATACACTTGTTCAAGGTTACAGGTGTTATTTAGTGACACAGTTTCCTTGAATTCAGATTCCTCAGCTGGACTTGTTTAGCAATTTCTAAAACTTTCTTGATGAATAAATTTAAGATGCTGAAAAACCCATATTTGTATTTTTTCAATTTTTTGTTGTTGTCTGAATTGCCTCTTGCTGAATACTGGGTTTGAAGCTACTATTTTCATACCCAAGCAAAACAGAGTAAAACAAACAACCTATTCAAGATGATTTACAAATTGAAGGCACCTAATAATAATACCTTGCATTTCTGGAGAGTTTTTATCTGTCCAGCACTTCCCAAACAATAGTTAATGAATTCTCCAACTCCCCTCAGGAATAGAAACACATACATTGTTTCAGGCATCTGGGAACTTCATTTACATGAACTAAAGAAAAAGATATTAGGAGGAGTCATATCACTAAATCACAATTACAATCTCAATCCCAAGATAAACACATTGATCACCACCGGTGCACCCATTGGGGTGATTCTCCTCTGGTTCCCATGCATTGGCATAGGGAGACCTGACTGGGGGGGATTCACACAGTCAGCCTTCTCTGGGGGCAGGGTCACATTTCACCAGAAACAAGTTCAGATCAATGAGTTGTAAGGCACAAGTGATGGTCAGATATGACTGTGAGCGCCTGCCCTCCTACGTGCCTCCTCTTCAGCTGACTGGGGCAAGACAGGGTGGTATCATGCATAGGTCAGGGACGTCCTGTGTGAGGGATGCATTATAGGCTGTTTATGAAGAACCTGGAGCTGGACGTCAGCAGCTTTAAGTCCCTGAGGGAGGAGACCCATCTTCCCCAGCAGTCTGACAGTCACACTCCCTGCCTGCCGCTCACATCATCTCCCCTGCCTATGCACACAGCTCCTTGGACACTTTCTGTGAGTCCTGTCTCAGGACGTTCAGTGTGCTGCGCTGACACCAGCCACCCAGTGAGCTATCAAGTGCCACCTTTGAAACCTGTCCCAGGTTAAACATCTGCTCCCTTAGGGACACAGGGATGAAGTGTAGCCCCAACCTCTTGGTCAGCAGGCTCAGTCAGAATCAGTGTGATGGGAAGGACTCTACCCATCAGCTTCTCCCTTCCATGGCTCAGGCTGCCCAGCTCAGGCTCTGGCCTCTGAACTGACTT
Source organism: Ochotona princeps (assembly GCF_030435755.1). Lineage (NCBI taxonomy): Eukaryota > Metazoa > Chordata > Mammalia > Lagomorpha > Ochotonidae > Ochotona > Ochotona princeps. The sequence goes on along the minus strand of NC_080839.1, from coordinate 9,838,857 downwards.
GCATTAGAAGCCACAGCTCAGTCCAAGCAACTTCCAACCAGATTCCCTTGCAGTTGGATCAGCTTCTGTGTCCCAACGTTAATTACTAGCTTCTAACCTTGTTCTGAGGTGGGTCCCTGATTCATAACCAGGGTAAGGAGTTCTGTGTTGACTAACAGTGGGTTAGAGACATCTAAATGGCTGTTTCCTTTTTCCCCCACATAGACAAAAAGAGAGATTATTCAACTTTTATTCAACATAATGCTAGCTAGAGCAATTAGGCAAGGGCAAAAAACTAAAGAGCATCCAGATTGGAAAGGAGAAGACAAATTGTCATGGTTTGCAAAGGATATATATTCCACATTCCTGGAAATGGAAAAGAGACATCACTGGAACCACATGATGTCTCAGGACTGACTGTGGGAAGACAAGGATAGGTGCATGTTCATCCTGGCCCTGTTGGCTGTGAATGTGACACTGGGTAACCAGCTGTTGGACTCCCACATGCACATCAAGCTGGCTGACTTTGGCCTCAGCTACCAGCTGACCTGGGAGAAAGTTTTGTGGGACCCCTGAATATGCTACTGAAGAACCTGGATGTTTTCTGCCTTTTGTGATTCTGCCTTAATGGCTTGTTGGGGGCTGTGTGAACTCCAGGCCTGACAGTCTACGTGACACCCAGCAGGACACCTGGCAGGCTACGTAGGCAGACCACTCCTCAGGAAGGAGGTACCTGGTGTTTGGTAAGATTCACTGCCCTATAGCTCATTGATTTGTACTTTTTGAAAGTTGCTTGCTTCAAACCCACCAATAGAAGCCTGCTAAATCATGACTGTATAATTAATAGCCTAAAATGTATAAGGACTGGGGGGCTTGGGCTCTTGCTCTCTCTCTGGCTCACATTTCCTTCTCTTTTTGCCCTCCCTGAGCAGCCCCGGCTGCGGCTGCCCCTCCCCCAGCCCAGCCATGCTGAGCTGGGGGAGGTGGCTGGGAGACCTAGGTTAAACTGAATAAACCACCTTTATGCCTTAGCTCCGACTTTAGACTTGATGATTATCTGGGGATTTCAAAATCCGGCACAACACTACCCCAGAAGTGTTTCTTCTAGATGGCCATGCCAACTCTAAGAAAAGAGGGGCCAAAGTTCCAGCTCAGCCCTCAGCCATCACCCCCATGGAGAGCCAGGGCCCGCAGGGGTCTGCAGGAGGCTCAATAGGTTTCTCCAATGGGTGTGCAGATCCAGCTGTCCCAGTCCCCAGCCTGGCACTTGTAGCAACAGGAGGGCTCTGTGAACGAGGTGAGCTACTTGAGTTCTTCACGTCCTTCAGCTGACTGCATCCACAGATTAGGCCCTGAATGATGTTTGAATTCCTGTGTGCACTCTAGCAAGGTCCAGTTGTATTAAAGGGCACGTGGATCCCCATTAAAAAAAAAACCTGCCAGAAAGATTGACCTCATACAAGTAGAGAGCAGAGTAATGGTTCCAGAGGCCAGACATTCAGAGACAAAGAAAACGTAATGGACAGTCAGGCAGCCATCTTGTAAGCTTATTGACCAAAGCCTTTCATGGAGATTCTGCCATGGCAAGCTGGAGGACTTGATGACATCTGACAACAGAGAGGATAAAGGTGGCCACAGAGAAACAGCAGCAATCATAATAATGAAGCTATGACTGTTCTAAAGACAAGAGTTGCCCTCAAAGGCCTGGGAGGGTGTGGTGTCCCGGCAACAGCAGCATCCCATCCTGGAGACCAGTTGGGGGCTGAGCTGCTCTGCCTTCAATCCAGCTTCCTGCTAATTAACGGACTGAAGATCTTCCTCAAAGTCTTTCCTGCTCTCTCTGTCTGACTCTCAAAAAAGCAATTAAATAAAAGTCATCAATCCCAACAAGTGATAAGCTTTTACATCCAGAGAAGCAGAGTTAATAGGGCAAACAGAGCAAGCATTTGGCACTGATGTAATTAGACTCTCCAGAAAGTAATAAAATGAGACTGTTCCCCATAAAAAGGAATGTGCTAGAGATCCCAGAAATGAAAAGTTGGTGATTGAACTAAAAATCTATATAAATGACCAGAAGCATTGAATTAGGTAAGAGAGTAAGTGGAAGGGCTGAGCCAAGGAATTCTCTGGAAAAAAGTGGGCAAGGAGACAGCATTAAAAATGGCTGGAACTGGTAGAGCCCAAAGTTGCTCTACTAAAACTTTACAAGGCAGATGCTGAGAGAAGTTGGGAACAGGTTCCCAGGGTAAGGACAGGTGTGAATCTTAGTTGAAAGCTCTACTATGGCTTCACAGGACCAAAGACAAAGCACCCCAGCTAGATGCCTTGTCAAGTGCTGGACTTTGAATATATCCCATTCCCTAGATTTAGGTGTTACCCATCATCTGAGCACAGAATTTTAAAATTGAGATAATTTACATATCATGAAATTCACCCTTAACATATGTAGTTAAGTGGTCTTTAGTGTGGTCTTATTTTTTTCTACCATCACCACTTATCTAAGGCTAGAAATCTTAAGCATCCTCTGAAAGAAACTACACATATCAGCCATCACTCTACATTCTCCCTTCCTTGCAGCTCTTGGATACCAGCAATGGATTTGCACATTTAGGACATTTCATAGAAATGGTATCATACAGAGTCATACAGTATATATTGTATTTTGTGTCTGGCTTCTTGTCCTTAGCAAATGTTTTAAAATTTCATCCATGCAGTAGTCTATATCATTATTGACTTTTTGTTCCACTGCAAGGATGGGTTAGTGACTTTCATTCATTACTATAGATAACATACTTGAGAAGAACTTCTTGGAAAGAAAAGGATTATTTAGCTTACTGTTTCAAGGTTCAGAATTCAAGATCACATGGCCCCACTAACCTGTAATCTGATGGTGACTGGAGATGGCAGAGCTGGTGTGGAACAAACCCCAGGTGAGCCAGGAAGCAGAGAATGAAGCCAGGCCGAACTTGGCTCAGAAAACCAATTCTTTTGCACGAACTGCTATCTGAGAGTATAACCTCATGGACCTAAAGACCTCCCACTGGTTCCATTTCTTAACTACCATCTAGTTTCTACCCTCTCCTTTGTTTAAACATAAAGCTTTAAAGGCTTTTTTTTTTTTCAAGATTTATTTATTTTTTTTTCTTTTGAAAGTCAGATTTTTAGAGAGGAGAGATAGAAAGATCTTTCCTTCACTGGTTCACTGTTCAAGTGGCCACAATGGCTGGGGCTGAGCCAATACAAAGCCAGGAGCCAGGCGCTTCCTCTAGGTCTCCCATGTGAGTTCAGGGTCCCAAGGCTTTGGCCCATCCTCAACTGCTTTCCCAGGCCACAAGCAGGGAGCTATATGGGAAGTGGAGCAGCCAGGACACAAACTGGTACCCATATGGGATCCCAGCATATGCAAGGCAAGGATTTAGCCACTACGCTCTCACATCAGGCTCTAAACATAAGCTTTTTTTAAAAACGGTTTTTATTGGAAAGGTAGAGATACAAGAAGAAAAATTCCTTCATCCACTCACTGGTCCACTCCCCAAATGTCCTCAATGCCCAGAGCTGAACTGATCAAAAGCCGGGAACCAGGGCCCTCTTCCAGAACTCTCTCATGGGTGCAGTCTGTCTTTCACTACTTTTCCAGGCCATAAGCAGGGAGGTGGATCAGAAGTGGAGCAACTAGGACATTAACTGGGGCTCATTAGGGATGCTGGCACTGTAGGCAGAGAACTGGCCTATTATGTTTTGGTGCCAGCCCCAAGTCTCTATCCTTGTGACTTAGATTTAAGTGTCTGATTTGGGGATGCGGGTGGGGAGCCACATCCTTTGAATTTATCCATTTCTCAGTTGATGGACATTTGAGCTGATTCTGCTGTTTGACTAGTACAAGTGATGCTGCCATGAAAATCCATGTCTACATTTTTGCTTGAAAAAAATTTTCACCTACTTTGGTTGCATATGCAGGAGTGGAATTTCTGGGTCATATGGTAACTCTATATTATAAGGAACTACCAAGTTTCCACAGTGCTTATACCGTTTGTATTCCCAACTGCTGGACCAGCTTTCTGCTTGAGGAATGGTCAACTTCCTGGGCACTTCTCAATACAGGCCTAGCTCAAAACCACCCGAGTCTGAATTTTAGCTTATCAGGGGTTATAATTCTCACCTTAGCATTACATATACTAAATTGAGATGACTTAGAGAAAATTAACATGGCACCTATGCAAGAATAATATGAAAATACTCAAACTTATTCCATAATTTTTTAGTCAAATTTTCAAAAGTAAAATAAAAAGAAAAACCCCTAAAGTGGACATGAGAGAAATGTTACGTTACCTTCAAAGAATCTCCAGTTAGACTGACAGCTGATTTCTCATCAGAAACTACAGGTTAGGAGAAAATGGAGACAGTGCAAGCCCTAAAAGAAAACAATAACTGTCAATCCAGATACTGTATCCAACAAAACTCATAAGTAAAGGTAAAATAAAAACCTTTCAAAACATGTTGGACCTTTTCACCCATGTGGGAGAATCAGCATAAGCTCCTGGTCCTGCCTTCAGCCTGGTCCTGGCCTTGCTATTGTGGCCATTTGTGGATGGAGATTCTTTCTGTCTCTCCCTCTTTCTTTAATTATGCCTTTCAAGTAAACAAACTAGCAGCTAAAATAACACCCATTCCTCCAAGACAACAACAGCTCCCAACTACTTCACATCCGAAAGTGAGAGGAGACTCATGAAACAGAGCTCGCAATGGAGACATCTGAGAACTGTGGCTCATCCATTGAGTTGACCACCTGCCATAAAGGCAGCAACAGAGGACACAACAAAGGGCTGGAATTGAAGAGAGGAAAGACTTATGTGTTACGGATCATCCCTTACTGCAGGGTGACTCAGTATAACCACAGATCTAGGGAAGGGGCCGTAAAGGAAGCTTATCTTGTATTTCTACAGTTTGGAGAGCATGTTGGTTTCTCATTGTTGCAGACAGGAAGAGGTTATATTTAGGAGGTAATTATTGCCTTTCTTTTGTACCTGGGTCAAAGACACATGCTCCTGTGGATCAGACATGGTCAACAGAAGAGAAAGCAGCTCTGAGCATGTCTTAGAGTGAAGAGGATCTTCAATCCTGCCCAAAATGCCTCCTGGAGGGATGAGGACATCTCAGCGGAGAGAGGCTGGGAGTCCCACTGGATGCACAGACACTGATAAAACACTGTGTGTTGTTTTACCTGGGCTGCCATAATGAACCAGCATAGGTAGGTGCTTACATAGAAGCAATGTACTGCCTCCTGCTTCTGCAGGCTGTTGAGCAAGATCAAGTGCTAGCAGGATTGGTTCCTTCTGAGAGAAGAACCTGTTCCAGGCTTTTTTCTTTAGTGTACATGTCCACACTCTTACCAACTCTTCGTGTGGTCATTGTCTGTGCCAAACCCACACCGGTGTTCCTTCTGTGTGTTCAAATATTCTTTCATAAGAACATGGATCAGACTGGATTAGTATTCTCCTCAGTGGCCCTGTTTTAACTTAATTCCTTAAAGGTCCACCTGCAAGACCAAGGAGAGATGAAGCTATTTTCTCAGGACCCTTTAAGCACACCTTAAGACAGAATCCAAAGCAGGCAAAGAGATCAATCCCAGATGCTTACACCAGTGATGGGAAAGCCTCCTGCCACATGAGGGGAAGGGGACACCACTGAAGGGACACACAGGCCCAAAGCAAGAAAGTTTTTCCCATTCCTTTGCCAATCATTCAATTTACACACCACTTCTGGTGTCCCTCTGTTTGCCCAAAGTTTTTCTTCTGAGGATTCCTGTCAATGTAGCCAAGAGCTTCACCTTCAAATAGAGTCCAGGGACTGAACAACACATAGGTGGAGTCCTCTGATGGCTAAAATGATAGCTCTGTGGCTAGATGACCAGAAGGCTCTTAGTGATCTGAAGACAGCCTTGAGGTTATGGGATCATCCCTAGATGTTATCAGGGGTCTTGGAACTGGCCTCTCCATGACACTTAAATGGCTGGGTGTGGCAGCAGGAAACAGAATATTCTTAGGGTTCCTTATGGATTAACTCATTCTTCCTGCTCAATGTACACATATCCCTGCAATGAAATAAAACTCACATCTGTGATGATCACAAAAGAATCCATTAGACTCTAGAAAGATCACAGAAAGATATGAACATGTATGAAGCACAGCTGTAAGGTGGTATGGATCAAGGTGGTCAAATCTGTCCACCAAGCACTAGATTTGGTAACCTCGGTCAGACCACCCCAGATGGTATTTTGAGGCAGGAGTACTTGGAGTATCAGGTGCATGCTGGGCATGTAGTATCTAAACAAGAAACACCAGGCTGGGCTAGGATGGGATGGAGTGGGGGCTATTCAAACCTGGACCCAGAAAACTATTGGAACAGTTTTGTCCCTCTATTTATCCCAGGCTTCTGTGGCTAGGAAACTCTTTTGTGGCTGTATCAATAAAAGCTCTTAAGAAAAAGCATCGGGGTAGGCATTTAGTCCAGCAATAAAAATGCTAGGTAAGACCTTCACATTGGGGTGCCTGGGTTGGATAACCAACTCTAGTTCCTAAGTCCAACTTCCTGCTTACATAGACCATGTTCAAGGCTTTGGGTTCCTGCGACTCAGATGGAAGACTCCTACTGAGTTATCGGTCCCTGGCTTCAACACAGTCTCACCCTGGTTGTTGCAGGCAATTGCAGAGTGAATCAGCAGATTCGATTTTTCTCTTTCCTCTCACAAACTAAAAAGAAAAAAAAAAACAGTAAAATGAAGAGATCATTTCAATGCAAAAATTGAAAGCCTAGTTTTCTCATAATTCGCATTTCCCTGAACTTTAAGAAAATTATCTCCTATACATAGCTGGTATCAAACTATCCTGCACCTTAGATGCTTGAGCACAGCAGGAGGCAGCTGAACAGAGTCTAATAGACCTGGTCTGAACCGTGGGTCTTTTGGATAACACTGAGAATGGGCAATGACTCAGCCAATGTTAGAAGGCTCATGATGATCATTTTGTCTTCAAAGACAACCTCATTTGAAAATAGACAAAAGATATTAATACGGACTTCTTCATAGAAGGTATAGAAAGGGCTGACACGTACACTGTTAGTACTCAGGTTAAAGCAAATCAAACCACATTGCAACACCAGTTCATACACACAGGGATGGGTACAACAAGAGAGAGATTGAAGCAACTCTAATAGAACTGCTGCTGGGAAAGTTAAATGGCCCTGCTTCTGTAGAACTGCGCTTGGCAATTCCCCACGAGGTTAAACATGGGGTCACCTTGTGACCCAGCAACTCTACATCTGGGCATATGAACTCAAGAGAACTGGGAAGATATCTTCATGAAATTCACACCGCTATGATCCACAGTAGCCAAAAAGTGGGGCCAATTCAATGTGCATTAATTGACGAATAAACAAACAGAATGTGGTAGAATGAATGCAACAGAACATTATTCAGCCATAGATAAGAATCAAGGGCAGCTACATGCCAGAGATACACCTTAAAAACATGAGGCTAAGAGGCAAGGCAAAAACGGCCAAACCTTTAGAATCCATTTTCAGGACATGTTTAGAATAGGCAAACCCATAGAGGCATAAAGTGGACTTGTGGTTGTGGGGGGATATGGAGAAGGAAGACTGGGGAGAGACTGTCGGTGGGGGGGTTAGGGTTTCTTTAGGGGGTGATAAAAATGAGATTGAATTGCATGGTGGTGAAGGTAGTACCCGTTTGCACATATCCTGGGAACTGCCAGGTCTCACATGTTAAAGGGAGAATTTTATGGTTTCTGAATTACATCTCAATTTCTAAACTTGTACTGAGTCAACGCGGATGCCCATCAGAGAATGTTACATGGACTTTGGTAGATGTTTACACCATAGATGCTGTGCAATTTTCAACGAGGTCAATTTCTACCCAGTGATATCGAAAGATGCTCAAGATGTATTGGGAATGATACATTTCAGAACATGAAATAGCACAATGTGATCCTATTTGTGTTAAACACACACCCCATTATTTCAGACAGACATACTCAACTGATAAGAATCACTTTCTTTTGGGTGCAACTGAATGGGAACACTTATCTATTTGTATTGTGTACATTTTTAAAATGAGAGTTTACGTTTGTATTACCTGTTTGAAGATACATTTTAAAAAAAGGGGGGACCAAGCATTTTGTTAGCTTTTTGCACCGAGTATTTAAATGTATGAAATATGTCACAGGGCAACAGTTTACATTAGTGTACTGCTTCACAATCAACAAAGCTTGGAGGTGCAAAGCAAAACAACCCCCAAAAAACAAAATCAAACCTCCAAAACTCTTGGTTAGGATATTCCAGCCCCTTCAAGGTCATCTCATTTCTCCTCCATTCTAAAGTAGTGTCAACTAGTCCCCATCACACGCCTTTTCAAACAGCAACCCCCTTCTTTCAAATGCTGCCATCCATCCCTTTTCATCGTTTGGATGGGTTGATACTTTTGTAGGGAAAAAGGTAGTTTGTGAGTCATTGGCGCTACTTAAAACAGAATGCTGTAACACAAGCAAAAGGACATTATGCTTAGAAAGAAATTCAAGGAAGACACAGTGGGAGACTTTGGAGACAGTGATTTGAGTTTATTAAGACATTAAAAAAGTAATTTCACTGGTGAGTTAATATTTCCCCTTAAATACAAAAGTGCCTATTCTTACAAATCCTTAAGGCTCATTCTTTTACAATACAGTAAAATGTTTCTCCATTCCAGAAATTATGAGTGTCACATGAAATACAGAAAGAGAAAAATTTCCGAATAGCAAATATGCAGCCAAGAATTTCATCATCTTCACACGTATAAATTTTAGGCTGAGACAACAGATCCTCCTGGACAAATTCTCTGTTATAGATGAGTTCTCAACTTCTTCCTGATATCCTGCCAGAATACTTCACTCCAGAGTAATTCAGAATTTGAATGTGGGCTTTACTTGCTGGAAGATATTAAATATAACTGTGAGGGACCAACATTATATTCATATAAGAGACATGCGAGGACACACCATTATCTGATCGTGAAGCGATATTTAGGAAGTTGCCTGGGGGGCTTGTGACCCTTCTTACAGAAATAAGAGATCTGGCTGCTTAGTGAGAATCAAGTTTCCTGGGACAAAAGTATTCATGAATTTGGGCTGGAGGGACTGACTATTCCTTACTAAAGCTGCTGATCTTCATTAGCAATGATGTCTGTAATGTCCATGCTACTTGGATTAACAGAGTGACTGTCAACACAGATTCTGGACTTATCTCTGTAATAACGTACACACACACTAACAAGAAACTCCAAACACTTAAACACCGAGTAACTGGACAAATGATGAAAACAGAATTGGACCCAACATTTTCAAGGCTACAATATGCATATGCACACAATGTGAACTGCTATACAGATTCGTCCTATTCAAAATCCTCTTCGATTCTTGCAACCATCCCAAGAATGACTTCTGTAGGAGAAGGAGATTAAGGCCCCATCATTTGCTTCTGTGGTTTTTAAAGCTGGGCCATGGAAGAGTCTCGTGGGAAGCAAGCAGGCTTCCACATTGCTGACGGCTTTCCCAAGATGGAGATGCAGATTCTGTAATGATGTCAGCAGTGACACAGTCGGCCTGACATCAGAACACTGACTCAGGGTTGCCAGTTCCAGGAATAGATCTTCAAGATGACAGAGCATACAAAAAATGCTGGATATTTAAGGTTCCTTCACCAGTGGAAGCAAATTTCATGGGAGTGATCTGAATTGTCTACAGAATCCTATAAGCAAGGGAGATACTATTCTGAAGCAGGAGTATTTGTTCCTTCACATCCCTCTTGAGAATAGGTGAAATTCAAGTGTCCAGGAGGTGTTGCTCTTTTTGCTGATGGATTTCATGTTACAGTGCTATAATTTTTTAAACCTAAATGCCCAGGGGCCTAATGGACAAGGTCTTGGGCTCCTGTAGTAAGGACATTAGTATTGATCTGAGGTTAAGTTAGGCTGGATCTTTTAGCATCTCCAGCCGTCTTTCCATCTTCCTGGGGAAAGCCTAAGAAAAGAGATTTCTAGTGAGTACAAAAGGAAGGGGTTCTTCTGAATTTTTCATGATTATTTTGGTTAAGCTCCAAAGCACTGGCTTAGTGTGGAAGACCACACTGGACCTGTGTCTAAACCTCAGTACACATAAGAACTAAAAATGCCAATCCACCGTTTAGGGCTTTGGCTCTAGTGTCAAACAACACACCAACAGCACCAGGTGGATTCTTCAGGCTTTGTCCAGCTATTGGGGTTGTTAAGTCTTGGCTGAGTATTATAAACATCAATGAGGTTTTATGCCACTCTTCCTCTCTCCTGGTCCACTACCAAGCTTCTCCCCATAATTAAGTGATTGTGTTGAGGTAACCACCTAACCCACCAGACAAAAACAAAACCATCAATTTTCTCCAAGGAGGTTTCCTCTTACATGAAACTCATGAGACACACAAGTCCCTTATGTCAGATCTCATTTTGCACGACTAACCTCCCAGAGCATCTGTCCTCCAACAATCCCCACCCATTAGCCGCACACCTACAAAAAATTTCACCAGCAGAGGTACAAGGCTCACATCAAGAGAATGCATATTTGCAGCCAACAAGATCAACCATGAGAGTGTGGGGAAATCACTCTGCAACTGTACTAGAAATTGGGCTCTATGTTTGAAGCCCAGGGTTGAGGAGGCAGGCTAAGTTCTCAGGCAGGGTGGCTGACACTGCAAGCTGGAAGCCAGTGGTGTTTCTTCCCCTTTCCACCTGGATACATCTTGGTCCCCAAATTCCCTAAAGCTAGTGTTGAACAACAACAAAACAAAACGAGGTGAGATTGTGTTGCACTCCTGCAATAGGCATTGGAGAGTTATGCCTGCAACCAGGAAGCAGAGGAGCACACAGGTGATGGGACACCCTGCCCACTCTCTGTTCCTGTCTCCCTCCTATGTCTTGGGGTAGAGGGCAGGGTGCAACCAGGAGGTACTATTTCCATCTTGCATACTTGTATATCCTTGGTGCCTGCATTTACAATGTTGTTCTTTGGCCTCAGATCTTACAGTAATGCGTATTCTCTACTGAGGGTGACAGCGCAGCAGTCATTCCAAAATGTTCATCCCAACTTCATATTTGCTCAACAGGGTGGTTGAGTCATTGAGTTCACATGGAAGAAACTGAAGCATGCCCAGGAACTTTCTTCAAGGCTCAGGTACAGCAGACCAAAGGGAAAGAGGGTCTAGGCATCCAGTTCTTCTGCCCTCCCTAGCCTCAGTGAACTCCCCTATTGAAACTGGGATCCCCGAAGTATCGCCAACCCCCACCCCACACCAATGTTGATAACCCCTGCTAAGAGTTCAGTCATCAGAGCTCATACAGAACTTAGGAGCAAAACACCCAATGAAGCCAAGTCACAAAGAGGAGAGCATTTTGGGGTTAGTTCAACGTCCTGGGAATTTCAAGGGGTTAATAATCAGTCCATTGCATGAAGTTAGAGCCTCAATGTTTCAACCTCACCACTAACCGGGGTCTCAGTGGTAACTGGCCGTGCCACAACAGCTTCTGCAACACGAAGCACATACTCTCTGCTGAGAACAAGGCATGGACACTGGGTGTTTTAGGAGGAAGGTGACAAAGGGGACTCGGTGTTCTTTCAGGTCAAGCACTGCCATCAACACTCCTCAGCGTGCAGAAATTCTCTTCTCGCTTATTTGGGAAACTAGAAATAAAGAGATCACAAATACTGGAAAGAATGAAGCTTTGTTCTAGGGAAAACTGAAAAAGCCCTAGAAAATCAGAAGGAGACTAGAATATCCTGATTATTTTCATGTCCCAACAGCACTGTCTGAAAATACTCCTCACTGGTCCCATGGATGCCATGTCTGGTAGAAGCATTTCTCGATCAGTTTCTACAACTTGGGAAGTACTTCTGAGGGTTCCAACCCACTTCTCAGGCCCCATCAGCAGTTTCTGATGCGTACAGACAGATGCTAGTATTTCTGTTGACTTGCAACTAGGGCCTTGAATTCACTCCTATCTTTGAAAGTGGCTGTAAGAGGTGGATTTTAAAGAGTAATGCACTGGGATTTAATCCCCTGATTCCCATTACTGTTTGAGCTGTTTCAATCCCCTAGCAGCTGACCCCAAACTTACCCTCTGCTGCCTCAGAGTGCCAATTAAATAATAGAAACCAAAACCATGGTCAGCTATAATTAGTTGGAGAACTTGAGTTTTATCATTTTCCTCATGCCAAGCAAATTAACCCCTCTGATGACACACAGAGAATAAATCTGGACAAAGAACACAAATCTCAAATCTGAACATGTCTCATGCTATTCGCCTGGTTGTCATAATACCAAAAAACTGTGTTCTTCTGGGAACAGAGACATGAGAAAACAAACCCTGACTTCAAATAATTGAAAATGTGGATGGTTTCCCTCCCCATAAAAAAGTCTTCCAAGATGCTAGTTGGTCTAGATTTCATAAAAAAAAGTCTTACTTCTTAAAAATAATCATTTGGATACAAACAGGCTTTAGCTGTGAAGTAGTCAAAACTGCCCAAGAAAAATTCTTGTGTGAAGACAGTATTCCACCTCTGGAATACCCAGCTCAGTGGCTCCTGGACCAGGCAAAGCCAGCAGCCCTGTCCTGGCCATCTTCGGAATGAGGTGGTCTCTTTGGTGACCTATGTCAGGGTTTGGTCACATCCCTCTGTTCCATTAATAAGGAATCACCAAAGGAAATAAACTCTTTGGACATTTTTCTCTCTTGACCCTCAGTTGTAAATGATGGTATAGTGAGGGGAAAGGACAGGGCTTATGAGCTTCGAGACATGGTGTGGACAAAATGAAATCCTCATTTTTGTTTTTGTTGTTGTTTCTTTAGTTTGGGAAGAAGCAAAAGGACAAGGGTGAAAATGAATTTCCCAACAACAAAAATCCTGCCCCATGGAGACTATCTCACGCCAAGGCCCTGGTGTAATGTTTCCATCTTCATTAGCTTGAGTTTCTCTCATGTGACTCATTCACATGTTGCAAGTGTGACTGTGTCATGTCGGCTTGAGTTGCAAAAGTCTGACACTTAAGTCTGGAAATTCATGGGTGACATTAAAGAACCACTGAGTGTAACAGTAGCTGAGCAGGCATCCATGGTCACCAGGAGGGTCTCGACTGGGCGTTCCCCGGGACACCAGAGACTGTGCATGTGAGTACTGAGAAATGGGAAGGGTGAGTAGGAAACCACTGCTGTGAAACACTTCCTTCCCCATGAAAAATACCAAACTTAATCACCAGAAGCCATGAGTGCTACACTGAAAACATTTGTCAAACAGCAAGGTTACTCTTCAAGGCATGATGAACTGGAAGCCACAGTACTGATAGGAATGTATCTTGATTCTTCAGTTTCCTTAGAAAAATATACATAGAAAATCATGGTTATTTTGTACGTACAACTCGATTTCTCTCATGTACAACATAAATCATTTAATGTAACATTTGCAACCTTAGAAAGGCAGACATATTTAATCCAAGCCCGTTTATAAATCCCAATTTCACATGGATTAAAAACTGCAAGATAAATTAAGTCACAATAATATCCTGTACATGCATTAAGGCTGGTGACTGCTAAAGTCTCTTGGGTATCTACAAACAGGAAAGCACACACAGATTACTGGGTCTGAAGGATATCTACGTCATTAAAAAAAATCTTGCTTTTGTTTTTGTTTTTGTTTTGGTGATACAGATTTCAACAGCAACTCTGGAAAACTGTGAAAAATGTTATTTAAAAATATATATGTATATGCTACTGCACAGTTTCAAAGATGTGATTCTTAAATAACGTTGACTGCATGGATTCTTATTTTTAAACAATTACTGCACTTCCAAGGTGATGAGAACACGCAGTGACTTATACTCATGATTAGGCACTAGTTATATCTGTCAGGCGTACTACAGTTTTGTGTTAGCTGTATTGTACATATATATTTTTAAATGTATGCATTTATACAAACTGTGTATATCATGTATGGGGTGTCAGAAATGTATACATCACTTATATATTAATACACACATCATTGTTGTACATAGGATGAGTTTTAGTGCACAAAGTCTCATTGCATTGCATTCCACGTGTTCAACCTAGTGTCAACTCTTCAGATTATTTTTCCAGTACATTCCTCTCAATATAATTGGTCTAAGCTTCCATTTATGTTGTTTCAAAGTTCCCAGAAATGTGTTCTAACTTTGCTCTTCGGGCACAATTCTGAGCAAGGTTCTGATCTGTGGAGGGTAGGAATGATGCCAGATTTTGGTCAGGAACATGTCTGGACTATTCTCTCTGAAAGATAACTCTAACCCTATTGTAAAGGAGGGCATCCTCTCAGGTCACAGCAGGAGAAGGTCAGCTGGATAGGTGTGTGGTGTCTAAGGAAAGAATAAGCCCTCAGATGGAAAGAAGTGAAAGCAAACACAGGTTGAAAGGCAGGAGATGTTGGAAGGAAATATACCAAACCTTCAGGGAGCACTTGTCTCGGGGAGACGGAACAACCACAGAGTAAGAGATTTTACCTTCTTCACTTCTGAAGTGTTTGACTTCATATGATGAGAAAGTATGACATTGATTACAGAAAACACCAGAAGGATATTTGAACTTGGAAAGAAAAACAGAAAGATTGAGCGATGAGTGACTTTCATAAGCAAAAAATCAGAAGATGGTTCCTGTCCAGAATCATCTACAACAAACCCAACAGAAACCACTGGCCCAGCGAGCTCCATGGCGAAAGCAGACTGCCAGGACCTGCACACTCTGGCCAGCCCCCCGCGCGGCTAGTTTTCGAGAAGTGCCCCAGCATGGCATACCCCCAACATGGCCAGTTTCAAGAAATCAGACTGGGAACCACGTGGGTCCTCAGAGTGTAGAGACACCATCGACACAACCACCCAGAGGCCACCCACCTGTCTCTGCAGGGCTTTGTGGGTAAGCACATCCAGGACTGCAACCTTAAAGATGGGTGGGACCTGGGCAGTTCTTTGGGGGATGCATGAGAGGCCGCCAACGTCAGCCCTCCATGTGACAGCTGGAAGGTTTCACAGGAAGTCACCAGAAGTTAAGTAGAACAAAGTTTCAATTCTGCTATAAACGAAAACAAAAACAAAACAACCCACTCCAACTTCTTCAGTCGATTCAAACTCTCCCACACAAGATGGGGTCCTGAATTCTGACAATCAGCGAAGGGACTGAAGAACCACCTTAGGCGGAAGCATGCAGAATGGAAACACTTCACATTTCCCAACGTTTGGAGGCCAAAGACAAATACCAGTTTCATAGCCCTTTACTCGCTCAGTTTTCAATTAACTTCAAATTACCAAAGTGGTTCAATCATTAATATAGTTTTTAATCAGTGCTTAAAACTAGTGAATGGTGGCGATTGTATTTTCCACCCACAGATCAAGCTGACCAAAATGTTAACACTGCAAACAAACCTCAATCAGTGAAAACACACATTATGCATCACGAGTGCCTTGGAAAGTGGCTGGCCCCACACAATGTCTTTCTCAGACCATCCTGGTGCAATTTTGTCAAGTAAGAGGCCTCAAGGACATTATTTCTGGTTTTAAAGTGTGGTAACATACACCCTCTACTGGGAAGTCATTTTAAGTGACTATTTTACATCAAAATAACATTTAACAAGACTAAATCTAGGGTATGACAAGACATTATAAAAGAAAGAAACTTCAGACAAAAAATGTAAACAAGATATCAAAAAAGTAAAATGTAAACTTACTTAATAATCATAAAAAAGAACAGAAGGAAGGGAGGGGTAAACAGATCGGATGCATATGAGATAAGCAAGACACACTGGTTCCTGCTCCCCCAAACAGAACTGCACTCACTGTAGGAATAATTTCCCCTGTACTGCAAGCAGCTTGCTTAGCAAAGCCTGAAAAATAGCCCTCAAGCCCAAATGCATCAAAGGCCTGCTGAGGCACAACCTGCAGGGGGAGTGAGGGAGGCACGTGGCATTAGGACAGCGATTAGCACTTGGTCTGATGGGAGACAGACACAGGCGCCTAGCGAAGGGACACCCTGGGTCATGTCCACATTTGGCCAAGGAAATTGGTAAGAAAGCTGTCGGAGACATGGGAAGACTGCTAATATGTTGGCTTGCAGACCACACATGGCTTTCCAGCCACTGAGTGAGTCCACTGGCAGGAGGGAGGCGGGGCTTATGCCTGGAGGGCTTGCTGTGACAGGTGCAGAAGCCTGCACTTCCTGAGTCCGCACTGCTTTCACGTTTGCTCAACTTCTAATGACGCTGAGTGTTTATCCAATCCTGGGGTCATTTCTCTACTAGTCTGGGCTGGGGCGGGGAAGGCTGTGGATTAGATCACTTGATTGTTTGGAGCCAACGATGATGTGGGACTAAGGGGGAGGAATGGTTATGAGAAGGGTGGGGTGTTTGGGCACATGCAACCCTGTAAATGTCTGGCATCAAAATAACCAACTGTTTTCATTATTCCATTACCCACAAATACAGGCCAATCAAAGAAATTGGGGGAAATAGCATATTAACACTGAAAGTAATTTACAGCCTAAGAGCTAGCTCTGTCTGAAGTGGCGCTCAAGCTCTGGGTGTGCCGTATTGCACCTGGTTGCCTAACCATGGGATTTTGGTTGAACTTCTAAGAAGTAATGGTTCAGCACTGGAACAGAAGGTGTGTATTTGTGACCGTGTGCATGTGTGCATGGGTAGACTTCCTTCCATCAGCTACCTCTGATTCCCTTGTCTAGCCTGAGGTTACAACAACTAGACAGAGTGTGGGAGAGCCGTGTCTTACACACACACACACACACACACACACACACACACACACACACCTTCTTGCACACCTGCATATACAAACACGCATGCCCTGGGGAGGGGGGAACTGCTGCTTGATGCTGAGGAAATGTTCACCACCACTTGATTAACTGCTGTGGCTGCGAATTTCAGTAGCACAGTGTCCAGAAACAGTGAGCTGTCCGTGGGGGGCGGGCGAGAGCCCAGTCCGGCTCCCGGGTGAGGGCCCTACGCCAGGTGGGTGCTGTTCCGAAGCCAGTGCAGGCCCTGCTGGGAATACTGGACCAGGTGCTCCATGCTGCTGTGCAGGGTGACAGGCCCCATGAGCAGATCCAGGTCGTTGAAGAATTCTAGGGGACAGAGAAAACTGTCAGGAATGCCGTGTCTGCACTCGGAGTGAACAACTTAGGAACAAAATTCCATAGTTTTGTTTTTGTTTTTTTACAGAGACCAAGGACTCGCCATGCCATCTTCAGCGTCCCTTTGGACAGAACCAAACCAAACGGTGGGGTGCTCGTCCCGTATCCCCATGAATAAATGAGCTGCCACCTGCATGTCTAATTCAAATGAATAGTATCAACTTAGCCAAATTACCAAGGGGACCCTGATGCTCAGACTGCATTCTTCCAGTTCAGTAACACCTCCCACCCTGCTGTCAACATGGCCTGGTCATCCCCTGCCCTGTACTCAGGCACTGCACGTGCTGGGCCCTAAGAACAAGTCCAGCAGGTGAAGCTCTGGGATCCTGCAGGCACATCAGAGCTAGGTCCTGAGACATCCCAACAGAAGGAGCCTCCTAGCTTCCGGACAGTCTCTGCATTTGTTCTCTCACTAACCATTTATTATGTGCCACTGCACTCGGCCCAGCGTAGCGATGGGGCACGTTGGGGAGGATTCCCAGATGAACCCCAGATAGGCTCTCTTCTCTGAAAGATCAGCTTAGTGACTGATAAAGACCTGCATGTTTGGTCCTGGTGCCATGGCCTAGTGGCTAAAGTCCTCAGGATCCCATATGGGCACTGGTTCTAATCCTGGCGGCCGTCCCACTTCCCATTCAGTTCCCTGCTGTGGCCTAGGAAAGCAGTAAAGGACGGCCTAGAGCTTGGGATCCTGCACCCGCGTGGGAGACCCAGAAGAGGCTCCTGGCTCCTGGCTTTGTATTGGCTCAGCTCTGGCTGTTGCAGCCGCTTGGGGAGTGAATCAGCAGATGGAAGATCTTACTCTCTGTCTCTTCTCCTCTCTGTATATCTGACTTTCCAATAAAAATAAATAAAATCTTTTTAAAAAAATCTGCATGTTTACATGGCCACTAGTCACAGGGGTCACGGGGTAACACTCTCCGGAAGTCAGCAGTTAGGTTAAGCTCCTCAAAGGTGCATACACGAGAGAACACGTCAGAAACTGTACACAGGGGCTGAGGTTGTGGCTCAGTCAAGCCACGGCCTTATGATGCCAGCACCCCATTCTGTTGGTTTGGTCCCAGCTGCTCCACTTCTGAACCAACTTCCTGCCAATCTGCTTGGGAAAGCAGCAGATGGCCCTAGTGCTTGGGTCTCTACCAGCCATGTGCAAGACCTGGATGGAACTGGTTCCGGGATTTGACCAGGCTCAGCCTCTGATGCTGTAGCCATTTGGAGAGTGAACCAGCAGATGGAAGCTCTCTCTCTCTCTCTCTGTCATTCTGCCTTTCAAAGGACAAATTTTATCTCAAAAAAAAAAAGTTCATGGGAAATTGAATTAAGTATATGTGGGTGCAAAAAATTCTGAAATCTATGCAAAGGGTCTTCACAAACTTCATAGGAATAGAGATTATAAGAAACTACATGTGATCTCAAGCACACTTTTAATTCTGTTTTCCATGAACTTTCTAAAGTCCCCCATAAATGCAGAATGCAGTTCTGGAGAAGGGAAGGGCCAAGGAGGCCTCCACACTGCACATGGCTGTGGCTGGGTAGACAGGCACGCAGGGGTCTGGCAGCACTTGGGGGAGCGGGGGGAAGGGAAGGAGGGCAGGTGGGGGAACAATGCTGAGCTTGCCCTGGGCACCCTGGGCACCTGGCACTGAGCTCTATGTGGCGTGACCTGCTCAGGCGCCCCAACCTGCACATGTGTATTTCTGTGTATCTGTCCCCTCTGTTCCACTCCCCTGGTCATTTCAGACACTCTAAACCATGCGCTTTGGCAAACACTGTTCCACACCCATTCCTCTCTTACGGCATCCTTGCTAGACTTCCAGGCTGCTCTGCTCGGCACTGGTTTTTACAACACTGTTGCTGCTGGGACGCACCTGGGCCACTGGATCCTTGTGGGCACCCTGCTCTCGCCCTCGGAGGGTCACCAGGTCACCGTCTCAGGGGAACGCAGGTGGCAATGAATGGCTCCCAAAGAGGGCTCAGGCGCACACTGCACCTGCTGCCGAACTGGTGTCATCTTTCAGGAGGTTAGCTAACCGCAGCCATTCAGGCAAATCCTTCAATAACCTATACTTTCTCCCAACTTTCTCCTGAGACAACAATCAGAAATAGCCCTGATTTACTACACAAAATACTGTCACAGGAGAAAAGGGAAACAGCCTACCCGTTGAAATACAGGAACATGGTGTGAGTAACAACATTTGAGTGTTGCCTAATCGTAATCAGAGAACATTGAAGAGTCATCATCAAGGATAGGCTTAGCCTATTTTTATGTAGTTATTTTTCAGCCACATAGAGGAGAAGGAAGAAGACAAAGGGAGGGAGGAAGCTAGGGATGGAGGGAGGAAGGGAGGGGGAGACAGTGAGAGAGTGAGCAGGCTCCCGCACTCCCTGGTCCCTGTCCCAAATGTCCACAATGGTAGGGGCTGCAGCCAGGAGCCAGAAGCGGGATTCAGGTCTCTCATGCAGCTGGGAGGGGCGCCTCACTTGAGCCATCGCTGCTGCCCACCCCGGTTCTGCATTCACAGGAAGCTGGAGTGAGCGGCTAGAGGCAGGCGTGGAACCCAGGCACTGTGACGTTGGGGACACGGGGTTGTCACTGCTATGCTGGACACCTGCTCCATGAAAGGCGTTTCTGAAGTAGCATCATGAGAAGTGTCTGACGAGTGTTAAAGGAACAAAAGAGATGTGGGGTGACCTTACTTTTGCAAGCATAATTAATGTGTATCTGCGGAAGAAAAGACCGAAAGAAACTGGTAGAATGTTAACAGAGGACACTTTTGGTGGTAAGATTACTGGTAACTTAAAAAAGTTAATGTTTTCTTTGAGATTTATTTATTTTTGTTTGAAAGGCAGGGTTACAGAGAGAGAGAGGAGGAGAGACAGGAGACAGATCTTCCACCCCCTGGTTCACTTCCCAAATGGTTGCAACAGCCAGAGCTGAGATAGTCAGAAGCCAGGAGCCAGGAGCTTCTTTCAGGTCTTCATGTAGGTCCCAAGGAGTCGGGTCATCTTCTGCTACCTTTTTTGCAGGCACATTAGCAGGGAGTTGGGGCAAAAGTGGGACAGCCAGGACATGAACCAGCACCAACATGGGATGTCAACATCAGAGGTAGAGGCTTAACCCAATACGCTACAACACTGGCTCTAAAAGTTAATTCTATGTGGTTTTCTAAACTCTACAAATTTAACTATAACAAGCATGAATTACATTTATAACTAGTAAAAATGTGATTTTAATTATCTTTTTAAGATTTTTTTAAATTTGAAAGTCAGATACACAGAGAGGAGGAGAGATAGAGAGGAAGAGCTTTCATTCACTGATTCACTCCCCAAGTCGCTGCAACGGCTAGAGCTGAGACAATCTGAAGCCAGGAGCCAGGAGTCTCTTCTGGGTCTCCCTCGTGGGTGCAGGGTCCCAAGGTTTTGGGCTGTCCTCAACTGCTTTCCTAGGCCACAGCAGGGAGCTGGATGGGAAGCGGGGCTGCCGGGATTAGAACCGGTGCCCATATGGGATCCTGGTGCACTGAAGGTGAGGACTTTAGCTGCTAGGCCATGGCGCCAGGCCCTCAGTCTATCTTTCAAATGAAATGAAAACAAGTACAACTAAATATAGTTCACAGCTGCAAGTAAAGCACCCTCTTTTTACCTGGCAGCAGCTAGGTAAGAGCTCGCTCACTCACTCACTCACTCACTCAACGTCTCAGAGCTCCCATTGGGTTCCAGGCACTACGCTAGGTGGCAGTAGTCCAAAGCTGAGCAAGACACCTTTTTTCAAAGGCGCTTATGGTCTAAAGGGGAAAACCCAGGTGTGTTTGGCTGTGCCTACAGCTGTGATGGCATCATCCCTCAGTTGTACCAGTACCAAACCTGCCACTGCACACTTGCGAAAGACACGGAGGCCTCCAGGGAGGGCACAGGTCAGGAAAGGTGTTACACAGCAGGTGACATCTGCTGCTCTCTCTCCTGTGGAAAGCTGGCACACCAGCAGGTCAGGCCGTCTTTCCAGCTACGGAACCCAGCTCTGCACCCTCTCGCCACCCGGGGACGCACACACCTCTGTTCTCCTTGGCCAAGTTGTCGGCCATCTCCCAGTAGTCGTAGCTGTGCAGGATGCTGTTGGTGATGCTGACGTGATTGGCTGCCATCTGGTGGATGCGCTGTGGGATGCTGATGATGGTTGACGGGGACAGGGCGCTGGCGCTGGACAGGCTGCCCTGAGACCCCACGGAGCTGGTGGGAGAGGGGTTGGGAGACATGGGGGATGGGGTTCCAGTGCTCCTGGAGGGGGGAGAGGCAGAGAAACCAGAGTGGAGAGGCCCAGAGCAGGTGCGGCAGGGCAGCATGCATGGCCTGCACACCACGCCCGCTCACGAGAAGGGAACTTACTTTCCACTGGACCCCCACGGGGACGGGGCCTGGGCAGCTTTCGATGAATTCTGCAGGGGAAAAAAAAGACAGGGGAGTTGAGTACACGACTCCCTGCTTCAACAGCTCAACAGTTGTTGGTCACCTGAGAAGGAAGGGTTGAGGATATCATAGCAACAGCATGGGGGAGGTCCCAGGACACAGCTCCTCGCCCAGAGTGAGGCAGGACAGCTACAGGAAGTGACTGCTGCACAGGCTGGGGGTTTAGGGGTGTGACAAACACCAAACGAGGGCAGAGTCCCAAGAGTGTGTGGACTCCTGGACCACACGAATTTTTTTCCTTTTTCTGAAAAAGACACCGTTAGCTATTTAAGCGAAGGCACTATTTGCAGAAGGTACTGATGCATGGTTACTGAAGGCCTGAAAAGAGTTAAGCCCTCAAACTCTATGGTGCTCCTTTATGAAGTCCGAAAGTACGTATTTGAGGTTTCTGTATCAGATGGGATATCTACAAATTCAGATCTACCCAAAGACATCGATTCACGGTGTGGCACTGTGTGAGGCAGGTGTCACACTGGCCACCTGGAGGAAGGCATTTTGTCTTTTGCAAAGCACACTTGAGCTCAGACAGCTCTAGAGCAGTTTTGGACAGGAGCATATAGGATGGTCAAGGGGGCAAACGATGTTTGTGATGATTTCCAGAGACAAGAAAATGGGCTCCACTTGGCTCCCAAGGCAACATGCTCCTCTGGCTAAGAACCTTCTGAGGCAGTGACTGCTTGCTATGGTTTTGGTGTCGGTGTGACTGCAAGGGTTAAGACACAGCCAGTCAGGACACAGAGGCACAAGACAGGATGCTGGACAGAACTGCAAGTCACATCACCAGGAGCCCAGAACTGAATCCAGGACTCCTCCATGAATGGCAAGGCCATGGACCTCAGCCACCACCTGCTGCCTGCCAGCTGTGTGTTGGCAGTAAGCTGGCTTGCAGGCAGAAAAACCGATGCTTGAACCTGGCACTCTGACATGAGATGACAGGAATACAGGCTGTGACCTAACTACTGTTTCGAACGGCCACTCTGAGAATGTACTTCAAGCACCCCCATCACCAAAACGGAAAGTGCGTGAGGGGACGGATGTGTTAATCAGCTTGACTTCATCATTCCCCATGTTTCACAACATCATCTGCACACCATAGATAGATATACTTCATCCCAGTCCAATTAAAAGTAACGCTAAGGGCTGAGCACAGTAGCCTAGCGGCTACTTAAGTCCTCACTTTGTATGCGCTGGGATCCCATATGGGCGCCGGTTCTAATCCCAGCAGCCTCATTTCCCATCCAGCTCCCTGCCTGTGGCCTGGGAAAGCAGTGGAGGAGGGCCCAAAGCCTTAGGACCCTGCGCTGCATAGGAGAACCATAAGAAGTTCCAGGCTCCTGGCTTCGGTCTGGCACAGCTCTGGTCATTGCAGCTGCTTGGGGGATGAATCAGTGAATGGAAGATCTTCCTTTCTGTGTATCTGACTTTCTGATAAAAATCAATAGATCTTAAAAAAAAGGTAACACTCAACACAAGCCTTTCATGAAGGGAAAAGACAACTCTCGTGGGCCACACTGAGGTGGGGAGTGCTCCCCAAGCCCTGTGCACTGACGTGGGGAGTGCTCCCCAAGCACTGTGCACTGAGGTGGGGAGTGCTCCCCAAGCCCTGTGCACTGAGGTGGGGAGTGCTCCCCAAGCCCTGTGCACTGAGGTGGGGAGTGCTCCCCAAGCACTGTGCACTGACGTGGGGGGTGCTCCCCAAGCACTGTGCACTGAGGTGGGGAGTGCTCCCCAAGCACTGTGCACTCATGGACCACCTATGCACGCTGAGCATTTCTGATATTCTTCCGAAGTTCTACTGCAACCTTTTGCAACTTCCAAAACCCAGCTCCCTCTTCTATTAAGCATCTTTTTGGATTGTCATACATCTCTCAGTGCAGGTGCATTGATGTTCAATTTCAGAAAATTACTGATCTTGACTTCAGAGGACTTAAACCCCAAAAGGGTCAACACCAGTCTTTGTCATCGGGATGCACAGTGGCCATGGGCTCAGCACTTGGTGATTCTGCAGGTACAAGTGGGGGGGCAGCTCTGGGGTGGACAACGGGCCAGCGAGCCCAGAACAGCCTGGTCACCAGAGAGAACAGGAAACGGGCTGGAGATGAAGGGATCTGGAGACGTGGCGTGCCACAGGCAGCTGGGCTGCACGACACACATTTCTCCTTTCTCTAGGTGAAGGAGAGGCCCTGACATCTCAAATGGTTCACCTCAGGTTTGATTTCCAGCTGCCTCAGGGAAGGGTCTTTGCTCTTTGGAAAAGTTCTCCCAGTGGAAAGAATGCCGGCTCTTGAGAAGCACGCCACGGGTACCCAAACCTTCCTTCTCTTAGGCCACAGAAGTCATTGGACAAGGAGGTAGCCAGGTGAATCAGACAGCCTCTCATGGCCCATGCTCTGAACCCCAAAGCTCCTGGGTGTGACAAAGGGCTGGCTGGGGGAGCAGAGGGTGACAGGGACCGGCTCCAGAGCAGGGACTTCTAGCGGGCTTCTCCAGGATGCCTGCAACAGACAACTGAACACAAGCCGGTTCATACAGTACCTTGAAGTAGTCGATGAGCGCTTTCGAATACTTGACAGCATGGTCCCTTTTAAGGCGAAACATCCGCCAGTACAGGAGAGCCAGACAGCGATAACTGCAGCAGAAAATGGGGAATGGGCCGTTAAGGAAGAGAACGAACGTGTCCTTCAGGCACAAGGCTTCAAACGGACAAGCGAAATGCCAGCTCCAACTCCTTGCTTACGCTTTGTTTACACACCTAGAATCCTTCTCTAAGTATGTATATGTCTGTGAAACCTGCCTCCCACCCCCACCCCACCCCCCCGTCGTCCAAGAACCACAAGTCCAAATTCCAAGCAGGTACTTCAGGAATAGACTGACCGCCTGGTCATTTGGTGTCAGTTTTAAGTCTTTGTTGGGTGGCTGGATTGGGCTGCTGTCCCTTCTCACCACTAGAGGGCAGTCTCTCCCCATCAGAGGCACAAGGCAGCTCCTCCAACTGTTTGTTTCCTTTTTGCTTTTTCATACTTTCAACAGTGTGTATAAAACAAAATAAAAAGACTAGTTTTGGGGCAAAAAACATTTGAAACCCACGTGTGATTTATTTAGAATAGGCAACAAAGACAACCCCCCCATATCGAATTCAAATCAAGTCACAGACATGAACTGCCTATAAATGATAATAACACTATCCTAAGAACTGTTCTCATCGCACTACTTCCTACAATATTCTGCGTGGTTCTTCCTTACCTACTAGGATTGTATCTAATTCGACAGCAGTCATCGACGGGCGTCATTAATCCCAACGTGGAACTTCAAGGCAGACACACAGCATTCCCTGAGACCTAGTCTCTCTTTCCCAGTAGCTATTATTCTCACTGAGATCTGGCACTGGCGTGCTGGGGCATCCAGGGAAAAGGTCTCACACACCACATGTCACCATGTGTCGACGAGCAGGAAGCAAAGACTCATGTGTGAGTGCTGATGGACTTTCCGAGACCTGATGTGATTTCTCTTAACTTGCAGGTCAGAGTCTAGAGTAGAACACAAACCTCTCTCTCGGCCACAATCTTCTGTTTTTAAACAGAAGGAAGTCACAGAGAGATATCCTGTGACATGGGGAGGAGAGGGACGAGGTCCCAGGGAGATGCCACAGGGAAAATTATGATTCTAATTACAAAGCCACTGCCATGGGCGTCACAGAGAACAGACACACGTTTGGAATGATGTGGTTTTCATTACCAAAGTATGATGATCTATTTCTCTGCCAGATATGTGCTGAGAACGTCCACGCGCCACCGTGCTTCGGTCACACTCATCCCCGTGCAATCAGCATGTTCAACCCCAAAGCCCACTCACATTCAGATGACTAACATACAGAAAACAAGTAGCCTGGTGTAACAGACCTGTCCATTTTCAACCTCTGAATTCAGATCACAACACGGCATAGCGCCAAGGGATGCTGTCGGACCTCCCTGATTGTCAGTCCTGCACAGGGCTTTCCTCAGGCCCCGGAAGACAGGCCTGTCAGTTCCCGATTCCCTGGTGATAACACAGGAGGCTGGGACGCTACTTGAAGTTGAGATGATGCACTCACCACAATGCAGCCAGCTGCTTGTCCTCCGGAGTGGCGTTGGGGCCTGAGTGGGTTTTTAGTCTCATAGCATACCTAAAGAAAGAAAGAAAGAAAAGAAAAAAAAAAAACTTTGTTACTAAACAGAACATTCTCTGGGTGGGTGTCGTGGTGTAGTGCATTAAACTGCTGCCTGGGATGTTGCACGTGAGTTCGAGTCCTGCCTCCACTTTGATCCAGCTTCCTGCCAATGCTCGTAGGAATGCAACGGACGATGGCCCAAGAATGTGGGTTCCTGTCCGCCACGTGGGGGATCTTGATAGAACTCCAGTATCCAGGCTGCTGCCAGAGTCAGCCCTGGCTGTTGTGGGCACCTGGGGAGTGAACTAGCAGGAGCAAGGCATCTTTTTCCTTCTAGCATGCTTCCTTTCAAATAAAGAAAAATACATAAATATTTTAAATCTAAACAAAACCTTTCCTGTGATGGTTGTTCTCCCTGCTTGATACTTAAGAGTCTCACAGTCCTTCTTGTCACTTTTTTCTGAAAAGCTAGTTGAGACGGTTTCATTTTCCTAAGCATTAAGTTATTGCGATGACCACAACCAAATGGCTTTGACGATATCCACCCGTTTTCTGCTTGTTAACAGTACAAGTTCAAATGTTGTGGCTGGCTGGGAGTGACACCAGCTCAAGAACCATTCACATATATGCTAATGGGTCTGTTTTTCCAAATGTTGATTTACAGCTGAGTGGCTAATGGATGAAGGTTAAGTTCAATTCTTCTGGGGCTTTCACCCCTGGGACCCACAGACGTTTAGATGGATCTCTTCTGCCTCTGCTGCAAACTGCTTGTTCGGACAGTGGGCTGTGTGTCCTGGGTGTATTTTTTACTCTGCCTCTGTTGCACACATGTGTGTTGTGACACACCAGTGGCTTTTATGGATGGCACTGAACCCCCGTTTATTTCCCTGGATCAGGGGCTGACCACTGCTCTCTCCAATGAAGTACCAAGTTCCATGTAGACTCTCTGAGAGCTGAGGGAGTGTGTGTGTTGGTCAGAGAGACCCAGGTTCAAGCCATGGGTATTTGTTAGTGATGAAAGGTTAGATAAATGCACTTACATATTTAAGCATCCGTTTCTTCATAAAATAAGAATAATTTTTCTGATCATGTGGCAATGCTCTGAGGATTGAATCTAGACAGTAGGGCACCTGGCATGGTGGGCCAGTTTACTGTAAACCACTCAAGAAATTATACGGTCATCTTCATGAAGGGCACATCTGTGCTGTTTTGGGATGCATCTTTTGGCATCATTTTCACAGTGATTACTCTGGTATTGTACAATGACCTGGGATAATTAACAGTTCACCCCTTTGTGCATTTGCCTTTCTCATTTTCTCTTCCTCTGTTTGAAAGACAGAGTGAAGAAGAACAAGGTAGTTTATCTCTTCAGTGGTCTAGGTATGGGCCAGGCCAAGGCCAGGAAGTTCATCGTGGCCTCTCACATGGGGGCTGGGGCTAAGTCCTTGGGTCATCTTCCACCGCCTTCTCAGGCCATCAGCAGGAAGCTGAACCATGAGTGGATTCAGATGGGAACTGAACTGGCAGCGGCACTCGGTGCTGGCATGGCCAGCAGCTAAGCATGCAGCTCCACAACCCCCAGCCCCACATCCTCCCCGGTTCTGAATTAACACGGTGTTTGGTATCAGATGTGTCGTATTTTTTTTCCTTCCAAAGAACACACACAATGTACAGAACCTGAGGCAGGAGCTGGCTGTGGGTACCTGCATTTCCACTCCTTCCCTTTGCTCCAAGATCTGCGTCATCATTTCCACTCATTTGAGGAACTCAGCCAATCTTTAAGGGTGGAGCTGTAAAAATGTTTTCTTTCATCTGAGATATAGTTTCTTTACTCTGAGAATTCCTAAAGGACCTTTTCACTGGATCCAGAATCTAAGGCTTGACAAGTTTTAATTCCAGCAATTGACCAACAATCTTGCCACTCTATTTGTCCTCCATCACTGCCGAGAAGTTGGCTGTCATTTGAATTTCTGCTTCCCCTAGAGGTAATACGGTAGAATCTCTCTGGCTGCTTTCAGGATCGTGTGTGTGTGTGTGTGTGTGTGTGTGTGTGTGTGTGTGTGTGTATGTGTGTGTGTTTACTTCTCAGAAATGTAATTATATCTTTGCATGAACTTCTCTGGGTTTATCCAATCTGGGTTTTTCTCAGCTTCTCGAATTTGTACATTGTCCTTTTTATATATCTGGTAAGTTTCACAGTCACTACTTCAAATACTTTCTCAACCCCAGCCTCTGAGATTTCATTCATTTTGCTGGATCTATTTTTGGTGTGCTTGCTATGGTGGGAACATGCCACCAGAATCCGTTGTTGGAAATGTAAGCCCAGTGTTGCGACAACACACAGAGGTGACGAATGGTGACGGCAGTGTCCTTTCTCATGGGTAAAAGCTGTTCGCGTGGGAGGGGTCAGCCATTGAGAGGTGAGCTACTGATAAACGATCCTGACTTCTGTCTCAGGGAAGCCTGCTTGTCCTTCTCCTCTGTATAACACAGCGCCTAGGAGCCCAGATGCCCTGAGTCAGGTTCTCGTACGTCCCAGCCCCTGGAACATGAGATGAATACACCCTAGAACGTGAGCTGAGAGCTGAACACAATTCTCTTGCTGCTAAAGGCCAGGGTCTTCTGTTACAGCAGAAGCAAACTAAGAAAGAACACTGCACTGAGAAGTAGGGCTGTTGGTCAAACACACGGCTTTGGAACTGAGCAATGAAGACAGGCTGGGCCAGATGAGAGGAGCAGGCTGGGAAAAGGCTGTCCTGCTGGGCACAGGACGATTCTGGTGAGGGGGAGGTACAAAGTCAGAGACTTCCTAGAGATCTCCAAAGTGGTAGTGATGAGAGTGCTGGGACCAGCATGGACAGCAGAGGCCTGGAAAAGTATTGGAAACTGGAGCAAAGGCCATCTTCGTTCTCCAGGAGAGTGTCCAGGTTCTAGTTCTTTATGGAAGGCTAAACCCAAGAGCAATGGTATGGGATTACCGGTAGAAGAATAATTTATGAAGCAAAGTGCTGAGGCTCCCACGTGGCTCTTTTAAACTGCGTTCAGCGAGATTTCAGGGGAAAGATAGATCTTCAAGATGAAAATTTGTAATGAAAAGGGAAGCAGAACAGCAAGGTTTGGGGGGGAAAATCTGCTGCTCAACCATGTGAGGAGTGAACAAGTGTTCCCGAGAGCAAGTCAAAGGTATAGTGCTGTGAGCCCATGGTAGAGGAATTAGCACAGAGAAAAGGGAGCCAGGGTTTGTCCTTCATGGGGAAGGGAGAAGGTTCCTAAAGGCATTTCAGTGATCTGGGAGCTGCTTCGCCCATTACAGGCCCAGGGCACTCTCCTTGGGTTTGCTGCATTGTGGGGCAGCACTCCTTGGCTGCTCTAGCTGTGGCTCAAAGGGGCCCAGGGACAGGGCTCCACCCACTCACTGTTCTGCAAGGCACAAGCTGTGGACCTTGGCAGACGCCTACACACATCAATGAGTGCAGGAGTTGTGCGGCGTGGCTTCCTTCACCGAGATTTCAGAGGATGCCACAGACTCCCGGGGGTGGGGTGGGGTGGGGGCTGCCCAGCGGGATATCCTTTCTACAGCAATGTCCAATGGCAATGGGAGGTCAGTGGCAGAGGGACCACAGAGTCCCCACTCAGGGTAGTACTTTCTGGAGCTGTGAAAATGTGACCTCCCTCCACATTCCAGACTGGAGAGCTATGGCGTGCCATGCTGGCCTGGGAGAACTGCAGGCACAAGATTGGAATTGAGGAGAGGTGCTGGGTGAACTGTGACTTTGCTAGTCACAGGTGAAAGGCTGCCTGGGGCCTTGGGGTGCCCAGGTTGCAGACATGCTGCAAAAAGGGATTATTTTCCAAACTGAACACTTACTCGGTTAGGCTTTGGAACAATCTCTCTTTTCTTTGTGTCCCCTTTGAGCTCGTCTTTTGGATGCCTATTCCACAGCTATATTATGGAAGTGCACGTCTTACTTGGTTTTCACAGCAGCTTGAGGGCCAACGACTTCCAATGAATCATGCCTTGGAGTCTCACCCATATCGGATTTAGATGAGACTTTCGGCTTTTGAATCGATACCTGATTAGTTAAGACTTCTGCAGCTGCTGGGATGGAATGAAGATACTATGCACTGTGAGGACACCAATTTGGGGGCCGAGTGGTGGAACAACTATGGTTTCGATGTGCCCCCTCAAATTTAACCATTGGAAACTTCCTCCACAATGTAATGATAATGCAGAGATAGGAGTAGAGATCGGTCAGGAGCACCACGTCCTCAGGAAGGGATCCATGCCCGTCTGTGGGAGTGAGTTCTCGAGGGAGTGAGCTTCTGATGCAGAGAGAGCTCTTCCTTGGACACTGGCACTGCTGCTCAAGCCGCATGAAGGCTGCAGCTGGGTGCCATCTCCTTCAGCTTCACCAAGTCGAATAAATTCCTACTGTTTATAAATTGCCCAGTCTGTTGTATTCCGCTATAGGAGCAGAAAATGGACTAATTCAGTGCTTTTGGCTCTATTCATTTTCTTTCTATTCAGCCTATTTCCTCTGTTGCTCAGATTGGAAGAAGAAATTGATTTTCTATCTTCAAGTTCATTGATTCCATCCTCTGTCATCTCCATTCTATTACTGAGTCCCATCCAAGCAACTTTTTTTTTTCCTGTTATGACACTTTTTGGTTCTATAACTTCCATTTGGTCTTTTTAAAATAACTTCCATTTTTTGAACCAAATTTTCTAATTTTTTTTGTCTGCTGTAAGAGAATTACAGTTGCTTACAGCAGCATTTCCATGATGGCTGCTAACATTGTTAGGTAACTCTAACATGTGAGTCACTTCAATATGGGTATGCAGTTCCTGGTTCCCAGCATAATGAGTGAATTTCTATTGCAGCCTGGGCATTTTTGCTATGAGGTTAGTAGACTCTGGGTCCAATTTCAATCCTGTTAGCAGGTGGCCCTCCTATTTAAGTTTAGCAGGCAGAGTCTAGCCTACTCTGGCAGGCCATAGTTCCCATTATAATTCACTTTCCAGAGCCTTCCTGGTACTATGTTGGCTTGCCTGGTTGAGCTGGGGCCAGTGGTGCTCCCTAAAGTTCTTCATGGTGCAGTCTGAAGCAAGGTGGGCTAGGAGGAAATGTCTGCCAGGCTGGCTTGGTGGTGACAGCACTCCATTTACCAGTGTCTCTTGATCCCTTGATCCCTGGGGTAGACACTTCAGATCACCCTTGCCAGCCAGTGGGGCGCTGGGCCTCCCAGCATCTCCCATGGGATAGAGGAGTGCCAGGCAGGATGAGCACGATGTGGATTTAAGCGGCAAATTAGTGAGCACTCATTGCTGATTCAGAGAAGTAAAACTTTTGTCAGAGAATTCCAGGTGATCTGAAGGTTTTTGTTCTTTCAGAGCTACCGAGGGGCTGGGCTGTGCTTTCTGCTGAGCAAGGTGCTGGCAGCAGTGGGCACAACAGGGGTGGCACGTAACACCCCAGATGCACTGACTGGCACTTGGCTTCTGTTGGAATTTGCTTTGTGTTTTTCCAATGGAGTCACCTTCAAGCAGGAAGGTATTAGGTATTATCTGGAGCAGCTCACCCAGCTCAAAACCTAAACCACCTTACAAAGTTTCTTCATGGGATTCATGCTCCTTGCAACCGCCTGCCTGGCAAGGACCAGCACTTACCTGATGAGCTCCACTGTTTCTGAGTACATGGTGTAGGGGGATTTGGACTCCATGGGGCCTTGCTCCATCGCATTTCCACACTCGATAAACGACAAGGCTGCTTCGGCATAGTTCAGGGCCTTCCCAAACTTTTCCACCTGGTTAACAGAGAGAGGGCAGAGCCTTCCTTTACTATCTATTGAACACAACATTGCCACAGAGCTTATCTGCTTTCTTTCAGAAACCTGACTGGTGAGTTCTAAGACCTAGTGACCAGAGCCGAGGGCAGGGGCATAAGGACACAGCAGGCAGTGTTCCTGCACCTGGGCTTTGGGTTTCAGTCACATGAGGTCAACTTCAGTCTGACGGTACTAAATGGACAATCTCCTAAACATACACTTTGGAACTTTTAACCAATCTCATTTACTGTCCATTGTTACAAATGCGGCCTTTTATTAGTTGTTGTTGTTCATGTCTTATTGTGCCTAATTCATAAGCCAAATTTTGTCAGAGGTCAAACATACCTAATAAAGTTCTGTATGATCTGTTCTTTCAGCCGTCTATGTGGGTGTCTTGGCACTCATGTCCCCTGGAGTAGGAGGGCTACTGTACTTCCTTCTCCACTTGTTTTCTCAACTGGTTGCTTGTTTAAAGTGAGCCAATGCTTACATGTGGGACCATACCCAATCCAGGTTACAAGTGTCAATCGGCATCACGCGCGCGTGTGTGTGTGTGTGTGTGTGTGTGTAACCCAACGTGTGTGTGTAACCCAACGTGGATGGTCCAATGCCTTGGCTAGGATCTTTTATCTTACGTGTGACATTTGTATATCATGCCTTCCCCTTTCCCTGCGTTTTTCCCTTAAGAGTTTGGCTCCCCACTTGACAGTGGGGGTGAGCAGGGGCAGGAGGAGCAGGGAAAATCAAGGCACTTGCCAACGCAGGACACACAGTTGAACATAAATCATAAAAATAATTTTCTGGATCTCGTGTAGTTGGCTAAATTTCAGTTGGTCTTTCTTCACAATAGAAAGAACAGTTGTGAACCAGCTTTCTATTCTTAAGTTCTATAAAGGCAAACTGAACATCTCAAATTCTTGGTTGCTACTCTCTGTGGTTAATTACTCTTAACTCTGGACTGCAAAAATCAGGGCAATTTCCAAATGATTCATTCATCAACCAAAAAAGAAGTCAGTAATACACGACTCTAATTATTACTCTTGGCCGTGTCACTAAAATAAATAAATAAAACTTCTTCAGTAATCATATCTTAGAAGACAGAAACAGCAAAATGCAAATTTTTAAAACAGCTTCTATATGTCAAATAGGCTATAAAGTAATCCTTTTTGGCCAACACTTTCAGAAAAAGGAGATCATTTCATTTAATAAGTATTTCTTAAATCCTCTATATCGAAGGCACACACACACTTGACACACAAAAAGCTTCTTCCAGGAACACATAATGGATTCTGGAGACAGAAAATGAGCAGCTGCATGGTGGCCTGGAAGGATTCCAAAGCAGATGATGTGGTGGAAAGCGGGCAAGTGACAGCACCTACAGGGGGGCTAGGAAGGTGGACAGAGGAGACCTGGAAACAACTGTGGGGAGGCCTGGCCTGACTGGCTGGCTGTGGGGAGAGAGCTGGGTGTGCGCAGTGACTGGGGATGAGGGCTGAGAGCGTGTGGATGCCCATGTGAGCTCAAGGTTCGGCAGATGCAAAGCTTGCTGGCATGGGCCAGATGTGCTGATAGGCTTGTAGAGGACCAGCCTACCTGGAGCAGGTGCCTCCCTAAGAAATGGGTAATCAGGAAAGGAAGGACAAGGTGCTATCACATGGAGGATGCTGTGAAACCTGGGCTGATGGACTGGAGCAGAATCACTCAGGACGCTCCAAAACCCAGTACCGCTTCTCCAGCAGTGGCTGTGCACCAGCCCTTTCAGGCCAGCTGACTGGGACTGTGTGGACCATAGTCTCATCCATTCTGCTTCTTTGTTTTCGGACACTCACCCAGCAGCCTCACGTGACTCAGTGGTACTACGGAATGCTGGCAGTGTGACATCAGCAAAGTGGTACTGCTATGGCTTAACCCCCTTTAACACTGGAATAACACTAACAAGTTTCAAGGCCATTTCCGATGCCTTATTCATCTCCAGCAGCTTGGACTTATTTACAGTCACTGGGGGGCGGGGGCGTGGGGGGGAGACAGCAGAGCTAAGTAGGAAGGAGGTGGTGATTTGAGGGCATTCTGCACAGACCACTGCTTCTGTGTTGTACAATTAAAGCGAGCATTCCTTCTCACAGACACACATGAAGAACATGAGTCTCAAGAAGGGGTTCAGCCTGGGACCAAGCCAAGGGCTGTGGGTCAGGTTAACAGGAGACAAATACAAATTTAGATTTTTTAAAACATCTATTTATATATCAGGGCTGGGGCCATAGTGTAGCACGTTCAGCCTGAGTCTGCAATGCTGGCATCCCATACGGTCACCAGTTAGCATGCCAGCTGCTTCACTTCTGGTCCAGCTCTCTGCCTATGGCCTGGAAGAAGCAGAGGAAGATGGTCCAACTACTTGGGCTCCTGCCACCATGTAGGAGACACGGATGAAGATCTTGGCTCTGGCCTGGCCCAGCACTGGCTTTTGTGGCCACCTAGTGAGTGACCCAGTGGATGAAGGCAACTCTTGCTATGTGATTTTTTAAAATAAATAAAAACACCTTTAAAAAAATCTATTTAGGAGAGAAGGAGGGAAGAATGGAGGGAAGGAGAGAGAGAGGGAGAGGGCTCCCCTAGCTGTAACGCACTCCTGGAACACCTGCAGTGGCTAGAGCTGGGATCGGGGGCCAAGACAGAAATTCAATGCAGGTCTCCCACACGGATAGCATCAACCAAGGCACTGGAGCATCGCATCTCCTCCCAGAGTCTACGCTGGCTGAAAGCTGAGTCAGCAGACAGAGCCAGTGAGCCTGGATACTCCATTATAGCACGCAGGCATCTTAACCAGCATCTCCCTCCACCCAACCTCCCCAAAACCCCATTTATCTGAAAGGCAGTGTGTGAGAGAGATATCTTCCATCTGGTAGTTCACTCTCTCAAATGGCAACAGCCAGGGCTGTGTCAGACTGAAGTCTGGAGCCCAGAGCTTCTTCCAGGTCTCCCATGTGAGTGCAAGAGGCCAGGGACCTGGACTGGAAGTAGAGCAGCCAGGACAGACTTTAATTTGGTGCCTATATGCGATGTTGGTGTTGTAAGTGGTGGTTTAGCACACCATACCACAATGCCAGATCCTTAACCAGCATCTTAACTACCAGGTTACATACCCACTCCTAGACTTCTTTTTAAAGAGAAAGAAATCTATCTCCTGCTGACTCTATTGGCTCTAGTTACTATTTAAACTGGAGTAAATGGAAATGCCCATTTATCCAGGGCTTTCTCCTAGTCAGGCATTGTTGGTTGAAGTCATAATTTACTGGGCGATGAGCAGTTGATTGTATAAACATTTCTCCATTTAACAGACTCAGCCATCCTTGTAATAGATTTTATAATTACCCAGCTATATTGCCCCAGTGATGGAGCTGCAGCACAAACATCATTTGCAAGAAAGTATCTGGAAAGAAAAGGCTCTTACCATTGCGTCTGCTTTATGTTTCATCCGTTTAGCTTCTTGCATAAAATAATCCGCACTGCGAGGCCTACAAAGAGAGAATGTATTAAATGCCATTATTGCTTAAATACAAGATATTTTAAAATATTTTTCCTTTCAAAACTTAAAGCACAACTTAAAGACTCTGCTCAATATGGAGTCAAATTTTTTTGCATTCTCAAAATTACTACCTACATGTAAAATATGATGGTTATTTTTCTCTTAAGTTACCAATTCAAAACGCATTCAGTATATGCTACATGCTTTTATAGTGCCTTTAACATGGCCCTCCTGTGTCTCATTTGTGAATCAGATTTTTAAAAAATAATATGGTTAAAGGGGCCTGGCGTGGTAGCCCAGCGGCTAAAGTCCTCACTTTGCATGCTCTGAGATCCCATAAGGGCACCAGTTCTAAGCCCAGAGGCCCTACTTCCCATGCAACTTCATACTTGTGGCCTGGGAAAGCAGTCGAGGACGGACCAAAGCCTTGGGGCCCTGCACCTGCGTGGGAGACCCGGAAGAGGCTCCTGGCTTTCAACTGGCTCAGCTCCAGCTGCTGCGAACGCTTCGGGAGTGAATCAATGGATGGAGGATTTTTCTGTCTTTCCTGCTCTCTGTGTACCTGACCTTTCAATGAAAATATATAAAATCTTTAAAAAATAATATAGTTAAGGAAACAAGTAAAAAGTGAGACGTCTTTTTTTCACATAATATTTACACAAAATAATCGCCTTTCACGGAAGGTTCATAACTGTATCTCATAGTGACTGAATGGCTCTAGACGGGGGAGTGTTCATGCACCCTTGTGAAAATGTGTCACTTGTGTGCATACATGGCATTTAGAGTATTTTTAAGTGGGTATTTTTTTTAATTAGTCTGAAGCTTCACAGTGAACGATGAAAAGGGGTAATGCTGTATGATTACACTGCAGTTGTAACGAAGTTAATTGCAAAATGATGTCTACCTCGTAACAATGCAAACACAGCTTGTATTCTCCAGAGTTCTGATTAGCCGCCTGGTAAACATTAACAGCAGACGTGTGCATCAGCTTATCATTAAAGCAACAACCCTGGCCAGTGCTCTTCTGGGAGACACAGGTAATTCATCCAGAGACGGATCTGAGTGTATGTGTAATGACCACAACCTTTGCTAAGCTGCTCATCAGACAGCACTTTCAGATACTTCTTTTTAACTACATCCTTTAGATGCCATCAGCATAAACTATTTTTTGCATTATGGGTCTTTACATAATCAACAAACTTGACCTATGCATGAATATCCAACAGAAGCCGAGACTCCCTGTGTGGTCACTGTTAACGTCATTTGTTCAAACTACGGTGGCATGCTTATTTTGAACTGTCTTATTTCAGATTCAAATGGGTCTTTCATCCTTCTGTAATATTAGGCAGTCAGAGCATCCCTTTCCGCACACAGGTATAAATGCTCAGAAAACTAGGTATAGTATAACAAAGACATTGTGTTTTCATCAAACAAATAAGTGAACCAGAATCAAAGCCAACAATTCATTTCAAATTTAAAAAAAAGTCATTAAAGGGGCTGGCATTGCAGCACAGGCTAAACTACCAGCAGTCACACTGGCATCCCATATGAACAACAGCTTGAGTCCTGGCTGCTCCACTTCTAGTCCAGTTCCCTGCTAACACACCTGGGAAGGCAGTGGCAGATGGCCCAAGTTCTTATGCCCTTGTACCCAGATGGGAGACCAGGACAGAGGTCCAGGCTCCTGTTTTTGAACTTGCCCAGATCTGACCATTGAGGCCATTTGGGGAGTGAATGAATAGATGGAAGATATCTCTGTCTCTACCTTGTTCAATAGCATTGCTTTCAAATAACTAAATCTTAAAAAAAAAACACCAAAACAAGAAGATCTAGTTTTCTGTCTCTTCTTTGTAAAACATTATCAACATTGTAAAATGCTGGGACTATTTTTTTTTTAAAGATTAATTTTATTTTTACTTGAGAGGCAAAATTACAGAGAAGAAGACAGAGATCTTCCATCAGTTCTCCCTCCAAATGACTGCAATGGCTCGAGCTGATCCAGTCTGAAGCCAGGAGCTTCTTCCGGGTCTCCCAGGTGGCTGACATCCTCTGATCAGAAGTGGAGAAGCCAGAACCTGAACTGGTACCCAGACTGGATGCTGGTGCCACAGGTGGAGGCTTAGTCTATTATGCCATGGTGCTAGCCCCAACTCCTGCTTTTGGTAACAAATTTGGTAGCAATACTGACTGGAAAAGGCAGAGTTCTCATAAACTTATTTCCATCAACCTTCTGGCTCCAGAGGATCATTTGGTACCATCAAAGAGCCCACATGCTTATGTCATAATCACCCCAACTCCACAGTTCACATAGGCTTTCACTCTCAGTCTTGTACACCCTATGGGTTTGGACCCATGTACAGTAACTTGTGCTTGCTATTATACTCTCAAAGGGAATGCCTGTACTGCCCTCAAATCTACTGAATTAATCTGAGAGCCAGGGAGACAGATTATTTTCCATTTACTGGTTCCTTCCTCATATACCCACAATAGCTGGTGCTGCGCCAGGCTGAAGTCAGAAGTCAGGAACTCAACCCAGACCTCTTGGGTGGCAGGAACCCAATACCTTAAACCAGCACTGTTGCCTCCCAGGGTCTGCACTAGCTAGAATGTCAGGAGCTGGGAGCTGGGACTGAGACCCAGGCACTCCCACACAGGATGCAGTTGCCCCAAGTGGCAATTCCACTGCTACACCAAGTACCCACCTGAGTGTTAACTTTTTGGTTGTGCCTTTGCTTTGTAGCCCAGTATGGAAGAATAGGCCACACCTGTTGAGGAGAGGAGCTGGTGCCCATTCACCCATTTCTCCCAGATGCCAGATGCTGTGAATGCTTCCTTGCAAACATTCTTCTCTTTCCCCCACGGCCACACCTGTCACCCAAGCCTAGGCCATCTTCATTGCTCTGCCTTGACCTCTGCTCCAATTTCCTCCAATCAGTCCTCACAGTATCTGTCGCTTTTGCTACAACACCATCCTTCTCACAGATATAAAATTCATCTCCGGCCAACGCCATGGCTTAGCAGCCTAATCCTTCATCCCACGGCACCAGCATCCCATATAGGCACTGATTCATGTCTCGGCTGTTCCACTTCCCATTCAGCTCCCTGCTTAGGTCCTGGGAATACAGCAGAGTACGGCACAAGTCCTTGGGATCTCTCGCCACATGGGAAACCCAGAAAAAACTCCTGGATCCTGGCTTTGGATCAGCTCAGCTCATTCTGGTCGTTTGGAGAGTGAAACAGTGAATGAAAGTTACCTGTCTGTAACTCTTTCAAGTTAAGTGCTGTGTTAATACACCACAGTTATAATGAAGTTAATTGCAAAATGATGTCCATCTCTAGGGCCTAAGTGGTCAATTCT
Organism: Ochotona princeps; assembly: GCF_030435755.1. Lineage (NCBI taxonomy): Eukaryota > Metazoa > Chordata > Mammalia > Lagomorpha > Ochotonidae > Ochotona > Ochotona princeps. The sequence goes on along the minus strand of NC_080839.1, from coordinate 9,800,267 downwards.
TTCGTTGAGATCTGCCAGGCCTTACTGACCAAGGCTTTTGACCAAAGGCAGGGAGACCTCTTCCCTGCCTTCCCTGCAGGATGGTGCACCTGGGGATCACTGGGTATGCCCAATATTATGTGCCATGAGCCACCCTACCCTCAAATTCCACACCTGACCTGGCTCCTCCCTTCCAGATTTCACATGGCATTTCCTGGTTACATGACACGTCTGAGCATTTAGTCAGCATCTGAGTAGAATCGGGCTATAGGTCTTTTGTGTGCGTGCAGCTCGGCTAATGGCACGTTTTCAGTGGGGATTATGTGGCAGACAGACATCTTAGATCTTCCCTATACTGTAGCTTAAGATACACGGCAGAAAGCAAGCAAGCCCCCCTTGAATGGCACTGAATGTGTTCTGAGCTTAGGCAAGAGTGGTGCCTCCTGACTGGGGCAGCATCACAGCCAACAAGCAGGCGCACGTCTCCATGGCAACTTGAAATTCTCCACATCATTATCTGCTCCACACTCCACTACAGAAGTTGGGTCATATATTTTTTTCCCCCTTGCCCTGTTCTGTAGACCTTGCCACTAACAGATTGTCATTTCAAATGCATTTTGTTTTCACAAAAGGTTCCTCTTGGTAATAAGCCAAGGCATTTGAGTTTTCACTAGCCTTTTAAGTCACCCTTATGGATTATGGGGGCTCCTAACTCTGAATATGGGTTCTTTAATCAGTGTTGTTTTCATCTGTAGCATGTGCATGCTTTTAAAAAACTCGACATGGAGGTTGAGTCACAAGCTTGCACAGCGGTGCACCTGGGTAAGTAATGCATCTGATTTTCTGACTTGATCACAGCGGCTATGATTGTAACCAGAGACACTGAGAGGAAAGAGGTCATCTGGAGATCATTTACGGACATCTTGTTAGCATTCTCGTCTTTGCATAAAACGGGGTGCTCACTCTACTGAGTCACTGATGAGTGCCCGGTGACAGGCTCATTTTCGCTTTCAGGCGATATCTAAAACCTCGCTCCCACATGAGGCCATTTTAAAGCTATGGGGCATCACCCAGCTGGTCCAGCCCTGCATGGATGCAAGCTACCGTGAAGACACCACTTCCCCACAGCAACACATGAGTCGGAAGAAAGAGCAAGCTTGTCCTCACCTCTGTGGCATCAGGAAAGCTCAACATATGGACATGTCTGCCAACCCAGCTATGTATATATATCTATATATATATGTGTGTGTGTGTGTATACATATATATGTATACATACATACATATACAGTCTGTTTAGTGAACACAAACACATACCATATATATATATTTAATTTAGAAAATCTAGAGCTACTGTTTAGCTCTTCTGTAGTAAAATCCCTCACATTGTTTCACACAGTGATGGCACTTTTAGGATGAGCTCTGAATGGAACTCAGGAGTTCAAAAGCATGTCATAAAGAGATCTCACAGTGTATCTTGGGGCTCTGAGGACATGGGGCTGGAGTAATCACCAGGGCAGGACTCTGCCCTGTGTTACCTTTGTTCTAAGATTCTGCAACAAAAACCATCAGAGTAGTGGACCCAAGGGGAAGTTCCTTTTCCTCTCCTTACACACCACCTTTGGTTCTGAACAAGAGGCTGCGGGTTCCCCAACATCTCCTCTGATCTGAGAGTATGAAAGCAGCCTTGATTTTTTTTTCTCCGTCACAGTCTGGTGGCTTCTGTGGAGAAGCTGCCGGGCTTCTCTCTGCCACCTTCCCTCTGGGAGGGCCTCAGTGGAGCCAGCCTGTGTAGTGAACAGTGGCAGGAGAAGAGATCCCCATGTGTCTGCACGGACAGGTTCTCAGCACCATGGGCACTGACTTCCTCGGGGCACAGTCAATGGCATTGAGAGTGAACGTATGGTCGTTTCAAGAGAGGGGTCTACTGGCTGTCTTGTGGGTTTCACTGGGTTCCAAACTTGGAGGTACAGAGTCTTCAAGTTCATGGAAAATGGGTATTGTGGAAAAACTATATCTGAATTTCAAAATCCTTAAAAAGTGTCTATTTGAAAGACAGACACACAGATACAGAGATGATAGAAAGGGGGAAGAGAAGCAGAGAGAGCGAGAGAGCTGTTTCATCTGCTGATTTGTGACCCAAATGCTTGCAACAGTCAGAGTTGGGCCAGATTGAAATCAGGATCCTGGGTTGTCGCAGAGGTCTCCCAAGGAAGTAGCAAGGGTCCACCAACGTGAGCTGCTACCTGCCTCTGAGGCTACACACCAGCAGAAGGCTGGGACTGAGAGCAGAGAGAAACCCAGGCACTCTGAGATGGAAGGCAGGCCATCAGAGGGACATCCTCACTGCTGTGTATGCACAGTGTGGGCCCGCATTTCAAAATAAATGTAAAAACAATTTTAGCAGCAAAATAAACTCATCAATAATTCCATTTCCGCCAACATTTTGAAGCTTTTCATGTACTCCCTGTATAAGGACAATGTGTAAGAATTCTTTAGAAAAAACTTTAAATAGATTTCATTTGTTTGAAGGGCAGAGAAGTGATTCTACTGGAGGAGCTGATGACAGAACAGTGGATCTCAGATCAGACTCCAGGTGCTGCTGCTGGCTTCCAGGTCCCCCGCGTGGAAGCAGGTGCTGTATGGGGGCAACAAGGGTTCAAACGTAGCCACTGCTCCCTGCGCTTCTCACAGGCCCTGTGTTCCTTCTGGAAAGCAATCCAGGCTGTGTATCCAGGCAGGCTTAACCTTAACCACAAACGGCTCTGCTGAAACAGAAGACAATCGATTTGGTCGCTGTTCTTCAGGCGTGACATTTAAGGTGAATTTCACAAAACCCTCGGAATGATCAGAAAGTTTAAGGCTTCGAGCAGGAAGACCTAGCTGTCTTTGTGCCTGCCCAACCCAAGGGGTGTGTATGTGTGTGTGTGTGTGTGTGTGTGTGTGTGTGTGTGTTTTCTCTTGCGCTCTCTGGTTTGAACAGGGTAAAGCTCTGGCCTCAACACAAACATGTCATGATGGAAACAAGTGCTTAGAGAAGAAAGGCGGACTACTAATGGTCTAGGGGTGCAGGACTGGGTGCAGGATGCAGGTTTGAAGGGACTGGGAAGGGCAGACTCACAGAATAATGCCTGTGCCCTCCCCGGGTGGGGGTGCCGGCATGGCTCTAAGATTGCCCACTCAGGGAGTTCCATCAATGTCCTCTGACTAAATCACACCACCAGAGAGTTGACCTTTTCCATACCGGAATCTTCCCATCCTCTATAAAATTAAAATCCTTTTAGCTAAGGAGACTGCTGCGCTTAATTACATTACAAATGCCAAGTCCTGGTGCCTTCCTCCCAGGCACGTTTCATATGCCATGGCCTCTGGCGTCTCGTCTCCTGCCTGATGGGCGGCTCTTCCCAGCGGCGGCAGGAGGCTTGGGAGCCTGGGCTCCTGTTATGGGTGTCACTGAGACAGATGGGGCGTGGGATGGGTTGGCTGAATGTACTGGTCGTGACTGACTCTCAAGTGCAAAATACGGGCAGGAGATGGTGCAGCCTGTGTGGTGCAACTGGCGTCACTGGCAGCGGGGTGGGGGCGCTCTCTGGCTTCTCCATGCAGCAGGCTGGCGGAATGAGGCGCTTCATTCTCCAGCCAAGGATTGTACCACTCAGCCTTGCTCGGGATTTCTGCACGAGCGAGCGAGCGAGCGAGGCCTTCACAAAACACTTGCTCCCTCTCCATTCTCTCTTCCCCTGCCAAGAACTCCCCTGTCACTAATTATGACACCAGCCAGCCATCTACAGCTCATGGCTTTGCACTAATGACATCCATTTGCAGGCTCTGCATTTTTATCAAGTGCTGTTGCTCATTGACATACATTCTTACAGTTTTTTTTTTTAAATCAAAGTTTGCCAATCACACCTTAATCATGTGGCTGTTGGTGTCATGGCTGTTGTGCATTTGCTAAATGTCAGGGGAGTGGGCGCAGTCGCACAGTCACCAGTCTAAGTCTGTAACTGACCAAGCCCAAGCTGGCCTGGATGACATTGTTAAAATGCCTGCTATTCCCTTTCCGTCCACCCACACCCCATAGGCACACAGGAGTCCTGCTTAGGCCAGACACAGAGGTTGGGAAACTGGCCGATTTAAATTCCTCTGCTGGCAGATTCCTTGCCCTTCCAGCAAAAAGAAAGAAAAAAACTTGCAGGCAGGCCACCCAGGGAATGCTATTTATAATTCAGTTGGGTTCATTTAGCACTTGTTTGAGCACCCACTGGATTGAGCTGTTGTGTTTACTGAACCACTAAGAGTATTTATAATACAAAAAGATGGATTTACTAAAAAAAAAAAACCCACAACAACAAGATGCCATTTTAAAAATTAAATGACAGGATGGCATCTGTTACTTGTTGGATCACTGTCACCAGACTTCCATCAAATCTAAATTGCTCGGGCGCTAATTATCTGGTCGTCTTCCACCAGTGGCCCCTCGGCAAATTCTACTGCCTCTTTACACTCTGAATGAGATGTGAAGGGGGGTACGGCGCCCCCCCCCCCACCATTCTCCCCTGACAGAATGTTGCTGCTGGGTGAGCTGGAGGAGTGGTGGAGGACGTTGGATGAATTTCATCCCATGGAACTTACTCTGGGCCATCAGCCATGGGCCTTTTTCTGCCTTAAAGCAGCTGATTGTAAATTATCTTTGGCATCCTAGCTCTGGCCCCTTTGCCCTATTGCACCTAGTCAGGGCTCAGAACACACCAACTGAAGCTGGCAGGCATGGCACAGCAATTCAGGAGGGTTGCTTGTGTTCTTGCATAAAGGAAGCACCCACACCCACTCTGGCAGTTCAGCTCGCAGCATCTTCTCACCACTTCCTTAGCTCAGTGGCTGTGTGACTCTCCCAGTTGTTACTGTTAAGGACTTCAAATCCACAGGGACACGTGGCCACTGGAAAGCAGCTCTCTCTCCATAGGACGGGTAAGTAAGAGCGCTTTCCACCTTCTATTTTCTCTATATCCATACAAGAAGAAACAACTTTGTTATAGCTGTTGGCCAGAAAAAAAATTATGTATATTGCTAATGGGGGGGGGGGACACAAAAGGTAAAAAGGCACTTCACTGAATCAGCTGGTAACACAAGGATGTCAGCCCCACCCCCAGCACACTGTGAAACCTGTCTGTCCGTGAATGGTTGCATTGCAGATATGAGCACACCCCTGGAGTTGTTGCTGCTTTCCACTTAGCTCTCTGGTCTATACGTTGGACAACATCTTGAGCGCTATTTTATTTTGCATAGATGTAATTTGGTCTGCCTTTTATATATCATGTTCTGGGATACAAACCCTCTAATGCTCCCTGAGTTTGATCATGGTGTTACGGAGGTTTTGACTTCCCAAGGCGAGTTTCCCCTTGGTCCTGAAATGCTAGCCCCCAGTTTTTGGAAATGCCTTAATCCCTTCCCATCACAAATCCCAATCTGAGAAATGTATTTGGCCAATTCATCGGACTTCCATTTACCAGCCCTCCCTGGGGATTAATTACTGCCTCTCTGGCTGCTTCCCTGGTAGTGGGGAAGAAAGGGCAGGAGAAGCGAGGCAGGAGAAGCGGGGAGGGCCAGGAGCACGCAGTGTGGGGTGGGCGGTGCAGGAGCCAGGAGGACCGGAGGAAAACACCATCCTCCTTGGCCACCCTTGAACTTTGAGAAATGCAATGATCTGGGAATGTGGTTCTTTAGGCAGAAGAAACAGAAAATGCGGTTCTGGCTTTCAACTCTCCAATTCTGTGTCCTAATGAGCTCACTGACGGCCAAGCTATGAGAAGTGGCTCTAACACTGGCCCTGAAGGTCCCTGTCATTTTGGACTATTTTAAATATCTGCTTCTCCTAGGTTGGCTTCCTTAAGACTCACGTGCCTTCAGGTTTGAATTTTGTTGTCTACCAATCTGCTATGACCTCCTAAGGTCACCCCCCAACCAATCCACTGTAGCCTCATGGCGCTGTTCCTGACAACCCTACCCACCAATCCCTCACAACCCTTGCCTTGATCCCCACCCACCTACCAACCCCCTGCGGCTCCCTCCATCCACCAACCCCTCTTGGCCACCCTCCCATCCTCTTTCTTCCTCAGGGCTCTCCTTTTTCCTCTTATGGCTTCCCCACCCGGCCATTCCCACAGTCATTCCCTTGTCCTCCTTTGTCTTGCCCTCTTACTGCTCCCTGCAGCCTCCCCCTACCACCATGGCAGGAGTCATTTGCCTTTCTGGTCTCTCTCCTCCACCCCTGCTCCAGTTCCTTACCCTGCTGCAATATAGGACCTCCTTGCCGCGTCTAGTATTGTGGCTTCAATGGCGACAAACTTGTGCTGAAAGGAGGACCTAACTCTGAGTGACAGCTAACACAAGGATGACACAGAAGCTCACCTGGGGTGCTTGCCCTTGCCAGGGCAGTCTGCAGGTGCTGACAAGCAGACGGATGGGTGGACAGAGGGACTGTGAGGTCCTGCACTTGGGGGAGCTCAGGAAGGGAGGTGAGGAAACAGGAGGACGTTGGAATGACAGTGAACACTCCTGCAAGGCTTTCACCTCTGCTGTCATTGGAGAGGCAGGGGGACATGGCAGAGCACAGCTATCACAAAAGTCTTCCCATGTGTGTCATGACCAAAACCATGCATGGGCATTTCACACTGTTCTGCACTCAACTAAAACACCTGCTAATTCCAAATTCCCATAAACTGATTTACACACTCTCTGATAAGGAAGCTGGAACTGGAGAGCTTTAAAACCATTGTATCATCTAGCTTTTCCAGTGATCAGTGTTTAGGGGTGTGGCCAGGCTATAGGCCTCCAGAGGTGGAAATGCTTGCCCCGTACCAGCAATTCCCACTGGATGCTCTCTGGACAGCTTGAGTTGAAACAGGAGCCAATCTGAACTCTAGAAATCCCACCTTCTGCCATCCTCATTGTTCCCTGACCCCTTCTGCTCACCCACCCCCTAAACCCTAACTATCTGAGCCTCAGTTTATCATCTGTTGTTTCCATACTTTTCCAGCATTCCACAGTGGTGTTGTATTCAGCTTCTTTTCTGCCTCCTGCAGGCTTCCTCATTGGGACTGGGTCAAAGGTGACTCCCACTGGAGAATCATTGTTACATGAGATCCCATTTTGAAGGTAAAAACCTTTCAGGAGTAAATCACTGCTATTCTCTGCTTATTATGATATAAAAAGCCACAAAGGCTTCTCTTTTGGGCAGTGGAAGGCTGCCAAACAGCCCAAAGCAAGAATCCAAGATTCATTGAGGCTCTTTGCATTCAGGCTATGAGCTTTCTTTTTCTACTTCAAAAGAATCACTGTATTTAAAGACAAATGGAGAGAGAGCTTTCATCTGCTGGTTCACTCCCCCAGTGTACACAACAGCCAGGGCTGAATCATGAGTCAGGAACTCTATCTGGGTCTCCTGGGTGGGCGACAGGAATTACAGTACTTGAGCCATTGCCTGCTGTCAACTGGGGCATGCATTAGCTGGAAGCTCAACTGGATCAAAAGTGGAGTAGCTGCGACAAACCAGGAACCCTCACACAGGATGTGGGGTCCCAAGCAGTAAAATGATCTCTTGTGTGAAAGGTCTATCCCCACCCCCGTCCAATATTATCAGCTTCCCAACATCCCAACATCCCAAACCCATCAGCACTTGCCATTCTATCTGTTCACAACCCCCAGCAGGAACCACAAAATGCATTTCCAAGTTAAGGCTTCCATTTCCTTGGAGAGGGACATTTAAATGACCCAGTTCCATGACAGAAAATGGCCATGCCAGCCATCAGACATACAGATGGTGCTCCTACCTACAGCAGCTGCGTTTTCTCTTGCCCCTCACAACCGGAAGAAAGAACCTGAACTTACATGTCATCAAAGATGAGCTTCTGCCGCTTGCATTCCCTGTGGCCGTTAGATCCTGGGGACCAGGGCTCGGTCTGCGGCCGTGCCTTGTTGTGGAGGAGGATGTTTTCAGAGCTGTGAGCTGCTTTCTGAACAACAAACAACACATGTCTTTGAGAAACTGGCCATCTGGCTGCAAAAGTAGCCCATTAAATGGCATAGCTTTTGTTCTATAGAGGATCCCTGTATTAGAATTAATGGTGAATTTGGCTTCATTCAAAGGAATCCTCATGCAGGTTGAGTCTTCCTTCTCCAAAATGCTCAAGACTAGGGGCATTTCAGATTTTGGATTCTTCTGGATTACAGACCACTTGGATGCACAAGACCAGACGACTGTGGAATGGGATGAATGAAATTGATCCACATTTCAGAAATACCTATATACACAGCCTAAAAATCAAGTTTATACAATAATTCTTGCACATGTTCATTTTGACTGGGACCTACCACATGAGGTTAGGAGTGGAATTTTCCACCCGGGGGCCCTAGGTTGCTAAGGAAGAAATTTTGGGTTCTCAGATGTTCAGCTTGCACCTGTATCCCCAGGGCATAATCTGAGGCTTCTTGTGCTGTCCACCAAACAACACTTGAGGGGAAGGCTCCCTAGGCTGGCTCTCACAGATCAAGACACACCCAGCAACTGGCTCAATACCAAGCAGTCCCACTGGTGAAGACGTGAGGGTAGGCACGCAGCCCCCCGCTCTGAGAGTTTTAGGTATCACAGGTCCGGGGTGCAGCCTAAGAATCTGAGTGTCTGACACCTGTTCTGGGCCTGCCTCGGGGCCAGCAGCAGTTCTTCCCCAGAGAAGAATGTGCACATGTTCTCTCCTCTGCCTGTGACTTTTGCTTAAACCACTCTGCATTGCTGCTATTTACCTTTTTTAGCCCTGACACCAGGAGTCAGCGGTCCCTGGTGGATGGCTCAAACTTGGGCCCTTTTGAATTTTTATTGGAAATAACAATACCTATCTAGCTCTAATCCTGAGAATAAAGACAATGACTACTGAATGTGGGTTTAGAAGGTTAACTTCCTGAAGATTTGGTAAGGTTTAGGCTCTCGTAGGAGTGCCCACTCAATTTTTCACCTCTTTAATTCATGAGGTGATATGCGAAATTCTGCTTCTTCTCACATCTTTCTTTATAAACTCCTACAAACACACATGACTTTCAAAACTTCAATACCACCACAACCAATCTGTGAATTCTTGCCAGGAACTTTCTGAAATGCCCTGTGGCATCCCCCCCTCTTTCCTGGCCTCCCAGAGCCCCTGGCTGGTTTGGGTGGACTGACTCCCACCTGAGGTCCCACATAGGGCCCCCACAGGCTGCCTCACCCCCTCACCTCATAAACACTCAGAACTGAAAAAGATGGTGGGCAATCAAAGCCCCTTCTGCCTCCAAAGTCTCTTGGAAAAGACCAGAGAGTCACATGACACCTTCCCAGGGAAAAGCATTCCGAACAAATCAACTCTCTATTAGGAAAACTCCCTTAGCCCAGGCCAGAGACAAATCAGGCACTGAGACCGCACACCCAAATCTACAGGACACCCGCCCTGCCCTTGTGGCACCCTCATCGCTTCGGCTCCTTTTCCAGGTGTCTGATCTGGCAGGGTGACTGCAGGCCTCCTCTGGGGAGCAGCAGGGGTTCACTGGCCTCTTGCCTTAGCTGCCCTGTGATCTGGGGGCCAGTTGCTTCCTCTCCCTGAGCCTGAGTCTGTACCTGCCAAATGGTGACGATCTGAGTGAAGAGAAGCTGTGTCCTGAAGTGCCCTAGCCTGCTGGCACCTGTGCAACTTGCCCTGTGTTTGTTCCTCTCCACCGCCATGCTGGTCCCCGACAGGGGCAGTGGCAGCATGCCTCGCCTGTCTGCAGCGGTACAGTGCACATGCTCCCATCTGAACCCTCTGACTTTCCTGCTCCCGTCCAAACCAGGCTAGGTAAAGACTAAGGGAGCGTGTACAATTGGCCAGTGACAGACTAAAGGAGTATGCGCAATTTCCTCTGGATCCTGACCAGGACAGGTACAAACCGTGAGGTCTGTGGCATGCGACTGGAGCTGGCTGTCAGCCTTGGGCTTCTTGTTGGAAGAGGCAGACGTGAGCACGCTGTTGCCATGTGGGCGGCCGGAGGAAGTCAAGTCCTCACTAGCATATTTGTGTTTCGATGCATCGGAGACAGGTGAGATGGGCGACCGGAGCATTTTCTCATTTTTATGTATTGGTATTGCCAAACTGAAAAAGGAAATGACAGTGAAGGAATTTCACACGGTTGGTAGAGCCGAAGGTTGCATTATATAGGATTCGGATTTCCCAGCGCAGACCTGCCAGCAGGGAGATGTCTCTTGGGAACTGCTGTACCAGGAAACAAGCTTTATGGCATTGAGACCGTAACAAATAATAAGCAAGTATCACTCACTGCTTTCTTGGCTCCTCCCATCAAAATGAAGAGTAATTCTGGAGTTAGTGCCAGAGCAAATGATAAAGGATCAAAACGTCTTTCATTTTGTGAGCTTTTCATCCCCAAGACTCAAAATGCACAACACACAGCTTCTCTCCTAACAAATGTCCAGCAGTGATTAGGAAAGTCAAACCCCAGTGACAAACAGGTCCTCTGTCTCTAGAGGGAGCTCCTCCAGCTTCCGAGCTCCAGCTCTCAATGACAGTCACAGAAAGACCTGCAAAGCCTGAAGCTGACTGTCATCTGCTGAGTGTCTGATTTAACCAGCCGCTGATCAGAATGAACAGAGGACACAAAAGCGGCCAATAAAACAATGTCTGATGCCTGCTCCTTATGATATCTTCAAAACTACAGTCTGTGCTCAAATGGCATGTTGCCCTAAACAAAGCATCAAAGCGGAAGCCAGTGGAGTGTGAGCCTGTGTGATGTGCACGTTGTATCACTAGGGCCTCTTCATTATGCCTCTTTGAGAATGAAAAGTATATTTTAAGCTAGAGGCTTCCCCAGCATAAACTCAATCAACTGCTATTTTAGGCTCCTTAAAGAGTTCATTGAACAAGGTAAAGCCATTTAACAAAGATTTTGTTATTGTTTCAAGGATTCTGATCTCTTAATTGCAGATGGCAGTTATCCCAAACAAGTCATTAAAGTCACTTCCAAAAGCAATTTCCCTAGTTGGTGTTCGCAGACAAGAAATTACAGACACAGCAATCTAGAACAAACAACAAAACCAAGGCTTTTGGTAGCAGGGCAAATAGATAGCATGTAGAGACAAACATGACATAGATAGAGACAGATAACACGTATAGACACAATTTCTGGTTCCTAAAGGACCATGTTTAGGTCCAGCGGGTCAGAAAAAAGTGAGAAGCTGTAAGACAGAAAACAATCTGGGTGACACCGAAGTGGTTCGCCGAGTTTGGGGGAAGAAAGGGAGCGTGAAAACGGATGTGAACGGCGGAGTGCAATTGTTCCTCGAAATCTAAGTAGCAAAAGCAGTCCTGTTTGTAAGTCTCCTGTTTCATGTACTCCATGAGGTTTACTGTGTATAGGAAACTAGATCATGCCATCAAACACTGATGTGGGGATGTGACTGGGCCTTCTTGATGATGGGTGGGTGTGTGCCTTCAGCTTCCCAAACAACCCTGCATGGCTCTCCTCTGTGGGATGGGCAGCCGCCTTGTCTCTGGGAGTGTGTCATTGCAACGGAAGTACCTGGCAGTAGTCATGGCTTTGCTGATGGGGTACAAACCAGCTTGAACACCAAGCACGCTCATATACACCGGGTTGTGAGGCTCGGCCAGGCAAAGGCTCTTGATCCAGAGGTTTTAACCTGGGATCCAGAGACTTGGAAGGAAAACATCCCAACTCATTCTCACTTCTCACTGAGGTAGAACATTTCCTTCAGTTAGGAGTGGAGGCAGGGAATCAGAGGAATGGGCAGTATTGGCAATGCCTGTGATGGTGTCACCAGTAGAAATCACAGCTCTTTTCAAGCTATATTAAGGTCATTAGGGACATTATCAAGTGTTCATTATTGCTTAGAAATTATAGTGATCACTAGATGGGCTGGAGATGTTGCTATTAAATGCATCAAAGCGGCAGCATTTAGGGTGGATACTTCAAAAAGTGAATGGGAAAAACAGAATTAGAGGATAAGAGTAAGTTATAGTAGCACCAAAAATTGGAATCCACACATTTTTTGCATTAAAATTAGTCTTTTCTTTCAATTTCCCATACATTTTCAGGAAAGATTTATTTATCTGAAAGGCAGAATGACAGAAAGGAGAGAGAGAGAGAAACCCTTGCATTTGCCAATTCACTCCCCAAATCACTGCAGTGGCTGAGGATAGCCCAGCTGAAGCCAGGAGAAAGGAATTCTATTTAGGTGACTGGCAGGGGCCCCAGCACTTGGGCCATCTTCTGCCCCTCCACCAGGATGCGTTAGCAGGGCGCTCGACTGGCATTTAGGAAAGGGATGCTCATGTCCCAAGGAGCCAGCTTACCCCACTGCATCACAACACTGGTCCCACACTTCTTAAAGCCCTCTCATCATGGAACCATCTCTCACATTTAAGGAGTGTTCTGGAGTCCCATGTTCCCACATCAGGGGATGCTATGACTTTGTGGCCCTCCTACTTGAGCAGACCCATGGTGTGCTTCAGGTGATCCGGGCAGCGCAGCAGGCCTGCATGTGTGTACTTTTGCTGAATCTCACACCTACCCTACGCCTTCTTGGAACCTTTCAGTTCACTTTGTGTGTGTGCTGCCATGAAACTCATCTTCCTTTGAAAAACTCTACATACACGGGAAGAGGAATCGTGGGTTCCACGCTATGGGATCTGCAAAGGGGAAGAGCTTCTGCAACCAGCGAAATGCCATTCACTTAGACCAAACACCTATGAGCTTACCCACCAGACTGCCACTTTTTATACAGGGATTCAGTGCACAGGCGTTACCTGTTGGAAACCCTTCAGCAAGGACTCTGGGTGGTCACCTCCCAATGAAAGCACACAACGTGTCCTGTGCCACTGAGTCTGTACACAGGAGCTGCAGACTCTACTGTAATGGTGTCTTTCTACAGCCTTAAAAGAAGCTTAAAGTTCTTACATAATTGGCAGCCATCATTACTACTGGCTTGAGGAGGGCCTGGTACTGCAGCACAGTGTCGCTTGCAGTGCTGTCATCCCAAACTGGAGCACTGGCTGTAACCCGGCTTCTCCCCTTCCCATTTAGCAACCTGCTAATGCACCTGGAAAACAGTGTGAGCTGGTCCAGGTGCTTGGTTCTGTCCACCCACACTCTCCCACGTGTAACAGGCCCCAGGCTCCTGGCATTGGCCTGGCCCATCCCTCACTGCTGTGGCCATTTGCGGGATAAATCAGCAGATGGAAGAGTGCTCCCTTTCTCTCTATCTTCCTATCTCACTCTGCCTTTCATATCAATAAAATAAAAAATCTCAGAAACAAAACACAAAAATCTACTGCTTTGCAAAAATTCAGTTACTAAGTTTTCAGGGGGTAGGGAATCTCCTTGAAGAATGCTGAATTGTGCACAAGTAAAAATTAGCTTTGGTTATTAACAAGCACCTCCCAGGGCTGTCTGATCTAGTCATAATTCTAACTCTTAGGTTAAACCCAGGGATGCAAGCCTGGACACCCTGATCAGAGCAGGTACTAAAAACTCCAACACCTGAGGCGTGCATTTGGCCTTCTGGGTTAAGACGATGCCTGTGGTCCCTATCAGAGTAGCTGAGTACTCCCATGCCTGCCTGCAGCTTCCTGCCAGTGCAGACCCTGAGGGAGAGCAGTGATGCCTCCTGCAACCGGGTTCCTGCCAGCAGGATGGGAGGCCTGGGTTGAGCTCCTGACTCTCTGCTTCAGCCGTTGTAGCTTTCAGGAAGTGAACCAGTAGATGAGTGCTTTCCCTGTCTCTCTGCCTCTTCTTCCACCACCACGACAGGTGATTTTCAGATCTGCAGACCTCTGCTGCTTTCCTGCGCCCACCCCTCCCCCCCAAGGGAGCACACTTACCTGTTGATGTTCATGGCGCAGTGGTTCACAGACAAAGTGGCACTGGTGGAGGCACTCAGTCGCGAGGAGCTCTCTTTCTCTCCCTGGGCTCTCTTTGCCTCCCGATAGTCGTCTTCGTTGTCACACTGCACGAGAAGAGCAAGCACCAGTCAGCTCTGGATCCCAGTGGGCCAGAGGGGCTCCCAGGCACCGACCCCCAGACACAAAGGCTTCTGTGAGAGTGGCTTGAGCAGCAGTGGCCTGGCGTGGCTTCCCAGCCAGTTCGTCCACCAACACAGGGGTAACCTGTTGGATCTACAATCGATGACTTACTGAGAGGCAAGCCGCACCATCAGGATCAAAAATGGTAAGGCAGTACTTTGCATGACACAGTGTAACTTCAACATGACTGAGCTTGGCATCTCTTGGGCTTAATGCTATGAGGACGGTGACAAGCCAGGCCCACCCTACTTTGAAATGCAGGTTTTCTGCAAGGGGCAGATGGAGGTCGTTCTCTTAGTTCACAGCTTAAGAATCCTGAATGCACCTGCTTATGGAACAGGACACGGACTGGTTCTTGTGGCCATGGACTGTGTTCTGCTGTAGTTGTGTGTCCGGGTGCCACGCTAAAGGACCCAGCAAATGCATCACTGTGGGGAGAGAGAGCAGGAAGCCTGGATGCAATTGTGATGCTTTTCAGGAGACAAGCATTAGCACCAAAGAAAGCCAAGTGTGACCTTCACTCTGCGGTTGACAGTAGACCACACGGTCTCTGCCACAGGGCACCCCTGATGCTCACACTGGCCCTGTGCCCTCCAAGAGGGCCCAATCAAATCTTCAATTCCTCCAGCCTTAATTCCAGGCCTCAGGGGCTGAGACCTAGCACCTCGCACAGCCCCATCCTCCAGGTCCCATCTGCAGCACTCAACACTGGGGTCTCAATGCTGAGAGATACTAAGCAATCAGTACTAGGAAAAAGCTCTTCATTTGTTTTTCTTATGTTTGCGCCCAGTGATGAGTCACTTTACTTGATGAGTAGAGCTGGGTTGTCAGGCAAGCCAGAAGTGAGGTTTCCCAAGTGCAAATACAAACAGACACAAAGAATACAACTATAAAAATGTAGAGATTCTGTGTTTGTTTCTTCCTTAAATGTCTGTGTACATATATGTATTCCCAATCTATTTATAAGCTTTCCAATGTTTATCACTGTCTGGATATTTCTTATATACACTGATATGTTTCTATATTTCTTACATATACTTATATTTCTATATATCTATATGAAAGGGCCCTCAAAAATTCATGCAGAATGCATATTAGGAAAAAAGGATGGAGCTCGGAATTTTTAGCATCCAAACACAATTATCTTTTAATTCAATCATCCACAAACTTCTTAAAAGTACTCTCATCAATTTCCATCATCAGCTCATCAATCCCAACCTCATCAATCCCAGAGGTAATATTCACACTCACTGCAAATCATTGACTGCTTGATGCAGCAGTAATGGGGCACTGACAGATAATGAGGACGGCCGAGTGTCTGGAGGGAAGCAGCAGGAAGGAGGGGTCCGGAGGAAATGAGCTAGCACACGGTGCTAAGCTGCACTGTGCGAATACACAGTGAGCCCATTGACGCTGCTGCACACACGTCCAGATTTTACAGAGAGAAGCCCAAATTCAGAGCCAGCAAGGCCACTTCAGAGGTCACCCAGCAGGCTAGGCCAGTGGGCGTAACTTTTAGGGTCTCGTGCGAAGTGAGAATGCTGGAGAGTGATGTTATGAAGTCCTCCAATGGGACACTTGTTCCTTTCCACACAGTGGTGCTCATTTGCTGATTTTATACTGTCTTGGGTACGGGAGCCAGATATAGCTTACCAAGTGGTGGGGCTGCCCTGGGACCAGCACACACCTCTGGTTCAATGCCCCTGGTTCCCCTCTTCCCATTCACAGCACCTACCTGTGGGGCTGGATCTGGGCAACCACTCTGGCATCTTCCCTTCCATGACCCACCCCCGCCCAACCTGCAGGCACCAGGTGGCCCCAGGGCACTGTGAATAAACAGTCATTGCAGACACAACTTGGGGCTGTGTGAGACAGGGTCCCTGAACACAACCCCATTTGTGTCTGTACTTGGGGTACCGGTTGTAGGGGTCCCATCATTGAGACAGGGTGAGGGAGGCTGCTTGGGGCTCTAGGTGCCAGGAGTAAATAGAACCCATCCTGTGGCACCAGGCAGGAGGAGGGACTCCATGGCCTGTCTCCCTTAGGAAACCCACATTCAAAGAGCAAATGAGTAACTCTGAGGTGGCAGCATCAGTATTCACTCTCAAGGCCACTGTGTGACAGCAAGGGTTAGAGAGGGCTCCTCAAGCTGGCCCTGAAGGAGATAAAAGGCCAGGAGGGCATCTGAAGGTGGGGCATCCGGGTGGTACAGACACTTCTATCAATTTGTGAGGACTCTGAGGGCCACAGGGGAACAGCCCTTTGCAGGCTCCTGCAGGTTAGTGCTGGTGGGGGCTCATGGATCAAGAGGAGAGGCAAGAAGCCACCTTCTGAAAACATTTTTATTCGTTGAACTTTTGTGCAAGGAGCTCAAAGCCTACCTCACAGGGAAATATTCTTTAATGCTACTGAGGTAAGAAGTACCTGCTTTGGGATAAAGTTCCCTGTAGCATGCCCTGTTGTTAAGAGGGAGGAGACTGTATGGTTTCTCCATGCGCATGTGCAAAGGAAGCCATCCCTTCATCTCCACCAGGGAAAGGCAGCAAACCTTGATCCTGTCCTCTCAACCAGGGGATTGGAACAGATGGGAAACGCGTGTGTCCAGTTTTAACTCTCCTATTCACAGACCAGGCTGCACCGAAGAACCTACTTTTGTTGAAAGCACAGGCTGACTTTTGAGCCAGAGTATGCCATTACACAGCCTGGCTGCCTATACCTGGCCCTGACCCTGAGCTGCTACAGCACCCGGGTAGTCACTTTAGGCTCTCTCAGCTTCAGTTTCCTCGCCTGTAAAATGTGTCTGACAGCAGCATCAGGGCACCTTGTTCAGAGACAAAAATGAAACCAAATGAAACAATTATGGTGGTACACATTTTTTAAAATGTAGGTTTTTTTTCATCATGTGTAGCTTCCATGAACTTTCTGAAGACCTTATTTGCCTTGTAAAAGGAATAAAATAATTTAAGGCAAAGTGTGTAATAATTGAGCATTCTTCCCAGAGACATATATATGTTAACTGTTGCTGTTTTTTTCAAAGTCTTAAAAAATTATTTGAAAAGCAGCTCCCCCCCTCTCAGATGCTCATCACCTGCTGATGGACTCCCCAAATGCCCAGACTGCTGGGCCTGGGCTGACTTGAAGCCAGCAGCCAGGAACTAAATGTTTGATTCCCAAAGAGCAGGCAGAAGACAACTACTTCAGTCATTAACTGCTGCCTCCCAGGGTGCGCAGTGACAGGAAGCCGGAACTGGGAGCAGAGCTGGGGGCTGAATCCAGGTGTAAGGCATGCAGGCATCCATGGCGCCAGACGACCACCCCAGCTGCTGCTGCTATTAATGACCAACCTGTACTGGTTGTCTGCATGTGAACAGTGGACCCTGGCTGGCCACCTGCTGTGTCTCTCATCATGGTCCTTTGGAAGACACAGGGCATAGAAAGGGATGCCACAGGTCCTCACTTACTCAAATCCCTTTGAAGTTGACTGAGTGTTTGGCTTCTGCTATACCCCATACCTCTCAGATCTGTCCTGTTTGTCTCTCCTGGTGCCTACTTGAATGCCCTTCTTTCTCAGATTCCTGTCTCCAGTCCCTCTCTACCAGCAGGTCCTCCTTGATCTGTGCAGCTGGCTCTGATGTATCCGGGATCCATCTTTATCTCCCACCTGGGAGGCCACTCACTTCTTAGGGAGCATGGGGAATCTTCTCATCAGCATTACCCAGTCCTGTGAGCCAAAGAATGGGCTTGTCCAGGTGTTACATCTTCTCAAAGGCCTAGCAAACAGTCTGTGTGCACAAATATGCAGCAGTAATTCCCCAGACACTGACTGTGATACGCAGAGGGGCAGCTTAAACGGCTAGAGCTACAAAATAGGAGTAAGTCCTTCTTTATGCATCCTCCCTGACCTACAATAGTATCGGGCACATACACAGTACTACAGTGTACAACTGGTTAAGTAAAGACTCGTAAGACACACAGCCTGGCTGGGCCATACTTACAGCCAAGCCCTGCAGCCTGGGACTCACCTTGCGTTTCCTCTTGGATTTTGGCAGAGTCTTTTCAGGGGGTGTGTCCAATGCTGGCAGCGTGCTCTCTGGGTCCTTGGCTGCAGGGGCATTCAAGATTCCTGGCTCCTGGGGCAGGTGCTCTGGAATCCTGGACAGGAGGGTCAGGTCAATTTTGACCCAGAGAGACCTGACCTCATCAGTATCCTTCAAAGGGGACAGCAGTTCGTTGCGGCCAAAGGGGACCAGCGTGTAGAACTGTTCCTCCAGCTCCTTGGCGATGTCACTGGTAGTCCTGGCGTTGATGGAGCCCACAGGGGCCCGGGCTCCGCCACCGGCACTGATGCTGTTGGCTGCTTCCTTTAGCCTCTGGTCACTTGCAGAGGAGGATGAGGAGGAAGAAGAGGAGGAAGAGGAGGAAGAGGATGAAGAGGAGGAGGAGGACGAGGAGGAAGTGGAGGAGGAGGAGGAAGAGGAGGAAGAGGTGGCCACAGTCTGCACTTTGGACAGAGGGTACTCCTCCTGCTCCGATTCCAAGTCTGAGTCAGAGGAGGAGGATGAGGACGACTCTGTCTCAATGAACTCCTTGGATTTGGGGATGATTCTGCTCAGCCCCCGTGTGCGCCTCTTCTCGAAGGTCACAGAGGAGCGCGGTTCCTTGCGGTGGCCTGTTCTGCTGTTGCCACAGGGCCTGGCTTTGGTAGACTCTGGGGGCACCACCAAGCTTGTCCCCAGCGAGTCTACAGCCACGGGCTCCTCGGGGCGGTGGCAGTTGGTGCTGTCTCCAGCTGAGGTCCTCTCTGTGCGCCGTGTGGGTTTCTTGCCCGTGGATCTGCGGGTGGGTGCTGGCGTGCTGTCCACTGGGGTGCTGGGAGCTGCCGGCGGTGGGGCAGCTGTGGTCACGGTCACAGCCGCTGCTGCAGCTGCTGGTGGGGACTTCTGCTTGACTCCTTTGTTCCCAGGCGCCTTGTTGGCTGTCCTTGGCCTCTGCTCCTCCTTGCAGGTGCTCTTGCTCTCCTTGTCTCTCAGGCTGGCTGGGCACACCTCTGAGAGCTTCCCACAGTCCTGCGCCTCGTCTTTCACCGGGGGGTAGTACTGGCCACTCTCGGGTCCATGGCTTTCATTCTGGACCAGTATGGGAGGCTTGTGGGAATTGACTTTGTTGAGCCACTTATCCAGCTGCCACTTGTTAGAGGATGCCGGCTCGGCCTAGAAGCAGAAGACCAGGGAGGGATGAAACAGCATGTCATCGTGGGCTCACGGAAAAGGGGCTGGGCGGCTGGTGTCTCCTCTGAGGAAGCAACAGGAAAGTGGGAGCAGTAGGTGTGCATGTGGTAGACCTCGGGTGGCACTCAGGACCTGTGCGATGATACTGTCTTTACAGGTTGTGACACCCAGATGTCAGAGCAGCAGCCTGACATTCGTCTGGAAAAATAAGTGGACAGCACTATGTCTCGATGCTACATCCCTGCACTTTTTGTATGTTCCGCAACACACACTATTGATGCTTATGATACCTAGCTAGACCTGAGAGTCTACGAATCCTAACTGGGCAGAGCTTGGAGGCTTTAGGTATGCAAGCAGGGGACTAAGCTGAACCTACAATCCTAAAGAATTAATGTAGAGTTTATGGGGCATGGGCAAGGAGGGTGTAGTTCCTTAATGGTGAAAGCAGTAACTGTGAGAAGACGGCTTGCTATCAGTATGCGACTTCTCCTTCTATGGGACCTGTGAGTGTCCTTCATGCAGAGGCAGCCAGAACAGCCAATCCTTCCTTCATCTGCTTCCATCACACTTCACCAGCAATGTTTCAGACTTGCAGGCACTGATGGAAACCTTTCCATGTCTAAGTTGTGCTAACTTAGAGAAGCTGTGGACCTCACGGGTTTTAAGCTCTGCCCATGGACTAGCTCCAGGGGTTAGGGAATGGCCTGAATAGGATGGAAAATGCTGTGCAGGTACAGTTTTCTAGGTGAGGGCCAAAATATTCAGCTGGATTTCCATGGTTGTATGTCTCCAAAGAGATTAAGGACCAATAATAACTAACCTTAATAATGCTAACCCTAATAAAAGCTCATTTATCCAGCACTGTGATTCTCTCTCTTAAAAAAGATTCATTTATTTATTTGAAAGACAGAGTTATAAAGATATAGGACACACACACAATGGGAAGAGACTTTCCAACCATTGGTTCACGCCCCTAAATGGCTAGAGCAGCCATGGCTCAGCCAGGTGGAAGCCATGGGAACCTATGGGACTCCATCTGGTCTCCCACGTGGGTGGCAGGAGCCCAAGTTACTTGGACCATCTTTCCTGGTTTTCCCAGGTTCTTCAGTAGGGAGCTGGATGGAATACAGAGCAGGAAGGATTTGAACTGGTACACATATGGGAGTACCAGTTTTAAGTGTTGTAAGTGGCAGCCACTTAGCATGAGGACTCTTAACAGAAGGAAGTATAGAACTTTAGCTAGGGTAATTTCAATGTATGACCATTCGTGAAATAAGGAAAGAGTTCTGAGTGATACAGATGATCCATTTTCCTTCTTTGTTGTCTTCACTCTCTGATTTGATGGATACCATGCACACTAGGGCCTGGAATAAGAAGACACTGCTTAACTTTGTATTTCATATTTGGTTGACATATAGAGCAAAACAGGTCTCATGGTGGGAGAACAAATTGAACATAAATCTCCAAAACTTCCCTGTAGGTATCAAGATGTAGATTTCAACAGTGACTTCTGCAGAGCAGTCCACAGCAGAACCCGGTGCTGTGGGACTAATAATCAGATGTAAGGATCTGAGAGAGGCAAGCAGAAGGCTGTGTCCAAGACCGGAGAGTTCTGGCAGAGTCTGCAGGAGTCTGGGCCACAGTTCAGGGAAACAGGGAGATGTGATGGGGCCAGAGGCACTGGCCGCAGAGTATGGGAGGCAGGCCACCAGAGCTAGCTCTGTGGATAAGCTGGTGAGTGGCCTGGACGGGGACACCCCAGAAAAGACAGCAGCTTGAGTGTCCAGGGACTTGGAGGCCCAAGATTTCAGAGGCCAGGATAAGAACCTGAGGCCCTTCTCCTGGGGCTGTGGGGATGCAGGAGCCACACTCTGAAACATGGGCACAGCTGGGATCCTGGGCTTGACTTTTTTCTTTCTTTCTTTCTTTCTTTCTTTTTTTTTGTTTAGGATGTAGTCCTTCAAAAGGCAGAGTTATAGAAAGAGAAGATAGAAATGAATAGAGATTGGGGGTGGAGAGAGAGGAGGTGGAGAGAGAGGAGGTGGAGAGAGAGAGAATCTTTTATCTGCTGCCTCACTGCCCAGATGGTTGCAATAGCCAGGGTTGGGCTGGGGTGAAGCCAGGGGCTTCAGCTAGTTCTCCCATGTGGGTGCAGAAGCCCAGGAACTTGAGCCATCTTTGGCTGCTTTCCCAGGTTCATAAGTAGGGAGCTGGATCAGAAGAGGCGCAGCCGGAACTCTAACTGGTGCCCATATGGGATGCTGGCGTTGCAGGTGGCAGTCTAACCAACCATGACACGGTACCAGTCTCTGTTTTTATGCCACTGCAAAAACCTGGGCTCCTGAGGAAAATGCCAAAAAGCAGAAAGATCTTCCTCGCAGCCTTGAGTTTTAAGTGCATTGTGACCTTGCTCCAGAGAAAGGGAAGAATGGCAGTTTGTGGAGGTTACCCGCCAGGCATAGGCTGTGGTGGTGGATGCCCTGCTGAGGCAGAGAGGGCAGAAGAGTAGACTCCAGGCATCTTCTTGGGGATGCTGGGATGGTGGGAGTCCTCACCTGCCTCACAATGCCTGCAAAGGGCAAAATGGGTGACTTCTAAGTTCGTCTACCTCCCATCTTCTCTCATTAAGCACTGGCAGGTCAGTGCCCTCAGCTGTGCCTCTGCTGCCCTGGGCACCCAGGACTGTTAAGGAGGGATGGAAGCTGAAGGTGCCTCTTGTATGTACACACCGGAAGGGGCATGCACCCCTATGGCACAGCCCAGCAGTCACAGGGCCCTGCTGCTGTTGTTGCTGCTGTATGTAAGACTGGCGCCTTCCCCATCTTGAGCCTTCCACAGCTCAAGTCTCCTGTGTGAGAGGATACAGGATCCCCAGCAGAGCTGCACGCAGGGAGGTTGGCATGCAAGCTTCGTAGCAGGACCGTGCACAGTGAAGGGCAGCACTGAATCCACTGAGCACATGCCCCGGTGCCTGCTGTGCTCGAGGGCCCTTTCTCCTGCACGTTCCAGCCTAAGAAATCAGTCTGCAGCAGGGTTCTCAACAGGTCACGAAATCACAGTCCCTCTCTCCGGGAGCCACAGTTAGCTTCCTGTTGCCTCGCCAATGGACTCCAAGTTCCTGGGGTCAGGGGTTGAAGGGCCACTGTCTCCACTTCTGGTCAAAGTTGTTTCACTGCTACAGCACCTCCAGTCTGCCTCCCACTGCACAAAGATTGTCTGCCTTTCTCTCTACAGGTAAGATGTTATCTGTTGTGTTGACGAGGCTCAGAGAGGTTAAAGGGCAGAGCCACTAGACTCCATTAAGGGTCATACACATTTGTCTATATGTTCAATACCAAGCTCTCTGCATGGTGACATAATCCAATCACCCGCTATTTTTTGATGTATAGCCTCATGAGGAATCTCATTCCTTTGGGAAACATCAGGCATCAGCCTAAAGGACAGAATTATATCAGCTTTGGGGAAACCCTTTCCACAATGCCTGCTGCCCCCTCTTGACTCAGTGGCATTAACTCCTCTCAAGTTCACATTTGCTTCAAGGGTAGATGCCTTGTGTCTTCAACAAAGACAACTCTTTAGATGACCAGGGCTCCATTTCCTTTGTGCCCTTCATGGTATCCACCCTGGCTTTGTAGGGGCACAGACTGCAGCGACTCTGCCTAACAGCTCATAGCAAGCCGCCACGCCAATCAGTATCATTAGGCAGCACAGGGACAGCTGTCATGTTGTGGGATGAGGAGACAGTAGCTAAGAAAGCTGAAATGGCAAGAGTTGGGTGGCAGAGGAAGGGGAAAATCAGGCTTCAGAGCCCAGTCCACAGGCTCTCCGCAGGCCCCCTGAGCAGTCCACCCGGGGCTTCTGTCCGCTATCTCCAGCTGTTTGCCAGCATGTTGCTTTACCTTCTCAGCCACATCCCCCGCTCTGCTGCAGTCACGCGCTCACTACCACACATGGTGGTTCCCTCTTGATCCATCTCTTTCCCAGCACCCACTGCTGTGCACCCCACAGGTGCCTAACTAATGAGGTGTCTCAAGAACGAACTGGGACAGCACTTTCCAAAACGCACTCTGGGTTCATACATGCCATGCCATACAGAAAGGTGGAAACCATTTCCATGATCCACAGCCAGGGCTGGGGGACAATCAAATGTAAAGAAATGGGGCCAACTCTGCTTGTCTCAGGCTTCCTAGAAATGACACGACAGGACACATATCTGGGCAACCCTGGGTGAGGGAGTGTGCTAGCTGAAAGGAAACTTCCAGTAGGAGATGCCCTGCTATGCCAGGAAAGAAGCTCGAACTCACAGGAAACATACCTGGCTGAGAACAGCCAAGCTGACCTGAGGCTGCAGGGAAGGGATCTGCAACCATGGAATGTCATTTAAGGGCACTGGCATCATGGCACAGTGAGTTAAGTTGTGGCTTGGGGTACCGGGAGCTCCGGTTTGGAGCCTGGCTGCTGTGTTTCTTGTTCAGCTCCCTGCTAATGCCCTTGCAAAGGCAGCAGAGGATGGTGGCCCATGTAGATGGACCCCTTCTACCCATGTGGGAGCCCTGGATGGAGTTCCTGCTTTCTGGATTCAGCCTTGCCTAGGCCAGGGCATTGCAACCATTTATTTAGGGAGTGAACTTCTCAGTCTCTCTGCCTTCCAAACCAATCAATCAATCAAAAAAGTTTTTCTTTTCCTTTTTTTTTTTTTTTTTGGAAGTGTTGTTTACAGAAACTCTCTTCTATGCTGGCTTGAGAATACAGCACTGCCACACCTGTGGTTTGAGTATCTGTTCCCTTGAACTCAGGGACCTGGCCCCCAAAGTTGGCACCAAGGCAGTCAGTGGAAGCTTAATCTATTTATGAGGTTTAGAAGTAGGAAGTTTGGGGAGTAACCAGATTGGGCCATTAGAGTGGTAGCCCCATACCTGATGGCTTTGAGAACACACCAACACAGGCAGATGTTGGTGCTCTTGTCATGGGATGCCCTGTGCTACCATGGGGTTCCGCCTATAGGAGTACCATCTGCAGAGGCCAAACCAATGGGTGTATCCACTGAACTTGGATAACCAGGACAGTGAACCCGAACAGACTGCTTTGTCTCAGAAAGCCAGGCTGCCGCAGGTATTGTATTAGTGATGGAATGCTGATGAAGACAGGACACTATGGCCATTCATGTACAATGATGTGGCTCTCGACAACCACAGCTATGAAGTAGAGTTCATACAGGCTCAACTCAGGCACTTTTCTAATGGTTAGCACGTTGGGGTACATGCAAGTGAGGGGAGAGTGGGGCATACTGCCCTTGGGACACCATGAGCACCTCTTTCTACTTCCATTCCAGGGTGGTTCGGAAGAAGGAAGTGAGGGCCAGGAATGTTTGGCTTCGAAGCAATTCCAGCCAGTCTGAGCAGTGGAGTACAAGGTGAGTGGCTACTGGGAGCGCCATTGTCCTGTGGGGTTCAGGAAAATGAGTGTCTTCCAGGAATGACCTGCACCAGCAATGTCGCGGAGAAACAGGTGCACTGTGGCGGTCATGCTACTGCCTGTCCTCGCAATGTTCGGTCTACAAATGAGCATGGGCAGATGGACCTTGGGGAAAATGTTAAGGGAGCCTGCTTCCATTCAGGTACCAGCAGTCCTCTCCAGCAGAGAAGGGACAGGCTGTGTAGCTGACACAGAGTTTGTTGCTTTTACACTGAGATGCAAGCGACTGATGGGCTCGTGTGGCCTTGGATGGCTTGGTCTCCCCCAGGCTCCTTCCATGGATTCAGGCTGCTCCATCTCCAGAGTGAGGAGGGGGTACTGACAGCTTTTGAAGAAAAGTCAAGAGGGCTCCTTTCTGCGGTCCCAGGAGCTCAAGGCTTGAGAAGAATCTCAGCAAGCTGAAGACAGATTTTGCTTCAAACACCTGGCCACTGTGTAGCTCCAGGAAAGGTCTGACCGGAGGCAGGAACTCTCAGAGTCACACTGCAACATGGAAACGACCCAGTGCTCATGAATGTTGCCTGCAGAGCCACCAAGGATAGCCTGGTCAGGGTGCACTTCACAGACTTGCAATGCTTTTATCCATCCCCTGCACCTGGATTAGGCATTGTCCAAATATTTAGTATAACTAAATATTCTGGAGTGTTTTTTTTAAAGAAATTATAGCATAAATCAGACTTTGGATAAGCCCGTCTCACTCTGAGTGATTTTATGTAACTCCTACACTTTTTTCTTTTGGAGGGGATGGGCATTGCGGTACAGTGGATAAACCTGGGAACTGAATCTAGGGGCCCCAAATGGGTGGCCGGATATATCACCCCTGCCTCTCAGGGTGTGCACTAGTGGGAACAGCAGTCAGAAGCCGAGCCAGGACCCAGACTCAGGCACCTGATAACGGACAGTCATCCTAGGTGCTAGGACAAACACCCACCTCTTCATGCCTGTGTTTTTGTTGGCTTGTCTCCAATGATCTCCATGAGAATGGCAGCTTTGTGAAGACAGGAACATCTCCCATCATTTAATTACTCTATCCACAGCCTAGCCCTGCGTCTGTGCAGAAAACATGTGTTGCCTGAACACTGAATGAGTACATGGATGGAGGAAGTGAAGAAGAAGAATGACAACGTACTTTCTGGGAAAGGCTTACATCCATCTATGACCTACAACTTTCACAGGTTGATGCTAAGGGCCTCCCCCTCAGAGAGAGAGGGGAAAGAGGAGAGAAGCAGAAGAGGAGATGCAGGGGGAAAGGTGGAAACCCAAACAAGCCTTTAAGTGCATCTCTGTCTCATGTCACAGCCTTTCAAGAGCTGTCTGAGTACATATGTGAGCAAGCCAATGGCCCAGACCATGGCAATGCCAACCACCAACGCCCGCAGGAAGCAACCATCCCACGTTTTTCTATAGCAATCAGGCTGCTCTAACTGCTCCTGCCTTCCCAAGCCCAGCGTGCCCCTTCCCCAAGAATCTCTGGACTCTCAATTACTACTGAACTTTCCCTGCAGTTTCTATGGGGGTGGAGCTGGGAGTTACAATGCTTTTAGACAAAGCACCGGTATCTCCCACACAGATACTCATCATTCCTATAAACAGCTTGATTATTATCTGTGGGTCTTCCCTTTTTAGGCTTTCACAAAGAAAACACAGTCTTGAATATTTATAGTCCCGGTTCTTCTGATCCATGACAAATTGCAAAAAGGCAAGGGTTTTACCATGTCTGATCCCTACAGCCCCTTCCCCTGTGAGGGACAGAGGCCAGGCAGTGGGTGGCCCTGTCTCCCACATCCTTGGCTGACCCACAGGTTATTTCCTGTTGGTGATGGTCACAGCACAGGCTGGGATTTCTAGTAGCAGTTTTGGGACCATGAAAGATGACGTTACCCAAACTTCCAAGGAGGCTGTGCTGTTAGGAAATGGGCAGACAGGAGGGGACAGGGAAGGGAAAACAGGGTCCCCAGTGCCCCTACGAAGCCCAGAGGCAGGGGCACGAGGCTGGTAGGCTTTTGGAGCTTACCTCGGGGCTGGAGTAGTGGGCGGCCTTGCTGCCCTCGCTCTCGCTGGAACTGCTCTCGGTCTCCGAGTCGGATCCAGAGCTGCTCTCCGAGTCGCTGGAGGAGCTGCTGCTGCCGCTGCTGCTGCCACTGCTGCTGCCCTTGCTGGAAGGCACGGAGGCTCTGCAGCTGCTCTGTTGGACCGTGGTGCTGCCAGTCCGCCAGAGCCCCCGGGGAAGCAAAGAGAAGGAACGCCAAGTAAGCGAATGGGTGGACACTCCCGGCAACAGGCAGACCACTTACACATCTGTCAACCAGGAGCTGGACCTCCAGCGTCCCTGGCAAGGCCCACGGCACCCTACAGGTCTGAAACAAATTACAGCTACAAATGAAACCAGGAACACAACTGCTGTCCCATAGGAGCCAGGCATGAGCTGTATATGTGTCTGTGTGTGTGGCCCCCTTGGAAGACTCTGTTGCTGTATATGACCGGCTGTCCCCAAGTTGCTGCTGGGAATGGTGTTGCAAGCATATCCCCAATCCCCTTCTAAACACAAGGGAATTCAAAATGCGGGAAATATTTGCAAAAGTGGGACATCAGCGCTGGTTTCACTTCTGCCCCAGGAAGACGCAGTGGGTGGCGGGTCTCAGGAAGAAGCCTGCTGGGGCAGGGCATGGTGGCTGGTCTGAGCTTCTGTGGCCTGCTGGCAAGTTCCAGCACCCACGGGGCCATCAGAGTCAACGTCTTACTCCTCTTCTTTTCCCACTCGTGGAGGTGAGAGGGGAGCCGCCATGGGAGATGGCCTGCTGTGTGAACAGGTACCTTCCACGGAATGGAAGCTCCTTCACCGACACCTTCGCTCTTCATTCCAGAATCAACCCCAGCCCAGCGAATCTGAGAAACAGCATTTCAAGTTGACACCTGATGTTTAAGATGGTCATCCGTGGGAAATGATGCTGAATGTCTGGGTCAAGAAAGTGATCACAGGACTTAGAGTGTTCAACAGCATTCAAGTCCTTCACTGACCGCATGGGAACTGAAGGTGTTCTTTTTGAGATCAGGCTCTAAATCCACAACATGCCGGTCACCTTTATTTATTTTAGGTTTTTAGGCCGAGTCAGCTGACACCTGCTCTCTGCTGGCAACAGTAAGCACGGCTTCCACGGGACAGATGATTTGTAAGTCAAAGTCAGGGGCTGTGCAGCCCGTGAGGGTTTACCACACCCTGTGTAAAGCAGCCTGGACAAGGTAAAGGACCCCCCTCTCCAGTCCTTACACCTTGGGCGAGCGCTTTGCTCGAGGACAGACTCTCACATGTCTAGGGAATAGGGGTGGAAGGCGGATTCAGGGGCAGCAGGATTTGAAACCTTGTTTCTCCTGTAAAAACTCCAAGACAAAAATGATCTTGTGAGAAATCCCACAAGGAAAGAACCTTTTGGAACAGCAGGGTTAGGGATAACGGGAGTTTGCACAAAGCATCCCTAGAAGTTTTTACCTCTCCAGATCGACGTCATGGTCCATACTGACCATTGGAAACAATTCTTCAATAGCAGGCAATATCTGCACACATTGCCTGCCTGGGCTACAGAGGCTTCACTGCCAGGCCCTGCTAGTATCTGGGGTTGAGTGGGGAATCCCTGAGCTGAGGTAGCGAAGGCACAACCAGCTCCCAAGGGGTGGTGATGTTTCTCATTTCCCTTATGAACTGGGATCAACCTTTCCTGTGAGCTGAATCAAGATGGCTATGACTAATGAAACAGTGTATATAGTAAGACTACTGCAAGAGGGGCTGGCATTGTGATGTAGCAGGTAAAGCCACTACTAGGATGCTAGCATCCCATACAAGTCCTGGTTCCTGTTCTTGGCTGCTCTACTTCTGGTCCAGCTTAACCCTAATGGCCTGCTGAAAGCAGCAGCACATGGCCCAAGGACCCAAGTGGGAAACCCAGATGAGGTTCCTGACTTTGGCCTGGTCTAGTCCCAGTTGTTGTGGACATCTGGGGAGTGAACCAAAAGATGGAAGACTGCTCTCTTTCTCTCCTTCTCTGACTTCAAATAACCAAATAAATCTATATTTTTCCCCTACAAAAAGAAATATCATTGTTGGATGGGAAGAGAGAGAAGAGGAAAGAGAGAGTTTCCATTCTTCAGTTCACTTCCAGGAAGCCCACAATGGCTAGGACTGGGTCAAGCTGAAGTCATGAGTAAGCAACTCAATCCAGGAGTCCCATCTGATCCCCTGCAGGAAGCTGGGGCCTGGAGTCAGAGCTGAGTATCAAACACAGGAAATCCAATATGGGATGCAGGTGTCTCAATGTACATTTTAACCCATAGGGCACAGGCTCGCCCCAAGACCACTGGATTCTGACAAAACATGAACACCAGAGAGGAACGTTAGCAATTCATGTGTAGGTACCTAACACACCTGTAAGAAAAGGCACGGCCTGCTAAAAGGAAGGCAGGGAAAGATGTGGAAGACAGGGATGTCTCCCAGCAGCACTGTGGAATGCCATCTGCTGAGGGAAACGAAGATGAATCAAGGGCATTCTGATCAGCTTTATAACATGATGGCTAATCAGCCAAGGGGATGTCAAGAAGTAAGAGCGGAAACGGAACCAAGCGATCAGATGACACTGGTGCAAGAAAACCATGAGATCGGACTGGCATGGTGGCCTAGCTGCTAAAGTCCTCGCCTTACATAGTTCCAATCCCAGCAGTCCCACTCTCATCCAGCTCCCTGCCTGTAGCCTGGGAAAGGAGTTTAGGACGGCCCAAAGCCTTGGGACCCTGCACTCCCATGGAAGATCGGTAAGAGGCTCTGGGCTCCTGCCTTCAGATAGGTGCAGCTCTGGCTGATGTGGCCACTTGGGGAGTGAACCAGCAGACAGAAGATCTTCCTCTCTGTCTCTCCTCCTCTCTGTATATCTGACTTTCCAATAAAAAGAAAATAAATCTTATTAAAAAAAAATCCTGAGATCTGCGCCTAAGCTTTTGAGTAGTGTATTGCATTTTCCATGAACACTGAGGAGGTCCCATTGACATCCCACCTGCCGTCATCCACACAACAAAGAGCCCCAGCTGTTGGTTGTGCAGGTCCCCTGCGGCCTGGTGGACGGCAGAGTTGGCAGCATGCATGGCTCTTCAGTGGCCTGCACCACAGAGTGACAGACTGTCTTTGGAAAGGTAGCACTTTTGTTTCCGGGGAAACAGCCATGAACCGGTGTCTGTGTTGCCTTCCCTCGGTGCCTGCTGTCCCGGAGGAATGAGATGTGCCAGTCTCCGCCCAAGACTGACAGACCAGTCCTTCGCTTTGCTGTTTTCCTTCATGAGATTAGGAAACTAACTTAAAATGACAGTTTTACAGGGATAATCATTATTTATTTTTAAAACAGCTGAAAGCAAGCCAAGAATTGAGGGTTTTCCCTCATGCTCTGCTTATTCAGAGTGGAGAGGCCCATGAATATGCAGATGGATCCTGGCATGATGTTTTAATAGCATAATGGTGTAAGAGAGACGTGATTTAATAGAAACCGCGCTTGTGTCTTTCCCAGGCCAGTGCCGAGCCATGCTGTCTGGCTCTCCTGTGTGGGGCATGGAGCTGGCAGTCACAGCTCCCCATCAGCCCTGTGGACATGAGGGGAAGCCACCCACGCCCCTGCAGTGCACTGTGCCGCTCAGCTGGGGTGCCCAGTGTCTTAGTTGTACCAAATGCATTTTCCACTTGGCCTAGTTTCAATGGAGATTGTGCTTCTCAGGATTTAACCTCTTAGCAAAGCAAGGGGAGTACCCGGCATTTCAATGGAGCAGGTAGGGAGAGGAGGGCAGAAATGATCCGTGTCAGGAATGGGGCAGGCCCATCAGCACTCTCATGCAGCCAGTCTTTCTGGCCTCAGCATCATGGCTGCCCTGTTGTGTTGCGAGCAGCTTCTGTTCCAGTAGCTGTCACAGAGAGGACATTATAATCAAGGTGAGGAAGATGGGGCCCATCCTCCTGCAGATGATAATTTATTTTATTTTTTAATAGATATGTGGGGCTTACACTTCCTATTTTCTTGTTTTTAAGATTTATTTATGTTTTATTGGAATGTCAGGTATACACAGAGGAGGAAAGAAAGAGAAAGATCTTCCGTCCGCTCAGTCACCCCCCAAGCGGCTGCAACAGCTAGAGCTGAGCTAATCCGAAGCCAGGAGCCAGGAGCTTCCTCTGGGTCTCTCACATGGGCGCAGGGTTCCAATGCTTTGGGGCATCCTTGACTGCTTTCCCAGGCTACAAGCAGGGAGTTGGGTGGGAAGTGGAGCTGCTGGGATTAAAACTGGTGCCCATATGGGATCCCGGCACATGCAAGGTAGGACTTAAGTCACCGGGTTACTGAGCCAGGCCCACAAATGAGTATTTAAAATGAGGGTGGTGTGGGTAGGCTCAGTTCAGCCAGGAAGGTTCATAGGAATGATAGGAGCTATTCCGAAGACCTCCTGCAAGAGAGCGTGGGCTTTACAGATTTTACATTGCCAGCAGAAAATGTTAGTGTCATAACATCTCAATGATGCTGGAAAATGAACTACATGGGATTTCCTCTGAAGTGGTGGCACATACTCCCAAAACGATGACACAGTGTGGACAGTTCTCAAAACACTACCTACCAAGTTCTTGGGTCCCATGAATATGGTGCCAGTGACTGCGTGTGTATTCCTGAAGTCGCGAACAGAAATCCTCAGGTTAGGAGAGCTTACAGAACAGTGTTTGGTAGCAACAGATATTGCCTTGTGATTACAGAATGAAACATAAATGGAAAAAAGAGGCTACTCAATACTCAAGCACTGAGATTTGGAGTTTAACGAAAACAGACAATCTTTCAAGGAGGGTATAGTTGTTTTTCAAATTAGGCCCTCTTGTGTTCTAACAGCTCTTCTTTTCAAAGAATGTTTCTTTATACATGTCCCAAATTGTATCTGTTACCATTTATACACGGTTCCCTTGTACATGGCTTGTTTGGATCTTGTATTTTGGAGTTGATGAGATGCTCTGCTTGTTTGAGTAGTCAGGATTCAGATCCTTCAAAGACTCCCACATCTGGGAGAGAGCCAGCTTGATGTGGAGTCTCAATGATTTGTGTGCGACACCACATTCCTTTCAGAATTTGGCCCAGGCTACACCTGAATGCAGACCATAAAAGAAGAGATCTGGAATGGAAATGACAGATGCTGGATCTGCCAGCCAAGGGTGCTCCTGTTTGCCAAGTGTATTGCGGGACCTACTTGAATACCCAATGTTGTCCATGAACTTGTAACTGACAACTAACTTGGAGACAAGCTCCCTGGCTGGTTGGCAGTGCTGCTGCCCAGCCTATGATACATAACCCATAGCACTGTCTTGAATACCTAGCTCCAAATCACTTAGCAGAGTCAAAGACCAGTGATTTCCAAATGACTTTCGGTGCTCTGAGACAACACTCTCTGACTAATAGCATCAATACTAACTAGAAATGTACTTTGCGAGGCAAAAATGCAACAGCTGGCTTGAAGAGGTTCACTGGATTCACAGGATTCTTTTCTGAGAAACAGAGAGGACTGATGGTTTTATGCTGAAATGCTCCTGTCTGTGGTCCCAACTCCAGGAACCATTTCTCTATAAAATCAGGTTTTCAACACTCTTTGTGGGTTGGCTCCATGAGATTGGCAGCTTCAGCCCAGAAAGGTCCCTCAACTTCACCCACGACACACTTCCCGTCATCTTCACCCCTGGCTGTGGCTGCTCAGAACCAGGGACCTCTGTACAGGCTACTGAGAAAGCCCCGTCCCTCATCTCTGTGGTGACCACTCTCTCTTGCTCGCTCTCCTAAGACGGGGTCACAATGTGATTCAACTCCACAAAGTTTCCCTTCAACTGATATCCCCCACCCCAGTTCCTCCAGCACCTGCGCATTTTGCTATTGTAGCTCTTATTATATTAGAAACAGAAATCACCCTAGCAGATCATGAAAGGTCATCTCCAGAGCCAGCAGAGGGCCTGGGCACCAAGGGACTGTCAGCAAATGTTGACTGAATGCGTAAAAGAATAATCCCTTGAGAGAGCATAAAAGCCAGTGCATCTTGCCATACTATGAAACAGCTCATATGAGGAGACTGCAAAAAGTCAATGGAAAATGAAATTAAAGGTTAGTGCTACACAAAAATGTTGGTACCCATATCCATGCAGGATCTTCAAGTTCATAAAAAATGTATATTATGAAAAAACCATGCATGGATGGGAAATTTGCATCAAAATAATCTATTCTTTTAATTCAGATTTTCCAGAAACTTTCTAAAGCATCCATGCATACAGATATATACTAAAACAAAAATAAAACGCAACAGAAAAGTTGTTGCTTTGGGATCCCCAGAATTTCATACAACTGATTACCATAGAAAGTTACCATCTACAGAACAGGTTGAAAGATGAAAACACGCAGGGGCCAGGTGAGTAACATGTAAGTTTTCAGGCGTAACGCAAACAAATGCCTAACAGTGATGGTGAATGAGGGTCGACAGGTAGGCTGTTGGTGCTGCATTAAATGGCCACTCGGGACGCCTGCCTCCCACACCACAGGCCTGTCTTCTTGAGGGACTAAGCCTTTTACCATTAAGAAGTGTTCCCATGACTCCGTAATAACTTGCTTTACTCTGAAGTTAACCTTATCTGATACTATCTAATACAACCTCTTTCCTTGTGATTAAGTATTTTTCACCTTTTTACTTTAATTAATTTACTTACTGCATTTAAACATTGAACAACGTTTATTTTTTTCTATATGCAGGGTACTGCTTCCCCCCTCCCACCCCCGCCACGAAGATTTATTTATTTGAAAGATAGAGTTACACAGAGAAACGGAAGAGACAGAAATCCAGTCACCACTGGTTCACTCCCCGGATGCCTCAAACCCACAGCTGGGGCTGTGCCAGTCTGAATCCAGGAGGTTGAAATTCTACCTGGCTTTCCCAAGCAAGGGACAGGGCCTAAGCATTTGGGTCATCTTGTGCAACCTTCCCAGGTGCCACATTTAGATTTCAGTTGCATGCTCTGGAGAAGTCAGGAAAGGCACATGGATATCTTGTTCCAGAACAGGAGCGAACAGAAAGAACCCGTATCACCAGTCTCCAGCTCTGGTTAAGTGTATGAAAAGCCGATGAGTGAAGCAACCCTGCAGGTCCCTGCTCCAGCCTTTGTCTTTTACCACCTGGTCAAATGAGGCATTCAACCCACCCACTGAAAAATCACTTATGGGGATTAAGCTCAGATTTCAAAAGGATGCAAGCAGAGCTGAAAGGCGTCTGTCACCAAGCACACACTTGGCTTTGAGAGGAGAATGACTCCCAGGAAATGAAGCCGTATAACATTAAGGATACAAAGGTGGGTATTTTCAGTGTTAGGCTTAGAGAGTGAAAGTTTCTTTTGAGCTGAGAGGAAATGGGCTTTGCATGATGCCCAAGAGAAACTGATCAAGCGCCGGCTTTGCTGTTTGAGCTACTTTCGCCTCAGTCCTGATATGCTTTTTGCTCTGCCAGCGGAAGATGTAATCTAAACGCACAAGGCACATGCGTGTTCTCTTTCCCAGGCCTCTCATGTGGCTTCCGAGGGTAAAAGCACTTGGGCCACCTTTCATTGCTTTCCCAAATCTATGAGCAGGGAGCTGGAGCAGAACTGGAGCGGCTCGGACCTGAACTCACCCTGCATGCTGCCACCGCAAGTGGTGGCTTAACACACTGTGCCACAACACCGTCCCTATGGGTAACACGTCTAGACATTTTCCTGTGATTTCAACAGTAGAATGTGTGCCACCCTTTCTACATCTGCTTGATTGTGGAAGGACATTCCATCAATGTGTCACAGAATTTTGTCAGTATTTAGGAGTTTGAGAAAGTGTCCATACTTCCTGGTGAACTTGATCTATTACGTTTCATTTTTAGAGTAATTTTTAGCAGAATAAATATAATAACCTTTTTTTTTACAGAGTTCCTGCAAAGTTTGCAGAGTGTAAAATCCAACCAGGTCTCCCGTGTGGGTGATAGGAACCCTAGTACTTGTGCCATCACTGGCTGCCTCCCCAGGTACACTCAGGCGGAAACTGGAGCAGACTTGACAGAACCAGGACCGAAACCAGGCAGCTGGATCCGGGATGGGAGTGCAGCTAACGGTGGTGGATGCCTGGGCCAAGAGCCAGGTGCTTTCAGAACATTTCTTCTTTTCTCAAGTTTGAAAATTTATATTTTGTCCCCTGGCTCCTATGCAATTTACAGTGTCTACGATCAGAAAAATGTATAATCTTTTCTTATTAAACACTATGATAGGTTTATTATTTCCCTCTTCCCAAGCTTCCTCTTCCATTTTCTTCTTCATATCTGCCCAAGGTTGGTTGGTTTCATTTTCAAAGGAACAGATCTTAATATTGATAGAATCCTAACATTCTTCGGCATTTGCTTTCTCTGACCTAAGCAGATCTACTTGCCAATTCTTCTAGAGTCTTCCTGAGAAGAAGGCTCAGTTGGGTGTTTATTCTTTCCCAGCCATGGGAGCACCTGTGACTATATTTGCCTCTGAGGACAACTCTGATTGCAGATCATGTTTGTTAAGCTGTGTTTTCCTCACTTTCTGAATAGGCTGTCATGATGCATTTTCATTCTTCCTTGGTGAACACATATTGGCAAGCCTGCTTTTCAGTAAGAGATGGCACTTAAAGAGGGATAAACCTGACCCTTGGATCTCAAAACCGGCAGGAGATGGGATGGAGCTTAGCATGCATGCAAACTTGAGGCAATACATGCTTCGGCCAGAAGGGGGCCCTGAGAGCTCCTGTGAGAGGATAAGCAAGAGGGAGGAGAGGCAGGTGGCAGGGTGCACTGATACTGCACTGGAAGAGCACTGGACTGGAATGGCCTGGAGAAGGAATGAAGGCCACAAAGAAGATACATGCAGCACTGTGTACATTCCAGAGGGCCTCGAACCTTCTTCTGGATTTATGGGAGTTTAAAAATTGGAAGGAACCTACCAGTTATCAGGAGAAAGCTCAGGCACATAGGAGACCATAAAAGTACATTACAAAGCCTGCCTCTGTTCACTGCTGATGCTGCTGCAGCATCTGAAATTCCAGAGATTCCAGAGATGCTGCTGGTCCCTCTCCCAGGGTCCTACTGGGGAGGGGGTGTGAATGCCCCACAGTCACTTTATTAAGAGTTTTGGGATACAAGGCTGGGCTGTCAATTCGATACCACAGAGCAGCTGTGCTCCCTCATGGGGCCCTTGCCATTTCTTGGATAAGGCTTCTTTCTTTCTTTCTTTCTTTCTTTCCTGGAAGGCTTCTATCCTTTATGATGTCAGATGTCACTGGTGATAATGAGCCACCATGGGCTACCCAGGCATCTGATGCTCTGCTTTCCCAGCTCAGATGGGGTGCCACGGCCCCCCAAGAAATGTGCTCCAACAGCCCCAAAGCATTCTGTGGCCTGAGACTGCTGAGCTTGCATCTTTGCCATTTGACTGATGATATGTGCTTAGAAACAAATCCTTTTTGTTGCGGATCAGTCCCAGGTCTGGCTTTATCAGCTTTTGGGACAGACCAAGAGAAAAAAAATAAAGCCATTGTTGGAACTCTGGGTCACCTTTGGAAACAAAGCGTCACTTGCAGTTGAAGACACACTTGTGGCCCAACCAAGGAGAAAGACATTTCAGCAATAAAAGGGAAAGAGAATAATGTACAAAGACCCCTCAGTTCCCAGTTACTGCTGGGCTTGTCGGTGCGTTTTCTGTTTCAAATACTTATTTCTGTAATAATAAAGGCCACAGGGAGTGCTGTTCTCATGTAGTGTCTTCTCTGAACCAAACAGGGCTTATTTCCATGGATCATCCTCTTGAACGGGTGGAGCAGGTCTCTTAACCGTGTAATGGAGTCCTGGTGAGTGAGAGCCCTGGAGGCTGAGGGGCTTGTCTTTAAGTCTTGCACTCATCCCTGGGGGTGGGGGAAGCACCATTTGCCTGGGCAGTTGCAGGTCCCTGGTGTCCTGACTGTTACTGGACAAGACAATACCCAGAAAGCACCTGCCTTCTGGCGATGCTAACTCGTCCCCTTTGCAGCCAGGTGGTGTCACTGGTGACACTGAGTTGAAAAGCCCCAACACCGCTTTCTTCTTGACAGTTGGGATGGGAGCTGCCGTGTGGCCTGGGCCTACTCATCAGAAAGCTCAGGAGACTTGGTAAGCTAATTACTCCTCTGGCAGAGACGGACTGAAACGATGGCCATCTGGTGGGGATGTGAGGAGCCAAGGATGTGAGAAATAGAAGGCAGCGGCCTCAGCCAAACCGGAGCTTGGCGGGGGGACCGGTCAGGAGGGTTGTGCCAGGTGCCAGGGGGTTTTCACACTGCAGCTGCCCACAAAGAACAGATCTCCCCAGGTGAGTCACCACGACCATGCTTCATTCCACCTGCTCCAAAGATACCTTCCACCTTCCGAGGTCCTACACCTGTCTGTTTTCAACCATGAAGCTGCTGGGGGAGGGCAGGGAGCCTCCCACACACACTGCTTTTCTGCCACTTGGTATGCACCAAATGCTGACTATTCTGGGCTGGAAGAACGGGCAACTCTAAGCTTCCTCCGAACCCCAGCTGCTGCTTCTAGATGTCAGACTGTATGGTCTGCGATGCAGCCTATGAGGTTCCACACCTGGGAGCCCTCCACCACCATGTCCAGTTCTATGCTTCACTACGGCACTCCTGGAAGCAGGTGGCTCTCCTGTGAGGAGGACATCAAGCACCATTAAGCAATGGGAGCATGTTACAACAGCGACTCATTAGTGATCCTGCCACCCAGGACTCATTCATTTAGCTCTTAACTTATTTGTATATATTTTCAGTTTGAGGAGGCTTTTAAAGGTTTTTTTTTTTATTGAAAGGGACAGTTACAGAGGGGGAGGAGGAAGACACTGACAGAGAGAAGTGAAGGGGGAGGGAATGAGGGAAAGGAAGAGGGGTAGAGGGAAAGAGAAAGACGGAGATGGGGAGGCAGGGGGAAAGAGAGAGAATCTTTCATACACCAGTCCACTCCCCAGATGGCTTCAACAGGCAGGGTTGGGCCAGGCCCAACCCAGGAGCCTGTAACTCCAACCTGGTCTCCCACATGAGTGGCAGGGACCCAGGTATTTGGGCTGTGGTCAGCTATGCTGCCAGGTACATCAGCAGGCAGCTGGATTGGAAGCCTGGCAGCTGAGAGTCAAACTGATCCTCTGACACGAGATGCTGGCACTGTAAGCGGTGGCTTAACTCCAGTGGTTCAATTAAGCTCACTGGGGTGTCTGCATTCTCTTCTGGAGTGCCTGGGTTTGAGTCCTGGTTCCATTTCTGACCCATCTTCCTAATGTGCCTGCTGGGAGGCAACATGGTGTGTGTGTGTGTGTGTGTGTGTGTGTGTGTGTGTGTGTGTGCTTATTACATACTCCAGTAACACAAAAGCAGTGTGTTTTTGGAACACAGGAATCTCATCTGGAGGGGTCATCACCACGAAGACCTCCATTGCTGGCAATGATGGTCAACACAATGGCCAGCTCTGGGAGATGTGTGCCCTGGGGGATTCCCCCAGGCAGTCACTTGTACAGGTTCAAGGTGGGACTCTGGTATATGGACAGGTAGGCATCATAGAAGAGTCTCTGTGCACAGCCCTGGATCCTCCATGAGTCCAGGGAATGCTGCAATATTTGAGTCATGGCACCCACTGCATTACTTCTATTGTGTGGCTCGGCCACATTCTATTTATTCATCTGTTGAACGACAGTGGGTTGTTTCCACTGTTGTAGTCATTTATGTGAATAAATACTATCATGAACAGTCACATACATATTTTATGTGGACAGATGTTTTCGTTTTTGTATACACCTTAGAGAGGAACTGCCCCGTCACGTGCTGTATTTCACTTGGATGAAGAACTAAGACACTGGTTTCCAGAGAAGCTGCACCATTCACATTCCAACTAGGCCTGCACAAGGTTCTCTGTATTTGTCAACACTTGCTAATTTCCATCATTTTGAGTCTAACCATTTTAGTGGGTGTGATGTGCCATCTCATTACGGTCTTCATTTGCATCTCCTCAACAACTTAACGCTTGCTGAGCATTTTGCCATGTGTTTATTAGCCATTTGTATATCTTTGGAGACAGTCTATTTAGATTTTGGCTTAAATTTTTTTTTTATTGTTGACTCACAATATTCTTTGAATATTCTGGATTCAAGTCCCTTGTTACATGCACAGCTTGCAAAAACATTCTCATGGCAGTAGCAACATTTTCAATCCTGCTGTAGGTCAACTGATCCACATTTTTTTTGTCCTCTGTTCTGACTTGCCTACGTTTAATAGTAACAGGTGTTTATATTTATATAATTCTTCTAACTTTTTTGAAGCCTTTTCTTTGTACATTCCTCCTCCGAGCCTCACAATAAGCCTACAGGAGAGGGAAGTCAGCTGTAGTTAAGTCTGCTTTACGGGACGTAAAGCAGAGAGGTCCAATAACTCATTAAAGGTTGCACACTGGAGTGGACACTGGACCTGGGCTCCGAATGCTACTTGTCAAGTAGGGTAAAGGATCAGCCCTGTTGAACCCGGTCAGGCACACTGAGATTACACTGCCCTCTGAGGCAGGCTTTAGAATCACAGATGCCAATGCACATGACGCACATGCTCGCTGGCTGGGTGACCCTGGAAGTTACTTCATCTCCCTGGGCCTCAGCTGCCTTGCTGGTATTAGAGGGGATAATAACGGTGCCAACTTCAAAGGGCACTGCTAGATTGGCTAAATGAGAAAATGTTCATGGCTTTCTCAGCATAGTGCCCAGCACATGTAGAGATATGTATACACATATATATGTATCCAGTACTCAGTCAAGAGAGATTAATATCATTCTTCAATTTTTAACACCTAATACCTCTTCCAACAGCCTAACCAGGCTGATCTGCATCCTTACCTAGCATTTCCTAGCTGGTTATTTCATAGAATCGTCAAATGCTTTCTCTGGAAGTAAGCTGAGAGGTCAGCTAGCCCAGTTCCCCAGAAAAAGGACGTGGTATGACACACTCAAGGTCACACAGCCAACAAGTTTTCTCACACTACCCTCCCTCAGCAATTTCCCTCATTTCTGTAAATTTAGCTACTTCAAGTGCCAAGCTCCGGACCGCTCTCATATTGTTCAAGGTCAAAGACAGCTCCCGAGGGAGGCAGCAGGGCTCAGGGAAACAGCAATGCCTGGATCTGAGTCTGAAGTCACGTTTGGCTCCTGTGCGTCCTCCTCCTCCTCCTCCTCCTCACCCAGCCTCTGCCTGAACAAACCAATTCCGTTTTGCTCCTGTGTTTAATGCAAAAACAGTGAGCTGTTGAATGTCAGCAGCATGGGGGATTTCATTTGCATCTCACCAAGGAACACCAGACTTAGGGATGATGAGCGAAAAGGATTTTGATGGAAACCAAATTGCAGCACAGGAGGCACAGGCCCGCAGCCGCAGCAGCTCCAGCTGTGATCTTGTTAGCTGTCGTTAACCATGCCGGGTTTGCTCCTTGGGTGAGGACTCTCAGGACAAACATGGGAAATAGTATGCAGGTGTTTGCAGGGAGGCCTGTTCACAAGGGCCTTGTCAAAGAACTGCTAAGAGTGTATTTCTAGAGATGGGGACAGCAACTGCAGCTAGAACAAGCAGAAACACAACAAAGACATGCAGGCACATCAGTGGAAGCCCCGAGGAGGGCCACTTCCAGGACTGGGCAATTCAGAGCCTCAGTGGCCTATTGTGGGAGGTGGGCTGTTTCTGCCTTCTTCACTGGTCTGCTGCTCGAGGCTACTGGACACCTGCTACAGTCACCACACACAGCTGACAGCATCTAGGAACGTGATGGTAACCTAGAGAGCTAAGTCTTTGCCTGAGGTGCTGGCTTCCCATATGGGGGCCAGTTGAAGTCCCAGCTGTGCCATTTACAACCAAGCTCCCTGCTAATGTGCCTGGGAAATCAGTAAAAGATGGCTTAACAGCTTGGACCCCTGCACCCACATGGGAGACCCAAAAGAAGCTACTGGATCTTGGCTTTGGACTGGTTTTACTCCAGCTCTTGTGGCTATCTGAGGAGTAAAGCAGCGGATAGAAAATTTCTCTCTGTCTCTCCCTCTCTGTAACTCTTTCAAGTAAAAAAAATTATACATACATATATATGTATAAAGATTGTTTAAATCATGTTATATGTTTAAATCATATATATATGTATATGTATATATAATATTTAAAAAGACAGTTGTGCCTCACTTCTTCTCACTGGCTTGAATTTTATCACACATCCACAATTAAACCAGTTGCACAGCAAGGGAAATGGGACAATTACACCATTAACCAATGACAAGCCATCTTAGCACCGGAGCATGTCTGAGCCAGAGAATCTGGCTGCTCAGACTCGGTCAAAAGCCAAACAGGGCTTCTCCTGATAGTGAGAAGCGGCTGTTGGAACCAATGGCATCTTCCTCATCTGGATGAGGTGTTGATGTTTCACCTGCACAGGTATGCTTCAGTTCTCTTTCTACTTCTTTGCCATGGAGTGACACAGCCACAGAACCCTCGCCAGATGCCAGGGCTGTGTAGCTGGCACCTTACAGCCACTAGAATTGTGAGCCCAACAAGCACCCATCTCTTTTTCTCTCAAAGTACCCAGTCCTAGGTATTTGGTTACTGGATGAACAGGGCTAGCTGGAGAAGTCATCCCAACTCTGAGTCCAGGACAGCACTTGCCAGTCTTGGGACTATATACCTGGATTCTGGTCATGAGTGCTCCAACAATTTCCTGTGGGTCTCAATCTCCTTATCTGTTATGAGCTGGGCTGGTCAGGACCCTCACACTCCTCCTGGCCTTTGCTAAATCCATAGTTCATTTAAAACAACCACCACCATCTAATGTCCCTAGAGATGCCTAATACTGGAATTTCTAGCTGAAAGTTTTGCTCATGTATATGCACATATACATAAACAGTATATATTATTGGAAAGGCAGATTTACAGAGAGAAGGAGAAACAGACAGACAGATCTTTCATCCATTGGCTCATTCCCCATTTGGCCACAATAACCGGAGCTGAGTTCATCTGAAGCCAGGAGCCAGGAGACCCCCCGAGTATCCCAGGAGGAAGCAGGGTCCCAAGGCTTTGGGTCATCCTCAACTGATTTCGCAAGGCACAAGCAGGGAGCTGGAAGGGAAGTGGGGCAGCCGGGACACAAACCAGCAACCCCATGGGATCCTGGCGCATCTAAGGCGAGGACTTTAGGTGCTAGGCTACTGTGCCCGGCCCTGTTCATTTATATTTTAGGAAGCTGTTAAGCAGTGGAGATGCCAAGAAAAGCCTGAAGAATGCTGGAATCAGTCATGAGGGATGCAGTACTGGGAGTTAATCCCAGGTTGTCCACAGTGTGCTGCTGCCTCCTGTAGTCCTCCTGACTCTGCACACTGGAGTTGTGCATGAGCCTTCTGCCCCAGACAGCTATGTTCCAAGCCTCTAATGCACCAGGGGTTGTGCTGTGGGTTCAGATTCCTTTTCTTGTACGTCTTAAAGGGACTTCAAGGACTCCCCCACAGAGCATTGTGGATTTCTGTTTTCGGTCAAGGAGGGTTTGTTTGCTTCTGTTCTTGCTTTTTTTTTTTTTTTTTTTTTTCCTATCCAGAATTTTTGGTGCTCCTGGCCCTGTGCTGCCACTGGCACTCAGCAGGCATGTATCCAGCACCATTCTGGACAAAGCTACTCCACACCCTCACAGCTTGAATGCTTGAGAGTCCCAAGCAGGAGAAGATAGGGAACATTAAGTGCTAAGTTCTATGACAAAATTCTCAGTCCTCATCCTTACCTAGCCCTAACAATCTTAGAGACCAGGGCAAGAATGAGGTGTAG
Source organism: Ochotona princeps (assembly GCF_030435755.1). Classification (NCBI taxonomy): domain Eukaryota; kingdom Metazoa; phylum Chordata; class Mammalia; order Lagomorpha; family Ochotonidae; genus Ochotona; species Ochotona princeps. Next base: position 9,757,554 of record NC_080839.1, on the reverse strand, counting down.
AATCTTCAGGAGGGAGTCCCTGAAGAAGGCGAGACCTGAGTCTCAACACCAAGTGGGTTTAGCCAGGAAAACAGAGAAGAGATAGCTCCTGGCACAAGGAGTTGAGTAAAGGGTGACTGGGTGCACGACCAGGCTGCATGGAGGCAGAGGTCTTGGGTGAAGTCAAAACATACACTGGTGACAGGTGCAACTATTCCTCCATCCTCTGGCTTTACAGAGCCCAGGACCAAGCAGTTCTTTCATTTAGATCCAAGGGTGATGAAAATGACAGCTATAGGGAAATTGAGTAAAAGAGTGGTTTCTTCTAGCTGTGAAGCTAAAATTTTAGAAACAAAAGCATTTGTCCCTCCGTGTCTTAAGGGTATCAGTTTGAGGACTCCCAAGGATATTGAAATTTGTGCATGCTCAAGTCCCTTACATGAAACAGCACGATAGTTGCATCTAACCTATGTATATCTTTCTGGCTACTTAAAATCACCTCTAAATTGCTTATACTAGCTAATACATGGTAAATGACACATACGGAGTTGTGACATTTTTGAGGGACTAAGGACAAGGAAGAAAACCAGAATTCATTATGGACCCAATTCCTTTTTCTCCCCTGAATATTTCTGATGTGTTATTGGTTGAATCCACCTACACAGGGTCTGACTGTGCAGGTGCACTGCAAAAGGTTCATGGAATAGTAAGCTTATTTGGGAGCAAAAGTTCTGAAGCACATACAAACAAAGGGTATTCAAAAAGTTCACGGAGGGGCCAGCGCTGTAGACTAGTGACTAAAGTCCTCGCCTTGCACATGCTGGGATCCCATATGGTTCTAATCCCAGCAGCCCCGCTTCCCATCCAGCTCCCTGCTTGTGGCCTGGAAAAGCAGTCGAGGATGGCCCAAAGCCTTGGGACCCTGCACCAGTGTGCGAGACCCAGAGGAGGCTCTGGGCTTCTAGCTTTGGATTGGCACAGCTCCAGCTGTTGCAGTGGCTTGCGGAGTGAATCATCAGATGGAAGATCTTCCTCTCTGTCTCTCCTCCTCTCTGTATATCTGACTTTCCAATAAAAATAAATAAACCTTTAAAAAAAAGTCTGTGGAGATGCATGCCAGCAAAATCTGTCCATGGAATTAAAACATTTCCTCCTCCAAATAATCTCATTCCATTTTTCTATGGACATTTTGAAATCCTCTTGTATCTCAAGTAGTCTATATTGAGTGGGATGCTCTGTGCAAAACACAGGACTGGGGGTGTCTGGCCCTGCTTTTGAAGAGGAGGCAAAATGAATCCCAGGCAGGCCGGCAGGTTCTTTCCTGTGGAACAGTCCTGAGGTGGCGCCCCTGAGGACACTGGGGTGGGGGTGTGTCCTCACTCAAAGGGACATTCAGCTGCAGAAGCTGAGAGTAAGGGTGGGTGACAATGGCAACATTCCAGCAAGCCAGGCCTTCTTTCCTTAAGGTGTGCTGACAATGGAGTGGTGCTTTTATGGGCAGGGAGAAAGGCAGAAAAAGGGTGGTAAGAAAAGAAGGGGGCAGGGAGAATGAAATAAAGTGGAATGTGGTCAATATAGTTTTATTTGCTTTATTATTCCTGAGGATGGTGCCCATAAGTCTGGGCTTGGTTACTCCCAGCCCCACCATCAATGAGACTGGAAGCAATCTGGCTCACAGAAATGAGCTGCCCACTAAAGGGAAAAGCATCACCACATGGCAGGGCAGCTCAATAAAACTCTCTGCCCGACCTTGCCTGAGTTGATGGAGTCCTCCCAGCTGGATCGGCATGGCTGCTGCAATGGGCCAGCAGAGAAGCTGAGCCTGCAGGGCTGCTGAGCACTCCTGCATGGACTCCAGGAGCAGGAAAGGTGGGGTCAGGCCCTGGCTGGCACAGGGTTGAGACAGATTCATTCTGACTAGCAGTCCATGCACAGTCCCTGCGCAACCCCTGGCTTATTTTCACAATCCCAGTTACTCTGCTTTGGGGCCAGCAAGTGAAATTGCTGCCTGTGACCTGGCATGTCACATGGGTACCAGTTCCAATCCCCTCCAGTCCAGCTCCCTGCTAATGGCCTGGGAAAGCAGCAGCAGACGGCCTGGGTAATTATGGAATGGGAGAGGGGGGTAGGTAAGCTAGCTCAGTGTCACGAGTTAGAAGCCACATCTTCCTGGCCCCGTGTAATACTATCTGCTCAGCTGCCAATCCAGTGACTCTTTCCCCGGGACATACTTTCCTCACCGGGGACCCTTGGGTGGCGTCACATAAACCACTTCCCCCTACAGGCTGGTAAGAAACCAAGCAACAGGGGCGGGGGAGGGGGAGGGTCGCTCACTTTCTCTCTTCCACCTTGCCCTTCTGGGTTCACTCTGTCCCTGAACATGACCCACATCTGTCTGTGATTTCCTTACCTTTTAAACAGAGTATCCATTTGCAAGTTCTATTTGTGCCCACACTTGGATTTTTTTTTAAAGCAAGAGACAAAAATTTAGAAAGATATACTGAGCCCAACCTAGTGCACAACACTTGAGCCCCTTGCCACCTACTGGGTGACCTACATGGAGTTCCTGGCTGCTGGGTTTAACCTGGCCCATCCTTGACCACTGTGACCATTTGGAGAATGAATCAGTGAATGGAAAAGCTCTCTCACCCTCTCTGTCATGCTGCCTTTCAAATAAATCAAATTAATCTTAAAAAGAGAGAAACTGTCACAAAAAATTCATTTCTTCTTTTCCAAACAGAAAAAATCCTCACTCCTTCCTACCCTCCCAAAAGGAAGAAAAGTTGACCTGGAGAGTCCCCAGGGACACTTAGTGGTTCGGGGTGGAGAGGATGGGAGGAAGACTTTTAGTCCAATTCCAGCACACCTGGCAGCAGGTGCCTTGGTTCATTCCAAGCAGTGAACTGCATGCGAGTCCTCAAAGTATCATGTCCAAGATTCTGACAATGCACGCCATTAGGATCTTAAAGACTTAAAAGAAAGGCCTTTCTCAATGCCCAGTGAGGGCAGCGACTGGTTTGTCCATCCCTGGAACCAGAACCCACCACATCATTCACAGGGTCTGGTGCACAATGCAAATGTGAGTTCCCCCTCCCCTTGCCTGGTTCAGACAAGAAGAAGGACCAATGTGCCACCTACTCACTCAGAAAGGTTCTTTTTTTCCCTCCCCATGATGTCTTGATTGGTCATGACATCTGTGCTTGTTATTGTACGTCTCATTCTCAGCATCAAGATACTCCTTGGGGTGAGTGGACTCTTGGGGCTGGGGGCACAATGCACAAGACAGCCCCTACTCCCTGCCCTCAGCTGTAGGGTTCCCCTCCTGCCAGCCTAGAACAGTCAGGCAATATTTTGGCTGTGGCCAGAGAAGCTGAGCCTAACTAACACGGGAGGATGTGTCACTGTACAGCCAACTTGGGATAGAACATTGCTGCCAGGCCTCAGACCTGGGTGCCCCTGTCTCAGAATGCACCCATGCCAGGGTACAGGATGGCAGCACTCACTCTTTCAAAGCAAGCGCAGATGGGGCCCAGAGCCAGGCAGGGAAGCAGGTGGCTGAGGACCCTCCCTTGCAAGTTGAAGCTTGACACACCTGGCACATGCTCCCTTCTCCCCACCCCTTATTAAACACCAATCTGGGGTGGGCATTTGGCATATTGGTTAAGATGCTGCTTCAGACGGCTACACACCCTGTCAGAGTGTCTGGGTTCCAATCCTGGCTCCTCCTGGCTCCCGTTCCCTGCTCATGTGCACTCTAGGAGGTAGCTAGAGACGACTCAAATACTTGGGTCCTACTAACAGGGAAGATCTAGGTCAAATTCACAGCTCCCAGCTTTAGCCTCGCCCAACACTGCCTGTCGCAGGCTTTGGGCAGTGAACCAGGAAATAGCAGATGTCTGTATGTCTCTTTTCTCTCTTCAAAATAAATAGCTAAAAATTAAAAAAAAATCTTAAATCCACAAATTGAACATTGCAAGACATTTCAAGATGGCAAACACAGCACTATGTCAGCTGGGCTCCCCCAGCACAGGTCTCCCTGAAGGCCGCCCAGACGGCTGCTCCTGCTAGAGATAGGCGTCTTGGGGCCAGTTGCTCCTGAGACAATAACCTCAGTGCAGGCTGTGTGCCAGGCTCCTGTAATGGCAGCCTCTGACAGTGCCCAGTACCCAACTGTGACCTGTCCAGCTCCCTCGTGTCTGGGACCCCACCCTGCTCCCCAGTTGCTCCTAACGCCCAAGCAGAAGCAGACCATCTCCAGGTATGGAAGGGGGCAAACAGTTTTGGAAACTGCACAGATGGCTCTGTGGAGATAGGATTTTTCAAGAAGCTGGAGTCACATGTAATTAAAATAATTCCGAGTTAAAATTACCACTTCAGTAACTGCCTTTATATTATTTACTACCACTGCCATTGTGTAACTTACTTATTGCAGTAAGAAAAAAAATGAGCCAATGAGCCAATGAATAATGAATACAACACGACTACCCAGGGGGTAACACTGCTTAAGAAACAGAACTTGCCGGAGGAGGTGTCACCCCCTCACAGCCCTGTTCCTGGGGACCTCAGTGCCCCTGGCCGCTTGACAGGAGGTGATGGAGGGCCCTGGCTCAGGCACTGCCATTGGTAGAGGTCGACAGAAAAATCTCTTTAGTCTCCACGCAGACATGCAAACAGGGTCTGGAATTCTCCTTGGTGGCAGCAAGAGAGAGCTTTCCACTTTATCAAAACAGACAGCCCCTGGCACAAATAACTCAGCCAAAATATGGGTTCGCAGCCACACCAGAAGGTCAGCATGGCGCTGAGCGGCAGCTGTGCCTTAGGGATAGCAGGGGTCCCAACAGTGCCGGAGGGAGGGGAGGAGATGGGGCTCTGCCTCTGACCCATCCACACCTCACCTCTGCCTTCCTGCAACCAACCATCACACACACTACTTCTGCAGAAAACAAAGAATGGCTGCACACTGGCTTGGCTAGAAGACGCTCTTTCTGCTGTTTGAAAAGCAATGTTAGTTTGTTGGGAAGCTCTCTGGAAGACAGAGCGGGGGTTACAATGTAAGCAGCCTTTACAGTTTATGTGCGGATGGCCCTTCAATGTGGTTCAGGCATTTTCTGATGGGATTTCCAGCAACGAGCAAGTGCTTTAACAGGCCATTTTTTTCTCCCATGAATTTTTTCAATCAAAATGCAGTTTGTGCAGGGTTGCCAGATAAAACACAGGGCTCCTGGTGAGATCTGAATTTCAGATAGATAACCAACAATATGGAGTGTTAGGGACACACAAAGTCACTTAGGCCACAGCGTTATTCACTGCTCCTGCACTTGAACCTGGAAACCCTAGACCTGTGATCTTTGTTATGTATCTGCAGGAGAAACATATGGTGCTTGGGTACGCATGTGCCAGGCACAGAGCAGACACTCCCAGTGTCTTTGCAGATGAATGGCTTGCAGAAGATGAATGACTCCAGGAAATAGCATTGTATTCAGCAACGTGCATGAGATTTCCTACTCTGTATTTTGCCAAGTATCTTCTGTTTTGTATGACAGGATTCTAGATGGAATGACAAGTGAGAGTATTAATTACATGTTATCAAGGATGTGGAAGTTTGGGGGGCCTGTGAATTCATATTTCAGGTCACAATAGCTATATTTTATTTTATTTTTTTTAACAAAACTGAGTTTATTTAGATTCCCTTTAACTGTAAATTGGTTCTTTATCCACATGTTATCAAATTCAGTAAGTGTTTATTTTTTAAATTTTATTTAAATTTTTTTATTGGAAAGGCAACTATATAGAGAGAAGGAGATACAGAAAGATCTTCCATCTGCTGGTTCACTCCCCAAGTGGCCACAATGGCTGCCGCTGAGCCAATTTGGAGCCGAGAGCCTCTTCCAGGTCTCACATGTGGGTGCAGGGTCCCAAGGCTTTAGGCCATCCTCGACTGTTTTCCCAGGCTACAGGCCATGAGCTAGATGGGAAGCAGGGGCACTGGGATTAGAACCGGCACCCATTTGGGATCCTGGTGCATGCAAGGCGAGGACTTGAGCCACTAGTCTACTGCACTGACCCCAGTTAGTGTTTTTTCTTAACTCTCATTTCAGGCTTAATTCTTGATAACTTCTTCCAAACATTAACGTGGACTCTTTTTTGTCTTAAAAAGACAGCTTTCCCAGTAAGTGAACAGGGAACAAAAGGCCTAAAATACCTGGAAAACATAAATAGCAGACAAGCTTTCTGATGGTGCATGTCCACAGGCCTTGTGACAATGGCTATGTTTTAAAAGCAATGTATACAACAGATGTTGAGAAGGAAGAACAGTCAGAAGAAGAAAGGAAAAAAGTGATCAAGCATTATCTGAGTCTCTTTCAAAGTCACAAAACTCAGACGCGTGATATTTTCCCGTTAGAGCTTTTGAATGGGTTGAAAGGGATGAAAGGCAAGCCTTACGTAACTACTTTTTGAATGAAATAAAGCTTGTTTATATCTCAGTGACTGAAATACCCTGCAGCTAATTGAGAATTCTACAGTAGCCATAATAAGAGAATGGGATTTCTATAAAAAGAAGCATACCAGCAGTGTCCCAGTATGGGTGCAGCAGAGACCAGCCACCCAAGCGCCTTCCAAACGCCTCCCAAAAGGCAGGGCTCTGCCCACTCTAAACCACCTTGGGTGGCATCTGGACAACAGAATGTGCTTGGTAATAATGCCAGAGTTTACTAAAGACACAGGTCCTTCATGGCGCTTTTCTGAAAGAAAGCATTACCTCTAAAGCTGGAGATCATTTCTCAAGGTCATGGTCATTGTTGTAGCCGGGTATTTTATATAATATAAACGATAGAAAATTCCTTTGTAAAGCAATGGTTCTCAGATCTTCCTGCTGCACTGGGTGCAGCAGAAGACAGGGAAATAGGTAGGATGGTGAGTTGGCCAGCTGGAGATGAAAATACCTATGGACTGAGTGGCTCACACCAGGCATTTCTCATGGGTTTAACGGCTGGGAAGCCCAAGATAGAAGCGCTGACAGATCAAGGTCTTGGTGAGGGTCCACCTCCTGGCACAAAGGTGGCTGCTGCCTTTTCGCTGTGTGCTCACATGACGTTGCCTCTGACCTCTCTTCTTGTAGACTCCACCATCCTTACTTCACCCAACCCTAATGGTCTCTGAGAGGCTCCAGCTCTTGATGGGATAACATGGGCAAGCAGGGCTTTGGCATGGGAATCAGAGGGCGAGAGGTACACAACATTCAGCTCACAACAGATTCAGAGTGTTGTGTATGACACAGGAGAAAATGGCCCAGGATCTCAGAAACACAACCACCATGGACGGGAAAGCTCCAAGGGACTCAACATTTTTTTTTTTAAGGCGCTTCCCTCCCAGGATTTTAGCATTCAGACCTCCAGCAGGTGGACTGCAACAGATAGCTCATTGCCAGAGGCAAAGACAACAAAAGCAGCACAGCCTAGAGCTTGAAAAGGAGAAACTAAGGCAGGAAGGCTAGTTTGGGGTAGGGTCAAATAGTGCCAAAGCTTGGAGAAAAGCAAGGCCAGGTGTGTGTCCCAGGTTCACTTTCTGGAGGTAGCTGATCTTTCTGAGAACACGAGAATTCGACAGTGACAGTGGAGCTGAATGGAGGACAGCGTGCAGAAGGGACCAGCTACCACCAGAACTTGAAGATGGGCAAGTCCTGGGGGCTGCTGCAGGGGACTCAGCTTAGCACGATGTGAAGTGGCTCCTGTGTTCCAAGGTGCTGGAACTAAGCACTCCAGGAACTACATTGAGCCCTTGTCTCCAAAGAACTCCAGATCCAAGGCAACAAGTTGGAGTTCTCCTCCTGGGCAGCCTGATTCTTGTATGAACTGCCACCTGTCATAGCACTTGATCCAAACACCCTCCTTAAACATGCCCCCATCTGCCTCCCAAGTCATTCACTATGGTAAAAGTACACACAATACAAAATTTATTATTATAACAATTTTAAAGGCTCTGCAGTTAGCAAGAACACTGCTGTACAATCTCAGAAACTCTTCTCATTTTAAAAAAAGATTTATTTACTTTTATTGCAAAGTCAGATATACAGAGAGGAGGAGAGACAGAGGAAGATCTTCCATCTGATGGTTCATTTCCCAGGTGGCAACAATGGCTTGAGCTGCGCTGATCTGAAGCCAGGAGCTAGGATCCTCCTCTTCCGGGTCTCCTACGCTGGTGCAGGGTCCCAAGGCTTTGGGTCATCCTCGACTGCTTTCCCAGGCCACAAACAGGGAGCTGAATGGGAAGTGGGGCCACCGGGACATGAACTGGTGCTCATATGGGATCCCAGTGTGTGTAAGCAGAGGACTTTAGCCTCTAAGCTACTGCACCGGGCCCTCATCTTTCCAAACTGAAATTCCTTAACAGCAAGTCCTTGTTCCTACTCCCCAACCTCTCCAGGCCTTTTCCCAAGCTCCATGATGCCTCCTGTAAGTGGTATCATACAGTATCTGTACAGGTCTTCTTGTGCCTGGCGTCTTTCACTTAGACTAATGTCCTCAAGGCTCACTCATGTGGTAGTCTGTGGCAGAATGTCCTTCCTTTTAAAGACTGAATGATATTCCATGGCATGTACATATCAAAGGTGTTTACTCATCCATATGCCAGGACTGCTTGGGTAGTTTTTGGACTGCTTTTGGCTACGGTGAATGCTGTTGCTACGACCTGGTGTCCAACTACCTGGTTCAAGTCTCTGCTTTTAATCCAGGCCATAGGATAATGTTACTTTGCATCTGTTGAGGAACCACTATCCTTGTTTCCACAGCATCTGCATCATTTTGCCTTCCCAGCAATGGTGAAGAAGGTTCACAACTCTGCCAACACTTTGGTCTCTGATCGTACAACAGCACGCCTTTCAGAGTGAAGGGGACACCATCTGTCATCTCACTGAGGACCTGGGCAGGAATTGGGGTACCCAGCGATAGCTACTGCGGTCAGTTGAGGTCTCACAGGGAGAACGCTGTTCCTGAGCCCTTCCCGGACCTGCCAGGGCTGGGATGCAGATGCCTTCAGTGCCAGGCTTTGTTGTAGGCACCTAATAAGCCTTCCAAGGTAGCCCAGACCTGCTTATAACCTACCTACCTAACTCGCCAGATATTTGAATTCCTCTTTCTTAACTCTAGTATCCCATTTAGGTGCTGGTTTGTCTTGGGCTGCTCCGTTTCCGATTCAGCTCCTGGCTGATGTGTTGGAAAAAAGCAGTGGAACATACCTCAAATGTTTGGGTCCTTGCTAGTCCGGCTTTAGCTTGGCCCAACCCTGGCTGTTGTGGCCATCTGGGGGAAGATACCCAGCATATAGAAAATCTCTTTCATTCTTTCTCTCTCTCGTCTGTAACTCTTTCAAATAAAAAATCATCTCTTAAAAGTTTATCTTTAAATTACACTTTTCCTTGTACTTTTAAAAATACCCTCATGTAAAGGTAGAAGAAAACTTCCCGAACTCTCTCCAAGTAACCAAAGAGGGAATGCTTTGGAAGCTCAAACACAACTCTGGATGCAGGATTTGTTAACAGTTGGCATCTCGAGTAATTAAGTCATTTTGAATGACTACCTTTTTGTTGTAATACTATCACTGTTGTGAATCTTATCACATTTAGTTATTAATAGAGAAAAAAATTCTCCAGTCATTAAACTGGGCTAAGGGTTCTGGGTGAGAGAGAAATAAGGTTCTTGACTTTACTCTTACCACTTCTCAAGGTAACAGCTACTCAAGTTCCTACTCCCAGATCTCTTCTTTTCAGCAATCATTGTGTTTAGTACAAATAAACAAATACTGTTAGACCTGGCACAATGGCTCAATTGTCTAATTCCCTTCTTGCAAGTGCTGGGATCCCATGTGGGTGCCAGTTCATGTCCCAGCTTCTCCAGCGCCCATCCAGCTTCCTGCTTGTGGCCTGGGAAAGCAGTGAGGACAGCCCAAAACCTTGGGACCCTGCACCCACATGGGAGACCAGGAAAGGCTCTTGGCTCCTGGCTTTGGATTGGCATAGCTCCGTGCCATTTGGGAAGTGAACTCACAGACAGAAGATCTTTCTATCTCTTTCTGAACTGCCTTTCCAATGAAAATAAATAAAATGTTAAAGATGTGCACTGTTTTTGATCAGCTTTTATTCAGTTTCTCCTTCCCCAAATAATCAAATGTACTGTAGAGTACATTTCCTTTCTGTAACTGGAACATGGGAAAATCAGATTCAGAAAAACAAATTCAGTTCTGAGGCGGAGCATCAGCCACTCTGCTGGGTGCTGCGCTCTGACAGACAGAATTCAGGAGCCACAGGGAATAGGCAGGGGTTAAACAGCTCCGCCAACAGTGATGAGTGGCAACAAGAGGCAGGCAGACCCCACTGCATGGGCTGATACAGTGGACTGGGAGACAAGATGTTCAAGCTGGGAGTAAAGTATGGGTAGGGATTAGGAGCTGGTAATCGGGGGCAAGGGTAAGAAACGCATGGGCCAAGGAAAAGTACTTCAACCAGAAAGAATAGCACAGGAAGGAGAAGGAAAAGCTCTTGTCTTGGGAGTCATGCAAGAAGAGTCGTGACCAAGTGGAGGCTCACAGGGACCCGAGGAGGCTAGTGGAGCTCGCCCTGTTGTAAGCTCCACCCAGACCCAGAGTTAGTGTTGTCCCTCTGGCCTGGAGCTGCATTTCACAGTGCTCATGCCCAGAGCAACTGTATGGGGGTAACATTCTGGCCACTTGGAAAGTGAAAGAACACTGAAAAAAATCATGAATTCTTAGGATACAGCATCATCTTGGCTCTCTTCTTTTCATCAAATGCATCTGTTTAAATCTGGGCACTACACTTGTGAAGCATTTGGCCTTCGAGGGCAGGCCAGGGAAGCTCAGCTGGACTCCTGACGCATGCCTCTGTGGATACAAGAGAGCCAGGTGAGACAGGCTCTATAAGCGAGCCCCGAGCAGCACCCATCCACTGGAGCAGAAAACAGCAGCTCCTTGCCCTGTGAGCAGCACTCAAGTCTGTTCCGTGAGCATGACCAACTGGAGTCTGTCCTGTTGTTAGGAGATTTGGAATGGGGAGAAGGGCAAGATTCTCAAGCAGCCAGGTCCTCTGTGCACAAAGCCATACCTGTGGTCCACACGCCTGGGTCCAGAGGCTCTACCCTTTGCTGTGTGCATCATCCTTGAGCAAATGACTCCATTTCTCAAGGCTTCAGTTTCCCTACATTTACAATGGAGATAATGACAGCTGCTCCTGAGGTCTGTCTGGGGATGAAACAGGATGGTAATGACAAGCCCAAGTATAGAGTCTAGGGGCACCAGCAAGCTACATTAAGAGGCTATGGGTAGGGGAGGTGTGCTGTGTGTAGGGGCTGACATGGGTTGGGACACTCATATCCCATCTTGGAGAGTCCCGAGTTGAAAATCTCCACTCCAGTTCTGATTCTAACTCTGCTAATGTGTACCCTGGAAAACAGCCGGTGGTGGATGAAGAAGTTGGTCTCTTCCATCCATATGGAAGACTCAGACTGAGTTCCAGGCTTTTCTGGCTCTGATCAGGCCCAGTTCTGGTTGTTGTGGGCATCTGGGGAGTGAATCGGAGGATGGAAGCTCTGTTTCTTTTTCTCCCTCTGTCTGTCTCTCAAAGAGATAGAGAAAAGTAGCCATGAGATAACACAATTCTGCAAAGACCACATGCCTTGCCAGAGAGGGAAGGGTTATAACCTGGCTCTGTGGTCATCTTCCAACAACAGCAAAGGCCCATGCCCACCCACAGTCTTTCTATTAAACAGCTCATGGCTGGGGCAATGACTCAGAGAAAACCTGGACCCTTTTCAGATGACTAACATGTTAATTCACCATGCTCACGTAGTGTCCATGGGTGTTTTTCTTGGCTCCTCCCAGCACCAGGATTAGCCAGCTGAATAAGCGCAACTGTCTCCATTTTAAGATGAGGCATTGTGGCCTAATGTGGCTCCCTGACTCATTGGCTGTGAACAGGGCAAACAGGGCCATAGAGAGGCCAAGCTGGGAGCTGCCAGGGCTTCAGACTCATGGCCAGGGCTGGACTTCATTTAGCATGGTCCAATTTGCCAGATAAGGGACAGTAAGCAGGTCAACAGGGCCTATGAAATGGATGAAAGTAGCCATGCACTCATCCTCTGCAAAGTAGCCAGCTGGTCTGCTTCAACAGGTAAGTGGACCAACCTGCAGTCATTGGGCACTGCGATGCTGGATGTGGCCTCTTCGGGATAAGAGGAACTGTGAGGAGAAGGTGGAGAGGAAATTCATGCTCAAGGCTGAGGAGAATTAGAGAAGCAGCATGGCTGAGGTGTTGGCTCAGAATACAGTGCTCAGATGGCTGTCCCCAAATATTAGGGACACAGATGGTTTCTGTGTCAGACTGCTGAGCAAGGGCAGAGGCGGGTGTCGTAGCCTGCAGGCCCATGGGAGGGTCTAGGGTGACTGCTGACCCGCCAGCCATGCCAAACTGCATGGAGAAGGAGCTGGACAGAGTTAGAAAGGTCAGGCTGCTCTGGGTGATTGGGGAGCATGTTAACCTTTCCACAGCAGCAGGGGAGCTCACCGCCGCCAGCTTATCCAGCGTGGCCAGCACTGGCCCAAGGCTGCCTCTGAGAGTGGCTCCCAGGAGGCGAGGCAGGGCAGGGAAGGCCTGGAGCCAGAGTCAGCAGCTGGAGGACTGCTTGGTCCAGCTGGCTCTGTGACTGAGTCCTGAGAGCCAAATGGCCCCGGGGTAGGACTGGTCCAGGGTGGGAAATGGGCGGGGTTGGAGGTACAGCCCCCAAAGATCTTCCAGCCAGAGAAACAAGACTCCGTGGGCTTTAGCCAGTTGTGCCCAACAAAAGGAAATTCCAAACCAAACAAAACTGCCTTGGCATCACAATTCAAATAAACTCCCATCAAAAGCAGCTAAGTAGTTTGGTTTTAACAAAACAAAGCAAAAATAATAATAAAAAGATGCAAAAAAAGCAAACCAAATCCACAATTCCCCAGTCTACCTGCTGGCCTTAAACCACCCAGCTGCTGTACACATCTCTCCATCTGTCCCTCCTCGTCCTACAGGCCCGGACAGAGGGAGACACAGGGGCTTTGGGTGCCTCAGGACACACGTGTGTGCTGCAAATGCAGCTCTTTGGAGTCTTCTGTGGCCTTCCCATCAAGCATGTTCTTTGTGGTCCTTGAGTTTCTTTCTGGTTCAGTTCCATTTCCCAAGAGCTGAGATGATAATGGTGGCCTCATTGCAGAATTACAAAGGGAGGGAGACCATGGGTTGTGATCTTTCCCAGGAATCAGCTGCAGCAGCCCGCTGATGAAGTTAACGCCCAGCCCCTTCTAGGCAGGAGAGCAAGTGCTTGATTTTAAGTAGAATCCAAAAAGACACAGGTGGACTTATGTGCATTTTTAAAAAGGAATAGGGCACACAGCATGACAAATACCAAGAAGTATGCGAATGACCCAATAGTTCTATCCCAGTTCCAGCTTGGAAATGCCACGTGTACTGGGTCCAGTAAAACCGTTCTGAAGTCTGAATCTAAGTAAACAGTTCAATTCTTTAAAAACATTAGACCTATAGCATACCATTTGTCCTTGATCAAGAAGGGACAACCCCAGGGAAGTGTGTGACCCTGCGACAAGGACTAGGTAAACAAATGATAATTTCTGGATCTCCTACCTCCTGCAGCCTTTGCTAGTGAAGAGCCTGAGATGATGAGCTGTGAGGAGACGAATGAGTACCACAGTCATCCCACAAGTGTGGGATGATGAAGGGTCCAAGTTAGCTGCTTCAAGGACTATCCTCCTTCTTGTATCAGGGATATACAAAGAGCCTGAAGGGTGTGGGCATGGTTTAGCTTTGTCATGGTCCCAGGCACCTAGCTAAGCGAGCAGGGGAAGGACAGGGGGTTGGTGTCTGAGCAGAAGTGCCCACCACAGAGCAGTAGGGCTGCCATCAGGGTTTTCTCTTTCCCTAGCAGAGAAGGTAGGGTTCCCAGCATTCTAACAGGGGAGGGAGAGGATGCTGGCTGTCCCACTGCTGACCTATCAGAAAAGCCGTTCTGGATCACATGGACACCTGCTCCAGGTGGAGCAGTCTTTGTCCACACACGGGGACCAGACACGTTTTGGACTTCTTTCTGGATTTTGGAATATTCATATTCACAGTCTGACGTCTTGGGGATGAGTCCGAGCCTAAATACTAAACCTATTTATGTTCCGTAAAAATCTTCTTGACATATTCGAAGATAATTTTACACAATATTCTAAAATAATTTAGTGAACAAAAAGGAACAGTATGGAGTGCCATCCTGGCACTCCAAAAGTCTTAGACTTTAGAGCATTTTGGGTTTTGCATTAGAGATACTCAACTGTATCCCCAGAGAAAGCTCCACTTATTTCTTGTTCTCATTCTGTTTAAAATTGTGGTAAAACACACGCCACAAACTTGGCCACTATAACCATTTTTCTGGGTACACTTAAAAAGCATTAAAGTACATTCACATGAAGTGTTCTCATTCTGTTTGAAGGGGTTCCAATGGATCCACGTCATCCCACACATTTCTGTAGGCATCCGGTGGCTGCGGTACTCAAAGGGTTAAAGTTTACTCACACCCAGAGACCCCTCCCACTATGTCCTCCTTGGGGGAGACACCCCCCCAAAAGGTCTTAACCATTTTATGGGGGTAATTAGTGGCTTTATGCAACTCTTACTGATGTACTCCAAAGACTGTAACTTGTTCCATGCTGCTCTCTATTGTTTAAAATACATGTTTGGGACCTTTTACGATGTGTATTATTTACCTGATAGAACTCAACGACTTCTCTGGAGCTATTCCATTTTATTGTGGAAATTAGTACTAGGGAGGCTTTTTAAAACTGAATTTAGACCTGACAGCCCGCGTGTCTGCTTGCATTGCTTATGTAGCTGAAGGCGCACACAGCCATCAAAGAGCCATGAAGGACACAAGTGGGGCCTCCCGCAGCAGCAGCTGGGCCAAGGGTCTCCATGCCTGCGTTTGGCTCACCTTCAGCCCCGCTGCAGAGGAGAGTTCCACAGAGGCCAGAGAGGAAGCTGTGTGATTTACATTCTTTGTCTTGTTTTAAAAGGCATTTAGTAAGCCTTTATTTGGCAGTCATTTCAACTTACTGCTTTGAGAGGCAAAGAGACAGAGACGGAGACAATGTCTGCCACTCACTGGTTCACTCTCCAGAAGCTGCACAAGGCTGAAGTCAGGAGCCTGGAACTCCGTCCGAGATGCCCACGTCGCAGGGACTCAGCTGCGTTAGCCACTGTCTGCCACTCCAGAACGTGCATTAGCAGGAAGCTGGGAGTGGACGTGGAGCTGGGACTGGAAACCCATGCACCTCTGATACAGGATGAGGGTCCCAGCAGCACCTTCCCCGCCTCTCCAAATGCTGCCCTGTTATTCAAAGTACCACCTAGTATTCAAGACAGAGCCAGCTGTTCCGTGTGCCTCCTGCAGCCTTGCCCACGCCTGCCACTCCTGCCTTTCTCTCTCCCCGGTCACCTGCTGTTCACTTCCAAATGCTAACTGAAACGCACTGCTCCCCTCCTCTGTGCCCCGGGAATGCCCCAGGGTCTCACTGGCGTCCCTTCTAACAACTTTGACTTCTTCATCACAGCACAGAGGTTGGTGGACATTCAGAGCAGAGCACGGTAAGCCATGTCAGGAGGGTAACATGCAGAAACGAGGAGGACAGGGTGAGAGGGAGCAGCCAGGAGTCACTGGTCTAACTCACCTAGTGCAAGAAACCTCTTTGCCGCACCATGCACTTCTCTGTGTTACTGTTCTTGCACGGGGTGCTGGCAACTTCTTGAACTTCTCTTTTGAGATTTTTCTTCCCCTGTTCTGATTTACTTCCCCTCATTATTCCATTTCCTGTCCTTCCTACCTGTGTGAGTTCCTAGCATTTCTTGCTTCTGCAATATCTTTACAAGCAGGCCTGCATACCTGCTCGAACTACAGAGCTGTGAGCTGTCTGTCAACCTCTGCCAGCTAAGGCCAACCACTACAATGACAGACAGCCAAAGTCCCAAGAAGTGGTTTCTCATTTTCTTTTAAAGGTTTATTTATTTTTACTGGAAAGTCAGGTATACAGAGGAGAAGAGACAGAGAGGAAGATCTTTTGTCCAATGATTCAGTCCCCAAGTGGCTGTGACGGCTGGAGCTGCACCAATCTGAAGCCAGGAGCATGGAGCCTCGCCCAGGTCTCCTACGCTGGTGCAGAGTCCCAAGGCTTTGGGCCAGCCCCCACTGTTTTCCCAGGCCACAAGCAGAGAGCAGGATGGGAAGCAGAGTGGCCAGGATTAGAACTGGCGCCCACATGGGATCCTGGCACATGCAAGGCAAGGACTTCAGCCGCTAGACTACTGTGCCAGGCCCCAGTTTCCAATTTTAAGCCCAAAGTTGCCAATACTTATGTACAAAGTACTGACTGAATTCCCTTCTTCATGTGCTCCTGGTTTGCTTCTATTCTACAAGTGGCTAATTATACTGCCTCGTTGCCAATTACTATGTTATGTGCTAACGACACAAAGCTATCCAAGCCAATGCAATGGTAGGCTGCAATGTGTGGCCCATGTTGTCTCTGCTGTCATCTGAGGATGAATGCAGAACCATACTGGCATCTAGTCTTAGCTTTGCTAATGTGTGGCCTTGCAGCTGTAGGTGAGTCTCTTCACTTGCGCAAGACTCAGTTTTCCCATCTGTAAAGTGGGTGTTGCCTATTTACTAGGAATTACGAGGATAAGAAGTTAACAGTGAACACACTAATATCTAATAGCTGCAGGTTTCCCCCTTTTTTTAAAAAAAATTCACATGGTACACCATAAAGATTATTACTGCACATATTATAAGGAGCCCTATGCTTTGGAGAGAATGTGGGACCCAAAGCAGGGTTGATGCAGACCTGTCAGCACGCTACCTTCACAGCTTCCAAGTTGGAAGTGTACCTTTCTGGAAGGTGCCCCTATCTCTAACCCTTCAGGAAGAACCCCACTGTTAGTAGTCCCTGGCAACTGTGATTTTCATTTCTGGAAAGCTGCCCTTCACACTGGTTGACCGATCCCAACATGAGTGGCTGAAGCTGGCTGCGTGAACATGAGGTCAGGAAGCCAAAGCCACATGCAGTCCCGACTTTGTCAGGCAAGTGTCCCCTGTGTTCGTCACCTTGCCGTGCAGCCACATGCAGTCCTGCCTCGGGTCACAGTTCTCTATCTCCACAGAGATAAATCTCCCTTAATTTTAGGCTCCTCTCCATGTGCCTGTCTAATAATACTCTCTGAACACGGAAACAGGGTACTCGATGCATGAGATTTGAGAAAAAAACCAATGTTTAGGCCAGAGAAGGCTCTTTGCCATGCCAAGGCGACACCCCATTAGGCAGGGGAAGCCATGAGTGCAGGCACAGGGCTGCCTCTCCTGCTGCACCCCCGCTTCCAGCAAGGACCCCACGGTGGCCTGCGGGATGCTGTCAGTCAGTACCTGAAGAATCGATGAACACATCAATTGGCAGTTGTCTGGATCTCAACAGCAACGCATCTCGGGCCCGTGCTATTGCCAGATGGGCCAGCAGGTTACAGTCGGGCAATGCATCTCTGAGACTATAAAAATGTGGCCATGGCTGGAGCTGCAGGGTGACATCTCAGAGGGTGATTACACGCGTGATTTAACCGCATGGCCATCCATGCCCTCCAAGTGTCATCGCTTCAACAAGTCTGTTCACACCGGCTTTCTTGCTCTTCCCCCGCTGTGCCACCCACCGGATGTCCTGTTCTCCCCTCACCCGACGTCCTGTTTACTCCGGTCTTTTTTTTTTATCAAGAACAATTTTCTCCAGTCACATGTGATTTATTCATACAAAATTATGCACCATTTTTATATAATCCAAGTTCCTACAAATGATGCTCACGGCTTCACAGAAAATATTAATTCCTGATCTGCTGCTATAAAGCATGCCTGCTCACGGTGCAGCGGCTCTGTCTTGGAGACAGATGGAAGCAGTCCAAGGGTGTGATTAACTTCTTAGTCTCGGCAATTTCCGAGTGCTCCTCTGGCCCTAGATTTCAAGATTGACCTCCAGTTTCTCTGCAAATGCACAGTCGCTCAGCTTGATAAATCGCTCGCACCCCTGTTCTGATCATCGTTATCTGCTATTTACTACCGAGGAGGGGAAGTTCATCGTATTTGAGCACTTGGTATGCTGCACACAGAGCCGACCCTCTCCCTCGTGGCACTTTGCATATTTTCCATATTGCCAGCGATGTGGTCGCTTCTGCTGTGCCGCACAGGGTTCACACCAAAGACACATCTTTAGAAACGAGCCTCGAGCTCGTGAGTCCCTCCTCTCCCTCCTGGTCTGGCATACAATGACCCTAAGAGGAAACAACGCCACGCTGTCCACAGGACTCTAAGGGGTGGATAATTCAGGAGTACAGTGTCCCCTTGCTTACTGCAGTTTTCTGGTAACTGCTTGTTCACCTGACTGGGAATTTTGTCACCTCCTCATCTCTCTGGTCACATCCTTTTCCCATTTCTTCTAGGAAGACAGAACACAAGCACTAGCTGCCTGCCATCCAATCCACCAACTCCGGCCTTTAAACAAAACAGCTCTGTCCTTGTATGAACATCCCTGTGTTCCTGGGATGTTAAAGCTGAGGCCACAGACGAAAGGAGAACCAGCCCATGGCTGAGCAAACGTATCAGACACAGAGGTGCGGGAGGAGAGGATAGGAGCCCACAGTGGCAGGGGCCAGAAGCAAAGCGGGCTTTTCAGGCCGATTCCAGAATTCAGGAAGTCCATTCTGAGACCTGAAAGGTGCCTTTCCCCCTAGGACAAAAATCAAAGTGCTGCCTAATCACTGTGGGACTTTACATGATGAGATATCAACAGACTGGAGACAAAGGCAGTTCAGGAAACAGAATTCTTTTGTATAATACCAAGACTGAGCAGCCTGGGAAGGCCACGGCCTGTGGGAGCTCCTCACTCAGTTCTGTTCCCACCCTGAGGTTTCTCTGAGAGGCAGAGTACCATGAGAGCCACGTAGTAGGGTGACCCTGAGTCATCGAGTTCCCCTTTCTGGAAAGAGCTGGGCAAAAAGAACTCAGCAGAAAATGACATGGGTCACTTGATAAGTGAGTATTTTGTAAACAGACAAACACCTACTGGGGCAGGTGTTCGGTGCGGTGATGAACTTGCCTCTTGAGATGCCTGCATCCTGGATCACAGGCCCAGGGCGGACGGTTCAGCTCCCCCCGATCCAGCCTCCCACTATGGCACACTTCAGGAAGCACCAGCTGCTCACTCATGAGACATGGAATGAATTCCAGGCCCTTGCCCTCCAGCCGGGCCTGGCCCCAGCTGCCGCAAGCTTTTGGGTAGTGACTCGGTGGATGGGAAATAATCTGTTTCTCTCTCTGCCTTTCAAATAAATAAATGCATAAGTCACATTACATCCCTTAATTAAAAAAAAAAGATTTATTTCTTTTTTATTGGAAATGCAGATTTAGAGAAAGAAGGAAAGACAGAAAGAAAGACCTTCCATCCACTGATTCACTTCCCAAGCAGCCACGATGGCTGGAGCTGAGTCACTCCGAAGTCAGGAGCTAGGAGCTTTCCCCGGGTCTCCCACACGGGTGTAGGGTCCCAAGGTTTTGGCCATCCTCGACTGCTTTCCCAGGCCATAAACAGGGAGCTGGATGGGAAGTGGAGCAGCTGGGACACGAACCAGTACCTATATGGGATTCTGGCATATACACATGAAAATTAATTCAGTAGATGTTTTTAGTTGATATTTTAAAGTAAATCTTAAAATTGCAGTGCCTGGGGCCAGCATGGTGGCGTAGTAAGCTAATCTTCTCCGTGATGCCAGAATGCCACACAGGTGCCAGATCAGGTCCCAGCTGCTCCACTTTCCATCCAGCTTACGGCCTGGGAAGGCAGTGGAGGCTGGTTCAAGTCGTAGCAAGATCCCTGCAATCCATGTGGGAGACCTGGAAGAAGTTCCTGGTTCCCAGCTTTGGATCGGCTCA
Organism: Ochotona princeps; assembly: GCF_030435755.1. NCBI lineage: Eukaryota > Metazoa > Chordata > Mammalia > Lagomorpha > Ochotonidae > Ochotona > Ochotona princeps. The sequence goes on along the minus strand of NC_080839.1, from coordinate 9,737,521 downwards.
GCTCCAGCCATTGCAGACATTAGTTGAGGGGAAAAGGGGACGCAAGACCTTCTCCGGATCTCTTCTCTCTCTGTAAAATCTGCCTTTCCAGTAAAAAGAAATTTAAAAAATATTTTACAAACTTCAGTGCCAATTTATTACAAATACTGTCATTTATGGAAATAACTTCCATGTCCTTGAACAGGGAGAAAACTTGAACAGAAAAGTATTAAGAAGCTAGCCCTACAAAGACGTACCACTAGGACAGTAGCAGAAGACAACTAACTGATCACTTTAAAATGATAGTAAGTTCGCCCAACCTTAAACAGGTGGTTGTACTGGTAGGGATGGGCAATTATTTCTAAGGAGAGGGAACTTCACAGGCTGGGCAGAGGCAGTGGGCACCTCTGCTTCTGGGTACAGAGTAAGGCTGATAAGTGGTTTGGGTGAGAATAGCAAAAGGATGCCAGGCCAGGGGCACAGCCATCATTAACACCCACACACATCTTCAAGCCCTGTGTCTTTAGGGAAGAAGCCTTTAAACGCATGGGTCCCGTTTCCGAGGAAATGTCTCCGCATTTGCAACCGTGTCTTCAAAGGGAGTCCCCCTTTCCTTAAATAGGTTTTGGTTCACTTCCCCAAAGGTCACTGTGACATTTCGTGTACATCTATGTAGCTTTATTGAAATGTGATTTATATACTATAAAGTTCACTCATTTAAAAGGTGTCATTCAATGCTTTTTAGCATATTAAAAGGGCTGTGCAACCTCTACCACCATCTTGTTTGACCACATTTTCATTATCCCTGGAAAGAACTGTTGGACCTGTTAGCAACACCAAACTATTGTACACTGAGGCTTTCCCTTGCATCACCATGCATGTGGTTGAAGGAGTCGCTTGCTCAAGAGAAATCAAAGCGAGAAAGAGAAATGTGCTTGGGAAGGAAATTATTGTGTCAGGTTTTCAACAACTTTTGATCTGGAGTCTCTCCTCTTTCTACCAACAGACTCAGAAGTGGTAAGTCATCAGCTCTCATGAAAACCCCAGTAGCAGTTCCAGACAGTCGTGTGCTAGCTGCTCTTTGAACACACAGGCTGTGTGGTTGTCATGGGGGAGGGTTTTCAACTGAAATAAAACCACTCAGGCTCAGCCTACTGCCATGTGCACCAAGTAACTCACCCAAGTGACAGGGTGTACCTTGAAGGAGCAGTAAACTGAGCTGGTTTACACAGCCAATTCTTGCTCATTCCACAGAAAGAAGCGAGGCAAGGAACGCGGGCTGCATGTTCAGTCAGCGAGGGGAGGACCTGCCAGTGCTGCTGCTTTCCCATGGCAACTTGCTGAGATAAATGTCTAGCTCCTGATGGGGTGTGTGCCTGTACACACACACACACACAATTAGTAAGGGTGGGAGAGCCAAACCACCCAACCAAACCACTGGGTCTGGTCTGTTCTAGAAAGTCACTTCACGCATACACCTCCGCTCGATAACCTTTCTGCAATCTTTCAAGGCCAAGTAGGATGTGCATTACAGTGTGGGCATCTTCCTAGAGAGAGCTTACACCTCATGTAACTCCACAGCACCAGCCCACGCAAGCAGGGACAGCTCAGGTACAGAGAATCTCATAAAAGACTCGACAGCACCTGGTGACAGGACAGGGAAACGGTGTGCAGGAAACATCTCAAAATAAACGAAGCACTTATATCTGAAAACACAAGCTGAACTCTACTACGAGTTCCCAAGTTCAGAATTTACTACGCCTTTCAAGCGTTCCCCCGAAGTTTCTTGTCTCTTGTTTCATTGTACAACAAGGGATTCTTCATACTTTATATGAAATACAACAAGGCGATTTTTGCAGCAATAAACTCCACACATGCATGACAAATCCAAGCATGCAAAATGTTTAACATCCCAGTTCACAGACACTTTAGGGACAAAATCCGATTATGAATTATATGCCACAATAAATAGGGCTCAATGTTTCATAAAGCAATTTATAGTTCATAAAAATGACAAAATGTACCTGTCAGACAGAGCGCGGAGAGCTGTTCTCTGGGCTGCCTGCTGGAAGAAAGGGCAAAGATGTTTACTTAATATTCTGACTTTTAAATTATGTGCTCAATCAACACTTTGAAAAAAAATCTGTATTACACACATTTTTGTCATGTGGCCAAATTTTAAGTGACTGGCAACAGTGGAGAGTCCTGTCCCATGGCGAGATGAACATTCCAGAAGCCTTCATCAGGGAAACTACGCGCACTTGCCACAAGGGGGCGAGCTTGGGGCGGCGCCAAGACCTCCACTAAGGTGAGGTTGGATGGGCTCAAGAAACCCGCCAAGGACCAGAGGAGTTATTTTAACTTCCTGAATCATTTGCCCATTCTTATCTTTCTTGTAAGAAAGAAATATGTTTCTTTTCCATTGAAGCTGTCTCTTTTGACCAAGTTTTCATCTTCATGGAAAACGTCTCCAAGGCTGGAGACTGGAATGTTGACCCGAAATCTCGTACCGGGGGATGAAAAACTGGTGGGGTGGGGGGTTGGGGTGGGGACAGGGAGGTTAGTAATGACCTGTGGCAATTAAAAAAAAAATCTAGAGATCCACATTAAAATATTTATGGATCTGCTTCAAAACAAAACAGCAGTGGGGAGGGAAGAGGGGGAAGGCAACGCCCTGGGCTGGTGACTTTGGCTGTTCCTTGGCTAGACTGGGGGAGTCTGTATCCTTCTGGCCATTTCTGCATATGAAGTGGACAACACTTTCATTTTGCATCGGTTTTGGCTTTTGGATGCTTCAGTTGCTTTTTTTTTAATTGGAAAGTTAAATATACAGAGAGGAGAGACAGAGAGGAAGATCTTCCATCTGATGATTCACTCCCCAAGCAGCTGCAATGGCCAGAGATGCGCTGATCCAAAACCATGAGCCTGGAATCTCTTCTGGGTCTCCCACACGAGGACAGGGTCCCAAGGCTTTGGGCCGTCCTCAACTGCTTTCCCAGGCCACAAGCAGGGAGCTAGATGGGAAGCAGGGATGCAGACACATGAACCAGTGCCCATATGGGATCCTGGCTTGTGCAAGGCGACAACCTTAGCCACTAGGCTATGGTGCTGGGTCTGTTTTTTTTAAATAATCCACATTTTCCTTGAATTTAAAGGAGACCCCTTTTGCACATTCATTGACATTTTTCATGATGAGCAATGAAGACTGTTTCGTTCTTTCATGTTCTGTGGCCTGTTCAGTCTGCCTTCATCCAGTGCCCTATGTGGCTAAGGAAGGTGAAGGGCACGCTGAGGACCACGGCCTCCTCGGGATGCCCCACGGACGCATGTGACCCACGTGCCCTGGGCATGAACTGCCCTTCCATTTGCTGCTCCCCCAGAACTGACACACTTGCCATGCTGCTGCCTCCTCACACTGAGATAACAGGTACAACAGACTCTTCAGATGAGAAAAAAGGGACGCCTCAGAACCGTTCCTCCTGTTACGGAAACAAAACACCCACTGGCTAACAGTCCCATGTGCTTGAACTGGTTACTGCCACAGTGACCAACTTCCTGCCATGAGGAGATGAGTGTGCTGGGCGCCAAGAAAGACAAGAACAAAAGCAGAGGATCAGTGTCCTGCAGGACTGCAGCCCCTGGGCGAGAAGTCACACCGCAGGTACCACCCGAAAGACAAGCGGGAGGACAGGGCCAGCATGGAACAGGTGTAAGTGCGACCAAGTGGCTGGGAAAGACTACCAGTTCCTCCCTCGGTGCCTGGAACTGTCAGGGGTGCTGAACCAAAGGGCAAAGCAACCAGTCAATCAGGGAATCCTTTCCAGTGAATTCTTCTTTTTTTTTTTTTTTAAAGATTTACTTATTTTTATTACAAAGTCAGATATACAGAGAGGAGGAGAGACAGAGAGGAAGATCTTCTGTCTGATTCACTCCCCAGGTGACTGCAACGGCCGGTGCTGTGCCGATCAGAAACCGGGAACCTGGAACTTCTTCCGGGTCTCCCACGCGGGTGCAGGGTCCCAAAGCTTTGGCCCGTCCTCGACTGCTTTCCCAGGCCACAAGTAGGGAGCTGGATGGGAAGTGGAGCCGCCGGGATTAGAACCGGTGCCCATATGGGATCCCGGTGCGTTCAAGGCGAGGACTTTGACTGCTAGACCACGCTGCTGGGCCTCCCAGTGAATTCTAAAAGCAAGGAAAGATGTGGCCAGGAAAGATAAGGAATGGAGTACTGCACTAGAAGGCCAGGGAAAGGGCCTGTGTCCCAGCTTATTTAAAATAAACAGAGTACTTATCTAAAAGAGTTACAGAGAGGGGTGAGAGAAAGCAAGCTGAGCGTGAGCTCCTGGATGGTCAGGAAGGTGGGGCCTGGCCAGGTCAAAGCTTCCCACGTGAATGGCAGGGGCTCAAGCACTTGGGCCATCTTCCACTGCTTTTCCAGGTGTGTTAGCAGGGAGCAGGACTGGAAGTGGAGCAGCTGGGACCTAACTCAGTGGCTGTACGGTATGCTCATGTTGTAGACAGTGGCTAATCTGCCGTGCCACAACACTGGTCTTGTCCCAGCTTCCAGTAGTTCTCACCTGGGGCATCCCTGCTTTCCAACACGGGAGTGACTGAGGTTGAGTGATGGTGTTCAGACAAGCTCCTCGTGTGAGAGGGATGGCTCTTTGTTTTTAGTGCCCAGGGATACCAAAGCCTTTCAAAGAGCAAGCGGGTTCCTTGCACAATGAGGAACTGTCCCTCTTTAAAAAGACAAAATGCTGGCAGAGACACACCACTGGGAAATGAAAGGCAGACGCGAAAGATGGGCGTAGAAAGAAAACACGTGCTTGGGGGTCTGGCAAAGACATGGAGAACGAACCAAAAAGAGGGACTTAGATCAGTTTCTGTGGACAAAACAGCAACTTTGATCTGAAAAAAAAAAAAAAAACAACAAGAACAAAATCCCACTGGATCTGATGAGCTCAGAACTGAGGGACCGATCCCATCCAGGTGTTTGGGTTCCTGAGTGTGACTCTCGACAAACATCCCCATTTTCAAACTGCCCTTAACCTCTCTGATGGGATGCTGGAAGATCCATCAGGCCCACAGCGTGTGGCATGGAAACACTGAGCCTGAATTTGAAAATCCACGCAGGCAGCATAATGGCAGGGGGTGCCCAGCAGCTGCCAGAAGGCCACCCCGTTCTCGGAGCTGTCTCCGCCAGGCTGCTTTTCTCACCCAGCAAGGCAGGGCTCCCTCCTGGCAGCTACACAGGAACATGGACTCCACTCTCTCCTCCCGACTCCCTGGGTGCCTGAGTCCACACGAAGGACTTTGAACTCCCCAAGAGCAAAGGCAGAATGTATTATGAGAAGAAGCTCTTCACATCAAGCCAGCAGTGGGGCTCACAAGTGCCCAGCTCCTCCTGGTATGACGGCAATCACCCGGGGATGGGACTCCACATGCAGCGCTGAAGACTCTGCTGGCGCATGCGCATTCCCCCAGAGCTGCGGCGATAGATCCCGCCTGTCAACACTGAGCAGTCTCTTGACTCTTCCTCTCCTGCCTCGTGTACCTCCTGCTGGTTTTTATGATAGGGAAAAAGAGCATGTTGATGTACAGCCTGTAAGGATATGATTTAAAAAGCAATAGCAAAGCAAAGCAAACACACACACACACACACACACACACACACACACACACGAACTTGCTGCTGGACCACAACGAGTGCCTACAAATGGATGCCCCCGGGGAGTGGTGCCTGCCGAGAGCAAGTCCACTGGATAGAAGCCAGTGGGGTCCTCAAACACAGGGAGCTTCAAAAAGTCCACAGAAAAGGGGCTTTTAAAGATAAATCTATGTTTTAAAAATAAAGGGTTGTTTTTATTTATTTTCACTATTTCTTGAAAGAAAGATGGAGACAGAAAGAATGAGACAGAGAGGCAGAGGCAAGAAAGATTTTCTATTTGCTGGCTTACACTCTTCAAATGCCCCGTCCATCCCATGTGGTAGATCCAAATGGGGGTGGGTGACCTCAGAGTTCTAGGTCTCCGAAGGCACTCCATTTCCCCGTGGTCTCCTTGGCAGTGGGATGTAGTCCTCGGTGCTCGTACTGATAGTCCTTGGTGAGGCTCTGGGAGTCTTCAGGGTTGGGATAAAAGCCTCCTCCTGTCCACCTGCTCCACTCTGGGGACCCCTCCCTGCTCTATGCGCATGGCCTCCTATTAAGAGGTTGTTAGGATTACTCCTGATTCCCCCATTTGCCTTTGTAGGTTTGCTATTGTCTAATGCTAATTCGAGTCTGTTGTCTATGAGTTACCAGTTATGATCCTGATAGGTTATATTTCCCGTCTTCCTCACACCTTCTAGGGTGATGTAAGATTTCTCTGCTCTCCCTCCCCATTTCCAAGTATCATAGGGCCTTACAAGTACATTAGGTTTTACAATTCTTTGATGTAGATCATAAGCAATCTGCCTCATATCACTGGTTACTTCACAATATCTTACTGCATGAGATACAGGCTGTTTGGGGTTGAGATAATATTACTGTTTTTCGGATTGACATCATTTCATAACAGCCACATCAATCACAATAACAACAACAACAACATCAACAACAAATTGTAGCACCCTGCTAAAATAATGTGCCACTGAGTAAGCAACACATGCTTAACTAAAAGGAAACACAGAAGTCTTTTGGGAAATGTGATGCCATCGTATACTTCATGAGCACTTGATGAATTCTACTAGAGGATAGAGATTATTTGGAAGCAAACAAACTGACATAAAAACATCAAAACATATGAGATACAGCCAAAAGAGCAAACAGACAGTCACCGAAAAAAAAAGTGACCTCAACGGCCAGTGCTGTGCCAATCTGATGCCAGGAACCTCCTCCAGGTCTCCCACACAGGTACAGGGTCCCAAGGCTTTGGGCCGTCCTCGACTGCTTTCCCAGGCCACAAGCATGGAACTGGATGGGGAGTGGAGTTGCTGGAATTAGAACTGGTGCCATATGGGATCCCCCAGAGCATTCAAGGCAAGGACTTTGGCTGCTAGGCCACCGCGCAGGGTCCGCACCCCTATTTTTTGAATGCCTGATTTGATTGTGCTATTCAGTTTGCAGTTACTCTACATTATTAAAAACTTTACAGAAGATGACTGAGCATCCACTAAGAAAGGAGATAGGAATCTGTTAAATATTTTAAATTATTCCTAGAAGGGAATTAAAAAAATCCTACAGCATTCGATTAAAAATTACATGTTATACAACAAAGTAAAGACCACCAGAATTACTTCATTACCTTCTCCCTCAAAACACACCCTTCAGTTTTTGCACAGTATTTTACTATACTGCTGGAAAATAATAAAAGGAATAAACATTGGAACTAAATAGCGGAGAAAAAAATTACCTAGGTGACTCATGGTTGAAATCTGAGAACTAGATGGATTACCCAATTTCATTCCTTCCAGAGCTATGCGTTATAGCAACCATATTTTTTCTCTTTCTGAATCTCTCAACATCTCATAGCTCTCTTTCCCCTCAAATCTTAGCAAAACCATTGAGAGGGTTAACAGGACGCTTCGCTGATCTTCCCAGAGTTCATTATTCATTCATGAATGACTCTGAAACACAACTCCATGAGACAAAATGGGTTTTCTGCCAGAAATGGTCATTTCCTAGGTTCTACTTGAGAGATGACATCTTTTCTCTGTCTTTATTGTAGCAAGCGTGGTGCTTGGGAACATAATCAGTAGATATTCAGGTCTCATTGTATGTTCAATGAATTACAAGTCACAATCTGTTATTGAAAGGAAGTCAAAAAAGGAAATTAAATGCCCTTAGTGTAATTGGGCTGAACACTGCACAAGTTCATGGAGACTGGAGTGAGGAGGCAAGCAAAGAGAAGAGGCACACACACCCAAGTGCCCCAGCATGCTTCCATTTCTAACTGGGCAGAAACAGAACTAGCAATGGCACAGGTCTGTAATCAACATAAAACACCTACTGTATGCAGGTCCCAGACTCTGCCTGGTGACAGCCAAAACAGAACTATCATGCCTGGAGTCTGGACAGAAGGCAGACAAGAAAAGGTATGCGCACGCGCGCACACACACACACACACACACACACACACACATCATTTGAGATGTTACAAGCAGTACAGCTGAAAAAGGGCACTGCAGGCTAAAGAGCAAGCTCTCATTTGGAATGAACAGTCAAGACAGACTCACTTAGCAAAGAGAAACAAGGCTGAGACTTGAAGGAGAAGAGGGGTCATAAGAGCAGGGAAGAGGGGGAAGGGGAAGGAAGGGCAGCGAAAACAATTTGAGAGCAAAGTCTGGAAGTCAACTTACAACCTGGTTCAGCTGGTGATCTCTAAGAGGTCACTGTGGTGTGACTTTGAGGGTCATGGGCTTTGAGGGGACAAGTGAGGGACTGTGGCTATTTTCCACAGGGCAACAGACAGTACTTGAAGGTTTAGGGAAGCTGGGTGCAGCATGCACGGGACATGCGTTTCTGTTTGTTGCTAACTTGCTGAGACCCTACAATAACTTTCATAAAGAGTAGAAAGTGAGGGATATGGCTTCCATTTTGCAGTGGGCACTCCAGCTTCTGCACAGGGAATGGATCTGGTTGAGAAGGTATAGAATTTAAAGTGATGCCAGTAAATTCAGGCAGAGAAAGGCATAGAGTAGCCAAGGTGAGAGTCAGTGCTTTATTTTTTAGGCCAGGTTGAAGAAATTGGTGATTGACTGGATGTGGCAGGCAGAGGGTAGGTTTCTGGATTGAATGTTAGGTTTCTGGCTTGAACCTCTGGCATGGATGGTCATTGCTGGAGATGTTCAAGACTGGTGGTATAGGACAGGCAGGAAAAGTGGATTCGTTTTGGCTGTGTGGAATTCTAGTTGCCTACAGGATGGCCCAATGGGTATGTTCAGCAGACAGGTGGACACATGAGACTGAAACTGTTGCACGTCAATGGAGCACTGCCCCCACTCCCCATTCCTAATAGCAGTCATGCAAAGGATGGGATGCACATTAGATGATCATTCCAAGGAAATTTAAGATTCAACTGGGTGGAATACAACTTTTTGTTTTCAATCCCCATGTTGATAACCACCATTAACTGGGTGTTGTTAGCAATCACTGCTACAGGAGGTATCTACCTACCATTATCAAGAGACTGTTACCCTCAGCCAATGTACTGAATATCCCTCATCCACTGAGCAGCTCAGGAAGACTAGCTCACCCCCACCTCATTATCTTAGAGCTGCACAGCACCAGCCTGGGGCAAAGCTCAAAGGCCCAAATTCAACGTGTGGTTTGTACTGAATAGAGTACTACTTATCCACCACAGCCAAGTGGAAAGCTCTGAACTACCACGTTGCTGGAGACCACCTGTGCTTAAATAAACACCATGACACCTAGTCTTCGTTCACTTCTTCAATGAGGTATGCCATGAAATTCAGATCCGGGCCCGGCGGCGTGGCCTAGCGGCTAAGGTCCTCGCCTTGAACACCCCAGGATCCCATATGGGCGCCGGTTCTAATCCCAGCAGCTCCACTTCCCATCCAGCTCCCTACTTGTGGCCTGGGAAAGCAGTCGAGGACGGCCCAAAGCTTTGGGACCCTGCACCCGCGTGGGAGACCTGGAAGAGGTTCCAGGTTCCCGGCTTCAGATCAGCACAGCACCGGCCGTTGCGGCTCACTTGGGGAGTGAATCATCGGACGGAAGATCTTCCTCTCTGTCTCTCCTCTCTGTATATCCGGCTTTCCAATAAAAATGAATAAATCTTAAAAAAAAAAAAGAAATTCAGATCCAATCACACACTCTTCTGGGTAAAGATCTTACTTTTTTCTTGCACTTCTTTTCCCAAGCTGAACTGCTGTATTTATGATTTTACTTCATTGTTCAATTTTCCCCTGCATACTTTCTTCACTGTTTTTTTTTTTTAACTGTCTTCACTGTTTCTTATTTTAGTTTCAGGTGATGGATCTTCTTTTTAATGTGATGTGCTGCCATATAGTAGTGTTTTTTAACCCATGTGGGAATATTTGCAGGACAAAGGAAACACTCCGATTTCTCTATTTTCTTCCTTGGTAATAAAGACTTGGCATCTTCAGAATTCTAGAAATGCTGTTTAGAAAGCATTGCACTGAGTACATTTCGACCTCATCTTGTTCTCCACAGGGCTTGGGCAGAGCCGAGGATGAGGACACAGCTTCTCATCCAACAAAAAACATTTGTGAGAGTGACAGGGGAGCTCTCGTAGGGAACCAGAGACAAGAGGAAAACAGCTGGCTTCCCTGGGCATCCTGGGTTGCCCTAACAAAGACAACTCTGTACAAACACAGATGCCGTTCACCTGCAGCTCTGCTCTGCTCCAAATCGAGACTGTGGAGGAATCTGCCATCGCAAATGGAGTCAGGATAAAGGAGGAGGCAGGGTGGGGGCAACATGAGCATGTGTCCCAGGGGCTTCCCCCACAGGGACTCCTCTCAGAGCGCCGAGAGGGATACATGGCACTCTAATGGCAGGCTGTGGCATCTGCCGAGAAGGCTGCATTACAGAGCAGAGAGAGGGGGGCCCCATGGGGCTGTGCAAGAGGGACTGTTTACTGATCCTTGCTGGACAGGTAATAAAGTTGCCAGTCTTCACTCTTCCATTTTAAACTTAACTGCTGCATTCTCCTAAAGAATAGGTTTATAGAAGTTTCAGTGATGATGGGCTTTGTATCCATGCTCACACAATTTTTGAGTTGCTCTGGGATGAATGATGGGAGTTACACAAATAACAACAGGTAACTTCTAGCTGAAGGCCTTTCGGTGTCAGACCTCACCTTCACTGTAGGCACATGATACAAGATGGTGGTGGTATGCACATGTTGGGGTGGGGGAGGTTGATTTTAATTCTGGACTCCCTCATCTTTATGATTACTTCCAGTGACCTAAGTAGCAAATGCTCATTGCAGAAAAAAAAGGTAGCACATTTAATAAGTGATAAACAGACCTCCAAACAATCAAAACATTAACTACCTCTATCTTGCAACTGCCATGAGAGCAGTGTGGTGTGAACCTCTAGGTTACACGCACAATGACTAGATCAGGGCAGTTTTGGGTCCAGTCTGAGCACGGTATTGCACCCGAAAAGAACACAACTATACCACGCAAAAAAAGTACTGAAAAATAACTGAAGTATCAATGGTTCTTTGACAAGAGAGGGCTGGGAGAATCGGATGCTACAAGCCTCCCTCAGAGCCTGTATTGCTTCTCTGTGTCTGTCAAGCCCTTCCCCAAGTGTGCCCTGGTCTTTCTTCTTTATGCCTCTGCCTGTCTTCCTCTTGCTCTCCCCTAAACTCCAGACCACCCTCATGGCTTCCTTCTCCTTCTCCCATTAACACTAGTGTCCTCACTATTCTCATGTAAATCAACACTCTCAACTTCTGTACTCCTTTCCTTCTAAGAGTCCCAGCAGAGCCAATGAAGAATCTCCATATAGGAATGGGGGGAGATGTTAAAATGTATACTTTATTACTTTTGCATTGACATTTATATTTCTATAAAATCTTTCACATGAATCTACTTTAACTTTTTGTCTGATTATATCAAGAAGTTGAAACAGTAGTTGAGTAAGCTTACCTTTTTTACGTAATATGTGTCATAATTACAAACCCTTCCTGGAAGTACTTTGAGCTTTATATTTACTGAATATACTTGTAGGACAGAGAAATATATATATATATATATATATATATATATACACACACACACACACACACACACACACACACATACATATATGGTCCTTGACAGGTAGTTAAGACGAGCCTCAGCATGAACTGAGGTAAAAACAACCCGACTCTCATGTGGCTACAAATTGCATCGACGACACAGTTCATTTTGAATGCTGGAACAACTAGATGTTGGAGCCTGGCCCCCAAACCTGGTCCTGATTACTGCCTCAACTCCTGTTTATATAATTCTACACAATTTTGGCAGCATACAAGAGCACATACCAAGGAGCTGGCTTTTACGCGTCTCCTGGGATATGAATGTCACGCTGACTGGACGAACTCTGGCCACAAATCCCAGACAAGCACAATGACTCTATTTATTCGGACTTGGCCGTCTGAATGCAGATCGACTCTGCGGGTAATAAATTTTCACAGGCCGAGAACTTGAGCATCAACCCAGCTGATCCTGAGAAGAAAAACACACCCAGGGAAGGCAGCCGGACTGCAAAGGGCCCCTGTGTCTCCACTCCACATCTGTCTATCATTCATCTAATTCATTTGGTCACAAAAGGACATGCACTGTCAAGGGTTTCTTGTAAAAGCTCAGCCTTTGGTCATAGGAGAAAAAGAAAAAGAGGTCCCCAGTACCATGGGTAATCTACTTTCAAGAGTACACCCTGAACCGATGTTGAGTCATCGGGGCGTCCACGGACAACAGCAGAGAATCCAGATGGGAATGCTTCTTATCTAAGCCTGCTGTGAGCTGCCAAGGGAAACGGAGAGGGTTGCAGTTCAGGGTGCGGCACTGCCACTTCACCTACAATCTTGACATCTTGGTGGAGGGGTTTAGATTCTGAGAGAGATGATTATTACTCTGCAAATAATTGGCTCCTCAACTTGCAGATTTATGTCAACGACCTAAATATCTATTAGATTAATTGTATGCTCTCCAAGTATTGATTGGGGACTAAAAGGTAACTTTTTTTCCTCATTGTGTGAAAAGTAAATGATGCCAACAGTGAGATTTCTTTCTAAAGATTATATCTGATGATCGCTGCCCATAAAATTAAAAGTGTCCTTTTGAGTGCATAAACCATGCTCATTTAAAGAAAAAAAAATGCAGTCATATAATTAGAGTAAAAAAGACTGCCCAAGATGTGTGGCTAATGTAATTACTGGAAGCTGCAGGCACAGATGTAACCATTCAATTTATGTCCCTGTTCCCCTCGTGTCTTGAGCTATGCATCTGTCATCCTGGGAACACTGTCTGTGGGTGACATGATCTCAGCTGCTCCCTGCTGGCACGTCCTCATCACGTGCCCCTCGTGCCTCAGCGATGGCTCCATCTGGACAGATGCTTGCATCCAACATCCCAAGCTTTCTCTGACTTGAAAGGCAGAGCTCCGTGCCATTTTGCAACCCACAGGAAGACATCCAAGGAAATCCATCTTTCTTTTCTCAATCCACTAAAAGTTCCCAGAGTACTTAGACTACTCTGGAATAATTCTGTCTTAAACTTTTCCACTCCTTCACAATCTTCCATGGAAATGCTGGCCCTTGGACTGGGTCAAACCCAGAGTAAGAAACAAGAGATCAAACAGACTGCTACATGTATTACGTATCCTCCCTTGGCTCCCACTAGCAAAGTAATTCTCCAATACTGTTGTTTTTTAAGTCCGAACCTCATAAAGTGTGAGCATTACTGAGAGTACTTCAAAAGGCTTGTGGGAAGATATTTTTTGGGAAACTTTTTGAAGACTCATCATAAAAGAACAGCCTTGAGATGATGCTTCCTTCCCAATTTCATCTGCAAACTTTTTAAGCAAACCCAGCCACCACCCGGCTCTGGAAGCTCCGACCTTGGTCCTGTTGTCCTCGAAGAGCAAGGTTGTGGGAAAACTCAGTCTCTAGGTGTTGAAGCCCGTCTGTTTGACATCACTTACACAAGTTTGGGACCCCAACAGGGACTGATGTAGACATGTTTAACAAGTGGCTTCTGAGTGGGCTGGCAGTTAAGATGCCACTTGTGGGGAAGGGATGGTACTGTAACATAGTACGTAACGATGCTGCCTACAGTGCCAACAACCCATGAGGGTGTCAGTTCCAGTTCCTAGTGCGTTTCTTACCATCCACTCCCTGTTAATGTGCCTGAGGGGAAAGCAACAGAGGGAGGCCCAAGTACTTGGGTGCCTGAACCCTAGTGGGAGACCTGGAAGAAGCTTTTGGCTTCTGACTTCAGACTGGCCATCTGGGGGTGAACCAGAGAATGGAAGATCTTTCTTCTCCCTGCCTTTCTCTAGCTCTGCCTTTCAAACAAATAAATACATCTTTAAAAAAAAAGAGAAGATGCCAATTAGGATGAGCACGTCCCACCCTGGGATGCCTCGATTGACTGTCCAGTTCTGGTTTCTGACACTAGTTCTTAAATAGTGTGTGACCTGGGGGACAGCCTTGCTGGCTCTAGCAACTTGGATTCCTGCCATCTGTCTGGGAGGTGAAGATGCCATTTCTCGGTTCTGGCTGCAGTGCCTGGCTGCTGAGGGCTTTTACGAGGAAACCAGGTGGATGGATGTGCTCTCAATTTTTAAAACCTCTCTGCTTCCCAAATAGGTAAATTTTAAAAGTGGCTATGGGCATTTCTTTGGAGATAGGATAGTGTACTTCTCTCTCAAAAATATATTTAGCTATGGCCAATTAACAATTCTGTGTCTTTTTTTCATCTGTGTCAAATTTTTTTTGATGTGTGGATAGTATTAATTTAAAAAATTACAACGTTGTATACGGAGATGAAGGAAGAGCAAATATCTCTTTGATACTGGACAATTAACATCAGGAAACACTCGATTCAAAGCAACACCCATTAGCATGCACTTGGCAAATATTTAGGTCTTATGTGTGGCAGGCACAGCCTACTTCCTCAGGAAACTTCTAGTTTAGTGGGTATATGCTGACATTGGGAAAAAAAAAATCCAGCAAGTACCGGTGACACTGCAGCACAGCAAGCTAAGACACTGCCTGGGATGAATGACTGTATATTCGAGTGCCTGGGGTCAAATTCTATCTCTGCTTCCATGCAGCCTCCGGCTAATGTGCAACAGAGGATGGCCTGAATACTCCCTGCCATTCATGCAGGAGACCTGGACAGAGCTCCTGGCTCAGTCCTGGCTTCACCCTGGCCCAGCCTGGGCTGCTGCAAGTAGATGGGGAATGGACCAGTGGAAAGAGTCTCTCTTTGCCTCTCAAGTAAATCTACGAATTTTAAAAATAAATAAAAGTAAACATGTAATATACAACTGAAGTAATGAAATAAAAAGATTACTATCAGGCAAACTATAGGGTTTGCTTGAAAAGAAAGAGCTCTCTCTGAGGAAATAAGGATTATGGTATACATTTAAAATGAGCAGGTATCAGGAAAACCCAAAGCAGTAAGTTCCATGGTGGCTCTGAGCAGTCAAGTGTGGTTTGCTCAAAGGAGGCCACATGGCTCAAGTCCTGCAGAGGACCTCAATGCGAAGCGCAAGAAACAGACAAAAGCAGACTGTGTAGGGCAGTATTGGCAAATGCCATGGGCTCTGGATTGGATCACAGCTGGAATGGAAAATTCATTGAAGATTTCAGAGCGAGAAATGACTGGATCTCATTTGCATTTTTCAAAGATCACTGTGGGGAGGTTGTATTATAGAGGGTGGGGGTTAGAAACACGATAGTTTATACTAGACTGGTTTAGATCAGCCAGGGTGGAAAGAGGCAAGTGGACTAATATTTAACTTTTGAGGTTGAATTTATAGGACTTGGGGATGAAACGAGTATCTGAGTGGTGAACAGAATGTCATTAAGAATGAGACTTAAGCTTCTGGGAGTGCTAGCTCTGGACACAGGAATTATCACCAGAGGAACATATTTGTATGTCTGGGTACATGGGGGTGGCAAAGACCACAGGTTCCATTTGGCACAGACTGAACTCGAAATGCTTGTGAGCCAGCCACACGGAAAGTCATGGAGGTCTGTGGTTCAGAAAGGGAGCTCTGAAGTTACAACTCTAGAAATTGCCAGTCTGAAAAAACAAAGGTCATGGATGTGGATTAGCTCACCCAGGAAGAGGAGAGAAGAAACCAAAAAGCTGGGTAGATAAAGAGCCTGAGATGAACCTCTGGTTGGTTCATCTCAAGACACAAGACAGGGTGTGTGCTGTTAGGGAAGTGGAGGGATGACTGTTTTCAATGCTTGAAATCTTCTGCTAAGACACAGGACCACAAAGAGCCCATAGAGCCCACTCTGAGGAGGTTTCTGATGACCAATGAGGAGCCCCTCTGCTGCAGAGGTGCGGCACCAAGGAACGTAAAGAACTATCCACCAAGGAACTGAGAGGAAAGGGAGGCAGGGCACTTTGCACAGCAGCAGCACAGACAGGGTCTCTTGTAAAAGAATGGGATCAGCGAAAATTAGAGAAGTGGTCTGACGCGGTGACAGGAGGCTGGACTTTCCTCTTAGAAGCCAGTCAACCATGGGATACAACCATAAAGACATGTAAAATTATGGATGTCCACTCAAGAAATTGGGAAGATAGAAAATTGAATTAACCAGATTCCATATTAACCACTATTTCTAATTCTCTGAGGAAGGCAACTGTAAGATATTAAAGGAGAAAATTACTTGATAAAAAAAAATCTGTAACTGTTTTATATATTTGGTTGAAAGAGAGAGACAGAAATTGAGAATTTGTGCCCGGCAGTGTGGCCTAGTGGCTAAAGTCCTCTCCTTGAAAGCCCCGGGATCCCATATGGGCACTGGTTCTAATCCCAGCAGCTCCACTTCCCATCCAGCTCCCTGCTTGTGGCCTGGGAAAGCAGTTGAGGACGGCCCAATGCATTGGGACACTGCACCCGCGTGGGAGACCCGGAAGAGGTTCCAGGTTCCCAGCTTCGGATCGGCGCGCATCAGCCCGTTGCGGCTCACTTGGGGAGTGAATCATTGGACGGAAGATCTTCCTCTCTGTCTCTCCTCCTCTGTGTATATCTGGCTGTAATAAAAATGAATAAATCTTTAAAAAAAAAAAGAAATTGAGAAATTATCTTTCATTTGCTAGCTTCCTTTTCAAATGCCCTTAATGGCTGGGTTGGGCCAGACTACAGCAAAGAACTCCACCAAGGTCACCTGTTTATATGGCAGAGGCTTAACTAATGCTCCAGAGTAGGCATGACCAAAAACCTGGAATCAAGAGCTGGATATGGGAACCATGCCCAGGTACTCTGATATGGTATGTGGGCATAATAAGCAGCACCTTAATGCTATGTCAAATATCTGCACCCGAGGAAACTTAAAATGACAATACCTGTTGTAAGCTACAAACCTATAATTTAATGCCTAGAATAGTCACTAAAAAGCTATAAAAAGATACATACAAGGACAAATCAAAAAGGAATTCTTCAAAAGTAGACAAATGAAAAACAATACCAACAGAAAACAAAGTTGTAGATTTAAGTTTTAACTTTTGAATAATCACACTAAATGTGAATGGTTTAAATTAATCTAAGACAAATTAATTAGCACATTGGATAGAAATATGACTTAATGATATGCCACGTATAGGAAAGTCACAATGTAATATAGGTAGACTGAAAGTAAGAGAATGGGAAAAAGTTACATTATGCAAGAAGAAAAAGAAAGCCGGGGTCTGCCATGACAGCGTAGTGGTTAAAGTCATCACCCTGAACATGCTGGGATCCCATATGGGCACCAGTACTAACCCCAGCAGCTCCACTTCCCATCCAGTTTCATGCTTGTGGCCTGGAAAAGCAGTTGAAGACAGCCCAAAGCCTTCGGATCCGGCACCTGTGTGGGGGACCTGGAAGAGGCTTCTGGCTTCGGATTGGCACCACTCCAGCAGTTGTGGCCGCTTGGGGAGTGAACCATCGGAAGGAAGATCTTTCTCTCTGTCTCTCCTCTCTGTGCATCTGCCTTTTCAATAAAAAGCAACACACACACACACACAAAAAAAAAAAACAAAGAAACTCTCCATTAAAAAAAAAGAAAAGGAAAAGAAAGCCAGGATAGTTAAATGGAGATTTGGCAAAGTAGATTTCAAAGCAAAGAAGATAATTAAAGAAACAGTGGGATATGATAGGATGATAACTGCTAAGAAACCATAATTCTAAATGTCTATGTACCAAATAATAAAACGTATGTGAGGCAAAAACTGATATAATGGGAAGGAGAAATAAATAAATGCAAAATGGAGGCCAGAGACTTCAATCTCTCCCTCTTAAAATCGATAATAGCAGGGCTGGCACAGTGATGCTGCAGGCTAATTTTCTGTCCTTGGTGCTGGTACCCCAAATGGGCACTGTCTGTGTTCCAGCTGCTCCACCATTTGATCCATCAGCTTTGTGCTAAAGGCCTACAAAAGCACCAGGAGGATGGCTCAAGTCCTTGGTATCTTGTACCCATGTGGGAGACCTTCCTATTTGGGAAGAAGCTCCTGGCTTTGGATCAGTTCAGGTCTGGCTATTGTGGTCATTTGGGAAGTGAACCAGGGCATGGAAGATCTCTCTCTATAGATATAGATATAGACATAGATATAGATATAGATATAGAGATAGAGATAGAGATAGAGATAGAGATATCCTCTCTCTCTAAAATCTGCCTTTCAGATAAAAATAAATGTTTAAGAAGTGCTAATAATAGCCACTGGAGAGATAAGATACAGAACTCAACAACAATATGTCTATATGGTTAATGTTTACAGTTCACTCCACCCAACAACAGCAGAATACATATTCCTCCATGACTTCATTAAATACATAACACAGACTGTACCTTTGGCCAGAAAACAAATCTTCAATAAATTTTTAAGAAATAAAATAATAGATATGGTTTCTGACTATAATGAAACAAATTATTTATGAATAAAAGTGGGATTAGAGAAGATCCCAAACACTGGGAAGTTAAACAATCTATGTCTAAATAATTCACAAGTCTAAGATGGTCTCAATAAATCAAGTGACAATTAAAATACAACATGCCAAAATTTGTAGGATAAAGCAGCAGTGTTTCAGAAATTTAAATGTTTGAGAGTATCACAAAATGGTCATGGAAAATGAAATTCAAAAACACTTTTGTTGTGGAAAAACTGAAATCCACACATAATTTTTTTCAGAACACTCATTTTCTATGATTTTTAAAGACCCCTCATATATCCCAAATGTCTGTTATAAACACAGGACGAGTCTCAAATCAATAATCTAAGCTACCTTGAGAAGCTTGAAAATGGACAGAAATGTACCTAGAACAAGTGGAAGCAATGAAATAATAAAAAAATAAGAAATCAATAAAGCTGAAAACAAAACCAAAGAAACTAAATAGAGAATAACAGTGAAATAAAAAGCCAACTCTTACAAGAGATCAATACAATCAATAAGCCTCTAGCAAGACTGGCTAAAGGAAAAACTAAGAGATATGATCAATATCAGGAATGAAACAGGGGCTGTCACCATAGATTCCACAACCATCACGGAGAAAGTAAAGAGATACTGTGACTAACACAGGAACACAATGACTTAAATGACACAGACTAATTACTGGAAGAGTGAATACTGTCATAACTCCTCCATTATGAAACTGTCTCACAGCCCCTACAACTATTAGAAAAACAGTTGAGTTTTAAAACTCTCTAGACTCTGATGGGTTTTGCTTCAGAATTCTACCACAGAAAAATTGACACCAGTTTTTACACAATCTCAAGGAAAAAAAAGAGTAAAAAGCACAATCCAATTCAATTTATGAGAGTATTACTCTGATGAAAACTAGAAAGAAACAGAACACGGGAGAGGGTTATCCTTACAAACATAAAAGACAAAAGTGCAGTGAGGATGTGAAGGGAAGCAAAACTCTTTGACACTGCTAGAGCAGGTGCCAACTGCCACAACCATTTTGGAAAATGAGTTGAGACAATATGCCATGGTTAAACACGCACATGCCCTGTGGCCCAACAGTGGAAATGCTTCCATAACTCAAAAAAAGATTCCAGACAAGGGTGCTAAAAGCAGCAACATTTCTGCAGCTCCAAATACCCACGGGTATGTAACTGACACTAAACGTGTACAGAACAGAAGAAGGCGTATCAACAAAGACGGACAAACTTCAACCATGTAGACACCAGACACGAATGAGTCCACGCCACTCGAATCCATTGAGAGAAAGCTCAAAATCAAGCGGAGTCGCTCTATGGAGTTAAAAAACCAGGAAGCTGGCCATTCCTCCGGAAGGTGCTGACTGGTAGGGAGTGGTGGTCCTCAGGGAGGATGGTCATGTCTGTCCCTTGGTCTGGCTACTGTTGATGTGGCTGTGTCTGTTTATGAACAGGCAATGAGTCATACGTTTATACTTACTGTATGCACACTTTTCTCCAAATAGTCAATTGTATGTTGACATATTTTTTCTCATTTAAAAATGCAATATTTTGGGCCTGGCATGGTAGTCTAGTGGCTAAAGTCCTCACCTTGCACGCACCAGGATCCCATGTGGGTGCTGGTTTCTATCCCTGGCGGCCTTGCTTCCCATCCAGCTCCCTGCTCGTGGCCTGGGAAAGCAGTCGAGGACGGTCCAAAGCCCTGGGACCCTGCACATGTGTGTGGGAGACCCAGAAGAGGCTCCGGGCTCCTGGCTCTGGATCAGCTCAGCTCTGGCCATTGACGTCACTTCGGGAGTGAGCCATCAGATGGAAGATCTTTCTGTCTCTCCTTCTCTCTGTATAATCTACCTTTCCAAATTAAAATAAAATATTTTATTAAAATGCAGTATTTTTATGAATAACAAAAAAGCAAAAAAAAAAAAAAAGAAAAAAGCCTACTGAATTTTCTAACACATATCAGGCTTGGGAATGAGGCATTAGTCTTGGTTTTACAAATGGAGTCATTGACACAGAGATAGCAGTTGGGAGGTCGAACTGGAACCCTGGGAGAGGGCTGTAGAGCTCTTCATCATGAAGCTAGACCTGTGCCTGTGTCCTTACGAGCGCAAAGCAATGGGGAGAAAAAAAATCAGGTGGGAAGGATTCAAATGCCTGGGGCTGAGGACAAAGGGGTCTCGGACAGACAGCTCCTGCAGGTATCTTTGTATTACAATGGTTACCCAAGCTATCTGAACACATATTCATAAAGGCAAGCAGGCATGATGTCAGAGAAGGTTAGGCATCTCAGTGTGCTGTATTCATTGGGTCAGATGATGTAAAAGAAGTTTTGGGTTAAGGTACAGAATCTGATTATATCTGTAAAACTCGTTGTAATAATACCCTTAACTCATTTCACAATGGCAGAGAAACGAACTGTGTGCATGCGTGTTGTATATGTGCATGGATTCTATACGCTTGCAGTGAAAAGCCATATTCTGGTCTTGGGGAAAAAAAATCTTCATCACCAACCTTCTAGGAAAGTAAAGGGAATTACAGCTTTGTGATTACATCAGGGAAGAATTACAGGCCATGGCAGGACTACCTCATACAATTAGTGTTGCAAAAATGTTTATCTTGAATTACAAGACAAGAGATTACTGCACAAAAATTACTCATATAAAAAAGAGGAAGGTGTGTACACACAAAAGGATCAAACACAGAAATAACTGAACTGACTTGTATATTCACAATATGATGTTATCACTTGGAAAGCAGCACCTGATAAAGCAAAGCAAGTTAACTATACATTCTTAACTGCCTTTAGAAGTGTGCCGGACAAGGCCTGGTGAGGGAGCCTAGTGGCTAAAGTCCTCATCTTGCATGTGCCAGGATCCCATACGAGTACCGGTTCTAATCCTGGCTGCCCCACTTCCTATCCAGCTCCCTGCTTGTGGCCTGGGAAAACAGTCGAGGATGGCCCAAAGCCTTGGGACCCTGCACCTGCGTGGGAGACCTGGAAGAAGCTCCTGGCTCTACACTTAGGATCGGCTGTTGCAGGCCACTTGGGGAGTGAATCAGCAAACGGAAGATCTTCCTTTCTCTCCTTCTCTCTGTATATCTGACTTCTCAATGAAAATAAATCTTTAAAAAATGTATACTGGACAATACTGATAATGAGCTTTCACTGTATGTGTATTTTTTTTTTTTTTTTTGCTGGAATTAGCACAGGAGACAATTTCTAAATAAAAAAAAAAACCTTGCTAGATGAATTGGTCAGACTCTTTTCCTAATTTACACATTTGATACAACTTAGTTCATAATAAAAGTTTGAGACTCTCAGTGGGGAAAACATGAACTCATTTGCTGTTAGATAAATTTTTAAAAATCCTTGAAATATTTCATGGTAAAATGGAGTAAACAGGTGTTTTTTTTTTTTAAAGCGGAAACTTTTTTTAGAAATTCATTCATTTTTTTAAATGTACATTTGCCATGAACTTTTTGAATCCCCTCATAGAAGTAGAATCAAATTTAGGAGAGAGGCTGTGCTATGTGTTGTAGAGATCGGCTGTGGTGGTGGTGGTGGGCATCTGACTGCTGGGCATGTATGCCTAGAAACAAATCTACCCATCTCTGTAACACAGTACCCCTGTTCCTTTACTGGGATGTGCTCCACATGCAAGTCTGGCTTCTGGACTCACAGATCTGATGCTCTGACATCTCGCACACTGCCAGCAACCTCTTCCATGAGCTCACGGCCATGTTCATTCATGTTCCTAGAGATCTTTCTCAGACCTGTGTCTCACCGCTCGCCTCGTAGCATGCTACTTGCAGGTCCGCACAACGAACCACCTACATAGCATTTCCTGATACCACTGCTTTAAATTCACTATCCCCCAAATCAACCGAATGGCTTCATTTGCATTATGTGTAAACGGACATGGTAAAAAAAGGCCTCTTGGAACTGTCTACCATCACCGTAATCCACACTTGACAAAACACAGCACAGGTGATGAGAAAAAGGGAAAAGAAGTGTGGGAAAGATCCATCTTTTCATGTTTTCAAACTTGCTTTAAAATACAAACATTTTCTGAGATGCAGAAAGGAAATTGACGAACGTTGAGTGGATGTTTTTTCAACATAACCGCTGAGCAGAAGAGTATTTATAACCCCCGACTGATGTCTTGAGCTGATAAATCAACACCAAGGGAGAATAGTTCGGGCACATTTATCATTTAAGACAAACAGCCTAGATGGAGTATGATTTTTTTTTCATCATTTTAACTCACCCCTATGTTTGCTCCTTCTAGATGTTAATAATACCTGTATAAGACTTCTCAATATTTAATGTTACTGTTTGCCTATTGCATTCTGATGAGATTAAAATCCCAAGTTTGAGTATCTGAAGGCCAAATAGCTTCGAGGAGGGAAAAAAAAAGGCTCAATACCCAATGAGGCCCAATCCTAGTTAATTCCTTGTAAATACTCATTGTTGGTCTCCATGATATACAAATGAAACCATTAAACTGTTAGGGAAAATGAAGGCCAGTCTATCTGGACAGACTGGCCCCACTACACACAAGTTCATTATTCAGCAGAGCAAAACCAGCCTCCTCATGCTGCTCAATTCATAGTCTGTAACACCCATCCCATAAGCCACAGGAAAACTCACTCACTACACGAGACAACATTAATGCCTCTGCAGGCATCCAAGACATGGCCATGTGAAAGGCAATTTACCTGCTCATTCTCCTCTTCATCACTGCTTAGCTTCAGGTCATCTTCTAGCATTCTGAAAGAAAGAACAAAGAGGGACAGGCACTTAGCAGGTTCAAAATAACACAGCAGCACGGCATCACTTTTTACTGGAGGAATACTTCAATAATCTATCTGATTTCCTAACTTTTTTCTTTCTCCTTTAAGCATTTTTTTTCTCCAAATGTATGTTGGAAGAAGCAGAGAGTACGATGTGAAAATTAACCTTATAGCAGTCATACGAAGAGGTGTCTGATCTCAAGAAAATGAGGGTACTTCAAGAAGTTTTTGGAAAAGGGAATAAAAAGATACGTTTGGGTGCAAAGAAAAAAACATTTCAAATCCATCCCCAGCTTCTTATAATATGCATTCCATGAAGACCCCAAGTATGCATGGATTTCAAGAGTTGTTTGCAGCAAAATAAGCATCTTTTAATTTGATCTCTCATGAACTTTGTTCAGAAGTCTCCCAGTGTATTGTTTTTCAGAGTTCAACAGGGGTGTCCCCCTGGAAAGCGCTAATTCCACAGTCACTTGTGCTCAGTGGACCTGTCCCAGGTGTTGTGTCATGTCCAAGAGTGTTTACATTGACAGTGAGACCCCTGTGATGGTGCTAGTGGTTCCCTAAGAAGACAGTGTGAGGCTTCAGATGGCATCCTTCTTTGGTCTCCACTCCTTCTGCCTCGGCACAGGACATCCTCTGCACTGCCAGGATGTAGCAACAAGGCCCTCACCAGACACCGAGGCCTGCTGCTGGCTTTCCTGACTCCTATACTGTGAGTCAAGTCAACTTCTGTTCTTTAGTAATTGCCCTGCTTGGGCATTTTACTAAAGTAATAGAAAACAGATGAAGATGTTCATATGGACACACGTATCTGCATTTCAGACTGCATTTCATTTCTACTTCTAACAGGAAACAGACTGGCATAGGAAACAACTAAGAATGTCATGCTACAATTAAATATCTGAGACAACTAACTTTATCAACAGAAAAAGTTTATTAAGCATTGGGCCCGGCGGCGTGGCCTAGCGGCTAAAGTCCTCGCCTTGAAAGCCCCGGGATCCCATATGGGCGCCGGTTCTAATCCCGGCAGCTCCACTTCCCATCCAGCTCCCTGCTTGTGGCCTGGGAAAGCAGTCGAGGACGGCCCAATGCATTGGGACACTGCACCCGCGTGGGAGACCTGGAAGAGGTTCCTGGTTCCCGGCATCAGATTGGCGCGCACCGGCCCGTTGCGGCTCACTTGGGGAGTGAAATATCGGATGGAAGATCTTCCTCTCTGTCTCTCCTCCTCTCTGTATATCCGGCTTTCCAATAATAATAAAATCTTAAAAAAAAAAGTTTATTAAGCACATTGTTGGAGGTTCAAGTCCAAAATCCACTGACCCTATTAATCTGGCTTCAGATGGGGGTCAGTGGGGAGCAATGCTAGACTAGAGGGAGACCTAAAGATAGACCAGAAATTACAGTAGCTGGACCTGAGCTTGGGTCTCTACAACCAACCCTCCTAACAGCACACCCCTAATGACCGAAGGACCTTCCATCACAAGTCACCCTCAACCCCAAACATGCCAAGACTTCCCCAAAGCATCACCCCGGAGATCAAGCCTTTAATATACAGGCCTGTTTGGGACCCTCAACATCCAAACTAACATCCAAACTGCAGCAAATCAGCAAAGCAAGAGGGAAAGGCAAGTGCAGATTAAGTGGGAGTTGGAATCTCTGGCTGTGTCTTTGCAAAAGCAAGGCAAAGAGTGATGGCCTAAGGGTCAGAGGACAGAGTCTGAGCCTGCTCCTCCATACACTAGCTCAGGACCTATGCGTGGCTATCATATCTGGCTCACTGGGAGGTGTGCGCACACAGCCCTGTGTCTTGTGTACCCCAGGCCTTTTTTCCACTGAGGAAGCCTGCTTGTGCATCCACCCAGAGCCACCCCCTTATATGCTCTCTGAGCCTGTCCTGCACAACCTCTCGCAGCCCTCAGGCCTGGCTGAACCCCGGCCTCAGAACGGCAGCTGTCATTGCTAGATGGGTGTTTGTGCCAGACCAGCTAAGCACTTCCTAGACATGAGCTCACTCACTCCCCTCAGCCACCCCTCCCAGGTGGGAGCAAAGTACTGCTGGGGCTAGCCTGGCGCAGGGTTCAACACATGGACTCATGGAGGCCACGCTGCCCAGGGCGAATCTCAGAGCTGCCACTCAAGCACTAAGCGACCTGGTACCTTCTTCCCAGGGTTTCCCAGAGAACGCATCTCACAATTCTTGCAAAGTGCTTAGCCTAGGGACCTGGCAGGGAGGAGCATTCACTCAATGCTCATTTTGACTAATTGGTCTTTTTTTCTCTTTCCCCAGCGAGGTAACCAGGCCTTGGAACAAGTGAAAAAACTGGCGTGGGTACAGCAAGTCTGAGACAAAGCCATCTTTGTGATCTTGCTTCAGGCTCAAGCCATTTGCTTTCCTCTCGGGCCTTTGTGAGAAGAAAGGTTGCTGTTCTCTAGAGACCTTGGAGGGGAATATATTTTAGGTCATAATTGCTGCCATAGTAGATTGGCCTGACGGCGCTTTGTGTACACAGAGCATGGAAAACCAGCCTGTCAGCTCCAGCACATGGTGAGCCTTGCTGGGAGCCAGGGGTTGGTCCTGCAGCCAGGAGTTCCCCAGCAGAGCCTGCTGCCTGATGACAGCAGTAGGGGGTGTTGAAATAAAATAGACGGTGAAATGGAACTGTTAGAACGGCGGTCAGGGAGCAGAGGTGTAGGGAGGATTGGATCCACGACCTCAAGGCAGACAGAGCTGTCCAGCCATGGTCAGGGTCAGGGACACACCCTGGGGAGCACCTCCTGGTGACTTCCTAGAGCAGTTTGCTGCAGTGAACTGAGAATTGGAACACTAACAGGGCTTCCCAAAGTGACATTAAGGGACTGACAGTCTAACCATTTCATATGTTAGCCAAGAGTTTCAAGTGACTGTGCCATGGTATAATCCACTCCCTGACACAAGGAGCCAAAGGGCCCAGAGGCTCTGAGCCAAGAGTGTAGATGGATTCACACATGCACCCAGAGACAGAACCTGGTGTGAGCTCAGAGGAGGAAGGGTGACAGGAGCAGTCTCTGCCAGGACCCTAGAGAGCTACCCAGGACTTGATATGATTAGAGCCTGTCCCCCAAGGGTGGTGGGGAGGCTGTCCTGTTGGGAGGCCATCTAGCCCTTCAGGCCTGGATTAACCCCTTCAGGGTGGCTTGTTACAAAGCGGGGACCATCAAGTGGCCTTCTCTGCATGCAGCTGGATCCTTCTGCAGGTCTCTGCTTGCAGGGAAGAGGGGTTCAGGGCAGAATCCTGGCAGCAAGCACCCTCCAGCCATGAGAACTGTTAAGTGAAATAAAACCCTACCTCAGATAT
Organism: Ochotona princeps; assembly: GCF_030435755.1. Classification (NCBI taxonomy): domain Eukaryota; kingdom Metazoa; phylum Chordata; class Mammalia; order Lagomorpha; family Ochotonidae; genus Ochotona; species Ochotona princeps. The sequence continues at coordinate 9,710,783 of NC_080839.1, read as the reverse complement.
TATTAGACAACACAAAGTGCAGTAAGCCAAGAACCAAAGACAAAAATGTGGCTTGTAGGTTTGCCATATGCTATCTACCTCAGGCAAACTTTTCTCTCCATGCAAGAGAAAGACGTACGAAACAGGCCTCACTACCTACAGGGAATCACCCTCTAAACCTTAGCTGTTAGCTCCTTTGTGTGTTTATGGTGTGATGAACACACAGCCTTGGGAAGCAACTGTCTTCAAGCACCAGCTCCACTCACATTATAATCTACTCAAACTTGCCATTGGACACTTTTTTTTAAAGATTTATTTATTTTTATTACAAAGTCAGATATACAGAGAGGAGGAGAGACAGAGAGGAAGATCTTCCGTCCGATGATTCACTCCCCAAGTGAGTGCAACGGCCGGTGCTGCGCCGATCCAAAACCAGGAGCCAAGAACTTCCTTCTGGGTCTCCCACATAAGTGCAGGGTCCCAAAGCATTGGACCGTCCTGGACTGCTTTCCCAGGCCACAAGCAGGGAACTGGATGGGAAGTGGAGCTGCTGGGATAAGAACCGGCACCCATAGGGGATCCCGGCGTGTTCAAGGCGAGGACTTTGACTGCTAGGCCACGCCGCCGGGCCTATTGGACACTTTTTAAATGGTTTAAACTTACAATGCTCCAGCACCTGTAACTCCAGAGCCTAGCTGCCTCATGTGAACTCCAGTGGCTCTCAGGCAGGGGAAGATTTAATACAAATTTTGCAACTTTATTATTTTTTTAATTTTATGATTTAGTTCCATAGGCTCTGGGATTTCCCTTCTTCCCTCCCCCTCTTTGATTCCCCCAATATTATGACAGCAGTATAGCCCTTCACAAACAGTCCTAAGTTTGTCACTGTCACAGAGCCCAGCATTCTATTGTCAAAATACACTTAACAGTTTCATTGGGAGTCCATCTTTGATTTATAAGTAGAGATGCACACTACATTGTATCTTTACATCTGGTTATAATGGACCCCAGTACACAGTTACTATACATCTCGTTATATGAAAAGCCATAAAACAGAATCAACAACAGGAGGAAAATAGGAAATTTACAAGAACATGAATTTAAATAACATGCTACTGAATGACCAATGTGTCTCTGAAGAAATGAAAAAAAAAATCAAAAAATTTCTTGAAGAAAATGATGCTACTTTATGATCTATGGGTCAGTGAGGAAGTAAGAAAAAAAAACTTTCTTGAAGAAATGAAAATACACAAAAATTTCAAAACCCATGAGATACAGCAAAAACAGTATTGAAAGGGCTATTGATTTCATATCTTGAATGAAGGTTGTCTTATATCAGAGAGAACACATGATACTTGACCTTTTGGAATTGACTTGTTTCACTGAGCATGATGGTCTCTAGTTGGGGCTATTTGGCTGCAAATGGTAGAATTTCATTCTTTGTAATGACTGAGTAGTATTTCATGGAGTAGCCGCTTCACAGTTTATCTACTCCTCCTTTGATGGGCATCTAGTTGTTCCCATGCCTTTGCTACTGCAGACTGTACTACTGTAAACACAGGATTACAGATCCCTTCCTCATGTGCAGATTTCATTTCCCTTGGACATATTCCTAGAAGTGGGATAGCTGAGTCATACGGCAGGTCAATTTTTAGTTCTTTTAGCACCCTCCATTCTGATTTCCTTAGTGGTTGTGCTAGTATACACTCCCACCAATAGTGAAGCAGGGTACCTTTCTTCCATTCATGCCTGCAAGAGTTGTTAGTGGAGTTCTGAATGTAGGCCAATCTCACTGTAGTTAGGTGGAATCTCAATAGAGTTTTCATTTGTATTTCCCTGACAGGGAGCCTGAGCATTTTTTTGTATGTCCATTAGGCATTTGAACATGTTCTTTTAAAAAAATGTCTTCATTTCCTCTGCCCATTTCTTCACAGGGTTGTTTGTTTTGAGTTTCTAAGGCTCCTTGTAAATTTAAGATATTAGGTCCCTACCGGTTGTGTAATGTGCAAAGATTTTCACTCATTCTGTTGGTTGCTTCTTCATTTTGTTGTTTCCTTTGCAACTTCCTTGCCTGTATTTTCTTTGCGGAACAAGGGACAAATTTTATATGTTAGCTGGTGCCCATAGTTTTGAGGCCAAAACTGCTCAGGATGCAGAAACAGCAGATTACTCTGAACAGGTGGCCAAATGCTTTCAATACTTGTCTTTACCCTGCTCAGGTATTGTATACGGGCACAATAACTATCTTCAGATGGAACAGTGGCCATTTCACAGAGCAGTGGTTTTTAATTAATAGGATTTCCCTCAAATTACTTGCCATTTGGGGCCCTCAGCAGTGAGCAGCCCTTCAATCCTTTAAAATTCATTTCATTTAGCTTCATCTTTCATGGCTTTTCAGAAATTTGAGTTTTAATTGGGTTGTTTGATTTTCAGATTTGTTTCCATAGCAGGTGCTACTACTGTCTCCACCTACTTGAGATTTAAAGCTCAAGACAAATGTTTATGGATCCCTATTAACCATATTCATGTATGCAAATATCTACTCTAGCAATTAGCATTGCTTGATGACCTATTTGTTATGCAGGTACACCACTCCATAGGCCTCCCCAAAGCTAAAATCCCCACAGCCTGCAGCATGGGAGGGAAGTGAGACACTTCATTTCATTCTTTCTGAAGTTCACTGCTCTGTCAGCATTGATGCTACTGTCTGCCTAAGGCTGTTTCCATTAAAAAGTGAGCATCTTCCTCCTTGTGATGGGAAGAACTCCCAGAGCTCATGTTATTTCAGTGAGCCAGGAGAACAGCTGCAGAAGGGCCGCTGAGCCCGTCCAAGGCACAGAGAAGCAACAAACTGGGGGCACGTGAGACATTGCCAGGATGAAGTGGTGGTCTAGGTACCCAGGAGTTTCCAACTCCGATGTTTTCAGATGCAGTGAGCGCTCTTGTTTTTGGAAGCAATTTTGGTTCACAGTGAGTCGCTGTTTGCTCACACCTTTCCTCATCCCTGGGTTTGGGTGTCAGTGAAAACATGGTCATCTGCTTCTGCCATCTCACGGTGGGTGCACCGTATCTCTTCTGTTTATGGCCTGTTTTTCCTACGAGGTGATTATTTCCGACAGTTCTTTGTGTCTACCTGCTGCCATTTCCTACCTTCAAAGACACTCACAAAACCCAATCTATTTAGGGAATCTGCCAAATTCTGAAAGGAGATGAACGCGTGTGGCTGAAAGATCTCAACCAATCCATTGAGCTTCCCAGTAGGATCCGTAGCTCTATATTAAAATGAAATAGACAGAAGTGGAAGGAAAAGGGAAATTGACCCAAAAAAGGAGACAGCAGTACCTGTGCATGGGGTGGTGGCCTGGGCCTTGAAATGGCAGCTGCCTGGCCAGCATGTGGATCTCAATTCTGTCCCTCCCCAGCTCTGTGAATGTGGGCCAAACTATCTTCCCTCTCTGGATGTTGCCTTCACATTACTCAGGCCAGAGCTGGTTCAAATGATGTCCCCCTCCTCTAGTTGCTCTGCAATCGATGGCTCTGCACTTTACCAATAGGTAGAAAGTCCTAGAAGGCTGCAGAGAAATGAGGCACTGGAGATGATCTGATCCAACATAGTATAAAACTAGCATGTTGTAATTGGAGCAAAAGGTGCTAAGATCTAGCAGCAGCCAGGAGCTCTCTGCGAAGCCCTCATTTCCTCCTACATAGGTGAGAAATTCCGAATGTTTTTTTTCTAAGAATTCAGCAGAAAATGGATGCAACGGTGCTTTTAGGCAGCGGAAGGCTATTATCTACAGAATGTGTGGCTACCCTGTGGAGAATTTCCTCATTCGATGTAGTAAAAAAGATACGCGTATGTAAATCTGTAAGGTGGAGGAGGCTTCCCTGAGACTAGGAGCAAAGGCACTACCCAGATCATGCCCTACTTTCCATGCACAGGAAAGGCCATGTCCACTACTGTACTGAGAGATGATGCCAGCCTTCCAATTGGACTGGAAACTCTAGAAGCATTTCTTCTTCTGTTACACATCATCCAGTCAGCTTTAGATAGCCCTTACTTTAAAAAAACAAAAACACTGATTTATTTGAAAGAAAACATGACAAAGAGAGGAAGAGAGAGAAAAAGATTTTTCATCTGCTAGTTCGACTCCCCAGATGGCGGCAATAGCTAAGGCTGGACCAGACTGAAGCCAGGAGCCAAGGACTACATCTGAGTCTCCCATATGGACTGCCAGAATCTGTTCACTTGGACCATCTTCCGCTGCCTTCCCAGGCACATCAGCAGGGACTGAGATCAGAAGCAGAGCAGCTGGGACTTGAACAGATGCTTCCAAATCAGATGCCAGCATCACAAATGAACTTAATCAGTGCAGTTTTCATTACTCTTTAGATTCTTCCTAACGGAGTGAAAAGTGACCCCCCAAACTCACGTCTGATGGCCTTGGGTGGTTAATAAAATTATATAGACATATTCGTCTAAGCGGATCTGCAAACAAAAGTAGATGACATACACACTGGTCATCTCGATAGTGGAAAAGCAGCTGACAAAATTTAGTAGTACTTTGGGATAAAACACACTCAAAAAACAAACTAGGTAAAGAAAGCAAAATGCAGGCCACATCTGACAATACCTTAGCTTACGTGGTGCTCAGCGGAAAAAAAAGGAGAAACTTTTCCCATAAGACCAAGAACAAGAAGAAAGTTTGCTCTCACCATTTCTATTCAGTATGGTACTGGACACCTTGGCCAAGTAATTAGAAAAGAAGAAAGAAGTAAAAAGCACCCAAAAGGAGAAAAAAAGTAGAGCAGCTTCACCTTGGAAATGATAACTACACTGAAAGAGCTCTACAGTCTCCAATTAAAAAAAAAAACTGTAACTAATAAATGAATTCAGACAACATAGAAAAAAATGCTGAACAGATCAAATACATAATTTGCCAGTGTCCCAAAGGAACTTCTATTAAGTTATACAGGCTCTGTTCCATGCATCCCTAAAAGTCTGTGTCCTTTCAAAAGTTTTCTGTTTCAACATGACTGTTCAGCTATTCTAAAAGGTACAGCTCTTCCCAAGCACCAGCAGGAAGCTGTGTTCAGAAGAGCATGAGGTCACACAATACTCTTCAAGATAATTAGAACAGTCAGATGGTGAATATGGGAGAAACCAAACGAAGTCACCTGGATGACATAGTCGTTATCAACCAGACACAGAAAATACCAGAAAGAGATACCCACACACAGTCGGGGTGTGAGTTACTAATCAGATCTCACAGTTTGTCTCTCACACGGAATGGGGCTTCTCCTCCCCCCTTTGTATCTGCTAAGAATCACTGTTCATTCTTTCCATCAACCCAGTCCACATCACTGGAATGTATCCAGTAAGGCACACACCTGTCCTTAAAGAGCATCTGGATAAGAGGGGACAGCAATAAGCACTACCCTGATGTTTTAGTGAAAGATTTATCTACTTGTCTGAATGAGAGAGAGTGCCTTCATCCACTGGTTCACTCTTCCAATGGCCACAACCGCCAGGACTGGGTCAAGTGAAAGGAAGACAGGAGCCTAGAGAACTCCATCTGGTCATCCCATGTGGGTGGCAGGGACCCAACTACTGGACCATCTTCCCTTGCTTTCCTAGGCACATAAGCAGGGAACTGTATGGGAAGTGGGGCAGCTGGGACTTCAATCAGCACTCAAAGGGGATGCTGGTGTTGTAGGTGCAGGTACCACAATGCTGGACCCACTCCTGTCTTACTATGGAAGGATAAGCCCTGGAACAGAGACTTGCTCTCGGAGACCAGGGGCTCAAGTAAAGCTGCCTGAAACAGGGTCTAGCCGTGCTGTCTTGAGGGTGCTAGGGAAGTCTGATGAAGTCTAGAAGAGACAGCCCACCGAACAGAGGAAGGTAACAGCCATGCCAGGAGTGCTGGAATGGGGGTAGTTCACTTTCCTCATTCCTCTTCTATTATTTTTTTCTTCTGAAAAGAGTACAAAAGGATACTTTAAGATTTCACTGAAAATTGGAATTAAAGTTTATCTTGGTGCAAAGGATTTTAGAAATGTGGAATATCATACCATACCCAAAACAAAACTAACCTCGTGGGACTGTTAAGATGTCTGTGTGTCCCATCAGAGCGGCTGAGTTCAGTCTTTGGCTCTAGCTCCCAGTTCTGGCGTCCTGCTGAGGCAGATCCTGGATAGCAGCAGGGATGGGTCAAGAAATTGAGTGCCTGCCATTTAACAGTGAAGCCCGGGTTGTGTTCCTTACTCCTGGCTTTGGTCCTGACCCAGCTCCCAGCTATTGCAAGCATCTGGGAGTGAAACCATGCGCACTCCATCTGCCTCTCATTCAAATGAACTAAATGGAAAAAAAAATCCAAATATTTGTATTAAAGTCAATACCAGCACACACTCCTGGATGGCTGTCTTTTGAGTGTACTGGGCTCCTAAAGACCCCATGCTGTCTGAGTTCAATGATTCATTGACCGATGTGGCTAACTGCAATGACACTTCTCTTGTGGTTTGGTATTCCACAATCTGTAAGCTCTAGCTTCACAGAGGTGTTGGAGGCAGAAACTAACCTGCAGCCGCAGAGGGCACACAGGAGGGCTCACTGGCAGGCATCAGAATGGGGTGTAATTTCTTAACCACACCTTGCTAAGGGCTGACCCTATATTTGTCAAGGGATGCCCGTGTACCTGGCTAGTCTAATTACCTTCCTGCCCATTTCTCTTGGGTGTAGTAGAGACACACAGTAAATTACTACTGTTGTTTGGAATTTTCCAGTTTTTTTTTTAAACAAATACGCACTGTACAAAGCATGTTGGTGGGCCCGGGGTGATAGCCTAATGGCTTAATCCTCCCTTTATCTGTGCCGGGATCCCATGTGAGCACTGGTTTGAGTCCTGGCTGATTCATTTCCCATCCAGCTCCCTGTTTGTGGCCTGGAAGAGCAGTGCAGAATGGCCCAATGCCTTGGGACCCAGAGGAGGCTCCTGGCTCTGGATTGGCTCAGCTCTGGCCACTGCCACCACTTGGGGAGTCAACCAGCAGACAGAAATCTGTCTCTCCTTCTCTTCATAAATCTGATAAACATTTCAAAGAAAAAAAAATCTTAAAAAAAATATAGGGCCCAGTATGGTAGCCTAGAGGCTAAAGTCCTCACCTTGCATGCACTGTGATCCCACATGGGTGTGGGTTTGTGCCCCCATGGCCCTGCTTCCCATTCAGATCCCTGCTTGTGGCCTGGGAAAGCAGCTGAGGACAGCCCAAAGCCTTGGGACCCTGCATCTGCGTGGGAGATACAAAAGAAGCTCCTGGCTCCTGGATTCAGATCGGCACAGCTCCTGACATTGTGGCCACTTTGGGAGTGAATCTCCTCTCTGTGTATCTGACTTTCCAATAAAAATAAATCTTAAAAGAAAAAAGTTAGAAAAAGCATGTTGTTTATTTTTTTTAGCTGGAATGGTAAATCTAACTGGGGAAGCTAAACATTCCGGAAAGAGTTCTGTGTCTAAGGGATTGGAGATCCTAGAACTGCCCCCTTCCTTGAACATCTCATAGGTCTCTGTACTCAGAAAAACCTAAGTGACAAACAGGGTTTCTGTGACTGTGAAAATATAAAAACCCCTTATCTTTTCCAGTGGGGGCAACTTAGGCCACCAGGGGAAGTAACCTTCTCTGAACAAACATGATTTTTTAAATGGCATCCTCCTGAAAGAATTACGGGTAAAAAGGGCCACTGCACCATCACTTCAATCAAAACAGCTATGCTTTAACCAGGATGCTTTCTCCCCAGAGGAAGATTCAGAATTCCTGTTTCCATTTGTTACAGGGACTTTCAGAAAATCAGCCTCAGCACTTGGTGTTGAAGGATCAGGTGTCTAAGACAGTACAGAAGCGAGGTCAGGGCTCCCGAATGCGGACACAGGATGCTCCTGGCTGTCCTCATTCAGCAAGGGACATTGCCTGGACCTCTTGGAGAGGGTTTCTGTAGTTAACCAAAGAGGAAATGAGATACTTGGCTTAAGTTTGGGATGTCAAATAATTGTCTGTGAATGAGTAAGCTGCTTGCCTACCCTGTTGCTAACTAACGGTTTGTTTGTTTAACTGATAATCACTAATACTAAGAAAGCACTGAATGTGGAGGGTCAGGGAAGGGCCACACATGATAAGATCTGTGTGTTGGCTGGAAATACCAATTTCCGCCTTTTTATAGCTGTTATTGACACGAAGAGAGCTGAGTCCTTAATTAAGCAATTTATTTGAACAGATAAACTAGCAGAAAAGAAAGCCAAGCATAATCTCCTAATTAGCAGATTCTTACCCTTTAAGTCACCACCAAGCATTTCCATGGCTTGACTAAGGCAGAGCCTAGCAGCATCTAAACTTTACTGTACACTGGAGTCCAGTATTTAAAAAAAATACTGATGCTTGGCTCCCACCCTACCTGTATCTTCTGATAGAATGGGTTCAGGATGCATGTTGGGTGTTCAGTTTTAAAACTCCCCTGGGGGCCCCCACAGCCAAGCACTGGGCACCACCTTGCCCAACAGAGATCTGGACTCAGCAGGAGCTATCGGAGGTGGTGAAGGCCTCTGGACCCTGGACTATGTCCCAGACTACAATTTTTTTTTTCTATTAGTAAAATGGAATCACAGCAGTGACTCAGAAGAGGCAATGAAGTCTTACAAAATTCGAAGCCTCCCAGGGGTTCTCAGTAACGGGCTCAGCAATAGCTGGAGTTCTTATAAAAATCTTTATCGTGGGGCCTTATTCTCACAGATCCATCTTACTGCGCTTAGACTGGCCACAGGCATCAGTATTTGATACAGGCTGCTATGGTCTTTCAAAATTTGTGTTCTTCCAAAATTTGTAAGCTGATACCTAAGCAGCGACCTGATGGGATTAGCCGGTAGGGCCTCTGGGGGGGATTAAGTCATGAAGGCAGAGGCCTAATAAATGGGATTTATAAGGACTCTTTATATTTGAGTCATTTTCACCATATAAGAACCCAGCCTAGCAGAGATGCTGTCTATGAACCAGGAAGTCAGCTCTTTGCAAACAGTGAATTTGTATCTTGATCCTGGATTGGCAGTCTCCAGAGCTGTGAGAATTCAGTTTCTGTTGTTTTTAACTCAGTCTATGGTATTTTGCTAGAGCAGCCTGGAAGAGCAAACACACAGTATTCTTAACAAATCTACTCTTCTGCCAGGACTGAGACCCAGTGTGTTAATTCTAACTGAACTATCACTTTCCCATGAAAGCCATCACCAAACCACAGGACACCACTAGTCAGCTCTGATCTCACTTTGCATGTAACCAGGGACCTGCATTAGAATTATTTATTAACTTTTCTGTTAATTAATAGTTTATTATCTGGCTCCATGTCTCCCCTATCTGCCATTCCAATAAGTTAAGGATGCTTGAAGGGAGAGAAGCCTGCCCAGGATAAGGCATAATCCTGTAATTATTCATAAGAAAGTGTCCAGATGTATTCTAGAATTCATCAATGGTTGTCTTCACAAAGCACAGGCACTGCAGGGGAATCAGATCACCTCCTGGCCAGTTGTTTAGCCTCTGGGAGTAAACACAAGAGACTATAGAGATGATCACACCCCTCCAGCTCCCTGCAGAAGTTGCCAGATTTTCTTCAAGACTCATAACAATAATATGCCATTTTTTTTTACTTGTCTGGTGGCAATTCAGCATCATTCTCCTCCTCTTTAAAGCAGCATCTTGTGTCATAGGGGCTAGATGCCTCCAAAAAGCACTGTCCAGGGAGGGTTTTTTGCTTAGAGGTCCCCAGAAAGGCACTTGAACAGGGCCTGGAAAATCAGAGTAACAGCAGCCACAACCTCTCTCAGGGTCATGGGCAGATGTCAGGTCCTGGTGGTGGGTTCCACACAGCCTTCTGAGAACATCTGTTGACTGCAGACACCTGAGAGGACCAAGAACAGTTTTCTGCCATTCTCCCATTTGGTGATTTCCTGCAATGACTTTCCAAGCTGATCTCTGATCTTAGCATGATTAGCTCTCTTGATGTGTCTGAAGCCACAAATGTCATTCTACTTGAAATTCCTGGAGTGGTCTCTTCCAGATCAGGCTAAGCCCAGCATGTACTGTCATTAAGTGCACCCATTCTGCAGTCGGCAAGTCTGATTTATGGAATCACAGCTGGACTCTGCCACATACCAGTTGTGGCAAAAATTATACACAAAATAGTTCTGCCTCAGTTTCCTAATTTGTGAAATGGAGGAACAAGAACACTCACTTCCTAGGGATGCTTGGGAATGATATGAGAAAATCATGTAAAATATATAACACCCGTATGAATTACTCAATAGTTAACATGATTACTGGCACTTTATTACTCACTGCATTTTGTAGCAGCTGTACTATAAATTCAGCCCATTTTACTTTTTTAAAAAACAGAGAATGTACACCTACTAATTTATAACCGCTTCCAATGAACACAATATAGGTTCTACAGCTTGTATGAGGAATCTTCAACAAGTTCATGATGGGCATTACAAAGACACACACATGAATTGCAAAAGTTTGTGTAGCCAAGTTAATTCCTTTTAACTCCATTTTCCCAAGAACTTCTCTGAGTATCCATATAAAGCTGAAAAACTCTGCAGCCTCAAGAGGGTCCGTGTTTACTAGGGATGGGGCAGTCATCCCAGATCACAGGAACACCACAGTGCACAGCACATCATTTTCCTTATCAGACTATCCTGGCCCTTGTATTTATCTTTCTAGCTTTGTTCTCTAGCTTTGCTTTTAAGACACAGCATCTTGTTTTTATCTAAGTTCTCCAATATACAGTAACATGTGGGACACAGAGTTTTCCAGAATATAGCAATATGTGGGACAGGAAGAACCACCTGCTTTACACAGGAAGCCAACAAGTCCAAAAAGGCCCAAGACCTATTAATTAAAGCTATCTTCCTCTGGGCTCATTTACTTGTTCCCTCTTCAATCACGCCATGACAGGAAAAAAATCACCTGCAGCTTCAGGCCATCCATGGAGTTGCTAAATGCTCCCTGCAGAATAGGGACAATTTTGTCCCATGCAAGGTGACCTAAATGACCCCTCTGGCTCCTGCGATTGTGGTGGGGACCAAGCCACAGCAGGATCACAGAGATTTACCCCAACTCCCCTACCAAGTGTTCCCTGGGAACTGTCAGTTTCTTGTGAGCAGAGTGAGGCTTTTATACTAACCCAGTCATTCTTTCTGCTGCCGACAAAATAAGCCGATCATTTAAATGCAAAGAAAGGAAAGCACTTGTATTCCATAGGGAAGAAAAAGCATCCTATTAGCTGCTTATTGGGCCGGGAGATAGGTAAAGGATCCTCAAACTAAGGCATTGTCATGAATTCAGCTGAAACACTATCACTCCTATACTCTTTTGTATATTAAATCTGCTACTTCCAGAATTTTTCATTATAAAGTTAATCCAGGTGGTCTGATGTTATAAATCAGAAAATCAGAGAGCCAAGAAAGAAGCTCACACACCGCGACACTAGTTTCATCACTTAAAAAACACACTGGTTACTCACAACCATGTCAATTCCATAATGTTGCAAATTGCTGTTGATGTTATGTCGGGACTCTTGGTTGAATGGGATGATATTCTGCCAGCTCTAACAACGGACCAGAAATGGTCTCCCCAAGAGACTGTTCAACCCATCTGGACAATAAATAGCTGGACTTTATACTTGGTATATGTTTACAAGAAAAGAATCTTGATTGAATTTGAACTGTAATACTGCATCAAGGTGGAGGAAGCCACCAGGGGGGAGGGGCGTGGGGGGATTCCCAGAGCCTATGAAACTGTAACATAATGCAAAATAATAAATAATAATAATAATAAAAAAAAGCAAGTAGGGTTGAAAATGAGGCCAACTTTACCACATGATTCAAGTGCATTTTCAGGTATACACAGTGGCTTTGGTGGTAGGAAACAGCATTTCCCAGTTGACACGGATCTCCACCCACCAATTAAATTCTTTAGGGTGCTGTTGGTCTTGAGCCGTCCAACAGTCCATGGAAGTTCATCCCCGCTGTATCTGTGGTAGAACAGGGTTCTATTTATGGGGCTGAAGACACAGTCCCCAGGACCAGTCAAGGTCATTCATGGAGAAGGCGTTGGTTGCTCTTCACCGTCTCCCACCAGGTATATTTGGGGTTTAGATAAGGAACAGTAAAACTGCATGACCACTCCGTTATCTCTCCAGCTTTTTAAATGTATTCATCTCTTCTGACTTTCAGGTAGCAGAAGGGAATCTCAAGTACAAAGAAACGAATTCATGTGAAAAAATTTCAGTGTGAACGCTTATTTTGGAGGCAGATTCTGACTGCAGAGTCTGCTGCTTCCGCTTACTGCTTAAGAAAACAGGCAGGCAAGTCATGATAAATTTAGTTACTATCCTTGAAGTCATGATATAAATCCTGCCCAAGTGGGTCTGTTCACTGATGGAGGACAGGAGACAAGAGAGGAAAGCAAACACCAGGCCCAGACAGACTTTCTGATTTTTCTATCTCAGATGAATCAAGAGTCCTGGGACACGGCTGTTAATTAAAATGGCAGAAAATCAATCGCTTTCAGGGCCAACACTAAATAACACTGGGAAGTAGGTGAAGTTCATCTCTGAAGACCCCTTCCCTGGCAGGGAAGCCCTGGTTTCCTCCAGAGCTCATGCAGTTGCTGCCAGGTCCCAGGCCTTGATCTCAATCCCAGACAATGCAAACTTTGTAAGTGCCACTTTCCCTCCCCTTTGCCATTTCATTTGAAAACCAGAGATACAGAGACACACAGATCTCCCATATGCTGACTCACTCACCAGGGCCCACAGAAGTCTTCTACTCTGAATTTTGGTCTTGCTGCGTTTCTATGCCTGATGCCCTCTCCTTATTCTCAGCTTTTATTTCTCCTTTCAAAAACCACTGTAGGGCCTGGTGAGATGGCCTAGTGGCTAAAGTCCTCGCTTTGAATCCCATATGGGCGCTGGTTCTAATCCCGGCAGCTCCACTTCTCATCCAGCTATCTGCTTGTGGCCTGGGAAAGCAGTTGAGGACAGCCCAAAGCCTTGGGATCCTACACTCGCATAGGAGACCTGGAGGAGGTTCCTGGCTTCTGGCTTTGGAATGGCCCAGATCAGCCATTGCGGTCACTTGGGGAGTGAGTCATCAGACGGAAGATCTTCCTCTCTGCCTCTTCTTCTCTCTGTGTATCTGATTTTCCAATAAAAATGAATAAATCTTAAAAAAAAACACTGTAGCTGCATTTTGGTGTGGCAGGTACAGCTGCTGCGTGCAAAACTAGTATCCCATATGGGTATCAATTTGTGTCCTGGCTGCTGCTCCACTTCCAATCTATAGCCTGAGGAAGCAGTGGGTGATGACCAGGTGCTTAGGCCCCTACTACCCACGTGACAGGAGCTGGGTGGAGCTCCTGGCTTTTAGTTGCATCTGGGGAGTGAGCCAGCAGATGGAAGACTGATCTCTCTCCTCCTCTCTCAGCTTCTCGCTCTTCGTAGCTCTTTCAAATAAATAAATCTCACAGAATAAAACCACTGCCAAGGGCATATCTTCCTCACGCTCAGTGATCTTTTATCACAAGTGCTTAGAGATGCACTTATCTTTAAGGGCATATCATCCACCTGTCAGAAGTTTCTGAGGGAAGGGCCCAGGCCTTACTCCTTTCTGACTCCAGCATCCGGGAACACGGATACTTATTTAACATCAAACACATCAGCAGGTGCTTCACGGTAAGAGGAGGCAAGATCTGTAGCAGGGCACAGAAGAACCTGACCCATGACTCCTGACACATGGGATGCATTTAAAGCACATCTTGAGGGAGCAGAAAAACCACGCAAAGTAAATTACAAAAGCTTATTTTAAAAGTAACAATTGGGGCCCGGCGGCGTGGCCTAGCGGCTAAAATCCTCACCTTGAAAGCCCCGGGATCCCATATGGGCGCCGGTTCTAATCCCGGCAGCTCCACTTCCCATCCAGCTCCCTGCTTGTGGCCTGGGAAAGCAGTTGAGGACGGCCCAAAGCTTTGGGACACTGCACCCGCGTGGGAGACCTGAAAGAGGTTCCAGGTTCCCGGCTTCGGATTGGCGCGCACAGGCCCGTTGCGGCTCACTTGGGGAGTGAATCATCGGACGGAAGATCTTCCTTTCTGTCTCTCCTCCTCTCTGTATATCTGGCTGTAATAAAATGAATAAATCTTAAAAAAAAAAAAAGTAACAATTGAATTGGTAACAATGATTGTTCTTTTGAGCTGTGTATTCACTTTAAAAACAAAATGATGTTAGGTCAGAATCAGACCAACAAGCAAATCAGAGTCTAGGGAGAAACCCAGGGCCTCTCATGACTCTGTGGCTAGTGAAACCAAAGTGGCAAGACTGAATGAACAGGTGAAATCATGCCAGAAGTGACTACAGACCCTAGGCTACTTTTTAGTCAGGTAAATGAATTCTTTCAATAGTTCATGGGGAAAAAAATAGAATTAAAAATGTGACTTCATTTTAATGCAAAACAATTTTTAAATCCATGCCTAGTTTGTGCTTAGGAAAACTGAGCTCAAGCAACTGCTGGTCTATTCTGGCCTTGTTAGATACTCTGTTACCATAATCACATTTGCCAGGGTTTCCCCACCTTCTATGAAATGATAGCTCTGCTCCAAACAACCCTCAGGCTGTGGAAGCACCAGGACTGGTCCCCAGATGGGCTGCACTGCTGCTGCTCACACCTCACAGGCACAGGAAGATGTTGAGAGGGACACTGTGCTTCCTTTCTTCCCTGAGGGTTCCCAATAAGACCTTCCAATATATCTGAGCCCAAATGATTTGCACGAAAAATACAGCCCTTACAGTAAAGTTGTGTCAAACATGCCCATGCCGCCTGCAATTCTACAGCCTGCAGTCTGGGGCCGAGTATGAATTGGGGGCACTCGCACTGTTAGGGTCCCATTCAGGATCCAAGCTATGTGCTTCCATGAGTTGTCCTCCCCAAAGGCGACCTCCAATGCAGATCAGGCTCAAAGGAATCATGCATTGGTCATCTCGGGTTCCTAGGGAAATTCTCTTAGCGTAGCAGCAATCAGGGCTGTTGTATGCAATCCTCAATCTATTTGGGGAATTTCATAGAGGTGAAGAGACTGACAAAAACCCAGACTAGAGGTTTACAATAAGCTTCGGTTGCGGTTAATGACACGCAACACTATCTTCAAAGGAGCGTCAAGCGGAGCCTCATCAGTGGTGGACTCCTCCTGCAGAAATACTTGTTCCTGCAGAACAAGCGGTCACAGCCCTCAGGAGGAGTGTGCTGGACAGTGGGTCACCTGCTGCCAGTGAGGGTGCTAGGATGTGGGTCAAGCCTGGGAAGCCCAGGATGGTGTGACTGGACGGGGAGAAAGTGGACTTGGGAAAGAAGCTCCTGAGAAGGAGCCTGCTTGTTTCACAGGGACAGCCATGGTGTGGTGGCAACTCAAGACAGGACTTAGTTTGTGTAACAAACAGTTGTAACAGAAAATCCAGAAAGCTTTAAGGATGTTTCTGAGCAACCTCCTCCTTTCTGGAGGCACACAGTTTCCAGGGCTGACAGCAGAGTCTGTGGGCAGGCATGGTGCCACCCTGACAGCTTTGCTCAGGCACAGGGTGGCTGTGGCCACTTTCACTGCCCTGGATTCCACTCTGTACTGAGATCTCTTGCTGCCCAAGTTCAGACAGCACTGTTAACTCTCCCCTGCTGCAGGACTCAGGCCAAGGGTCCAGAAAAGACCCAGGTGCTCCATCTAGTTCTAGTCTTGGCTGAGGCCACTCCTGGGTATGGTGGTCCTCAGGACCAGGTTAAGAGGTGTGAATCTGTTCACTTCACTTCTTTAACAGTATATCAGCAGGAGTTTTTTTAAAAATTGATTTGAAAGGCAGAGACAGACAGAAAGGCAGAGACATCTTCTGTCCCCTGGTTTATTCTTCAAATGCTAGCAACAGTGAGGGCTGGGTCAGTCAGAAACTGGTTGGCTGGAATTCGTTCAAGGACTCCTACGTGCTGTAGGGGGGCAGGGACACATGTACTCAAGTCATTCCCCATTGCCTCCCTTCTTAGTAGGAAGCTGCATTGAGTCTTATTAATGGAACATGTCACCAGTTTCTGGGGATAGGAAGTAAGTGAGGGTGGTGCCTGAGACATACACGCAACATGTGCAGGACAGGGCTTCTCATAGTTTTCAAGAACAGAAGAGACACAAGGTAGTGAGCCCAACCTGCAACCTGTGTGCCGTGCCTCCTGCAGTGCCCAGCCTCCATCCCACATCTGCTTTTTTTTCTTGGGCAGTTAATTTGCACTTGATGAAGTTGAGTGTGTTTTTTTCCTGAGTCTCCCACATGTGTGCAGGGGCTGAAGTATTGGGCCACCTTGTGTTGCTTTTTCCAGGCACATAAGCAGGGAGTTGAACAGAAAGTGGAGCAGCCGGGACAGGAACCAGTGTTCATACAGGATACCAGCATGGCATGGTGGCATAGTGGGCATGGTTTTACACACTACGCCACAATGCCAGCCCTAGTGTCAACTTCCTTAGGAAAGGGGCCATGCCACAATTTCATGTCAATTCTGTTCTTTTCAGGGCTATGTGTGACATCAGACAGAGCAGCAACTTAACACTCTCAACAGAATCAAATGCAAATTAACAGCCTATTGTGAGGTTACACAGAAAAGAACGAGGTGATGGAATGAAAACTGGGATGTTGAAGAGTGGGTCTGAAAATTCCTTTATTAACTGTGACAAAGTCTTCACTAACGGTTACATTGTTACCCAGAAAGTGTAGCTTTAAATGTGACTCTGCACAAGGAATCTCATTTTCCTTCATGTACAGTTCAGTCAAATCACTGGAAACACATTTTCTACTTCCAGATATTACAAAAACTGGATGTACCACGGTCTAACTTTCCTTCAGAAAAAAAGTATTAATCCTGTTAGGATTGCTTGTCTAGTCTCACCATTTGTAGGAACAAAATTGTTTTTTACTAAAGAAAAACATTTATAATTGTTCTAAGAAACCAAGGTGATTTCAACCGCAGACAAATGAGAGTTGCGGAGTATTACAGAAGTGACACACTCCTGGATTCTGCGATTTCTCAGCCGTGGATTTCTTATCAGCAGGGATGTGGCTACCTATGCTCGGGACGTAACTCTAGTCTCCGATTCAAGCACATCCCCTCCCAGGTTCTGATTCCTCACTGTCCTTTTAGGTTGATAAATAAGAAAAGCCACCCAAACACCTCTCAGTTCCCACTGCATCATTATCTCCAAGGTTAAGATACAGCAAATCTAGCCCTCTGCTCTGCAGACACACATTTTTTTCATCCTTCCATGATTCATTAGATCATTTAAACCAAGAAGTTATAGAGGGATGTTTTAGATATTCAGAGGATTTTATGGGCTCAAGGTCAAAGTCTCACTCAAGGGAAGACAGATTTGGGCATCTTGCATCCCTAATTGGACAGCAAGTGTAGAGATGGGAGTGCCTTCGGTCTAGGGCACAGCCTCATCCGGTCAAAGTTAAAGACAGGGGTGATGGGCGTGAGTCAATGCTCCTGTGAAGCCAGGGAGGAGCTCTTGGCTGGGGGAGGGGCACTGAGCGTCTCCTAACAACATGGGTGCCTGAGAGTCCCCCTAGAATCCAATGGCTTCTCTGAGAACCTTCCTGGCACATGCCAAGTGATTCTCTAGAGCTCTCTCAAACTGCACTAATGGCATTTTAATGAGAGATGTTGAAGTACGGCAAAAAGGTAAAACTAAGTGATGTTAGTCTTAAAGATACAGTTGGCCTTCTGTGTGTATGGTTTCACATTCTTTAATTAGATTAAGAGCAAATTGGGAATCTTTTGAAAAAGTCGCAACAGTACTGAATATCTACAGCCTACTTTACTGCCTACCTTTTCACTTCGCTGTTTGTAAGAGACGGGATTTCATCGGCAATGTCTAATTCTGAGGGCTAGCAGGCACTGACAAACACTATGATGTCAAATGAGGCACGTGATGAAGACACTGCAATAAAGTCTGCCAAAGAACATCGCAGAGTTGGGTACCACAACCAGACAACTTTCCAGAATTTGTGGAAACACAAGTTAGAGACAACAAACCAACCCCCAACAACTCACAGAGCTTTCTGTAAACAGCAGACATCCCTATACTAGGTGGCACACTCCGCCCTTACAGCCTGGCAACCTCAGCCAACGATGAGCTACCCACCTTTGGTCCATGCAGACCAAATTAATGATATTTCTGAGGTGTGGGATACAGATACGGCTTGCAAATAAATCACCTAAGAAGTCAGTCAGACATACTATCCCATCAAGTTACTGCTACTTAAACTGTAAAAGGTTTCATTAACATAGAACTTCATTTCTTCCCACTTCTCATTCCTACTCCATGGCACATTGGAGCTATCAGGCTCAGAAGATTCATACACAGGAGGTTAAATATCACGGGATGATCAGCCACGCATGCAAGGGGTGTTCAAAGAGTTCATGCAGAAGTGTATATTTTGTAAAGCCTCTCTATGGATTTTGAAAACTTTTTATACCCAGATAACCTTATCTTTCAATTCTATTTTTCATCAACTCCCTAAAATTCATATGCAATTTTTACTTGTTCTGTCCTATATCTTGGTTATTTAAACTTTGTACTGTGGACAATATCTGTAAATTGTCTAATTCAGGGTGTTCAGTACCACTTAGTGTTCCACAAGAGAATCCAATTAGACTTAGTATTATTATACAGTTTTGCTCTTTCTTGCTTCTAAACTAGATATGTGATTTTTTTTTTTTAAGATTTTATTATTATTGGAAAGCCGGATATACAGAGAGGAGGAGAGACAGACAGGAAGATCTTCCCTCCGATGATTCACTCTCCAAGTGAGCCACAACGGCCGGTGCGCGCCGATCCGATGCCGGGAACCTGGAACCTCTTTCAGGTCTCCCACGCGGGTGTAGTGTCCCAATGCATTGGGCCATCCTCGACTGCTTTCCCAGGCCACAGGCAGGGAGCTGGATGGGAAGTGGAGCTGCCGGGAATAGAACCGGCGCCCATATGGGATCCCGGGGTGTTCAACGCGAGGACTTTAGCCGCTAGGCCACGCCGCCGGGCCCGATATATGATCTTAACAGCCCAGAACTCAGAGCAAAAGCTCACACACTTTACAAGCACATTGTGTACTTTGGCTTTGTAAACACACGGCAATGAAATTGTTGACACCAACAAGATGGGACCCAGCCTTGCATCTCCCTCAAATTTATTCTCTTCCAAACAGGGCGAGAGTTCTTGCCATGTCCTGACATTCTGAAGGCATCAAGGGTCTCTACCAGCCTCCTCCCCTCTAAAGACGTTAGTCCACAGAAGAAAGTCCACCCGGTTTTTGAGAAGCAGATGTCAGAGGAAGGAAGAAGTCAGGGAGCATGCATCTCCTAAGAATTCAGATCAGGTTCCTGCAGAACTGAAAATCTCAAACACTATATCACGTCCTGCAGTTACTCAGCCACCTATATTAGCTGGCCTTCCTGCTGCCTTCTGTCCCTCCCTGCTCTGGGGGTGTGAATTGTTGAAACTACAGTTTCTCAACCTTGAAAACACTTCCTCACCCCAAGATCAACTGTTAGGAGTTTATTCCGAGAAGGAAAAGTAGTGTAAATTTCAGGCTCAGCACAAATGTCATAAGGAAAAACAAGCTGTAAGATCTTGGATCAGCCTCCTGTGTTGCCAACACTGATCATTTCAAAGGGGTGAGGTGTTCTGCTATTGTGGCTAGGGCCCTGAAATTAAAACATGACAAAACAGGTGTTGGCAAGGATCTAAGTTATGAGGACACTTCCCAGGGCTTGCCGGCTCTGATTTGTGTCCAGAGTTCAGCATCACTGGATCTGAATTCGAGGACTAGTTCCAATGCTAACTCTCTGGCCCACAACTTTTTGTGGCTTCTTTAAAATGAGAATAACCAAATTAATGACCTTCTTCACAGGCTGCTGTTGAAGACAACGTGAAATAACAGCACACACAGCATTTTCAATTACATACATGACATTGTACTTTGTGAATTTACACTCTGCCAGTCTGACTGTAAGGTATGATCTACAATGTTCTATGAGGATGTTTCTTTTCTTTCCCTCAAGCTTTCTATATATTTACAGGTTGTTGGAGTGGAAATTCCAAGTTGGTGTCATCAGTAGCATTGGATAGGACTGGCCAGTGGCAGAGCACTGGCTTGTTCTTCAACTTAACCCAAGAACTAATAACTAGCCCATCTCTATACTTCCTCCCAGCTTGAAAACAACCATTCTATACAACACTCTAGACAGGCAGCTCCCATCCTTGACTTTCAACTACTACTTAGCAGATAGTTTATGGTTTTGAACAATTTAAAAATGTATTTTCACTTAGAGAGGGAGAGAGACAAGGACAGAGGCAGCAAGCCAAAGGGACAGAATTAAATCTGGGAATCCCACATGGGTGGTAGGGGCTCAAGTATTTGAGTCATCATCTCCTATCTCCCAGGATATGCACTGGTAAGAAGCTGGATTGGAAGTAGAGAAACCAGGATTCAAACCAGCTGACCTAACTGCTGAGCCACAAGCCTACCCTAGATTTGTGTTTCTTTCTAAGTTCACTGCCCTACTCTCCTTGTCCACCACCATTAATGATAGTGGGCCGGGGCCAAGCTGGGTACCTAGGTAGCTCCCTCTTCCAAGAGTATGTCTGACTCATGTCTTGGACCTCACAGCATTAGGGTGCTGGGGGGTTGTTGTCATAACATTTGCAGGATTTGGAAATTCTACCTCAAGTCCAAATCCAGGGGTGTTGATTCTGGCTAACTAGCTTTACGCAAAAACAATCCAAGTGCTTTGACTCATGCTGGGAAATCTGGCAGTCTAGGGTTTTTGATACTGAGACAATGGAAAAGTTTTAGATCACCATAGGTACTGCCAATAATCTTTATTCATCTTTTACATATTTACTCTCAGTTTCCAAGTTCCGCCCACCCCCCTCAAGGTCAGAGGCTTCACTCCCTTGCAAGGGAAGATTGTCCTTGGTGCAGAGACTGGCATTAGCAAATCTCCAAAAAACACTGTAGGCAAGAGCTTTGTCCTCCTCTGTCCCGTGCTGCTATAGCAAAACACTGGATGCCCAGGCCTTTACTAATGGAGGCAAGATTTGGATGCCAGGAACATGGCATGTGCATTGTCTTTTAAAGATCCCATGGCACACGGTGTCACACGGCAGGAGGGCATGAGAGGAAGCGACAGAGTTGAGGATATACTGAACCTGTTGTAAAACAATACATTCTGGTGGTAAAATTATAGTTCTAGTCTTGAGAGATGAATATACTTTCCCAGGAAATGGATTGATCCCTATGACCAATTGCAATCTCTCTCCCTCTTTTTAAGATTTATTTTTATTGGAAAGTGATATTTACAGAGAGAATAAGAGGCAGAGAGAAAGATCTCCCATCTGCTGGTTCACTCCCTAAGTGGTTGCCATGGCTGGATCTGAGCTGATCCCAATCCAGGAGCCAGGAGCTTTTTCTGGGTCTTCCACGTGGATGCAGGGGGACTCAAGGCTTTGGGTTGTCCTAGACTGTTTTCTCTAGCCACAAGCAGGCAGCTAGATGGGAAGTGGAGTAGCCAGGACACAAACTGGTGCCCATATAGGATCCTGGTGCCTGTAAGGTGACAACTTTATCAGGCTACTGTGCTAGGCCCTGCAACACCTCTCAAAGACAGCTCCTTCTAACATCTCCTCACTGGGTTCAACAGGAGAAGCCATAGCAATCTTTATTTTGTTTTTACCTCTGAGATACAGAAACAGAGAAGAGGGGGAGAAAAGAAGAGCAGAGATGAGACAAAACAGGACAAGAATTCTTCCATCTATTGGATTGTTCCCCAAATACCTACAATGGAGAGTATTAGCTGGGAACTCAGTTTCCTATGTTGGTAGCAGGGATCCAACTGTCCTGAGCCACAACCTGCTGCTTTCAGGTTTCTAATGGTAGGAAGCTGGAATCAGGAACCAGAGTTGGAAACTGAACCCAGACACTCCGATACAGGATGCAGCAGCTAAACCTGCAGGTTTACCACTAGACCAAATGCCTGCTCCCATTTTAACTACTTGATAAATTTTCAGTTAAAGGAAACATAAATGTAAATGAAACGTTATTTTCATCTGTGCCAAAAACTACAAAAATAAGACTACTTCTTCTACTTTTTGAAAATGTTAGCATTAACATGCAAACAGAGCAAAATAATAAAGGAAAAGCATTAATATAACATAAATGTATGACTTCATAGAAAAACATAGCTTTAGGGACCTGGTTTATAGCACAGTGGGTTAAGACACTGCCTGTGATGCCAGCATCCCATATTGGAGTGCTAGTTTGAATTCCTCTGGGATGGTGGCAGGGTCAAGTACTTGAGGCCCTGCCACCTATGTGGGAAACTCAAATGAAGTTCCAGGCTCCTGGGTTTGGCCTGGACCAGCTCTGGCTGTTGTAGCCATTTAGGGGGTGAACCAGTGGATGGGAAATATCTCTGTCTCCCCTCCACTGTCATTCTGCCTTTCAAAAAAAAAAGATACATAACTCTTTAAGAAAATACAGGAATGCTAAACAAAGACTTGAGAAGCTACTGTCTTCAGCCACTGACAGTATCACTGTCTTACACAGTGGCAGATCTGGCCATGGAGATGAATTTTGTGGAGGAAACACTGAAAAAGTACGTTTGTTCTGGAATATTATATGAGGGTACTTCTGAGAATTCACAGAAGGGCAAAGCCACCACCTGTAGCACTGGTAATCCATTTGGATGCCAGTTGGAGTCCCAGCTGTTCCACTTTGGATCCAGTTCCCTGATAATGGGCCTGGGAAAGCAGCAGAAGATGGCCCAAGTATTTGGGCCCCTGAACCCACACGCGAGACTCAGAAGTAGATCCTGGTCTTGGCTTTGGTCTGGCCCTGCCTAATCATTACGACAAGAGGGGGAGTAAAACAGCAGATGGAAGATCTCAATCTCTCCCTCTCTCTGTAACTCTGCCTTTCAAATAAATAAGAATGTATATATATGAAACATACATGTAATCTTTTGTTTACTATTTTTATTTATTTGAAAGGCAGAGTGACAGAACGAGAGAGAGAGAGGAGGGAGAGAGACAGAAAGCACAACCAAGCTTGTTCATCTGCTGATTCACTCAAGTGCCAGCCATGCTGGGCCAAGCCATAGCCAGGAGCCAGGAACTTCATCTGGGTTTCAAACGTGTGGCAGGTATCCTAGTACTTAAGCCATCATCTGCTGCCTCCTAGTTTGCCCATTAGCATGCAGTTATATCTGAAAGAGAGACAGGATTTGCTCCTGGGTACTCTGATGTGGAATGCAGGAGTCTCTAGCAATGGCTTTAGCTCCCTGTGTTACAATCCACTCCTTGCATAGTCTTTCATAATACGCATTTTCACAAACTTTGTGAAGATTCCCTGTGGACTGTAAAGTGCTCACATGACCATATTTCTGGCTGTTCCCACTGACAGAATTTTCCCAAGAACACAAAGAAAAACATGTTCCAGTGTTTGAGCTATGCTGTTCAAGCTGCCTCCTTATCTCCAAACTCCATCACCTGTGCCTTCTGCTAGCCTCTCACAAGCAGCCTTCAGCGATCTGGGTCAGTTCAATTTGCTGGACAGTGAGCCATGGACAAGACAGAGAGGCAGTGTGGTTCACCGAGACGAAGCTACCAAGACGGCAGACAACCTACAGTGGGGAGAGCAAGTTGCAGCTCCTACTGTGTACTTCATGGTCTTTTTCTACACTTGTATAAATGATCACCTCATGTTGTAGAGAAAAAGCAATCTCCAAGAGAATGTCCACTGAGGTGGAGTCTGAAGACAGCAGTGCTTAGAGTACTGGGCAACCCTGGCTGTTGGCCCACATTTGCAGGGATCTCAGCTCCTCCGCAACACACACACACACACATACACACACAATAGGGCAATGGCCATAGGAAGTCAGAATCCTCACCCAAAGTAGAGCCTCACTCTTTGGGGCCATCACAATGCCCTCCTACTTTCAAGAATGGCAACGGCTTCTACACATGAAGGGTTTGCGGGTTGCTGCTGAAAGCAATCAACAGGGGAGAGGGTGATCCTTACCAACTCCCTCCCAAGCTGACCATGGCAGCTCAGATGACCTGGACATGGCCAGAGGGGACAGGACACAGGGATGGGAGAAGAAGGGTCTTAGGAGCTGGGAGGTTCAAAAGTCTGGCAAGGTATCCAGGAGACAGATTAGCAACTGTGGTGCTAGAGAGAACACTACCCGTCAGTGGAAGAGGGGCGGGGAAGGAGTTACAGGAAGGCCCAAAGACAAAAGTCTGCTGGGGGCAGGGCAGAGAGGCTGGCCGAGGCTCAGCAAAGAGAGAAACCACCTGATCTTCTCACAATAAGCCTTCCAGCAGCACTGTGTAGCCAAAGCTTGAAGGGGGGTCAATGCTTCTACACTTTGCAGTCTCCTGAGGACAAAGGGACCAGGTAGTCTGACATCGTCTGCAGGAGCAGGGTAACACACACTGGATGCTGCGGCAGCCAGCATGGCAAGCTGCCTGCAGAACACAGTGCAAAGGCTACATGGAACGGGATGGCAAAGAAGCCACAGGTGAGCGGGAGTGCGTGAATGGATGCACGGAGGCACGATGAGGGGGCTGAAAATTCATTAGGTGCCTGGTGCAGTTTTAGCTCAGGCAACAAATGACAACTGATGTGCTAAAGGCAGATGAGGTCACAAAGACAAAGAAAGCAAGGGCCTGCCTGCCCAGGTCTAGGAAGCAGAGAAAAAGGAAAGATGCTCGCCATACAGATACCCATACTCAACTGGCACATGGACTCTGGGAGGCTGATCACTTGACTTCACAAACTCGATACATGGAATACAAGGCATGCACTAACATTGTACCTGCCAGAATGGGTTTCCTGAGATTGCCCCAGGTTGTGCTGCGTATCAACAGTTCATCCTTTTTATTGCTTTGTTCCAAGTCTCTCTTAGAGGCCTGTTAAAGCTTTCGTGAACCTTCACGTTCAACTTATTAGGTGCAGAGAACTTTTCACTTGCTGGGATATACACCCAGGATGGCAAGTGCTGTATCTTTTATGAGCTACCAAATAGATAGGCCAATTATTTTCTGTAGTTGCTGTACCCTTCCACATCTTTGCCCACAATGTGTTAGTGTTACCATTCTCCTGCATGTTGTCAGCATTCGGAGTTATTCTTTATTTTAGCCATTCTGGTAGGCGTGTTATGATAATGCACTGTGATTTTGAGCTGTATTTCTCCATTGGCGAATGCTGTTCACTCTTGTTTCCTGTGTTTGCCTGCCATCCATACACAGGCTCCAGTGGAACCTCTGTGTATGGTCTTCGTCATTCTCCTAAGTGATTTATATGTTCCTTTACAGTTGGGGTATGTGAATTCCTCATATATTCTATTTTTCAGGAGGGGAATTCCTTATATTCTAGATGCAGGTCCTCTGTTAGATATGCAACATAAATGTTTTCTCCCAGTCCACAATTTCGTTTGGTGCCATCTGATCAAGTCTTTCACAGGATCAACATTTTTAATTGCTATGAAATCAAGCCGTCCCTTTGGATTAAGCTTTTGCTTGCCAAGTCACAGATTTCCTTGCCTATGTTCCACAGGGGCTGCATCTCTTACATCTTCACCAGCAGTGTGGTAGCGATTCAGTTTCTCAACATTCTTATTAGTGGTTCTAGGTCCCAACAAGCCTCCCGTCTTTTTGTCTTGGTTTTCTACAGCTACTCTAAGAAATTACACAAATGTGGTGGCTCGAAACAGCATACATTCATTTACCACATTAGAAGCCTGGAATTAGTCTTCCGGCTGTGTGTATCTGGAGGCTCTAGGAGAAGCGGCTGCTTTCTGGTTCTTTCCAGCTTCTGGAGGCTCCCTACATCCTTCCACCACGAATCCTCCCTCCACCTTCAGAGCCAGGAGCACAGAACCCCATCTCTTTCACTCACCCCTCAAAGTTCCTTTTGCCACAGAAGGGACCACAATCACAGGTCCCAGGGTTGAGGATGCAACTTTGGGGAAAGGCGGTCACTTTCAGTATCATTCCTCCACCATCCCCCACGCCCCCAAGAGGTTTCACAGTTTTATGTTTTACATTTAAGTTCGTAACACATTTTGAATGGGTTTTTGAACAGGCTGAGGTTTAGTCTTTTGCCTGTCAATGTCCAATTGATCAGCACCATTTATTGAATGAACACTTCTGTCACCTCTGTTTTTTCAGTGGTATATTTAGAGCTCTTTCACTAAAAGTAATTATGCTATGCTAGGACTGAAGCCTGCCAGCCTATTCTTTCTTCAAGGATGCTTTCTTGTTGTACGGCTTATTTTTCTGGCCTTTATGCAGGCTACTTGAACATTTTTAGAGTTCTATTTTGACTTGCAACGTTTTGGAGCACATTACTGGCTTAGTGTATTTTCTGTTGCTACTGATTTTCTTCTAAGTTGTGAGGAATCCAGAACGCAAGGCTGTGGACATGGTTCTGCAGTCTGGGAAGCCCAAGCACATGGTGCCAGCACCTGCTTGGCATCCAGCGAGGGTCTCCTCACTGCATCACCACATGGCAGAGGCCATCACACAGAGAGTGACATGGCTGTGCCAGCTCAGGTTTCTGTTCCTTCTCAGGTCCTTAATGCCAGCGTAGAGGTTCCTCCATCACGAGCTCATCAACTCGTTACCTTCCCAAAGCCCAGCCTCCAAAAGCCGATAACATGAATTCTAAAGAGAAATTTACAATTTCCTAAATTTGAAAAATTAAAAAGGACCCATAACCTCATAATATATTCTTACGGTTGTTCCACTTTATTATTATTGCTGTCAATCTCACTGTGACTGATGTGTAAATTAAACTTCATCTTGTATGAACGTATAGGAAAAATCTAACGTCAATACAAGGTTCTATATTCCCTGTGGTTTTAGGCTTCCATCGAGGATCTCGGAACTTACCCCTGTAGAGAGGACACCGTAGTTGCTATGGTTGCTAGATATACGTGTTTCAGTTTTGTGTGTGTGGAAACAGGAATATTACAAGCTCAGGTACAAAGAAGAACTAACCAAACAAGGGAGGGGGAAAAGCAAAGGGATGAAATCAAGTGCACCAGAGGAGAAGAGGATTAGGCACTTCGCCCCGTAGCATGAGAGGAAGGCATGAAGAGAAAGGAAAACCGTAAGATGATGATGGGAACCGGAATTGCTGGTCCAGATGCACTGCACTGATGACTGTTTTTCTTTTTCAAGGTTCTCTGGTTTTTTTGTAAGGTAGAGTGACACAGGAGAACAGAAAGACAGAAATCCACAATTTCATCCACAAATTCCCTTCCCTGATCCCTGCACGACCAGGTTTGCAACAGGCTGTGGCCAGGTGACAGGAGCTCCATCTGGGTCTCTTACATGGCTGGCAGAGGCCCAAGCATCCCCATGTCCACTTTCCACTTCCTTCCCTGACATATTAGCCTAAGGTCACAGGAGAAGCAGAGCATCTGGGATTTGGATTGACACGAGAGGCGTGTGGCATAAGCTGTGGCTTAACCCACAGTGCCACATTTTTTCTTTTTCATGAAATCAATGTGATTCTCTTAGGGCAATGCTGTTTCCCAAGTCTCATGATCAAAATCATTGGAAAACTTTTCAAAAAACACAAATTCTATAGCCCCAAAGCGATTGTATCAAATCAGAATCTGTGGGAGTGGGGTCTAACAATCTGCCTTTCAAAGTCTCATCTAGTTCAGATGGTTCATCAAGATTAGGCCTTCCTGAGGTCTGATGCCCAGCCAAGGATTTTGCTCCGAAACATTAAGCAGGTGGTGGGCAGACAATGCCCTTCTGAGTATGACTGTTCATTAAGTCACACGTGATTCAACAGCAGGAAGGGATGTACACCTCTAGGTGATTTCATCAGTGCGTGAACCCATGGAGTGTGTCTACACAAGCACAGATGATGCAGATTCACCACAGACATGGCCTCTTGCTACAGTAACAAGAGAAAGCAACCAGAAGATGTAGAAGGCTGCTGCTGGGATGTTGGCATACTGTTTCATAATTGACTTTATTTTTATTAAGCAGAAAGAATACACTCTAAAATAATGGTAAGAAAATGGTCATGGAAGTAATGAAAATCATATGTACATGAACCTCAACATGGTTGTATTATCCAGAATTACATACTACATGTAGTTTTTCGTACCATCCCATATATGACTGGCAGTGTGGCAGGCAAGTATCTACGTGAATATCACCAAAAACAAATGCGAGTTACATGCTTTTTTGCAACAATTCCACAGCTATGACCTAACTAGCCAACAGTATTTTTCTGCTCCAGGATGATACTATGGGATCTTCTCATATATGTGGTTCATTGTCAATGAAAACGTTAGGTGGCACGTGACTGCATTTTCAAAAGTTCACTGGGTAATCCAATGTATATGTTGATAAGAACCATAGTCAGGAGATGGAATTGCAAAGATGAACTTGAAAAGCTTGAATTTACCATGCTGTTTGGCTCTTAGTTATTTATGTCATGTGGTATGTCTCCTTTGCACACTTCACCTATCAAAATGGTGCCTTCAAGCCTGGCTGTTGCCTGCGGCTGACAGGGTTCCCCACAGCTTCCCAGCAGCCAGGCCTGCAAGGAGAGCATCTCTGGCTCTCTGCAAAGCCACTGGGTTCGGGGTGCTTTTGGAAGACTCTTTCAGGAAAGGTACAGGGAATACCTATCAATTAATACCTCTGAACTAATCATCAGTGTGCACCTTATAAAAGAAACAGCAGGTAGAGGAAAGATGGCAGAGAAAGCACTGACAGTTCACGGGTCCCTAATTGCAAACAAAATACTTTCAGGTGAACTCACAGTTAATTTGCTCGGGGACTTCCTCGCACTATGGTGGCTGCTGTGGCTGCTGCTATCTTGAAGCGACAATAACAGCACCCATCAACCTCAGACAGGGGCATCTCTGATCCAGCTCCCAGGCTTCCAGGCAATCCACAGGTCTAGCCTTTTAAATACCTACCCCCCAAATGCAAATTTTAATTTTGTCCCTCATGATGGCATGATCTCATTTCAGCTCCAGCCACCCCAAAAGTTTCATCTGCTGGATGCTAAGTTGACAGCACAGACACACAGTGCCGCTTCCTGTCCATGCACATCAGTACACATTTATACAGACAGTGCAAGTCTCAAAGGCCCTAGTTCCCCTTCCATCCCCCAAACGATAATAACGCCACTTTGGAAAGAAAAAAGATGAACAGGAGCAGGAAAATATTCTTACCCCAAGGAAGGCTGGCTCCAGCTGTGGCTCAGCAAGTCAAAAACTAGCAAACTTGTTTGCAACAACATCTTAAAAACTCCAAAGGTTATGTTCTCTCCTGCACAGTTAAACAGCTATCTCCTACGGCCCAGTGTCAGATCCGTGATGTAGCCAGGATTAAGCCAAGGGGCTTCTTGCTTAGAGCAATTTGCCTGGCTGGAGAATAAAGGCTCACATTGGACTTGAGCAGTCAGCTAATATTTTTAACTTAAAAAAAGTCCGTCTTCATGGTTCTCAGCAAGCCGTGTGATGTTTCTGCAGAGGTCAGTTCCTCTCTCAGTCAGGCAAAGGATGCTTCTGTGCGTTTCCCCTTAAGACAAACAAAAAGTTACCCTGAAGTTCTGACTGTGTCTTAGCGACTTGCACTGCAGTTAGGGAGTTTTCTTTGCTATCAAATTACTCAAAACATCTCACACACCAGAAAAAAAAATCTTCCTTGCAATTAATAAACAATTGCGGTGTGCTAACCAAGTTCCAAAGGCAAGAACCTCACATTCCAAATGTTTCCACTACTGGATGAGCTTCGGAATTCAGATGCTAACAGGATGCCCATTGGCTTTTCTTCTTACTTTGGTTTTGTTTTTGTTTTTGGCCAATATTCAGGCTGAAGGGTTTATATAACAGACTTTTTCCATCTTATGACCTCAGTTTCAGGATTTTTTTTTCCTTGCAAAATTTATTTTGGTTGGCATGTTGCCAGGATTCATTCTTTTTTTTTTTTTCTTTTTTCCTTCTGTCATGTTCCCTCTGCTTTTGTTCCTTTGTTGTGTATTTTCTTTAAGGACCTGAAGTGCATTTTGCTTACCATCTACGTGATGTTCTGTAGGGTTGCTAGAATTAGCAAGTGAAAAGATAGTCTGCCTCGTGAAATGAGGATTTCAGGCAAGCAGCAAACAATTTCTCAGTGCATCCGAAATATGACAACGGACATACAAGCATTCGCCCCAAGAAGTGTTCCCAAGTACTGCGCGGGATACAGGCATTTAGAGTGAAAAAATATTCCTTGTTTACCTGAAATTCAAACGGAGCTGGAAGCTTTGTGTTTTATCTGGCAGCCCTGGCGGGGAGGTTAACCAGAAGGAATAAAGAAGCCACAAAGGCATCTATTTACCCCTCCAGGAAGGAGAGAAATTTCCATGCCTGTCGTTCGGAGTGCTTTGCGTGTGATGTCAGGCTCTTCACGGTGTGGGAGGCATGCTGTCCAGCCACAGGCAGCTCACATCCTCATCCTCAAGTCCACCTGGGTCACCCAGGCCAGCCTGGATCTCAGTCCAGTCACAAAACCAAACAAATCCTGCTGTACTAACTGAAGAGTCTTCACAATTTCAGCATCAGATTTAGTATCTCTAAAGGCGCTGACACAAGTTTTGCTCCCCAGTTCTCACTCTGAGACTAGTGTGTATGATTACCAATAGAGATTTTCAGGAAAACTCACAGGAAGCAACGTACTTCAAAATACATATCCAAATGATCACTTCTTGGGTGTTTTGAATGGGAAGATGAATAGTAAAATGGCTTAGCTACCTAAAGATAAGATGACGTGGTTAGTGATGCGGATAAAGTTGGTAAGCAGCTCTCGAAAGTCCAACTGGTTCAAATTCTAGCTCTGTCATAAACAAGCTATTTGACCCTCGACAGGTGTCTTAGCCCCTCTGTGCACACCCACTCCAACTGAGAACGGCAAAAGTTGTCCCCAACAAGCTGTGGAGAAGAGTTTGCCAAGTGCTCAGAATAGCACTTCAGACCAAAGCAAATCTGGGGGTTCACAACTCACATAATCAGAGAATATCTCCACATTTATAATTGGATCTTGAGAAAAGAGTTCTGGGCAATACATCATTTGCAGAATAATAAATGCCAATGCTTAATATATTTATTCATTAAAATAATCCTATTGCTTCCACCTGGCATTTTGCAAAATTAGCATCATACTGTCCCAAGATTAAAGCTTCTGGGTAACAGTTCTTTCCAACAATTGGTTCTTTTCTTTTTTTCATAATTTTCGTCTCATCCTTGTTATTCTATTTACTCCTTGAAAACAAAACAGGCATAAACAAAAAAACCATCCTTTTTCATTATACCTTCTGCCCTCCAACACCTCACTCAAGTCAATTAATCCAAGTTAAGGCCTTCTTTGGGTTAAAACAGATTTTCATACTAAGTGGTCACACATCACTGGATTTTCCTGCTATCCTGGACACTTCAACTTTCTTTCTTTATTTATTGTTTTAAACAGTTTCCAATATCTGCAGCCTGAGACAGTGTCAGAAACAATACCAGGCAGTCAGACACTTCTGTAAAATCTTAGCTTGGCCATGCTTTTGTGAGTATGGCCAGCTCCTTGCACATCCAGTGCATTCCAGAATCCAGCCCCTGCTCAATCCAAGACCCCTCAACCCCTCACTGCACAGGATACCAGGCGTACCCTGTGTTCCCGAGCTGCCAGTGATCTTCCTGCCTCCTCTTCCTCAGCTTCCCGGAAGGCCCGCTGGGACAGTGTTCTCTAGCCAGTAGGGGCACACGGCAGCTAGTAAGAGCTCTTAGGGAAACGGCAGCCCTTTTAATCAGAAACGGGCATTCTTCCTTATCACAGCTCTTCCATGCCACAGGCCTCTGCGCCAGGCCACAGTCCTAGAGTGGTGCCCTCAGCTCAGCCTCTGTGCCTACTCAGCCTGCATCTGGGGAACCTCCTGGAGGCAATTTGCTTCCCTGGGATTCCATCTTTTCTATAATAACGTACTAACTCACTATGCCACAGCCTGCTGAGGGAGAATTAAGGCACTGTGGCTGGTAGATCCACACTGAGTGTGTGGCAAGAATCATACAGTATCTGCCAAGGAGGGCTGGCAGGAGAACCTGCAAACTGGTCATGGGAGCAGAGAGGCAGGGGTGCAGTTTGCAAGTATACAAGCTCTGCATTTTGGAGAGCTTACATCTTAATTGGAATCTGTGGAAGAGAAAGAAGAAATCTCCCTAATGGCATTTCGAAAGATGTGCAAAATGCACAGCAAATGTATTCCAATCATTCTTTGTGTTCCGTGCTCATTCATTCAGTCACACCAACACTTCTGTACTAAGGAGCACATTATAAACACCGGGAACAGCTCCAACACAAGGGCACGGCAGAAGCTTTACGAAAGATAATATTGGGAGGAAGCATAACTGGTCCCTTAACATCAGGCAATATTTATTGATTACCCACTGCAGTCAATAAATATGATAATAGGAACCACACTCTCCCGCAGTCTGGAGAATGCTGCCATCTGTTAAAGTCACAGTGAACACAGAGCAGTGAAAGTTTATTAATTAGAGCCTCTGTGAGTGGAGACAGCACAGCAAAGGTGCCAGCCTCTCCCGTCTGTGCTCATCTTCATCAACGAACCAGGCACACAGCTGGTTACAGGGTGTCCTTGAAGGTCACTGACACATAAGCTTGTCTTGTGTCAGGGATGCCAAAGATCCACCTTTAGCACTTGTGGGTGGATCCTGGAACTCTGAATTGCCTGTCACTAAGCTCTCCCAGGTCCTAACAGGATGCTGGCTTCTGGGAGGAGGACATTATGGGAAGATGGACAGAAATGGTCTCCTCAGAGCAGCCTGGGCCACAAAGAGAGTCCCCGAGGGCTCATACTCACTGGCTGCTAATCTTTGTACAAGCCTGTCCAGCCTGGTGCACACTGCTAAGGGACTTAGCAGGCCATTTCCAAACAGCCAGTGGACGGTAACTGGCCATGGCAGAGGCCAAGGCACTGGCTTTCCTGCTCCCTCCTCACTCCTTTGGCAAAGGGAGAGCATCTCATAGGTGGGCCAGTAACCCAGACTGTGTAAACAATGGCTGACAGGTGGATTTGTGTGGCTGTGACCCGCATTTAAAAATGCCAACTAAGAACAGAAATTTTCATAGTAGTGGGAGACAATGTTTGCAAATGTTTCAGGAAACACACGCTCACAGCATATGATACAAGGTGTATTTCTGACTGTGTAGGCAGGATTACTAAATGCAAATCAAAACCATAATAAGGTATCAGCTTACCCGTGTCAGAACGGTTAAAATACAAAACATAGAGAACAGTGCAGTCACTGTGTAAAACAGTGTGGAGATTTCTTTAAAAAACTGGAAGGAGGGCCTGGTGCTGTAGCCTAGCACCTAAAGTCCTCACCTTGCATGCACCAGGATCCCATATGAGCACCGGTTCTAATCCCGGCAGCTCCACTTCCCATCCAGTTCCCTGCTTGCGGCCTGGGAAAGCAGTAGAGGACGGCCCAAAGCCTTGGGACCCTGCACCTGTGTGGAGGACCTGGAAGAAGTTCTGGGCTCCTGGTTTTGGATTGGCTCAGCTCTGGCCATTGTGGCTGCTTGGGGAGTGAATCAGCAGACAGAAGATCTTCCTTTCTGTCTCTCCTCCTCTCTGCATATCTGACTTTACAGTAAAAAATTAATGAAATCTTAAAAAAAACCCAGAAAGCAAAACTGGAAACAGACTTGCCATATGACCCAATAATCCCACTACTGGATATGTACCCCAAAGACATGAACACACAATATTAAAGAGACACCTGCATTACAGTGTCTATAGCAGCAGTTCACAATAGCCAAAATTTGCAAAATCAGTAACAACAACAAAATCCAAAGTGCCCATTATGGGCTGAATGGATAAAGAAAACGTGGTTTATATACACAATGAAGTATCATTTAGTTAAAAGAATCAAACTCTACCATTTGTAGCAAAATGAACTAAACTGCAGGATATGATATTGAGTGAAATAAGCCAAATTCAGAAAGACAAATATTGCAGGTCCTCCCTTACATGAGGGGGCTAGAATTAGAAAAAAAAATTAAGAAAAATAAATAAATGCCTGTGTGCATCAGTATTGCAACAAATCTAGTTTCATGAAACTTTGTTTATGCCTTTGTCAAGTCAGTGGATAAGAATGTCACACTACTACGGTGTTAATGATTCATGACTACTTTATAATTTGCTGTAAATGGATGAAATGGTAATTTTCCTACTCAATTATTGTTTGTAGCTGTGGTCTATATTCCCACCAATGTCTTTTTCAGTCCTCATTTGTCTAACTTCTTGTTCAATGAGTCATTTAGCCTCTTTCTGCAGTGTAAATCTAAAGTAAGCTATCTCAGAAGTTAAAGAAAGGGCAATGGAGAATGGGAAGTGGAGGAGGGGGATGCCACTGTGGGCTTAAATCCCACTGAATCATTTCCACACTAATTAAGAAGCAAACACTTTTTTAAAAAAAATGAAAAAGTAAAGGTAAACTAAGTTTGATATGGGTAAATGTAAAAAAATAATTGAAAGCAGAGATCTGCTTAAGTGTCTGCACCCATGTGTTCCTAGCAGCATTATTTACAATAAATCAAGGGGTGGGAGCAACTAGGTGGCCACTGGCAAATGCATGGGTTAACCCAACGTGGCATATAGATGCTCCTCAACCTGTGATCAGGCTGTATCTTGATAAACACATTACAAACAAAAAATGCAGGGCCCAGCGTGATGGCTCAGTTACTAAATCCTCCCCTTGCAAGCGCCAGGATCCCAAATGAGTACCAGTTCTTACCCCAGCTGCTCCACTTCCCTTTCAGCTCCCTGCTCGTGGCCTGGGAAAGCAGTCGAGGACGGCCCAAAGCCTTGGGACCCTGCACCCACATAGGAGACCCAGAAGAATATTCTGGCTCCTGCTCCAGCTTGGCTCAACTCTGGCCATTGTGGTCACTTGGGGAGTGAACCAAGAGATGGAAGATCTTTCTCTCTGTCTCTTCTTCTCTCTGCAGATCTGACTTTCTAATACAAAGTTTTTAAAATAACTTTTAAAAAATTAAAAATGCATTTACTAGACCAAAGCCATGTTCAGCCTACAGAACAATACCACGCACTGCAGAGTGTCAGTCACTTTCCTTGTGCCCATGAGCCTGGCTGGGAGTGGCTGCACCACACAGCATGGCACTAGTCCAGGCCAGATCCAGGTGCAGTATCTCCAGTCTAGTTTCCACTGAACAGGCACTATTTGTGAATCACATAAGGTCACCTGTCAGAGATGGGAATTTTGACAGGTGACACTACATGAAGAGAACTGGAGGGTGTCACGTTTGGTGAAATAAGCCAGACATGGAGGGGCTAATGATGTCAGATTCCACAGTCTAGGAGGTACTTAGAGTAGTTAGGTTGTTTGGGAAAAACGTGGAATGGCAGTTGGGAGAGGCTGGGAGAGTGGGACATGAGGAATTATTGAAGAACAGGTAGAGATTTGGTTTGGCACAGTTGTTCAGAATGGAATTCTGTGGATAGATGTGTATGTGACGTTCCACTTAAGTCACTGTACTATATGAAACACATGAAAATGGCTGAGAGGATCATTACATGCACTTTGCCACAATTAAAATTAAAAAATCAGGGGCCAGGGTTGTGGTGTAGCAGGTAAAGCTACCGCCTGTGGAACTAGCATTTCATATGGGCTCTGGTTCATGTCCTGGCTGCTCTACCTCTGAACCTGATCCCCGCCAATGGCTAGAG
Source organism: Ochotona princeps (assembly GCF_030435755.1). Classification (NCBI taxonomy): domain Eukaryota; kingdom Metazoa; phylum Chordata; class Mammalia; order Lagomorpha; family Ochotonidae; genus Ochotona; species Ochotona princeps. The sequence goes on along the minus strand of NC_080839.1, from coordinate 9,674,842 downwards.
AAAAGCAGTGGAATTGTGGCCAAGAGCTTGGGATCCTATCACCCGTGTCAGAGAGGTGGAGGAAAAGCCCCTGGCTTCAGCCTGGTCCAGTGCTGGTGGATGTGGACATATGGGGAGGGAACTAGTAGCTGAAGAGCTCCTCTCTCTGTCTTTCCCTCTCCTCAGTAACTCTTTCAAAGAAATAAACAAAACTTAAAAAAATAACATAAGAAAAAATAGTTTGAGGAATTCTGGCCTAGATAACATTCTAAGGTGTACTTGGGTGGAGCTCAGGCACAGGGTGAGTCTCCGGGGGCAGTAACGGGGGACAGAGAGACAGATGTCCTACTTTTGCCAGAGCTCTCTAGATTATGGCCTCTGGGACCATGGTGGCCTTCCACGATGGTGTAAGCGAAGGCAGACTGGGTCTGTAGCCTTGCTCTGCGAGGACACCATCTCCAATCAGCATTCCCACATTAAGGTTTGGACCTGGGAGCACAACCGACCTTAGCGTTCTTCTTGAGTAACACAGACTAGGACACTCTCACAATCTGGTCTTCTGCGATGCTGCCAGCTCAGAGCCAGCTCCTGGGTACCCAAAGGCTGGTATACTTCCTTCTACCTTATGCCAGGCTCCACCATAGGCCTTCATCTACCCCATCTACCCAGTGGAAGGTGTAAGGGGGGTGTCTAAGAAACCTGACAAATCATTCCTTTTTTTTTTTTTTTAAATTTTTGGCATCTAAAATGTGGAGAGAGAGAGAGAGAGAGAGAGAGAGGGAGAGAGAGAGAGAGAGGTGGGGGGGGGGGGCTCTGGGCGAAGGCTGGATGCTCCAATTCTCCATTTCCTAGCTGACCTGATCGTGCTGAGTCAGCCCCGCACACACAGAAAGGAGGCCTTGGGGACAGGTCACCATCTTAGACACAGATCACTCTGGCCAAAAGCAATTGTCAGGGAGGTTTCAAATTTCTCTGGGGAAAAAAAAAATATCTTTTGGTAACAGTGTTTAAATTGACTTTGATCTTGTAACTTCCAGGCCCTTTTATATAATCAAGTTGTGCAACATTACTAAATGGAATTACACAGATGATAGATCTGTTGATATGTTCAGCACACACTTATTCCTCTGTGTATTTCTGCTCCACTTTGAACACTTTTTCACTGAGATGAATAGGCTGTTCTCTCATCTTAGTAAACATTCAGAGTGCTCTCCATCAGACTCCTGCAAAGAACCTTTAGGCATCACCTAGACCCATCCTGTTCCACCCACCAACAGGGCTCATGACTTCCAAGACAGCTTACAATTGACACCCATTCTTTAACACAGCAACCAATTCTTTAGCATCCTTCACTGATGCGATCTTTTCTCTGGGGAGAGGCAAACCTATGCACGTCTTGTTGATGGACTTATAACCTGAAGATCTCAACTACGGACCATTATGCTCAGTGAAATAAGTCAGTCCCAAAAAGACAAATACCATATATTCTCTCTAATATAAGGAAACCATCATGCAAATTGGAATGTATAGTGATGGAGTAATGGAGACTACCATATCCAGATGTGAAGATACAATGCCCATCTCTACTTTGAAATCAAAGACGGACTCCCAATGAAACTGTTGGACATATCTAGACAATGGGATGATGGACTGTCTGACACGGTCTGTACCAGTAATGTTGGGGCACACTTAAATAGACTGATGGAATTTTAACTCCTATGAAGGAGTTTAACTCCTACTGTGACAATATGGGGAAAATCAGTTGGATGATGGGAATTGAGGGCTGGGAACCCAGACTCTATAGACTTGTACCATAAAATTTAAAATTTAAAATAAAAATTTAAAAAAACTTCAAAAATTTTTAAAACAAACAAGCAATAAATAAATAAATGAATGAACAAAAACAAATGTCGGTTCAGGAAGACTTCTTGGCAGAACACTCTGCCTTTCTTCAGGAAGACCCTTAACATTTTGCAGTAATTTGTGTTTTTATCACCCTTACCTCTGGGGTTTCCTACTGGTTTTGAAAGAAGAGACAGGCTCTGATGAAGCTCTTATCAGTACCAACTGTAGTGGCAGGGTTGCAAGCCTCCCCAAGCCATGAATACTACTGCAACAGCAGGAACAATGATTTACGGGGTGCTTACTAGTTAGCGGGGACTGTCCATAGATGAAAATAAACTGTTGTACTAACCCTTTACAAGTTTTACTTACTTATTTGAGCAGCAGGGAGGGAAACAGAGACATAAAGAGAAACACAGAGACAGTGACCTCCCCCTTGTGCTTGTAACAGCGGGGCTGGGCCAGGTCAGAGCCTGGGACTGCGGATATAGTCAAGGTCTCCCATGTGTGCTGCAGAGAAAACACCTGCTGCTTCCCAGAATCTGAAGCTAGATTCAGAAGTGGAATCAGAATCCATGGCTAAATGCCTGCCGTGCCCTTCACATGTCTATCCACAGTTTGCAACCAACTGTTACGACATTTCCCATGGGAAAAGGTACCCTGTTGGCCTTTTAATAGAAATGGTGTTGAATTGACAGATCTTTGTGAGAGAAATGGAGGCATCGATATCCAGCTTTCCAATTTATGAATATGTGTCCATTTAGTTAGGTTTTAGGTTTCTCTTAGAGTGTTTGTTAGTTTTCACTGCACAGACTTATATACTTCTCTTGCTATATTTAAATATTTTGCTTATATCACTAAACAGAACTGCCTCTTAAATTTTATTTCAAAATTGCTTATCACTAACAAGCAGAAACAACAGGTTTGTGTATAGTGGCGTTCATAAATCACTTGTCAGTACTTCTAGATGTTTAAGCTATTCTTTAGTTTTCAAGTCTATTATCTCATTACCGCGCTGTCTAGAACTTCCAGGATAAAAGGGGTGACAAGAACAGACATCACTACTTTACTTCTGATCTGAGAAGGAATCATTGCACTGTCTATGCTGTTACGTAGGTATTTATTTTTGGAGCGTCCATAACCAGATTAAGTAAATTCCCTTCTAGTCCTAGCTTGTTATTTTTTTCTTTTTCAATCATAGGTGGCACTGAAGCTTGCCAAATGCTTTCCCCAGATTTAGAGGATCACACTTTTTCCTCCTGCGCTAGTGCAGCTGATTACATCACGGATTTTCCAATGTTAAGCCAATTATGCATTCTTGGGATAACCTCTACCTAGCCATAGTGAAGTATATCTTTTTTTTATATCATTGGATTAGATGACGTGAACATTTGTTCAGAAATTTAGGTCAGGATGCATGAGGGTCATTGGAGTATACCTGTAAGATCTGCTCCAGGTTTTGTCACCAGGCTACATTGATCTTACATAAGGATGCTTTTCCTACTTCAATTTCCTGACAGTCTGCTAGAGTGGTAGTTCATTTACTAGTGTTTCATTGATACAAACACTATTTATTAAAAAAAAATTTGACAAAGTTTACTAGTTAAATCATCTAACCAAGAAGAATTTTCTTTATGGAAAAGGGTCTATTTAAAATTCAATTTCTTTAATAGTAGTAGAGTTATTCAGATTTTTTCTATTTCTTATTGTGAATTCATGGTAAATTCCATTTTGCAAGGTATTGAGGATTTTAGTCAGCCTCATATTTAAATATCTGTAGGATATGTAACGATATTCTTTCTTTCATTGTTGATGTTGGTAATGTACGTACTCTTGCTAGGGTTTTACTGCTTAAGATTTCTGTATTTAAAAGGCAGAGACAGGGGTAAAGGGTAGTGGTGGGAGAGAGAGAGAGAACAAGTGAGCAAGCAAGTGAGATTCCATCCAGTAGCTTCCTAAATGGCCATAGCAGCCAGGCCCAAGTCAGCTCTGAGTCAGGCTGAGGCCAGCAGCTAGGGACTCACGTGGGTGGCAGGGCCCCAAGTTCTTGGGACTTTTTGTTGTACACTGGAAGGGAGCTGACATCAGAAGCTGAGCAGTTGGGACTCAGCCAGCGCTCTGGTTATAATATGGCTCACTGGTTACACTACTGTTCTCACCTGTGCTAATTTTAATACTCTCTCAAAACACACGACTTTTGGCTTCATTAACTTTCTCCGTTAGTGTCTATTCTTATCATTATGGTATACTTTTAAACTAATTATTTTGGGTTTCATTTCTTTTTCCAGCTTCTTAAATGGAACTATAAATTACTGCTATTCAATTGGTTCTTTTTTAAAAAAGTATAATCCAGTAAGCTTTACATTTTGTTATACTACATTTATTATCTTAGTGAATCTTAAAATTCGTGAGACATTCATTTTTGCTCAGCTGAAATTGCTCTCAATTTCCTTTGTAATTTATGTTTTAAGTTAAAAACCCACTCAGAAATGTCACTTAATGTTCAAGTATCAGGCATGGTTTAGACACTGCTTTGCTACTGGCCTGCTGTGTAACTGCACTGTGATCACAGAAACACTCTGTAAGACTCCTGGTTCTTCGTTTCCATTTTTTCACAGTGAGGTCTGTCTTCGTGAAATCTTCCTGTGTATTTGAAAAGATTCTGGTTTGGCTCCTGTTGGGCGTGGTATTCTACCTAAGTCTGCTAGGGCGGTAACAGAAAGCTGTTCACAGAGTATATAATGGAATGGTCCACAGGAATGGTATATTAATTGCCATTTTCAAGATTTCCTCCTAGTCTATATGAAACTGTACCACATATTAAAAAAATATATATACATATATTTCTTTTTTTATCTTTAGATTTTTGTAGGGTTATAAGGTGTGGTTTTACTTGTACATACCCTGCGTGGGTTTTGCCGAGTTTCTTGAGTCTGTAAATTCATGTTAGGCTAAAGCCAGGAACTTACTGGGACCCAGGGCAACTGCTGTGGCACAAGTCATCACTCATATGCCCTACCAGAGTGCCTGGCTTGAGCTGTGGCTGCTCCATGTTTCTTCCTCTTTTTTTTAAAAAAAATGGTGTATTTTTAACCTATTTTTATTTGCCAGGCAGATTTACAGAAAGAGAGAGAGAGAGAGAGAGAGAGAGAGAGAGAGCGAGAGAGAGCGAGAGAGAGCGAGAGAGAGCGAGAGAGAGAGCGAGAGAGAGAGAAAGAAAGAAAGAAAGAAAGAAAGAAAGAAAGAAAGAAAGAAAGAAAGAAAGAAAGAAAGAAGAGGCTTCCCTTTGCTGGTTCACTCCTCACATGGCTGCAAGGGCCAGAGCTGAGCAGAAGCTAGGCGCTGGGAGCTTCCTCCAGGTTTCCCACATGGGTGAAGGGGCCCAAAGACTTGAGCCATCCTCCAATGCTTTCCCAGGCCATAAGCAGGGAACTGGATCAGAAGTGGAGCAGTCATCGTTATGTGGGATACCAGTGCTGCAGGCAGAGGATTAGCTTTGGACCCATCTTCTTGTTAATGTGCTTGGAAAGGCATCTGTGTACCTGAATTCCCAACATCTATGTGGGAGATTCAGATGGCATTCTTGGCTGCTGAATTCACTGTAGGTTTTTGAGGGAATGAAATAGTGGATGAAATCCCACTTCCTCCTTCTGTTTTCTCTCTCACACACACTGACATATAATGCCATTCAAATAAATGTTTCTTTAAAAAAAGAGAAAGAGACTGTCATTAAGTTCAGCAAGTTTTCTGCTAGTATTTCTTCAAATACATTTTTTTTCCTGTGCTATAATGGCTGAGACTGCTGAGAACTGAACAGACTCCAAATCCCCACTGGTGCCCAGGGAATACCTGACCGTCTCTGCCAAGGAGCTCCGGGTGATTCCCCCTGTGGCACTTTGGGACACAGGAGTCACTCTCCTGGTCAGCCACTCTGACCCTGAAGTAGAGTAGACAGGAAACAACAATCACTCCCCATAATGCTGCCCAATGGGACATCTGATATTTTCTCACGATTTCCTGGTAATACACAATGTGTATTACCCTTCTTAGGGTGAGATCTATGAGTAAACCTGGTACCCAGCAGACTCAAACAAAAGCACAGAAGCTAGTCCTCTTCCGCTCTTTGTATGTGGAGATACAAGAGGGGGGTCTTTATTCCAGGATATATTTTTGCATGGGTCTCTAACACAGTCTAGGACACTAAGAAACCCAGAAAAGCAAAGCACACTGAGCATGCTGAAATAAGTCTTGCAAATTCCCCTGCAACTCACTTATCCCATCCATAAAGAAAAAGGGGGGAGGATGTAGATGTATAAGGGATCTAAGAATGATGAGCAAGACTGTGGTCAGCGCACACTTGACAGTTCCTAACCCTGACACTACCCTCATCCTGATATCTGTGACTACCAAATGCTTCATAGCTCTCTCTCTCTCTAAACAATGCATCCTTCTGCATGCCATGGCATTCAAACCCCAATATCTACTTGTCTTTGAAATGGACTGACTCAAGAGGACTTCAGTAACAACTCTATCAAGGTTTCAAATGTCCCTGGAGAAGGGGGATAATAGAGTTTGCCTTGCTAAAGTGCAAATCTTGTCCAGAGAGGTAGAGTATCTGTGACATTCAATTACTCCTGGAAAATAGACCTTGACCACTGGCTGTAAGGAAGCAATTCTCTCAATGCCACCACTGCAAACAAAATGACTCAGGACATTCCTAAGAATAGTGGAATTCTGTCACATTTGGTCTGACGCAACGGCTCAGTGGTTAAATCCTTGCTTTACATGCACCAGAATCCCATACGGGTGCTGGTTCATGTTCTGGCTGCTCCACTTTCCATCCAGCTCCCTGCTTGTGTCCTGTGAGGAAGTGGAGGATCGCTCAGAGCCTTGGGATCCTGTACTGGGTGGGAGACATGGAGGAGGCTCCTGGCGGTGGCTTTGGATCAGTTTGGTTCTGGCCGTTGCAGGCACTTGCGGAGTGAGCCAGGGGATGGATGATCTTTTTCGCTGTGGATCTGCCTTTCCAAGAAAAATAAATAAATCTCAAAAAGAAAAGACAAGTTTTGATGCCTGGATCTAGACTCCAAGTAAAGCACTAACATGGGATCCTCGAAGAACTCATACAGGAACCTGTCAAATGGACTCAAAAACTCTGGGTGACATTCTGGAAACTTAAAGAAAACTAAACACAGCCCCTGTTCCAGCTTCCAACTTAGAAAAGCCATTTCACTCTGCTGTGGTGGAAAGGAAGGGATATACCTTAGGTGTTCTTGCTCAGAAATTGGGCTAGATGCCTTGGCCAGTGGCCTATTTCTCCAGACAACAGGACCCTGTGGTGGCAGGATGGTTAAAATGCCTATGGCCTACAGTGGCAACAGCAGTAACAGTTGAGGTCACCCTCATCAAGTACAGGGGGTCCTCAAGGCTAACGGTCATTCATGATTAGCTAGAGGTCAGTTCAAGATATGCTGCCTAACACTCTTCTGAGGTTATGCTTAAAATCTGCTATATCTTAAATCTGGCCACCCATTAGCCTGATGCAGATGAAAGAGAACTAATATCCTCTAGCACAGAAATTATGGAAAACTCTATCAAACTAGGTCTTAAAGATGAGCCATTTCTGGATTCTAAGGCTGAATGGTCTCTGATGGAAGGTAAAAAGGGAACAAGAAGCGCAGGATCTATAATGATCAGCCTACAGGAGGTTACAGAGGCAGCAGCTCTGCTAACCAAAATCTCTGTTTTTATTTGGAAAGGGTTGAGGCTGTGTGTGTGTGTGTGTGTGTGTGTGTCTTTCCCAATTGTATACACCTGTGCAACTATTTGAAAAGAGGCCTACTAAGTGCAAGGAGTTCCTCGATTAACTATCACATTATAAGCAGCCTTGATGCCCAAGGACAGGAAGATAACTGTCTGCTGGGGCCAGCTTTGTGGCCCAGTGGGTTAAGCGGCTGCTTGTAATGTTGCCACCCCATGCTGGAGTGTTGGTTTGAATCTCAGATACTCTGCATGCAAAAATGTTTTTGCTCATGTTCCTAAGAAGACAGCAGATGCTGGTGCAAAGAGTTGGGCCCCCGCCACCTACCTGAGGGTTCCTAAATGGTACTCTAGGTTCCTGGCTTCAGCATGGTCCAGCCCTGGCTATTGTGGCCATTTGGGGAAGCAAGCCAGTGGATGGACGGTGCGTCTTTTTCTGTGTTTCTCCCTCCCTGTGTCGCTCTGCTCCTCACATGATCAAACAGAAGGGGACAGTCAGATCACAAGACTACAGTCTTCCAGGACACTAAGCCTTGAGCCATACTGATCCTTGCTCCAGGGGATATACCTTTACAGTCCCCAATACTCTTCAGGAGACATGGGCAAATAAAGAGGTACATAGATGGAAGCTAGCACACGGCTAAAACAGAATGACGGGATCTTTCCTCCTGGAGCAGAACAATGGGAAGTGCTCCTTGGGAAGAGATCCTGTGACTAGTGACAGGGCTGTTAAGGGGAAAGGGCCTTCCAAGTCACCCAAGAAGTAACAAGGACTTGTGAACTGCTTCCATCAGGACCCAGGTTATCATCCAATTCCTCCCCCTCTCAAGGAACCGATTCAACACCAGAGTACTTATCCAGGGTACAAGTAGTCTGTACTCAAATGCCCTCTGCTGGAGGTTCAAAGGCCCTCTTGGTCTCCATTGATAGCTTCATGGGGCCTTCCCCACACCAACCGAAAAGGCAACAGAAGCAGCTATGTTCTTATTAAAATATATTTTGGGTTACTACTCATCCTCCAGAATGCCAATGACCCTTCCTTCCCTGTTAAGATGACTCTACAAAGATTAAAGGCCTTCAGAATTACTCATAGGCTACATTCTTCCTGGAGGCCACATCTCCAGGAAAGTAGAAAAGGCAAATTGGTTCTTAATGTCAACTCCAGAAAAACCATGCCAGGAAACTTTCAAGACCTGGGTAAGCCCATTACCTATGACTCCTGAAAGTAAGGACAGCTCCTTTTAAACTCATTATGTGCCAGTTTTAATACATGAGCATATTAAGTGACACACCTATAAGCCTCCATGACAAGGAAACATGGAAGCATTCAAGGAGTGAGACTGGGTAGTAGTTAGATTCTGGGAACTCTCCACCGGCTTCTCAGAACAACCATGAATATTCTTCTCCGTTATTAGAAAGTACCACACTTTTATTACAATATATCTTCCCTTCCATTAAATCATCCATATAATATTAAACACAGTTGAAACATGGGGCCACTCTAACTAGGCCCCACTCTGTCTATGGCATATATGTCTTTTATTTCTCAGTTACATGCTTGCTGCTTAATATTTTTTATTTTCCAACTCATTTCTGAATTTCTTCTGATAGTTAAGGACTTGGGTATGGGACAACCTTCATTGCCAGCACCAACATTACTGAAAAGAATTGGATTTTTAAATGATTCTAACCTTTCTAGTTCCCTAGAATGCCTCCAGATGGCATTACAGCCTGATTTCCATTGTATTCTGCAGCATAAATATTCAAAATTATTACTATTTTGACCATTTGAGACCAGTCACATTCATTATAGTATCAGAAATCACAAAAACATAACTATTTATAACTTTCAGGATGTTAAGAAAATCAAACACACAATCACGTCTTTTATGAACTACAGTTATCCTGTGCAAGCCCAAGAATCTTTCCAGATTAAAGAACAAATCTCAAAATCTCATCGGTTAGAGTTAGGTAACAGATAAACAAACAAATATCAAAATATCACTGTTATGAGATTTGACTAATGTTTAAAGCACCTGTCTGTACTCAAAGGAACAGTGTTGTTTGTTCTTTTTCCCCTAACATTCGCTGAACTCTTCACTTAGTGGGGGCTTCAGACTGTTATCACAAGCTGGAAGTATAGCACAGCAACAAAGAAGAGGAAAAACAAAGGACAGAGTGTGGGAGCACAGCCTAGAGGAGCACACCCTAGGGTGTCAGGTTTCACTGCACCCCTAACCCTGCAGGTATGAAACAGATGAAATAGGTTTACCTTATAATAACTTCAGTAAAACAAATAAATCTCAGACAATATGAGACAACTGCCATTGCACCACAAAATAGGATTCCTAAGGAACGGGACTTGAAATTCTCGGAAAGAGCAGCAATCACCTCCATCAGAATAAATTCACAAAACCAATCTTTTGCTAAGGAATTGTATCTCACTCCTCAGAAACGGTACATATAAAGAGCTTTAAGTAGCAGCCCTGCTACTGACTCCAGTGATGTTAAAACAAATTTATCTGCTATCTTGGGAATTTTAAATGTTCACATGTTAATCTGGCATCAAATTAATTACTAAAAGCATATTTCAACTTCTTTAATATTGAGAGGTACAAGAAAAAAAATGAGGAATGACCATATGTTTTTGTAAGAACCTTTTCTTAATGGCTGTTTCATTCAAAAACCTCCACAAGTGCTTCCAGAGATAATCAGAACTGCCTCAACGAAAGACTCCGGTTGCAAATGGAAGGCATCTCAAGTGGCGCAGAATATCTCCACTGTGTGACAAGTTCTTAGGACAGTGCCAAGTCTCCTAAACGGTACTCCCCTTAAGACCTCTAACACACTTCCTCACGTCCCAGAAACATTCCTATTTCTTGAATAGCAGCATTTGATTCTTCTTAGGATGCTAAATCATTCAAAACTACAACTAAAACAAAACAACCTCAGAAGGCATCAATACAACTGAAGCATTTAAAACTACATTGTCATGAGAAAAGAGAACGGGGCTTCTTTCCATCATTGCCAGGTATTTGGGCTGTTTCATTTTTTTTAAGGCATTGCAAAGAACAGGTACCACTGAAGGGAACACAAAGAGACTTACGATGTGTTGGACGTGCCATTGTCTGGGCTCTCTGGCTCCGCACCACCTTTCTCTTCAAAACGAAGCAGAAAAAAAAATACGGCCATGTGAGTCTTAGAGTCTTAATGATTTAAGAGAGATTAAATATAGTTCCATGCTCTTATTAACAATCTTCCAAGAGTGTGCAGCTGGAGGCTTTTAAAACATGTTTGGTTGTCTGAGAATCAGCTTGGCAAAATAATTTCTTTGCAATATAATGGCCAAGGTGGCCCAGACACAGATCTCTCAGCAGGTACTTAAGGACCTATTTGCAAACAAACCCGAGGCCCTGACAGAAGATGAGTATCTCACAGATTGGGCCTCCATCCTTCCACTTCATTGTAAGAACACTGAAGGAGATAAATGCATTCACATGCTACAGCCAAGGTACTTTGAACATGGATTCCTTCTGCTAACACAGGTGACCCTAGATCAGGCTGCATCGGAACTCAGGTAATGGAATTTTACTCAGCCCTGAAATTGTAACACAGGTCCTAAAATTGTCCAACAACTACATGCAGAGCCCTGGCAGCAGGTTTCGGGATCCCTGCACTGAAATAGAGAAAAATGCAAACCAGAAATCCTTCCTGATCATCTTGGTGGAGGGGGAACTAGGGAGAAAGATTAGGTGAGAACAAATGAGTTGAAAGACATTCTTAATAATTTCTGCCTCCAGCCCTGCACTGTAACTTCACTCCCTTACTTGTCCATCCATCTCATTTACCCTGTTTCCTATGATCCAAATGTTTCATGGAGGACCAGGAGGGAAGAGATGCCCTGGTGGCCCTGTGGAAGTTAAGCTCCACGCGGAGGTGCCAGGGAACTCTTAGGAAGCCCACCCACACTAGACTCCACTCCAATTTGCGCACTACCTGTTTCTCCATCAAAGGAACTGCTCCAGGTTTTGGAAAGAGCTTCTTATGATTTTGTTGAGGTTTAGGGATGGAGAGAGAGGTATGCTACTCCTAGCAGGTAATGGTTGTGTAGCGCTAATCATTACCTAAACCACAGAGAAAGCTGCGAGCGGCACGTAACAGGCCTGGTGGTGTGAACCTTTTTGGCTGGGCTCTTACAGCCCAGTCCTAGACATCTACAATTCTCGAGTCTTTTGGGTTCAGACCCTCAGTTATACACGTAACCAAGCTACTTTCACCAGCTGTTGATATTAACTTGTTGTCACCAAATCTCAGGAGTGACTTCCTAAGTGTCAGGGTGAACATATCCCAAAGATGCTGCCCACACTGAAATCAAGAGCAAACTGCATCTTTTCTTCTCCACTAAGAGGACATATATCTCCTTAGGACATAAATCTGCCAGAGCCATGACAGGAGACAGCCACCTGGTCAAAAGCCTGTGAGTTTAGAGTGAAAAATAAGAATGCCATTCAAACTTACTGGAACCGCCTTGATGACAAACATTGGCTAGCCTGGACCCCAACAGACAGGAAAGCATGAGAAAGCAAAAGCAACAAGCTAACAAACTTGCTCTAAAGCACTTGTTCTCATATTTAAAAAAAAATGTTCATGGCAAATGGAATCAAAAGATTAGCTTATTTTGGTGCCAAAAAGGTATGAAAGCCACATATGTTTTTTTTCATAATACATATTTTCCCATTAAATTTGTGAAGACTGTTTGCATTTTGTCTTCCTGTGGTGTAGTCATTTGGGAGGCCCTGCAGGCTTGGTTCACTGGATTCCCTGCTGGAAAATAACCTAATTTAGTTCTTTCCAGAATCATTTTTCCACTGAGCAATCACACCTGCATTAGGGAAGACAAAACTGAACAGACATCTAATTTTTCTCCTTTAATTTAGAGACATGGGTTACCTTTCCCCATTTCAATCTGCTCATAGCTGTGCCACACACCATCCTAATCAAGAACGTTAGCCAGAACAGTCAGCTAAGCATGCGCAGGCAACAAGTAAACACTTACACCAGAACACAGGAAGTCAATACTGGAAATGAATGCCTTGCTTGGATGCCTGAGGAAATAGGTTTTACCTTGACCAAAAACGCTGCCAAATAACCCGCAGGTGGAGAGGACCCAGGATTTACTGCACATGGGACCTGGGAGGTGTGGGAGGCACGTGTCGGTCTCAGCGCAGGCACAGAGCTGTGGCTGATTGTCCTTGCTCTTGGTAGCACTCATGTTGTGGCAACGGGGAAAACAGAGCAGGTCTCTGGCACATGGGAAAGACACCATGGGGCCAAAGAGGACTTGAACAAACCTCTGCAGTGAGCATTCCCGACAGTGTTTGGTGCTGATAGCGAGTCAATCTTTCTGGGGACAAGTTTCGGGAGTGCGACCAAGGTTAAGATGTTTTTTATTCTTCCGAAAGAATAAAATGCTTTTCCCCATATTTTGAAATTTTGGGTGATGCAATTTCTGAGGTTCACTTGAAATGTTTAAATGCATCAGGCTCTTAAGACCCAAGGGAAAATGATGTATATCAGCAAGAATATTCTCAGTAAGAGATTTTTTTTTGTTGTTAGCAGCATGCTCAAGAGATGTTACTCTGCACTCTACAGAGCCCTGGCTGGGTCCTTCACGCATCATCTGTTTCCATAATGGACTGGTATCTGCACAGGAAAACCCATAGGAAGAGCGGAAACGTGGGTCAGAGGCAGGCACTGTGTGAACACATGCACAGATGGAAATGTATATGCATACATGTGTACTATGCACACGAGGGTATTTCAAATGTTCATGGGAAATGAAAAAGGCCAGTACACTGTAGGGCAAAATTGTTCAAATCCATGCATTATCTTTTTTCTAATATGAAGCTTTATTAATTTTTGAAGACCACCCACTTCCATCCTTTTGGCACCAAAATGAGTCTTATCCAGTCATTTTCCTAAGTACCCTCTAATATTTTCGGTATAACTTTGGTCTTGGGTTTTGATGATCCGTCACTAACACGAAATCTCATGCTGCAGTGAGAGGAGGTTTGAGTACCCTCAGCTCTGAGACTGGATATACAGTTGCAGGGAGGAAACCATCGGATGGCTCCGATAGGCCACTTGAATAAACTGCAACAGCGCAGTTCCTGCTCCAATGCATGCACCAAGGACCCGCAAGCCAGGTTCTCTGTGTGGTAAGCAAAAGATACGTAACCCTTGTCCTTCAAGCACGTAAATTAGCTGCACTGCTGCAAGATGCACAAAAAGCACTGTAACACAGGTTAAAGAAGAGGCTTGAGAGAGAATGATAATAGGCGAGTATTACCCTGAATTCTCTTGCAGAGGAAAATGTTGCCACACTATAGTTTTCTGATCACCTTAAAAGTAATTCATGTTCGTGCTTAAAAAAAATGCACCAGGGAAATGGTAATGATTTTGTTGCTTTTGCTTTTAACTCCATTAGGGTCCAGTGATTACATCTAAGGGACATAGTTGTGGGTTTCTTGGTAGATGTACCAACTTTAGACACTGCCTAGTTGTTTCTGATACAAAAATAATAAATATTTCATATACTGTCCCCTCCCTTCCTCTTAGAGCTTCCATCAGGTTTATATTACCATCAGTGACTCCAGGATTTGTAACTTTAAACTCATTTTATCTTCTCTCTTGACGAATCAACTTCTGACAATAACGCTGCTTTTATATTCTGTAAGGCGAATCGATGCACTCATCTATCTTTCCCTCCTATTCTCTCTCTCACTCACACACACACACACACACACACACACAGAGCGCGCCTTGCTTTTCTTTTACACTGCAAAGATTTAAAGTACTTGCATTTTTTGGTGATTATTTCTTTGACTGAAATTCATACATGAGGTAGAAATAGAGGGCAAGTAAGCCCATGGGTTCCCATCTGCGGCTCTCTCCCACTGCCCTCAATGGCTGCGCTGGGCAGGGACAAAGCCAGGGGCTGGGAATTCAATCCAGGTCTCCTCACGGGTGCTAAGTACCCAATTACTGGAACCATCACTGCTGCCTCTCAGAGCTTTCCTCAGCAGGAATCAGGAGTTGAGACGGATTTAAAGCCATGCACTCAGATTTGTGTTATGGGCATCTTATGTCTTAAATGCTATGCTGATATTACTGTAACATTCAGTAATTACTAAGGAGTCATCCTCATTTAGATTAGAGTTGACTATACATCACTTGTATAAGAAGACAGTACATATAATTATGGCCAGTATATAATACTTGGAAATGATAATAAAACACTGTTAGTAGTTTATGTTGTTACCATACTTCTTTTTTTTGAAAAAGAGATTTATTATTTATTTATTTGAAAGGCAGAGTTACAGAGAGATCTATCATCTGCTGTTTCACTCCTCAAATGACAGTAATGACTGTGGCTGGGCCAGCCCCAAAGCCAGGAATTAGGAACTCCATCCAGGTCTCCCATGTGGGCATCAGGGACCCAATTACTTGGCCATCTTTCACTGCTTTTGCCGGCTCATTAGCATGTGAGGAGAGAAATAGAAACTTAACATGGTGCCCATAAGGGATGTCAACATCTCATATTTGAGTGGCTTGACCCACTGCTACACTTACTTTTTAAGAACTACTACTCATAGACTTTTATTTATCTGAAAGGAAGAAAGTAGGGGTGGAGGACTGCAGAGAGAGATTGTCCATTCACTGGTTCATTGCTTGAATGCCTCCAACTCCAGGGCAATGCCAGGCTGAAGCTGATAGGCAGGAACTCCACCCTCTCATGGGGGTAGCAGGGGACCAAGTCAACAGGCCATCAGCTACTGCCTCCCAGGCTCCTTAGCTGAAAGCTGAATAGGAAAAGCACCGGACAGCTGAGACTTCAACTGGCACTGGGATATGGGATACAGGCAACCCAGGTGTGGGCTTAAAGTACTGTGTCACAATACTCCTTGAACTACACTATGTTTTTTTAAAATTTATTAATTTATTTGATAGGCAGATGTAGAGTGACGGGAAGGACAGAGCCCTTTTAGCCGCTGGTTCACTTCCCAAATAGTTGTAGTGGTTGGAGCTGGGCTCAAGCTGGGGGAGGGTGGTTTCTAGGTGCTGCCCATGGACGCAGGGGTCCAAGTATTGGGCCATCTTCTGCTGCTTTCCCAGATGCATTAGTAGGGAGCAGGATGGGAAATGCAGAAGCTGAGACACACTTATAACTTTGGCACTTATACTTTTTTTTGGCAAATATATATATTTGTAACTTGTTAGTGTTTGGGTTAGAATTTTTGCATTTGCAGGCCCAGCATCATAGCCTCACAGCTAAAGTCCTCACTTTGCATGCACCGGGATCCCATGAGCACCAGTTCTAATCCCAGCGGCCCCAATTCCCATCCAGCTCCCTGCTTGTGGCCTGGGCAAGAAATTGAGGATGGCCCAAAGTCTTGCAACCAAAGTTGTGCCCACGTGAGAGACCCAGAAGAGGCTCCTGGCTTCGAATCGGCACAGCTCTGGCTGTTGTGGCACTTGGGGAGTGAACATCAGATGGAAAATCTTCTGTCTCTCTTCCTCTCTGTATATCTGACTTTCCAATAAATAAAAAATAGATCTTTCAAAAAAAAAAGAATTTTTGGATTTGCAATTATGAATGAAACTGGCTTGACAGAATAAGCTGGGAACGGCTACTTCTTTTCTTTTCTCCTGAATGAAGGTACACTTGAGGAGTTTCTAGAGTTTAACAGAGTTCCTGGTAAAACAGTCTAGCCAACAAATGGTGTGTCTGGGATGATATTTCAAAAGATGCTGAGCCAATTTTTCAAATGGTTATAGAATGACTCAGCTTACACAGATTTCATATAAAACATGCCTGAATGGAATAAATGAGTCATCTTTTCAATCCTAATTGTTTCATTTAATTCTGAAATGAACCTGGCATAGCTTTGCTCACCGTATACAAGGTGTACATTGTGGATCTATGTACAAGCACCTGCAGCTTGTTCCCACCTTTTCATTATTGTTTATTTGTCTCTATTTTTGTCCTGATTAATCTTTCCAGGAAGTTTACCAAACTTCTTTATTTTCAAACAACAAAATTTTGGTGCCATGGACGCCTGAAATTTTATTTTTGCTTGCAATCTTGATTTCTGTTTTGTATTTTCTTTATATATGTCCTTTCTCACAACTCTTTTTTCTTCAGCAGCAGATCTTTTAATGTACATATTTGGTCCATTAGTATTTCCTTTTCAAGTAAACAATTTCAGGTGAAAAATTTTCATCAGATTTACCGGCATTCGTATTTCAATATTAGTTTTTTATATTTAGTGATATCAAAGTCCTTCTAAACTTTTGTATTGGCTTCACTAATTTTTAAAATCAACTTCTAACACAATCAAGTGGTCTGACACCATGATAAATGTAACACCCAGTCTTTGCAATTTAGTAAAATTTGCTTTGCAGTCTAGTATGCTGTCCATTTTCATAAATATTTGCTGGCATGCTTGAAGATGATGTCAATACAGGACGTCAGCTGTGGATCATGAACTGCTGCTACTGTAGTGTTTAAAAATACTTGCTAACAGTTACTAACTGATATTTCCAGCTTCCAATAAGACAAAGGCTTTCTCTTTGTAATCTGGCTAATGTTTGCCTTTTAAAATTTGTAGTGTAAGCTGTAACTTTTTGTCATTGGGCAGCGACCCTATTGGAGCTTCCTGCTTAAATTTTATTTTCCTGATGTGCAGTGAATACCACCACCTCTATTATTATTTGCCTAACATATATTGTCATCTCCTTTTTTCCTTTCAAATTGTCTAAATCTCTGCTTCTAAATGTGTTATTGAAAATAGCATGGAGCAAGGATTTTATTTTCATTTCCTTTGGAAATATCTCTCATTAAATCACGAGAACAAACCCTTTACAACTGCAGAAGCAAGGTCCAGCCTCTCATCTGTCTCTCTTGCAGCCCAAAGTGTCCTTGCTTGTCCTTTAGGATTAGCCACTAATGAAAAAGGAATTCTCTGGCTTAAGTGAGTGGTGTATCTGGCCCCGGCTCGAAGAATCATCGGCTCCTGCAGTAGCTAAGAACCTCGATGGCCACTGTTGCCCAGGGATGGTTTTGTTTAGGGGACTCCCAGCCTCAGCTAGACAGTAACTATCACCTGACATGTAATCCCTCAGTCTCCTGAAGCCCCCCTGGTCATCATAAACATTCCCTAAAGAGCACGGCATTGCTGACCAATCAAAGGGAAGCCACAAGCAGCACTGGCCAATCAGGAAATGGGACAGGAGTTGAACCTGTATTGCTGAGCAACAACTTTTTATCCCTAACCCATGTGGAGCCTGGAAATGAAGCAACAAGTGCCTGACTCCTTGCCTTACGCTTCACACACAAATTCCCACTTCTTCCATCAACCCAAAAAACTTCCTTGATCGGCTTTTTATACATTAGGCAAGTGAACCTAGGTTTGCGAGTTCTAAGGGCAACACCTCCATCTAGTTTGGGAGACTGTTCCGCAAAAATGATATACTTAATTCACTTGTTCAAACTGTTGATTTAATTGTAGTGATTACCCTATTTCTTATTTCTCTGTTTCTTTTTTCTTTACTTCTTTGGATTGAATAATAATTTTATATTTCCCCTTTGAATGTGGTTTGTAGGATGTATTCCTTATTTGGTTTCTAGACAGCCCTTTCCTATTGTTCAGTAGTTATTTGAAAAATTACACTTGCTTATCAAAGTCCAAAGTGAGTACTTTTACATTTTCCCTGAGTAATTACAGTAACTTAGAAGATCTTAACTTAGCTTTTCTTCTCCCTATTTTATTCTACTGTTTCCATGTATCCCAGCCAAATTTTCTTACTTCACAAGAGATGAACATTCCTGCATCATATGATCAATTATTATTCAAATTTCCCCATATTTATCTTGCTAGTTAATCTTTTTCTTGTGCTCCACATTCCTTCTCAACAAAGTTCATTCTTCTTTGGCACAGAGCCTTGGCAGCAAAGTCTTCCGTTTTTGTATTGTTTCAGAATATCTTTATTTCTTAAGACGCTTTTTGCAAGCTACACAAATCTAAGTTGACAGTAATTTTCTCTCAGCTTAGTGTAGCTGTAATTTCACTGTCTGTTGCCTTTAGTGAAGTCAGCTAAAACTTTGTTGCTGTTTTGAAGATACTAAAGGCTACCTTAAGACTGTCTTTGCTTTATCTAGATGTTTGGCAGCTTGACTGAAATGTGTCTCTGTGGATTTCTCCTCATTTATTCTGCTCAATATTCATTGCTTTTCTGTAATCTGTGGTTTAGTGCCATTAAATCCTGGAAAATCCTCATTCCCTGCCCATTTCTGGCATTCCAGTAGCCTTTCCCGCTCGTCATCCCCGGTGCTTCATAACTTCCATATCCTGTTTTCCATTTTTGTGTCTCTAGGGTTACATTCTACATATTCTTTTACTCATCTTTGCAGTTCAGTAACGCTCAGTTATGTGTAATGTGCTGTTAAAAAGTGGAAATGGAAATACTAATATCTATTACTCTGTTTTCACTTCTGCAAGTTCTGTTTAGCACTTTCTTAAATTTTACTGTTCTTTACTACATTTCCAATACTTCTCTCTACTACACTGACACGGGGTCGATAATTGTCCTATCTAGCGACTGCTCTCAGCGTGCTCATGGTCGGCTGCTGCATTTCATGTAAGAGTCCTTGATTGTGAATTGCTCCTCTCCATTAGCGGTCTAATTAGATTTTCTACATGTTCCTTTACATTTCCTCTGCTTTCTTTTGTCAGCATTCTTAGTGGCTGTATTTCAGTCTTCTTACCTAACTGATCTATCTCAACATCTTTGGTCATCAACATTTTGCTTAATATTCACAAAAAATGCTTCCGACTATATATTCCACATTACCATTACCCCCACCTTCTAATAATATATTTATATATATTACTATGCTAATGTTTTAAATTTTCGAATGCTCATTTATAGTATAACTACTTTTTTCTATCACTCTGTTCTTTTTAGTTAATGTAAGGGCACTTCAAAAGTTCATGGAAAAATAGAATTAAAAAATAAGTTCACTTTATGGCAAAAAGATTTTAAAGCCCATGCATTTGTCTTCTGCAAAGTAAACTTATCTTTTACTTTTATTTTTAACTAACTTTTTGGATTCTTTTAATATAAAAATTTCAAATCTTTCTAGAAAAACATTACCTGCATGTGAAGCTTTTTCTTCCTTGTATTAGTTGTACCTTTGGGGGGGGCTATAGCATCTGGTGGTCACTGGTTTTTTTAAATTCCTGTTTTAAAAATAACATGTTGGGTAAGGCTGGCATTTTGACAGAGCAAGTTAAGCCATCATTTGTGATGGTGGTATCCCAGATTGGATCACTAATTCAAGACCTGGGCTCCAAACTCTGGGCATTTTAGCCATTTGGGGAGAGGACCAGTACATGGAAGATTTCTTTGTCTTTCCCTCTCTCTGCGATTTTGCATTTCAAAATTCAAAAATCAAATAAATCTTAAGAAAAAAAAACATGTTGGTTAACAAAAAGTGTATATGCTCCATTCTGGTACACTGATTTTTTTCCAACACACCTTGCAGGCCTCTTTCTTAAAAATGAATAGGTATACAGAATGGAAGGTAAGAGGAAAGAGGTCTTCAGGCAAACTAGGGGTCTAAACGCTCTCTTCTCCCAACCAAATAGCAAGCACGCTGCTTTGGGAATATAGACTTTTTAAAAAAAAATACATTTACCCGGGCCCGGCAGCATGGCCTAGCGGCTAAAGTCCTTACCTTGAACATGCCAGGATCACATAAGGACACCAGTTCTAATCCCGGCAGCTCCACTTCCCATCCAGCTCCCTGCTTGTGGCCTGGGAAAGCAGTGGAGGATGGCCCAAGGACTTGGGACCCTGCACTTATGTGGGAGACCTGGAAGGAAGTTCCTGGTTCCCGGCTCCGGATCGACACAGTACCGGCCATTGCAGCCACTTGGGGATTGAATCATCAGACAAAAGATCTTCCTCTCTATCTCTCCTCCTCTCTGTATATCTGACTTTGTAATAAAAATAAATAAATCTTTTAAAAAAATACATTTACCCATTTATTTGAAAAGTAGAATTAACAGGGAAAGAGAGAAATGTATATATATATATATATGATATGCATATGGAGATATATTGATATCTATATATGCTAATATATCAATACAGGCATAAGTATACATGGACATATAAATCTATAGATATCTCTATATAAATATTTGTATCTATCCCATCCTCTCTTTCCCTGTTAACTCTGCTTTTCAAATATATATATACATATATACATATATATATGTATATATATACATATATATATATATACATATATATATATATATATATATATATATATATATATATGTGTAGAGAGAGAGAGAGGAAGGGAGGGAGGGAAAGAAGGAAGGGGAGAAGCAGGGAGGAAGAGAGGGAGGCAGAGAGAATATTTTCCTTTTGTGGTTCGCCCTGCCCCACTCAAATGACCATAATAGTTGGGGTTGTGTCAGGCTGAAGCCAGTAGCCAAACACTCCATCTGGGTCTTCCACATGGCTGGCAAGAACTTGAGTACTTGCACTAGCTTAAGTACTCACTAGCTCCCAGACACATTAGCAGGAACCTGGATTGGAATTTGTACAAGTTGGGCCTCAAAGCAGCTTCCCAACATGGGATGTGAGTGCCACAACACCCCCCACCAACAGTGTCTAATGTATGTTTTCCCCTTGAGAAGTTAATTCTTTTTCCTCTAGCCATTTGTGTCCTGAAATATCACACTATATCCCATTAAATATGTACACTGATAACAGGCTAACATGTATGTCATGTTTTTGTGACTATAACAAATAAAATTATTGCAACTAGTCATCAAACAGAGCACCAAGCTGGAGATTTATTTTTAACCCATCTTCGCAATATGCTTTATTCAATTACAGCATTAACTCCCATTGTTTCAATTACTAACTGAATTTCATGTTTGTCATCATATGTTTCCATAGATTCTGTTTTGTTTTCTATTTGTAACTTCCTCTGAATGAGGTGATGGAGTTTTCACTTTGCCTCCAGACCTGTTTTTAAGATCCAGTAGTATCATAGACTCCATTATATTTCTCTCTTATTTATCCGTTTCCAACTAGGGTCAAATGCTCACTGTTGAGTAAATTGCACTGTGCTTTTGTCTTTGGGTTTCTTGAGAGGAAAATCAAGCTGGACACTCTGAGCTAGCATGGGGTGATGGGGTTACAGGAGGAATACTGGCTGAGGTGTTTCTATCCCTGCTGCAGTCTGCACCTGTTCTCTAAGGGCTTGCTCCTGGGCCTCCCCAGGGCTGACCCCAGCACCATTTGAGCTCAAACCATTCGAGTTTGACTTTTTCTGCTTTTTGTGGGTCATGACTTTCCTTGCTCAGAACTATTTTTCAGAAGAGTCTATCGACTTCTTGGTTTGGCTGATGTCATTTGGTCTTGTGGTTAAGGCTATCACAGACTGACACCCACTCTGATATCATTTTAAACATTACTTATCTGTTTGAGAGGCAGAGAAACAAATAGAGACAGACCATCACCTGCACTCACATCACCCTTCCCCTGCTCCAGCTCCAAAACCACACACCACACACAAGACAGCTCCCATCCACAGATTCACTTCTCAAAAGCCCACATCAGCCAGGACTGGACCAAGCTGAAGTATATAGGAGGAACCTCCAACAAGGTCTCCAAGGGGGTGACAGGGACCTAATTATTTGAGCCATTCTTACTGTTCCTTGGGGTATACAACAGCAGGAAGCTGGAGGTGGGCACTGAACACAGGTACTCTGATGTGGGATGTAGCCATTTTAACTGCTAGGCTAAATAAACACCTGCTCTGTGTTGACGGCCTACAGTTCAGTGGGGACTCTGAAAGCAAAGGATAAAGTACAGTAGCACAGCCTGTGAGCTGAACAAATACATTTGTGGGACTTCTGAAATGTAGCCATAAATCACCTAATATTTAAGCTTCCCAAAAATCAGTAAACTTTCATTTTCTAATACTAATCAACAGGTCAAAAATTTAGCTAAGTAAGGGATGTAACACAACTATTCAGAATGTTCTAGTCTCAGGCACATGAGGCAGATGCCTGCGTGCCACTTGGATTTAACTGAGTATTCCTTCCAATTCCTTTTCCTACTCCTACATTTATATACATTTTTTTCCTCTGATGTGATGCCTCTTGGCATTTTACTTCCACCTCAGTGGCTGTGCACATGGCAAATTGTAACAGAGGGAGGGATGATGAAGATGCGACTGCACCTTCCTGCCTTCCTCTCCTCCACTGACTCTTCACCAGCTGTGCATCAACATTCTGGGCCTTCCAGCGCCTTTGTCTGAACATCTTCCCCCCAAACGTTTTGCATCGTAGATGCTCAGAGCGGAGAGCCATCCCATGGCTCATAATGGTGTGTAAATGCCAAGGCCTGTGCTTGGCTTACTGGCTGCTCATAAAATCAACAAAAGCTAGTCTTTGTGAGTGGTCTTTTTAGGACAATGAGCAGGACAGTTATTGCCCTCCAGACAATCTCGGTAGTAGTGCCAACTATTATTTCATGGAATGAAAACATTCTCTTTGACCACAAAGCTCACCTACTCAGATTTGTCTCTGGATGAGGGCACACAGATGCCCAGCCAGAGGGAACTTCTCTTGAAGGATTCTAAGGCCAATTTTCTTACTTTGCCTACTCAATTTCTTCTAAACAACTCATTATCTGCTTGAAGAAAAAATTTCCCTCTCTACATGCTAGGACCCAACTACAATCAAACATGATGTTGTTTTCTCCCCAGGGTCACTTTCAGAAACATCAATTTTTGCACTCCGATT
The DNA here is from genome assembly GCF_030435755.1 of Ochotona princeps. Lineage (NCBI taxonomy): Eukaryota > Metazoa > Chordata > Mammalia > Lagomorpha > Ochotonidae > Ochotona > Ochotona princeps. Next base: position 9,651,365 of record NC_080839.1, on the reverse strand, counting down.
CCCTGAATAATGTGAACATGCAAAATCACTATGAGTCTGAGGCTTTCTCATCCATTCGGGTAGTACTTTTAAGTAGTACCCGAATGGCCGCCACTCTTCTCTCATCTTCCCTCCTGTGCCCTCTGAATTCCTCTTTCTCCCCCATGAAGCTGTAGCAGAAAAGCATTTCTTACTTGGATTGGTGAGTCCAGAAGATAAAAGCTGAGAGTCCTAAAAGAACAGAAAACATCAATTAATTTTCTCATCTTGATGCTCAGAACACAAGTTGAACTTGAGATACATACAGATCATTCAGACTCAAAGTCGCTCATAATCTTGACCAGTTACTATAACGAGCAATGTTTACATGCATCTGATCGTGACGCACTTCTGAGGACAATCACGATCACTGTGAATCTATATTATTGACTTTTTATCTTGAGACCAAGTACATAAAACATGAAATTAGCCCTTTCACGGTGAACAATTTGATGCCATTCAGTACATTTATAACGTTGGACAACTGCCACCTCTATCTAGCTGTAAAATATTTCCATTACCCCAAAGTAAAACTCATTGCCCACGAGGCAGCATTGCTCCACCCCTTCTCCCAGTGGTCCCCTTCATCCCTGGCAACTACCCATTTCCACTGGCCTCAAAAGAAGTATCTATCCTATATTTCATATAAACGGAATGATATATGGCATTTTTTACAGTGGATGTTTTTGAGGTTCATCACATAGCAATTATTGGTATTTTATTCCTTTTCACAGCTCAGTAATATTTCACTGTGTGCATAAACAACCATTCATCTGCTATTGGGGCATCTGTGCACTTTCCACCTTTTGATCACCTTGAACAGCATGGGTACAGACATCCATAGAGCACCGTCTTCACAGAGTTAGATGAGTCTATGCTAGCCTGTTGGAGGGACAAACTGTTTTTCCATAGCAATGGAACCATGCTGGATTCCTACCAGCAATGAATGAGGATTTAATTTTTCTACATCCTTATCAACACTTGTTGTTCTCCATTTTTTAAAGCCATTTTTGTGGGTAAGGAATAGTGTCTCACTGCAGTTTTGACACATATTTCCCTAATAACTAATGATATTGTGCATCTCTTGATGTGTTTCTTAGCCATTTCTAAATCTTTCTTGGAGAAACATACACTTTACTACTATGTTTGCCTTTTAATTGCTGAGTTGAAAGAATTCTTTATAGAGTCTGGACACCACACCCTTAGCAAATACATGATGTGCAAATATTTGCCCATTGTGTTTCCTTTTAATTGCACTGATGTTTTTTGATGCACGAAAGTTAAAAATTCTGATAAAGCTGATATAAGTTTTCTGTTGTTGCTCATGCTTTTGATGTCAAAAACCACTGCAAAATCCAAGGCCATAAAGATTTAACCTTGTTTTTCTTCTATGAGGTTTACGATTTTAGTTCTTATATTTATTTATCCACATATTACTGTTTTTTCAAATATAATTTATATTTATATTTATGTTTGAAAATCAGAGTGAGAAAGGGGCAGAGCGAGAGGGAAAAGATACAAGATGAGACAGAGAGAGACCTTCCACCTGCTGGTTCAGTCCCCATATGCCTGCAACAGCCAGGGCTGGATCTGGCAAAAGCCAGGACCATGTAGCTCTCCCCAGGTCTCCCACTTGGTCCTCATCCACTGCCTTTCCATGCACCTTAGCAGGAAGCTAGTCTGGAAGCAGAGTAGCCAGGACTCAAAATTGCTCTCCTATATGGGATATGGGTCTCTCAAAAGACAGCTGAACTGGCTGGGTTGTGATGTTCACTACATATTATTTCTTCTTATTTTTAGTATTTATTTTCATGTTGAATTTTTTCTTCTCACATATTACTGAATTTTAACCTAACTCACTTCTCTTTGAAGGTCTCTTTACTGGCTCAGCACGGTAGGTGAGGCGACTTGCACACCAGAGCTACTCTACTGAACCACTGCTGTGATTCTCACACCACTGGATGAAAAGATGATTACAGATACCCACTTAACTGTACAGCACTTCTGACTTTAGTCTGGATTCTATTGACTGCACAGGTAAACAGAATTTGAACTCAGTTTTACTTGCATGACAACAAACTTTAGAAATTATTCTCTTCTTTCACAAAATTATTTACCATGATATATAAGGGATAATTTAAATGATGGGAATGTAAAAAGAGGATTAAACAGCAGCACTTACAGTGCAGCCAAACTACAGAACTGGTGTGTGGAACAAAAATCCAGTGAAATGAGATGAACTCCTATTATATGTCTTAACATATTTTACCAGAATTTTGTTCCATGAATACACCTGCTATGGGCGAAAGGGTGTTATTTAATGTGATGTATGGCATATTCAAATGCAAGTAATGTCTGCTTTAAAAACATGTTCATTGAAGCAATATAAAGACAATCAAGGCTGGATGGTAGGATTAGGCAGGGAAACTGGGAGGGAATTCAAGGGATTCCCAGTCAATGAAACAGAATGAATTCTACATGCCTAACAAATATTTATGATGTTGCCAATGAGTTATTTGTCTAAAGGAAAAGAATGCTCAATGTACACTCAAGATTCAGCTTTCGGAAATAGTTATGGAATGTTGTTCTTAAAATGATGAGATTCACTAAGAGCTTGCAGAAATGACTTTGAACCACTCTGGATAGGCTCCAGCACAAAGACACAGCCACAGTAAAACCCCTCAACAGAACCCCTTACCCATTAATCCATAGTTTGCATCTCAACATAAATCAGTTTTAGTTTTGCTATGTGACCAAGTACATACTTAACCCCTCTGTGCTGCCTCTAGATGTTGGCTTTTTGGATGCCATCAAATGGACAAGAAAGGCAACTGAGATCATTGCTAGAATTAATGCCGATTCTTCAAACAAGCAACAGAAGGTTCTTCCCCTCCCACACCAAGATTTGTTGCTGACACTAACGGGAAATGGAATTTTAAAATTTCTTTATACATCCTAAAACCTGGACGATGACTGCTAATTCTATATTCTTCAGCAGAGAACCAAAGGCAAGTTAATAGAGGACCTGGGGTATGATTACAGAGCAAGAGCATGCATTTCATACACAGCAAGTTTCAAATTTTAACTTGCAACATCCAAGTGATGAATGTCTCTTAGAATTTCTACTTTGAGTAGGAAGGGAACAGAGGTAGAGAATGGTTCCAGTAGTTGCTCCAGAAAAAAAAAATCACTGGAAAAAAACTACTATCCTGAGAGGCAGAAATAAAATCAATGACTTTGTGTCTAGGATGTTACCTTGTATTTCCAGTTAGTATCTTCAGGGTGATGCAGTGAAACAACACATGTCAGCTCAAAATGACTGATTCTAGCCCCAATGTTCCTATGCTGTGCCACTCTGAAGGAACATGCTGTCCCATGATCACACTGAGTTGGTTCTTGGAAGCACCAGTTTCCTGATGAGCCCATTCTAAAGTTGTGAATCATAGGGCAACATCTTCACTTATAAGGTATCTGCCAGCCACATTCAGGACCACTCAGTGCTGCACTGTAGAGGAATCCTGCCATGTTCAAGCAATACAGACAGGGAGGTACTGAGCAAAACAAAAAGAGGACCCTGAGCACCTGTACGACAGCCCCATGTGCTCCGCCCAAGCTCCACCCTCTTCCATGCAGCTGCCAGAGCTACCTAGTCTAGAAATCAACAACATGGCCACAGGCTGGGTGTCCATGGTAACTCATACACACTTGGTATCATGACACTTTGGAGATTTCCAAAAGCAAGGGGGCATGAAAACAGGTGGTACTCAAGCTTTGCCCCCTACTCTTTCTCCTTTGAATATTCAACTGGGCTCTGCCCCAGGCACCACTCCACACATCCAGAAAGGAGGATTTCCGGCTTGGTGAACTGCATCACTCTTTCCCTTGAGGTGGGCTGTGTTCTCTGCTCAGTGCATTTTCCTGTTGCCTTTAAATAAACTTTGCTTGCCTGCTCACCTCCATTTCTCCTATTTGAATTTTTTTCTGGCATAAAGATCAAGAACTTGGACCAACCCTAGCCAGGGGGCTACCCTGAAACTCAAAGAATTAAAAAGATTCCTCTCCCCAGTGTGAGGTTCCCACATAGGATCCAGGTCCGTCAGGCTTCCTTGGACCAGAGGCAGGCTGGGCTCACAGCAGGAGACAAAAGCTCCAGTCTCTAAAGGGTCTAGGCACTGAGGTCCTTCCCATTGTCACTTCCTTCAGCAAGTCCCCTCCCTGGACATCCCCTCCCTGCATGCTGTCCAGAGGCCTTCTCCACCCTTGCAAAGGTCTTCTGGAAGTGGTTCCTCTGTGCATGTCCATTGCGGATTCCCCTAGGGGCAGTCTACATGGCTGGCCACATTCCCAATGAGTCTCTTTATGGGTTCCAGGAGATGCAGATTCAACACACATACAAATGTCTGAAAGTAGATCATGACTGCCACACACGAGTGCTTCAAGCCTGTGCTTCCTGTCTTCATCCCTCAGCTTGGAATCCACGTTCTGCTGCCTTGCTTTCTGCTTGGCTAACTCCTTTTGTCTACGAGGCTCTGCATAAGCAAACTCAGGGGTTACTTGTCCTTTGGAATCTTCTGGAATCTCAGGAAGACTTAACTGCTTCGTCAAGTTTTCTCTGTGCTGTGTTACAGCTCCGTCACATCACTCTGTTTTCAAATATGATCTTTTTTTTCCTTAAAGAAAAGCTTTACTGACGTTTACATGACAGAATACATCTGAAGCAAATAACTAGATATTAGGCATCATAAAAAAGAACTCTGCCCTTTTTACTATCTTGATCCAAGAATGGCTTTATAATATCTACTCATTCGAGAACAATCCAAAAAAGCAGCTGCTTGTCATCTCACTTCAAGGCATTCCCAAAGTTAATCTGGTACTTTTGTGGTCTGTCGTCCATCATGTGTGTAAGTTCTAAAACTCACATGCATGCAAAGCCACTCCTGATGATTTAGGATACAAAATTGATACAAGAACAGATAAGAATTCTCTATTTTTCAATCCTGAACACCTCAACTATTCATTGACACATGAGAATTGCACAACTTCTTAAAGATTTATTTATTTATTTCAAAGGTAGATTGAAAGCGAAAGAGAAAGAGGAAAAGAGGAAAGAAGGGAGAGAGGGAAGAAGAAAGATTTCTTTTTCACCAGCTGGTTTATTCCTTAAGATGCCCTCAAACAGCAGGGGCCGGGGCAGATGAGAGCTGGGAGCCAGGAAGTCTAGGTTCCCCACACAGGTGTATGGACCCAAGCATTAGGTCATCATTTACTAGCCCCTAGTGACATTAGAGAAAATTGGATTGGAAATTTCCATTAGCCAGTTCTCACAAGCAATGTGAGATGCAGGCTCTCAAGCAGTTGCTTAACGTGCTGTGTCACAATGCCTCTTCCTAAAACTCCTTCAAATGTGACATTTACCTGAAAAGTAAAGTTTACATAATAATTTTTGCTCAAGACAGAAGCAATCAGGCACACTGGTGTATGAGAAAGCCCTTGCCTGAAACACCATAATAAACGCTGTATATAATCAAATGTAACTCATCACCCAAATCTTATAAGGCTGCATTAATCTTGTATACTAACACGAACGAAAAACTGGTCTCAATTAATTGTAAGATGCCACCAGCTCTTAGTAAACAGCTCGGTTCTCTTGGAAGAGCACATTTATGCTGTGAAGAGGTTACTTACAAACAACTTTTGGGACTCATCTGAGGATGCTTTTTCTCATACCTCTCTTTGTCTATCATCAGAAATACAGAAGGCAAGACATGTAACTACCGTGTCTTGTGTTTTCAGACATTCTTGGAAATCTAGTAACGCTGGCTGGGTTTCCCTTCCTTCTCACCAACCACCTTCTTCTCATTCTTTTCGCATAAAGTGAAAAAGAGCTGAAATAATTTGTAATTCACTGAAATGTTGAAGGAAAGAGATGTAAAAGAAGCAGTTCCACTTCAAATCACTTCCTTCCCACTTGCTGACTTTCATTCTAACACATAAAGAAAAAAGCAAGCAGATTCTGTTTTCTGGAAGGACGATGGAAGACTCTGCAGAGGGCTTGAAAGTCCAACAAGAACAGCCTCAGGCCAGGTCTGACCCCATCAGCTTCAGCACTGGTGGCCACTTTGCAATGACCGGACATGCAACTTCTAAGTTCTTTATGACAGGGTTTTCACAAAGTTCATTTAAAACATGTATTACAAAAAAAAAAAAAAATTTCTGTTGGACTTCAAGTCTTTTCTGCACCAAAATAAACTCACCTATAATGTCATTTTCTCATAAATGCTCCAAAGCACCCTCGTATTTGCATTTCCAAACTTATGAGATCACTGTGGAAATGAAAGGGAAAAGGGCAAAGCAAATTCATTTTCTTCCTTGGCTGAAATATTCGATAATGGAGGCTCATTTGAAGGAGTCAGGCATTTTTTTGAAACCAAACTCAATTACTTTTTGAGATTATAAGAATAAGGAAGAAATGCCTAGTAGTGTTTGTTTAGGAAACAGTGTCTTTAAATGAAGTCCTCAGAAAAAGGAAAAAGAGCCAAGTTCATTACCGATCGACTTTACTACATATTATGTCCTTCGGCACGTAGACACAATGAGGGAATTCTTTCAAGTATTTAGCTAATGAATTTAGTGGCAATTGGTAACTCAGAATGCAGTTAAAATGACATTCCTAGAGAGGTCAGATGGGCCCCTTAATCTTAATAAGAACTTAATTTCATTGTTTATTACTCATTTTGGAGATATGCCCATCAAATTCCATCAACAATTTAAGCTCCAACATACCAGCCATCATGGTAATTGCCAACATTAATAGTCTAATGAATGTCCAACTGTCAGAATACTAATGTGCTGAGATACAAGTCAAGAGGTCCACTCTGGGGGAAATCAGTAATGTCCTTCATGGCAGGTGGAGTAACAGCAGCCCCAAGAATGTCTGTTTCTCTCCAGAACCTGTGTTCTCCCAGGCAGGAGAAGGACTTCACAGATATGACCGAGATAATGGTTCTGAGGGTTAGTGCTGTGGCACAACAGGTTCAGCTGTATCATTTATCCCATATCATCACACCACTTCCAATCTCAGTGCTCAGCTTCTGATCGAGCTCCCTGTTAATGTGCTAGAGAAAATAGCACAAGATGCCTAGCACCTGCACTTCTTCTATCCATGTAGGAGCTCAAACAGAGCCCCTGACTAGTCCCTAATCCTTATGGCCACTTGAGGAATCAATCTTCAGTTAGAGGTTTCCTTTCTCTCCCTGTGTCATTCCGCATTTCAAACAAGGTCATACTTAGAAGAAATGACTGGGAAGTGGATAGGCCCCACACAATCCTACGGGTTCTCCCAAGGTAGAGAGGAGAAACAGGACAGAGGAAGCAGAAAGCAAAGCTGCCGAGTGGTATGAGTTAATGAACAAGAACAGCCCCTGGCAGCAAGCGAAGGCATCTTCCCCAGAGCTTTGAGAAGGAGCACAGCCCAACTCACGCCTTCGTTTCCTGCCCTTGAGGTCTGCACAGGCAGACCTGGAAGACAATACAGGAATGTTGTCCAAAGTCACTAAGCTTGTGACAATGTGTTACTCTAGAAAGGGACCTGGCATGATCTTGTTTCATCTGTCAGTACTTATTGTGATCTTTCTGCAAAGAAAGATTAGTAAAATCCTACAGTGCTCCTGCACATTCTAAAATCCCTTATTCTTCCTAGAAAAAGCAACTAGGAATGGCTACATGTAATTCCTGTAGCAGTCCTAAACAATATATATTTTTCATTTGTAGCTGAATTATATCATTGAGCAATAAATAAGACACTGCTAGCTTTATGCTTTAACAATCCTGATTTCTAACTGTAGATGTTTGTGTACATTGCATGTCCAGAATTTCTTCTTATATAACTGAAACGAGGACTTGACTACATCCTCAGTCCCTCTCCAGTCCCTGGTAATCATCTCTCTATTTTTTGCTTCTGTGAATTTTAGAATACACAAACTTCAGATTCTACAGCACGATCACACAGTATTTAACTTCTGTGTCCAGTTTATTCCACTTAGCTCAGCATCTATGCTACAGATGCGAGAACCTATCAGGATTGCAAATGTGTAACACGGATGCTCGCTCTTTGTAACTACGAATGACAAGGAGTGCCACATAAATATGACACAGAGCATGATGCACCAGAAATGCACATGTTATTGTACACAGTGCTGAACCCTGGAGATGTAACATCACACAAAGAAGGGCTATTGAGGCAAAGTGACAGATATACTAATTAGCTTCACTGTAGTAGCCCACCTCAAATACACGTAATTTTTGCTAATTTTATCTCAATAAAAGCAAACAAAAAAATGCAGTTTTTACTTTGTTTCGTTCCCCCAAATGATTTATAGTCTCCATATCTTTCCAGGGGATAAGCCATAATATGTATACACACTTAAATATGGACATGAAATAAAACAAAAATTTGAAAAAGTCACCCCTACATCTGGAACTTGTATTTACATGTCAAATATGGGTATGTAACAAAGGTGCTGATTTGCGTGTACAATTTCATTACTGGGGAGAGAATACATGCCAGGGGACGGTAAGGATTCTGTGTTTTGTTCTGCTCGGCTGCCACTGGGGAGTCCATGCTGAAGGAACCATCCACTTTGATTTCCCTGGGCCAAGGGAGGCTGGAGGCCTGGAAGCTTCAGGTTGGGATGGCACCAATGAGCTGCCACAGTCCTTCATTCATAACTGTCTGCAAAGCCCAAACCACTTACTCTCTGTTATCTTTCCTGAAAACATGTGCTGACCTCTGATTCACACAGCAAGGTACTGGGAAAGAGTTAAAACACACATATGTTGGAAAACAGAATGGAGTGTTCTGAAACAATCCATGTATTTCTGAGACACTTTGCTCTTGAACTGGTCGTATTTCAACCCAGTAGGAGAAAAAGGGGCTAACATGTTGATGGTGTTACAAAATTTTCAGCAAAATAATAAAACCAGAATTCTAAATCATATCATCCTCAGAAAATCTTTCTAAAAGCCTAAAGGAGAGTCCAGCACAGTAATTTAGTGGTACAAGTCTTCGCCTTGCACGCCTGGGATCCCATATGGGTGTTGGTTCTAATCCCGGCAGCCCATCCAGCTTCCTGCTTGTGGCCTGGGAAAGCAGCTGAGGCTGACCCAAAGCCTTGGGACCCTGCATCTGCACGGGAGACTCAGAAGAAGCTCCTGGCTCCTGGCGTTGAATTGGCTCAACTCCGGCCATTGTGGCCGCTTGGGGAGTGAATTTTGGACGAAAGATCTTCCTCTCTGTCTCTTCTCCTCTCTGTATATCTGACTTTGCAATAAAAATAAAATAAATCTTTAAAAAAGCCTAAAAGAGGGCCCGGCGGCGTGGCCTAGCAGCTAAAGTCCTCGCCTTGAAAGCCCCGGGATCCCATATGGGCGCCGGTTCTGATCCCGGCGGCTCCGCTTCCCATCCAGCTCCCTGCTTGTGGCCTGGGAAAGCAGTCGAGGACGACCCAATGCATTGGGACACTGCGCCCGTGTGGGAGACCTGGAAGAGGTTCCAGGTTCCCGGCTTCGGATCGGCACGCACCGGCCCGTTGCAGTCACTTGGGGAGTGAATCATCGGACGGAAGATCTTCCTCTCTTTCTCTCCTACTCTGTATATCTGACTTTGCAATAAAAATAAATAAATCTAAAAAAAAAAAGCCTAAAATAACATTGTAAAATTGTTAGAATAAATGAGAAAACACTATCAGCATTAAGATTTTCTATCTGTGATACAAAACCAAGCATTTCACTAGTTTTAATGGCAAAAAATAAGATTATACTAAAAATATGTGCATTATATATGCACACATTATACACATTGTATATGATGAATCCATGTGTACACCATATAGATATACATATATCACATACAAAAGACAAATGAATAAGATGCGGGTTCCTATAAATCACTTCTTTAAAGCGGCAACAGATATGAAATGGTCAACGTTAATCTTAGGAGTAACTGGGGAGATGCAAATTAAAATGATGTGATATCAATTTTTCATCCACCACGCAGATCTAAGAATTCATAGAAGGTAATATTAATCACTGGTTGAGGTATATGCAGGACACTTGTGCAGCACAGCCAAGGACGCCTGTGGTTTCTCATGCCTCCAACAGCACAATTCCTATTCTGGGTGCCCTGTCAGAGGCGCTCAAGGCATTGACACACACTGTCTTAGAACGTGTGATAACCAGCACAACAGTCTCAACCGCCATCAAAAGGAGATCAAAAGAGTAAGCACAGCGAACCTCTACCACACCGTACTTTCTTGTTTAGAAGGATTCAGAAAATCACTTGGAAAGATCTCCAAATACACTTTATTGAGGGAAATCAACTCCTAGCATCAACTCTTATCACTGTTATACCAATAATAAATGCTTGTTTCAATAACTGAGCTTGGAAATTTAAAAAACTGAATATGCAAATGTCTGCCCAGGATGCATAGGACAAATGCCTGAAATGGGGCTGACCAAGGTCTTGATAGTAATCCCTGGACAAATAAAATTTGGCCCTGGTGGCCACAGACTTCATATATTTTGCTATCTATCCACTTCCATAATCTGATCCTTTAAAATTAGTATGTAATTATGTATCAGTAGTAGGGTAAAAAGAAATGAAAGCCCACTATTCTTGTGTGTATTGCAAATACAGTTCATGGCTGGTTTTCTGGTGTTTCTTTTCTTAAAAAATACAAAATTTTTCAAGTCATAGAAAATATTTTCAGCTTAAAAGATATCCAAAAGAAATAAAATATTACCTACTACCTGTCTTTATTTGTAAGGCATTCATTTTTAAAGATATTTCAATAATTTAAATCACTCCTCCCTCTCCTTAACCCCGCCAGGAAAGAAACAGGACATTCAATTCCACTGGATGCGTCAAATTATTGTAAGGCCCATTTCAACTCCACAAATGTAGTTAGGTAAAATGACTGTCAGAATAAATACGGCAACTGACCGAGGGGGATGGAAAGACAAGGAAGTAAGACTACAGCCTTCATTCTCCTGTTTTGAAGAATGACTACTTGCTTGCAAGTGTTGCGGTATGGTTCAAATGCCTTTGAGTGGATCATGCACAGAGAAAAACCAAGTCCAGGGTCAACTACAAGGGTCCACTACAAGGGTCTCCATGAGTTCAGGGTTGTTTCCCTGAGTGATGCAGAAGCTCACCTTATTTGGAAATGGAAATTTGCTTTGTTCCACTTTGCCAGGTGCTTGAATAGCAGAAAGTGGGGGAAGCCAGGTCATCTCCTAAAGTGGGGAAGGGGGACAAAAATAAGCAATATTGTGACATTGAGAGCACCTCAAGTTGAAACCGAGCCCCTATGCAGTACTCTGAGTGCAGATGTGAAATACCATCCGGTCCCATGCTCAAATTAACCCCTGAATGAAGTGAGTGGTGTGGCTGGCACGTGGTCAGTCCTAAATCACGTGCCCTGCAAGGTTCTAATTGTCGGAGCTTATTTTTCCTATAGATGACATCTCGATGTTCCACCTTGTCTCAAGGGGCTTCTTTTCCGGGAACCCTAGTTCCTAAGCAAGGAGTAACCCCGAGACTGGCTGGAGCCCACTTGGCCATCATTAACATTATCTAAGGCATACAATATTGCTGACCGATAGGAGGAGGACCATGAACACTGAGACCAAACAGGGACACAGACAGGCACTTCTCGCAGCTCCATCTTCATTCCCTAAAGACCTTGACCTCACCTCTTGGGGAACCTGTGAATTAGGCCATAGCTGACTGGCTCCTTGCTCTGGACACTGCAACAAAGGCTTCTACCACCCTAACATCAGTGATTGGTTTTCTGCAAGTCAGGACAAGGGACTGACTTTGGGGGTTCAACGGCAATTCCTTCAGTTTGGGGGGTTGTTTTATTTCAAAACCAAAAATATAAAGCAGCTATGAAAGCATTCTGTGTTAAGGCACAAAAAGGATAGGAATGAATAAGAGATGAAAGTAAGTTATTTAAGAACAGGATGTGAAACCCACTCATAGGATTTATTTTCCTAAATTCACCAATTCTTGGTTCCATGGCTATCCCCTTATTCTCTTTACACCCTGATCTACCAGGGTGACATATTTTCAACCTCATATTTTGAAGCCACTGAGTAAAGGGACAACTGGAGGGTGAAAGGTCTATGGAAAATGCTTTACAAAGGGACTCAGGCTTGACCACACAAAATCCACAAGTGTCTCAGAAAAAAAAACTTCACCAAATGTTTTGGCTTTGAGACTTTAATAAATTATTTATACTATTAGTGATAAAGAATGAGTTTCTCTAAATCCACTGTGGTTGGTAACCCATGGAGAAGTGAGAAAACGAATTATATGAATGAGAATGGCACCATTTTGATATCCCAGTTTGAAGAATAGCACCTGAGCTCAACATGCAATAACCACTCAGGTGCCTGGTGAGCTACACTTCCCCTAAGCTGGGAGAGAGGCCTCACTATGGCAGAGGTATCCAAGGGGCTCTCTTCTCCACTGTGCATTTACCATGCTGCCTACCTCCTGGAAAGTGGAGGCAGAGTTAGTGCCCTTCACATCTCTCCCACTGTCCCTTCCGAGGAGCCTGTAATGCAGGACTAGCATGACTGTTGTCCAGGGAAGTATTTGTCTTTAAATGGGTACGCTATCCATGAGATCAATGGCTCTGTGTTTCACATTTTTATTTGTCTAATTGATTTGAAGGGGAGGGGGAAAAAAGGGAGCGAGGGAGGGAAATAGAGAGAGGGAGAAGAAAGAGAGATGCCCTAAACTGAGATTCCTCAATGCACCATGCTTTGCCCATGCCGGTAGCATCTGCCAACACCCTCTTGTTTACAGTCATCTGTCAGAACCCAGTTCCATTCCATTTTCTATGAAGCTACTTTTCACTGTACCTTTGTGTCATATCCACCTTCTACTGTCTTTATTAGGAAGCCTGCTCCCTCTATGGTGGCTACTTGCTTGTAAAACTGTGTCCTTTCTCCATTTTTTATCAGTCCCTTAAGACCTATGAATACATAAATCCGATCGGCCCTAGGACCTAATTCAATAGTACAGCCAGAGTGCATTTGGTAACACCTTGAAAAATACCAAGTTGAAGTATCTCTACCACCGGACTGCCATTTTCACTCCATCTTTATGATGTTTTAGCCTAGATCATTCCAACAACCTTCTGATTGGTTCCCCTCTTCTATTATCTGTCTGTGGGCTACACTGATGCCATCGCTTCACTGTTCCCAAGTCTTCATCATCATTGTACACACAACGATGATGGTGATGATGACCACCACAAAGGTGCTGGTGCTTCTTGGCTCTGCAGTTTTCTTATCTATATCCAACCTTGAATCATCACCTCTGTTTTAGAGGAGAAGGAGAGTGGACGTTGAAAAGGCTGAACTGACTTGCCCAAGGTTACTCAGTGGATAAACGCCACAGTTGAAGTTTGGCCATACGCTCGTTTCCCAACTTCCCGGCCTAGTATTTGGCTTTTACTCTATCGCACTGATCATCACAGACTTCACTCTAGCACTTGAGGTTTTTTACACTAAAGGACTACTTTTCAGCTTCATTCTTTCTGTGTTCTACAAATATCCTACCTGCTATATCCTACCAATTCACTTGGTGTGGGCAGGCCCTTTCTCCAGATGGCTCTGGATCCCTCTCTGTCCACTAAGGCTCGTCTCAAACAGCATGGAGGTCTTTAGGTCTCTCTGCAAATCCTTCCATTCCAGTATGGTAGGACAGTACCCTGACGATGCTTCTCTAAACTTGTTTTTCTTCATTCCTAGTAACTCTTTTTTTTTTTTTTTTTTTTTATTGGAAAGCCGGATATACAGAGAGGAGGAGAGACAGAGAGGAAGATCTCCCATCCGATGTTTCACTCCCCAAGTGAGCCGCAACGGGCAGGTGCATGCCAATCCGAAGCCGGGAACCAGGAACCTCTTCCAGGTCTCCCACACGGGTGCACTGACCCAATGCACTGGGCCATCCTCAACCGCTTTCCCAGGCCACAAGCAGGGAGCTGGATGGGAAGTGGAGCTGCCGGGACTAGAACCGTCGCCCATATGGGATCCCGGGGCGTTCAAGGCGAGGAGGACTCTAGCCGCTAGGCCACGCCGCCGGGCCCTCCTAGTAACTCTTATATCCTGTTTCGTGTCACAATTTTATGAGTACACAACTCAATCTACATTCTTCTTCTGATGTCTTTTCCCTAACGGTGAACAGAAATCATGCTTCAGAATCTTAATAATCTCTTTTAAGAGCACTCACTTTTATTAAACATAATCCCTAAATAGGAATCCTTAGAATCCCTTTCAAGAGTTCTAGGATTTACTAAATATAATCCCCTAAAGAAGGACTATGAATTCCTAAAGGGGGAGAGTTTCTACTTATCTTTGTGTAGAAGCGACCATTCTACATGGTAAGTGCTCAATATAAACTTGCTGAATTAAATGGAAAACTAATGTCTCAATGCAAACTTACTTGTCAATATCGGTTTAATTAAAACTAAGCATTTCCCTGTGATTTTTTTTCTGTTTATCTTACTAAGTACACAAAGGGATAATAAAGGCATTATAGTCGCTAAAACATTAAAGCCTGTAAGAATTTCCAGAAACCTCAGAATTACATGTATGGACTATTTTAGCACATTTGTAATATGATGTAAATACAAAATATGTTATGAAATACAACTACAAAATAACATGCAGTTTATGATTTACAATGACTTAATAAGATTGAGTATTCATTATATTAAAACCACATATTAAAATTACAGGGAAAAAACAAAGGCAAATAGGCTATTTCTACTTGAAGCTCAGAGAGCTTGGTAAGCCATGTGCTCAGAAAATTTTAGAGTTTTCAAGCTGTGGGCTTTAGAATCAATCAGATCTCAGTTTGTGGTATCTTAGGACCAGAGGAGATGGGGATATTAACTATCACATTGTTTAGTTATAGATTAAATGAGATAATATACAAAGAAAACAGCATAGCTCTCATCACATGTAAGCATCCAAGAAGAGAGGATTAATACCAAGTCGGACTTTTGAAGTTCTTTTCTCTAAAACGAGAAAAACAATTTCTCTGAGTTTTAGTTCCCGAGAGCCTGAGATGAAAGAAAATATGCAAAAAAAGTGTTTTTTAATGAAGAATCATAGAAACATCATCTGTAATCAAGCTAGTAATAGGCTAATCTATTGTGATTCCTAACAACGATTTGTAGTTTATACTGTAGAAAATGTCCTGAAATTTTCTCATAGAGATAAACCTCTCACAAAACATCAACAGTCACTGAGTTAAGACTTCATGAAAGTATTTAACTTGTAACTTTATTCCTGGTACTTGTTTAGCATGTAGACACAGATAAAATCCATCATTCTTCCTAAAATTTTACCAAGTTTGACCAATTTGGTTTTCTTTATAGAGAAAGTGCACAGTTTCATTGAAGGACATTGGTTCCATCCCACTATATGCCCTGCTGCCACCTAATCACCCCGCAGTGAGGGCTCCTGGCCTTCCTGTCTAAGGCAGCTCCTGGTTCTATGCCCAGAAGCCTCCCTTATCTGTAGATAAAGTCCCTTATCTGTTCTAAAGTCCCTACTGCCTCCTAGAAAGCATGACTAACACTGAGTCATAAGTATAATGTAGTTTTCCTACATACACATACCTATGATAAACACTCACCACTTCATTTAAGGCAAGCAGCTTTTTAGCTTCTCTTTGGCCAACCTAAATTGCCAGCATTATTTCTCTTGTGCCTTGAATAAGAGTTACTTGAACACACGAGATACCACCACAACTGATCTGATAATGGACGGCTGCAGAGTGACTAACAGGCAGGTCGCACATACAAAACGGATACTGAACAAAGAACGAGCAAAATGTTAGGAGACACAATCATGCTGTTCTGAATGACATGGACCGTTTGCTCGTGGGATTTTCAAGTTACTCTTTTCAAATAATGGTTTAGCATAAGGAACTGAAATTGCCAATAAGACTGCTGTGTCCCTAAGTTGCTCATTCTTGAATCATTTCCGAGGTCACGTGGAGAAGAAATGCAGCACTCCAGACCACTTACCGCAGAGGCTGGCTAGCTACCTTCAGGTCTTCCCCTCTCCCACACCACTTCTGCACTTCTTCTATCTGTTTGCCTTTTTGCACTTATTTTTCTGTCACTGAGGGATGAGGTCACATGTTATTTCTCTGCCACTGAGACAGGTTCAGCGGAGAGCTCAGGACTTTCAACCTTTTAGATGCTTCAAGTGATATTTTAAGAATCAACATATCTATTTGTATCACTCATCTTCACCAGTCCCATCTCCCTAACCGTCTAGCTACCCAAAGGACATATTGAAGAGTGAGTTTTTACTCCTAGCATACGCTAAAATGTCAAGTCTCTTTATAGTAAATACTCACTTTTCCCCAAGTGAAAGAACAGATGGCTGAATGATACATGCAGAGAACACTGCATTTCTGCAGCAGTCTCGCTTTTTCTCTGTCCTTTATACCATCCACTCTGAGGAGGCCAAGGGGCACAAGGACCAATTTCCATTTTTACTCTGCTCTACATTTGACCTTGGTTACCTCAGTCTGATGATGAACGGACTTTCATGGGCTCATTTTGCACAACCCCCTTCTCTCTCCACATAGCTATCCACTTACTCTGATGTCACCAGCATTTGCCTGGTTAGAAAGTTAAAGGTATCCATTCACCAAATAGCCTCAGTCATTAAAGGAGAGAACTAAACTGAATTTTAGCCTGGACGTTAGAGTTCAAAACATGCAGCTACCAAGATCTGCACAGTATATTTAGCTTGTAAACAAAAAGCTGCTTGATTTTTTGGGGGTGGAACATTCATCTTACTAGTGTGGATTTTTGTAGAACTAGTGACAGAAGAATGAATTAAAAACAGAGTTGTGTTGAAAAAGGCAAGAATTTTTTTTTAAGAAAATATGCATAATGTCACACTATGGAAGAGGAAGACAAACACAAGACTAGGCCCATCTCTGAAAAGTTCTCTGTTTAGGCGGAACACAGGTTAGAACTTGGATCTGCTTACATGGATGCCAACAATAAAAAAGGTATTACCTGGGGAGATGACAATCTAAGGGAGTATTTGGAGAATCCCAAGAAATACTGCTCTTGAACCAAAATGAATGTCGCTGGCATAATGGGGGCTGCGTTCTATTTAGGAAACAGTTGCAGTCACCCGAGGCACTAGTGTGGGCTGGGATTGGATGCACCAGGCCAGTTCAGACCCCAGCACCATCTGGTGTCATGGAGAACCAGGGTAGATGTGGGACTGACTAGGCTGGGTCTCAACCCCCTACTGAGCCATGTGTGAGCTGTATGTGGGTATGGACGAGCCATGGCTGGGCTGAAACATCCAACAACAAGAACCAGAACGGGATGAAAGCCAGCCGGGAAAAGCCACTGTTCCTGCTAGGACAGGAGGTGAAATGAGTAGGGTTGGCTCAAGTACCCCCTGGTGGGTGAGGGATGTATGGGCATAGCCGCAGAAGCTGGCACTGGGGACTAATTCTGTCAAGTCAAATCACAGAACCACATAAAGAGTGCATAAACCGGGACAGAGAGACCTGGGAGGGAAAAAGTGGGTTCCCCCTTCTTGGGTCACTATTCCCATGGGAGGGCATGAAAACTAGGACGGGAGCTGGGATGGCTAGATAGGCACTCAACAACACCCGTGAGGGCTGGATGGTTGAGTTGGTTAGATAGAACTAAGCTTTAATACCCATTGACAAGTACAACAGCCAAATGGGATGGGGACAGACTGGTCTTCTGCTACACATACTGGCAAACCAGGGTAGGGGGCGGGCCTGGTGGGGGTTATTGTGGGTCGCCCCAACTAGGCTGCAGCTCCCACTGGTTGATGTAAGGGCCGAACCAGACTGGACTGCAACACCCATTGGTTCCAGTGCAACTTGGGACCGAAAACAGAACCAACCCAGCAATTGAAACCACCAGCTGATCGGGGTGATGGACTGTGCCGGGCCCTGTGCTTGCTAGAACATACAAGAATCTGGTCTGGGAATACCTCAAGGTTTCTTTGGAGATCTCCCCAATCGAACTGCTGGACTCAGAACTCTAATCAAGAAAAGACAGAAGACAGTGCAGATCAATCATTCATCTCAGCTATATGTTGGCAGCGAAATATGGGGCAAATGGAGACTTTATGATGGACCATATCAATCAGTGGACGACCTCATCGAGCGAAACTGGCAGCACTTCATAACTGGAGAAGTATTAACACCACTCGAGCAAATATCTCAGAGCATGCCCCACATCCGGGACTTGGGGTGGGCGGGAAACCAGGTGGGGATTCTCCCTCAATATCCCCCTTTACCTCAGATACATGATGGAAACAATATGGACATAATAGTATTACTCACTTCCCTATACCCCCTGAACCTTTTTTGTTTTAACCGCAATTAACTATGTAAAGATTGTCAACAACAATACAATAAAAAAAATTAAAAAAAAAGAAGTATGAAAGGGCAGACTTGACAGCTAATCTTTAAAAAAATCCACAAACCAAAAAGTCATATTACTACTGAGTTATCTATTATAAGCCAGGAATATCTCCCAACCTCCATGCGCATCATTTAATTCTCATATACCAGGATTCAGATCATGAAGAGCTGACAGACTATGTTTGTTTGATAGTCTCGATTTAAGTAAGATGGCCTTGAGTGGTTAAATAAATATGGTTGGGTTTATTGAAATTCTGGTAGTAATTTCAGTTCAGTAAATGCCATCACTATCTCCCCCTTTCTAAGAATATGACTGAACTTCAGTAAGATACTCAACTTTATGAAAAAAAATTTCTTTTTTGAAAGCCATTCCAAAACTTGTTGGGAGACTGGGTTTACATTTAAATCCTAGGAAAATCTCTTCAATGTCTCAGAACAGAAGACTCACGTGTGTTCTGATTTGTGTCCTTTTGCCTGCTAAAGGCAACAGCTGAAGATGGATACAAATGTTTAGATTTCTGGTCTTATGATGTCAATGTGATATGAATTGTTTGTATCTTCCTAAAAATTTGTACTATAGAATTCATTAAAATATCTCATATTCTCTTTTCTCATGAATAAAGTCATAGGAAATCATAAAGTACACATGAAAATTGAGTCACCCCAGTCATGTGCCTGGCTGCTGCCATGATCCAGGGACACGGGGTGGCTCCTTCCTCAAGCAGCCTCAGCATGCCACCCACTCAACACTGCGGGTGTGTTACCTCTGCAGACCTGGCCCACGACCACAGTCAGTGTTGGAGTTCTTCGTGTGGAGCATCTGAATGAGACCCTGGATTAATTCCACCACTTGAGAACCAGAATGATAAAGCTGGCGTGGACACGTGGCAGTGGGCAGCTGCAGAGGTGACTGGGACCTCGTCGTCGGTTTTCCTATCAGAAGGACCATTCAACGGCTCCGTTCTTTCACACACGCTATTTGTTAGGACACTCTTATCAGATAAGGGCTGTCATGACCAACCAGAGCATGGTCATTTCCACACATTAACAGGAGCTGTGTGTCTAGGGAACAGGACGACAGACTTTCTGCAGGCTGGGCTCTGGGAGACCGAGCACCAGCCTTGGACAGAGTATGAAAAACTGCTCTGGTACTTGTGGGAAACTACCCGACACTCATTTTGAAACAGATTCCATGGTCAGAATTGACTCAGAACAGGGAAATCATAGTCAAAACCTCAAATTGGCTTCTAAATGAACGAAAAATTAAAAAAAAATCATTATTCTGCTAGCCTGTATGATGAACTACAGTTTGAAAAAAATAATACAGTGCATTCATATCCATTAATAATTGCTATTTTTATGGAAAGTTATTGGAAAAACAGTCATCTCAGGAGTGGGGGGATAAGAAAAGCATTTTAAATCTAATTTTGAAATATAGAAATCAAAATTACAATTGATTCCTCCCCCCACACACAAAAATAAGCAAATAACCACTAAGATTCTGCAAAAATAGAGGCAACAAGAACCATAATCAAATCTCATTCCTTAAACTGAGAACTCAGGAATATATCCTGTTTGAACCAAAACTGGCCTGAAGAGGGGATGTGCAGGAGCTTTGTGGTTGTCTCTTGTGTCCATGGGGATGGGTTCCAGAAGTCCAGCAGGTGCGAAAATCCACGTCCCTCCTACAGGAAGAGGAAGGATTTGCATATCCTCCAACATAGTTTAATCACCCCTATGTCACAGGTGATACCTCTGTAAACTGTTGTCTTCCTGTGCAGATTAGGGAGCAATGATGAGCAATCCCTATACATGTTCAATTCACTTTTAATTGAACTTCTGCTCTGTAGCTGGTTGGACTGGTGGATGTGGAACTTGCAGATAGAGAGACTACAATCGTCTAGGTGCCACTTGGTTTCCTACATGTTCCCCAGATGGCAGGGCCACTTGCCAAGCTGGCTCATTGCAATGCCATGGCTTCTGTGCTTAACCTTGTTCCTTGTCCTCCGTGGGATTAAGATCAATGGGGATCCTGGGGGAAGGGCTTCCAATTCATCTTTCAAACACCAAGCAAAAACAAAGGCAGGCCTCCATCACTGCAGTCGCAGAGAGCACCTTACAACTGGATCACCCTGGCTCCTAGGATTCCCGCCTATCCACAAGCTGGGACGACACAGCATCTGGCCTTTGGCAATTTTCTTCACATCATACACACAGAGTGCTTCTTGCTGTAAGGAAACCGATGCACACCACTGGACATGGCAGCTCTCAGCACCCAAGCTTCAGCTGTTCTGGAAACTCACACATTAAGCAAAGCCCAGGCACAGCATTTACCATAAACACTTCCTTTTTCTTTTTTCAGTTAAGCCCTTAACTTTAGACTTTTCCAGAACAGTTCCTCTTCAAGGAGAAATTTTTTATTTTCTAAGCTTCATTGTGGGTAGAGCAAGATTTATCTTCTTTTTTAGTCTCTCTGTGTTAAGCATCCTCATGGCTCCTCCTATTTACTTGAAAATTTTCAGAAAAAGTCATATATCCCTAAAATTTCGTTTTAGATTCACCTGGCTTTCTATGTTCATTTTATTATTATGTTTAAAATACAGGGCCGAACGCAGTAGCTTAGGGTCTAAACCTTTGCCTTGCATCCGCCAGGATCCCATATGGCTGCTGGTTTGTATCCCAGCTGCTCTACTTCCCATCCAACTCCCTGTTTCTGGCCTGGGAAAGCAGTCGAGGTCAGCCCAAAGCCTTGGGACCCTGCATCTGCGTGGGAGACCCGAAAGAAGCTCCTGGCTCCTGGCTTTGGATTGGCTCAACTTCGGCCATTGTAGCCACTTGGGGAGTCAATCAGCGGATGGAAGATCTCCCTCTCTGTAAATCTGCTTTTGCAATAAAAAAATATATAAACTTTATAAAAATATTGTGGTTCCTATGATTTAATTTGGGGATGGTTTTTAGAACCAAACCTCAAAGTGTTAAAAGCAAGTAACATTTGTATTGGGTTTCAGAAATTAAAGCGGGTGGTTGCCCTGTGGTATGCAAAGCTGTGGGAACTGAGTGATGTCATCAAATCCAGATGCCTGTGACTGCACCCCTGAGTTCCCGCTGCAGCACACAGACATCTGCTAGTCTGACATTCTTAGAAATTCTATGCTTCTGACAAAAAGCAGCAATGGTTTAATTTTTTTTTTAAGATTTGTTTGAAAGGCAGAATGACACAGAGAGAGAGAGAGAGAGAGAGAGAGAGAGAGAGAGAGAGAGAGAGAGAGAGAGAGAATATCTTCCAACTGAGATTTGCTCCCCAAAAGTTTGCAGCAGCCAGGTTGGGGCTAGGCTAAAGCCAAAAGCCAGGAACTCCATTGTGGTCTTCCAAATGAGCAGCACAGGACCAAATGCTTCCATCATCTTTCACTACCTTCCCAGGCATACTAGGGGGGAGCCGATCAGGAGAACAGCTGAGACTCGAACTGGCACTCTGATAAGGAATACCAGCACCTCAAGCAGCAGCTTAACATGGTGTGACATAATATCAACACCCTAATTTTAAATGTAAGAAAAAAAAAGCAGTTTTAAAAATTGAAGGATTCAAAGTAATTCAAAGTGGGGCTACAGTTGTGACACAATGGAGTAAGCTGCTGCCAGAAAAGGCTGGTATCCCATATGGGCACTGATTCAAGTCCTAGCTGCTGCACTTTGCTAATGTGCCAGGGAAAAGCAGTGAATGATGGCCCAAATATCAAGGCCTTTCAAATAAATAAAATAAATCTTTTCAAAAAAGTATTTCAAGGAAAGTAAAGGGATTATTCAGATTCTGAATTTAGACCTGGAACTTCCAGGGTCATTTCTGAGAATAAATCATGTTGAGCTTAAGTTTATAAGAAGTGAATCCAATTTCTGAACAGCTCTTTAGAAAGGTCACATTAGGAACGGTGCCACTATCATTTCATTTCTCACATGATAGTTTTCAGTGGTGGCAACAGTCACGGAGATTATAACGATGCTTTGAATTGTATGCAGTTTGTCATCCTTACACTGTTCTTTCAGAGGCATCACAAGGGGAAGTGCACTTTTCAGGACAGACAGGAAGAATGGAGCCAAGAAGGGTCAGTAATGACATATCTGGCCATGTGTTTCCCATGTAACCTACTGCTAACCACCCTCCTACCCCCTTTTTTAACAATGTGAAAATCTGCATTCAACAAAACCCCTGTGTCCATTACACAGTGAACAGCAGAACAGAACAAGCTTGGGGTGGGCATCTGTGAACATGCCACACCCTGTAGTCTGACCTTAAACAAGCTTCCTTTTCCAACCAGTGAGTATCTTTGTCGGCACCCTGGTAATAAAAAGCCCTGAAGGATTACTTAAATGATTACTGATAAATATGCACAATACCTAACATAATATCTGACATATAGTAGGCCTTTAACAAAAAACCATTATTGCCACGTTATTACCACTGTGATAAGTACTGGTAGTAGCTATTGGCTTGGACCTTATGAAGAGAGGTGATGAATGCAGAAGACGTTTATGAGTTTGTTTTTTAATCTATTTCAGACTGTTAATTATTTAATATTTAACTGGTTAATTATTCATAGTCAAATAGAAGGCATAATAAAAGTGTGCTTATTAAACAATAATTTGCTTTCCTAACTCCCTTGGCCACTGAAGCCCTGGGTGCACAAAGAGAAAGGAGAAAAGCAATCTCAGAACCCAGGGTTTTTCTTAACGCAGACCCTCACTGGCAAGCAGGATCCTTCGTCTTCCTCAAAGCCCATTTTGGGGTTATCAAGTTTTGAAGCTCTGTATTTGCACCCTTGAACTATTACTGGGGCAGCAGTTAGGGTGGGGCAGCTGATGTACCCACCATGAAAACAGAAACAGATGCCATGCAGGCAGACAGCAGAGGAAGGCAAGCAGCCCACACAAGAATAAAACCCTGAGTCACTTGGGTCAGGATAAGCTTGGAGGTCTCATGGTCTACCAGAAGCAAGGCGAGGCCAACCCCACGGAAGGCACGCTGCCTTCTCCCTTCCCAATGTTTCCCAGCTTCATTCTCTTTGAATATGCAGACTTCTTTCTATATAGTAGTCTGCCCCTTATCCACAGGGTATTAAGCCCAAGAAGATGCCTGAAATCAAGCATGGTACTCAATTCCACATATTTCATTCCCCCCCTCCACATTTATGTACACGTCTGTGCTTTTTCCATCTTAGGCACTTACCACAAACCATGCCCCATGTGGCTGGCTAGCACATGCACTTCTTTGTCCTTTCTCATAGTCTCACAGACAGACGACTACTCCTTACAGGAGATCTTAGCAAATTCACATGACTTCTTTCTTTTCCCAAGTCAAGAACTCTCATTCA
This sequence comes from Ochotona princeps, assembly GCF_030435755.1. NCBI lineage: Eukaryota > Metazoa > Chordata > Mammalia > Lagomorpha > Ochotonidae > Ochotona > Ochotona princeps. Next base: position 9,627,455 of record NC_080839.1, on the reverse strand, counting down.
GTTACATGAATCACTTCAGCATCTCTTTGACATCACACTACCAGTATCATTACTCTTGCACTTCAGGGCTACTACAAAGTAATCACTTGAATTCCAGCACTGTTAGTTTTCTTCAGTCTAAGAAGGCTGCTCACTGACCAGCAGGTGGGTGGCACACACAGTGTGGGGTCAAAGGCATCCATCACATCTGTAGGATATAGTCACATGGTATGGAATTTTGTCACATTACTCAGAACACACACAATCCCAAACTCAGGAATTTTCTTATTTCTGGAATTTTCCACTTTGCTTTTAACCAGGGTTGACTGTGGATAACAGAAACCTTGGAAAGAGAAATTATGAATATGCAGTGAGTACTGTATTAACTTTACTCAAATATCCCTTCTCAGTTTGAGACTTCATTTATAAATCAGTGAAAGGCATTGTCCCAGCCCAGCAGGGATGACTCTGAATCTTACAGACGAATGTGAAAGCCAAAATGACTTCATAGAAAGTAAGAAACTTCCACAGGAGTTCTCCATATATGGATAACTAAATTCCAAAGCTGACAGAAACCTGCTTAGCCTTGGAGAGTCCATCTTCCCTTTTCCTCCCCAGAGTCTGCTTTTTAAAAACTAATCATCACCGAAAGAACCATGACTGGACTTGAACTGTACTACTGCAACGATGTGGAGGAATTCACCAAGGGGAGAGGGGTTGGGGAGGGGATGGGGGAATCCCAGAGCCTATGAAACTGTGTCATAATGAAATCAAATAAATGGAAAAAAATTAATCATCACACTATTCTTAAAAAGAAAAAACAAAGATTAAAATGCTTCCCTCTGAAAGTAAATGTGTCTGCAAGCATGTGTATATATATATGTATATATATATATATATATAGTTACACTTGATCTTAGCCAAAAGGCCGAGAAGCGATATATATTTACATGTTTATATATATTTTTATACACATACAGGTATCATGGTATAACAGGTAAAGGCATTGCCTGTGATGTCAGTATTCTATATTCCTGCTGTTCCATTTCTAATTCCTGCTGATGGCCTCGAAAAAGCAGCAGAGGATGGCCCAAGGCCTCAGGCCCTGCACCTATGTGGGAGAGCTGGCTCAAGCCTAGCTGTAGTGGCCACCTGGGGAGTGAATCATTAGATGAAAGATCTCACTCTCTATGCATCTCTTTCAAATAAATAAATCTAATACAACATGCAGGATAACAACTACTTTTATGAGACTAAAACTGAATTTGTTCTCAGCATAACTGAATTAGTACAGCCTGACAAAATACCTGTCTCTTGTGACAAGCTTGTGAAAACAAAGAAATGAAGATAAAGAAGGTGGTGCCATATTAATAAAGATGAGAGGCTGAAGTTTGTCGACTGGTGTGCTTTTAAAAGAAGAATGGGGGACCAGACCTGTGGTGCAGTGAGTTAGCTGCCAACTGTGTTGCCTGCATTTCAATTCAGAGTGTCTGTTTGAGTCACAGCTGCTTTATGACACAGCTCCCTTTCAACACATCTGGAAAAGCAGCAGCAGGAGTTCCAGCCTCCTGCCTTCAGCCTAGCCCAGCCCTGGATGCTGAAGTCATTTCAGAAATGACCCAGTAATTGGGAATATCTCTGTCCATCACTATGCTTTTCAAACAAAATAAGTGTGTTTTTAAAAAAAAGAAGAAAGGAAGAAAAGCTCAAGAAACTGGGAAGTGAAGATAATCTTGCAGAAATCTTTGTGAGGAAGAGGTTGAGGGGGAAGGTTTAGAGAACACAAAGGCAAGACAGTCTACAAATTTCAGATCGATAACTTTCTTCCTTGGTCCTCACTGACACCACAGATGCAGTTCCCCGGCCCTAGAGGGCCATAGCAGAAGCTAAACTCCTATGGAATAGCTGAAGCCTTTCAGCCTGCAAGTTAAATTCCGTGGCACACCCAGGCATAGAGAGGTGAGCACACCCAATGTCCAAGTGCAATGCCAGGTCTTGAGACACAACACAGAAGGCAACAGAGCACCACCAAGTTAGACAAGCAGCACACAGTAAACAGAGCAATGTTGACCCAACAATTCTCCGTTCTTCACAGGTGCTTGCATACACCTGATAGGTCTATATGTGTTGTGGCCAAAAAATTAGGAAGGAGGTTTGGATGCTGTGTCAGCTATAAGAGGAGCTGGCTTGCAGATGAGATACATGGGTTAAAGCAACAGGGCATTCTGTTTCTCATCAACTTTTAACAGTTGTTATCAGTAAGCATTCTACAAGTGCTGTGCTTGAGCTGATGACATAGCAATAAGGTCCCTGCTCTCCTGCAGGCAATATTCTGTTGAAGTGAGAATACCCAGTACTGTGTAACCTAGCGTGACGCCAGTACTGAGGAGCAGCACGTTAGGGTACCACTTGCAATGTTGACATTCTACATGGGAGCGCCGGTTTGAGTTCCAGCTCATCCGCTTTAGATCCAGCTCTCTGTTAATGTGCCAGGGAAGGCTGACGATGGTTCAACTACTGGGTCCTTGCCACCCATGTGGGAGACCCAGATGGAGTTCCTGGCTCCTGGTTTCAGCCTGGTCCAATCTCAGGTGTTGCAGTCACAGGAGTAAACCAAAAGACAGAATGTGTGTGTGTCCCTTTCTTTGTCACTGTGTCTTTCAAATACATAGTTTTTTAAAGATAGGCTATCAGTACATTGGCCATCTCTTTCTATCATGAAATATTACTTCTAATGTATTTGAGATCCCCAAGCAGACTGGAAGCCTCTGAGAAGCCCAAGCATGGAGGACCTACTTCCTTGAATGTCAGTGGGGCTACCTGAGCAAGGACAGCCCTGCCCTTGGTCCAGCCCGTGGCTTTGTCTCCTCTCCTCCTGATGCAGCACAGTCCTTTATTTCACACGGAATCCCTGTTGGATTGCTGATACATGGCTTCATTTTAATTTTTAATTTAATTGAGACAGTATCTTCACAGTATTTGTTCTGTCTACATAAATAATGTATGCTTATTAAAAAGTTAAACATTGCAAAGAATGCAAAATGCAGGGGAGAAAACCCCCTCTCCCCCAGGATTCTGACACCTACAGATGAGAACCACAGTGAACAGTGTTAGACACTGCAAATTCATCCAATTTTTATACCTGTATACTAACAGGGGGATTATGCATATATTTTTAATGAGATCATACTGCTTGGTGACACAGTCTTTTTCAATGAACATTTTCCCCAACATCACACGTTAAGTGTATCTTCTGTTTAAAAGCTGCACAGACCATGTCAGTGTCTGGAGATACTAAGTTTATTTAATTGAGTGATGCAGAGCTGAGATGCTGTCATTTTTTTTAAAACTACTGCATACCACATTTCAGCAAAAATCTGCATACATTTATCTCTGCATGGTTATTCTGCATGCTTCATGCCTCAAAAAAATTTCTAGGTCAAGTGTGCCATAAATGTTTCAAGTTTTAATATACTGTCAAATTGCTCCCACCAAATGGCCCATCAATTTACATCTCTTCCACCAGTAAATGAGAATCCTATGTCTAAACACCTTTATCAATATTTATTTTAAAAAAAAAAGGTTTTTAGAGGATGGCATTTGGTAAAGTGGTTAGGATGCCACTGCTTGGAATGCCTGCAATGCACATCAGATTGCCTACATTCGAGTCCCAGCTCCACCAGGGATTCTAGCTTCCCTGCTACTGTACGTCCTTCGAGGCAGCAGGTAACAGCTCAAGAGCTTCAGTCTCTGTTCCTGATGTGAAAGTTCTGGGCTGAATTCCAGCTCTTGGCCTCACACCAACCATTGATGGGCATTTGAAAACTGAATCAGCAGATGGAAGATACGTCTATCTGTGTCTCTCCATTTTTCTAATTTCAAAGAAATAAAATAAATTAAAAATACTTTTACATCATTGCTAACTTTATCGGAAAAACTGATTTACTGTTTCCATCAAATCTGTTAGTACAGTGTAATTATCGGATTGATTCATCTCATTTACTTTCATTTTCCATGCTTTCTTTGAGTATCAGGCTATTAGTGCTTTGTCACCTGGTGGGCTGTCAAACAAATACGGTTTCCCTATCAGATATATGTGGAATGAATTTTTGCTAAAAGAACTTTCCAGAAAACTGAATTCTTCAGGAGAAAATTAAGTAACAACTTTCACCAAGGAAAAATACTCAGGATAATCATGAAAATAAATAGTATTATTGCCTACTAGCAACATTTTAAAAAATTTGGGCCAAAGAAATTTGTTGTTTAATTTTTTAGAAAAGTCTAAATAGGCCAGGATAATAGTGATGGTATAGGCTCAGTGTGGTCTTAAGACCAAAAAGACCAAGAAGCCCAAATGTGATTCATGTACACAGAATATTCACAGAAAGGGAAAAATGGACTGGCACCGCCTGTGACACCAGCAACCCATAGAGATGATGGCTCGAGTACTGGCTGCTCCACTTCTGATCCAGCCTCTTGACAATGTCAGTGCTGTCTACCGCAGGATGACCACCCCCATCTTAAATGCTGGGGACTAGAAGTGTCAGAGGCCAGCACACACAACATGCTATTCCTCCACACGACCAACATTTATATGTGTACCAGTTCAAGTTCTGCCTGCTCCACTTCTGATCAAGCTTGCTGCTAGTGGCCTGGGAAAACATCAGAGGATGGCTCACTTAAGTCCTTGGGTATCTACACCCACACAGGAGACCCAGAAACAGTTCCAGGCTCCAGGCCCTACTCCTACCACTGAAACCTTTTGGGAAGTGAATCAGTGAATGGAAGATCTGTGTATCTCCACTTCTCCCTGTATTTCTGACTTTTGAATAAAAATAAATCTTACAAAAAAGAATTTCTAAATAGCATACAAGAAAAAGATTTATGAAAAAAGAAACCAAAAAAGTAGACTAAAAAATCAGAGCCATATCAAGTAATCCACAACAGAACATGAAGAATCTTACAGGCTTGGTGAAATGTTTTCAAATGTTTTCACATACTATGGTTATGGTTGCACAACTCCGTAAATTTTCTCCTTATCTGGCTGCACACTTCAAATGCATTAGTCTTTTGATGCACAGACTATATTTCCATAAGCTATAAAAGGAGACACGTGGTGCTGAATTACTCTGCACAGTCTGAGTGTTGCAATGAACTAAGAGAGACCCTCTGGATGCAGCGCAAGAAGCAAACAGAACCCTCAGAACCCACAAGGTGTGGCCTGCAGGTTCATGGGAACGAGCAGCCTGACATGGACGGGTGGAGGGGATGCCAGGGTGAGTGGAGGAGGCTCTGGCGCTGACAAAGATGAAACTGGAACAGGCGGTGGACCCTTTGGAAAGTAAGCAATTCGGACTTGGCAGCAAGGTGGCAAGGTCATGCTCAGAGCAGTTCTGAACAGGAAGACGACTGGCACACATGCAAGGCACATATTCTAACCATGCCCAACTCCACCGAAAGGTTTCTAAATGTTGGCTTGATTATACAGTATTCATCCTACAGCTCTGATTCTCTCCGTATTTGAAGTCTTAGAGGCACAGAGAAGGATGCCACGTAGAGTAGTACAAAGAGCACTGGATTTGGAATGAGAAGATTGTGGCTCTAACCCTGAGCCACAAACAACCAGGGCTGTGCAAGTAATGGCTACCTTAGAAAGCAATGTGCTTCTGATTTTTCAAATGAGGACACTTGGCCCTGGACACTGGGTGAGCTGCTCAAGGCTACCAAATCATCTACTGCACGGACAGCATGTATGATGTGGTCTCATGGTACCCTGTGTTGGTAAAACAGTGACAAGAACATTTACTGGTGCTCAGTGGGAAGTAAGATGCTGTAGTGTAATCTACATCCTAAGTGCATGACATAAGGTACAACAACCAGCTTCAGGAGCATTCCCTGAGTGCAAATGCAGGTTGCATGTGGGCTCCCTTTTCCTCTCTCCTTTCCCTCAGGGAAAAAAAATATGTTGGAGCAAAGCAGGAAAGAACGAAGAATGTCAAGAACACGGATCCGACATGGGCCAGGTGGCAGGGCTATGAGACATGACAGGATAGCAGATACAACACGAGCCAAGTTCCCCTGCTGGGCCTTGACCAGCTGCGTGTCTAGCTCGCTAGGCTTCTAGTTTCTCTTCTCTACATAATTTGGGAAGAACTGCAAGAACCAAAGTGTCTCCCAAAATAAAGAGTGAGTCACGTGGGGCAGGCAGCTCTTTGATGGAAAGAAAAGCATTTACTCTGGAAAACTTGTCTCAATATACAGTTCAAAGATCCCCAGTGAGAAAGCCTAAAAGGCAAAGTGCTCCAAAAGCTATAACTTTTTGAGTAACCACACAACCCCACAGTGGAAAATTCCATACCATACAACTTTCATTTTATATATATAAAATTTATTTCTTTGTTTGAGAGGCAGAGTGACAGAGAGAAAGTGGAAGTGATAAAGCAAGCAAGAGAGATCGTTCATCTGCTGGTTCACCCCCGAATGACCACAATAGCCAAGGTGGGGCCAGGTGGAGCCAGCAGCCTGGAACTCCAACCTGGTCTCCCGTATGGGAAACAAGAGCCCAAATACTCAGGTCATCATCCACAGCTTTCCTGGGCACATTATCAATTAACTGGATCAGAAGTGGAAGAGGAGCTGCTGCCTCCTGGTATGAACTGGTGACTTCATATGGGCTGCTGGTGTTGCAAGTGGTGGTTTAACCTGCTGCTTTCCAACACTTGTTCCTTTTGAACAAAATTACTAAAATATTGTATAACATCATTTCAGGTTATAATGTGTAAGGTATATGAGAAACATAAAGGAATTTGTTGGTTTAGACTTGGGACTCATTGCTAAGATAACTCACTATATATAATCAATTATTCCAAAACCTAGAAAAAAAATCCCAGATCAGAGCCACTTCAGCATCCAGGTTTTTCAGGCAAGGGACACTCAACATGCACGACCAAGATCCTGAATGTCTTCAGATTCTCTCCAATTTGCATCTTCCCCTTCCTAGCACTTGTTCTTTCCTCTGTATTTGCTCAGGAAGATTTAGAGACAACTAATACAATAATTTTGATCTACCTGAAGTCAGGTAGTGAAGTCCATTACCACTTTCACTTCAGAGTTTACAATGTTATAAACCTCAAATTACTTCCCCAGCCCAGGGAAGTTAAGATCCCAGTCTCTCATGCCAGCAACATCAATAGTTATATGAAGGAATATGGGACAATTACAGCCAACAAGAAGCCAGCAATCCCAATGCTACGGGCAGGCAACTGGCACAGCAACTGGATTGTCTCTTGGGATGCTCACAGTCCACGTTGGAGTCTGAGTGCCAGCTCTGCTTCCTGGTAATGTTCAATGTGGGAGGCAGCAGATGGCTCAGGTGGGAGGTTCCCTGCCACCCAGGTGGGGATCTACATTGATTTTTGGCCTGGCCCAATGCCATCAGCTTTGAGGGGCGGGGATGAAGTGTACAGCAGTGGCTACAAGTGCTGTCTCACTAAGCCTCAAAAATTTAATTAAAACAGTATTCCAAACAGATCCTGGTGCCTGATATCTCAAGAATCCTCAATCTGAGAGGGCCCAAGGTTAATCATTAGGCCAGGGCTAAGATCTCATCACATCTGTCTCCCAATGTTTCTCAAGGGAGCCTCAGTTCAGGTCAGCTGGGACTCCACTCCAAATTACAGGAAGGAAGCTCTGTGCATGCCACCTGCAGGCTTGCTGGGGTTGGGACTGGTGTCTTCACTTCCGTCTCCACATCCCATACTTTCATTAGACCTATGTCCCAAAGACCCGAAACTGTTCAGGAAGCCTCTGTTCCCTGCCTCCTCCCTCTGTCTTAACATCTGGACACTGGCAATTTGTACCTCTCAATTCACTGACAGCACAGGGAAGGCTTCCAAGGGCAGATGCCTTCTGCTTTGTTCACCTGGCAGAGCTGGTACATCTGAGAACTGCATCCTCCCTGGCCAACGTGGGAACACTAGCCAGGCTTGCGTTGCAGTCATGAAATAGCCCCCAAGAGCATTTGCAAAACACAACAAAACAACAACAACAAACAAACAAACAAAACAAGACCCTAGGAAATGTAGTTCCAGCACTGGCAGTTCAAAATGGACCAAATACACAATGTTCAAATGGCCTGCCCCCTGCCCCTGGCACAGTTCAGTGTGTAATAAAACCACGCTTCAGAGTCTAGCTCTGCCAGGTACTTGCTAAAGAATTATGGAATGAATAAATGATTCCTTAACTTATGATGACACTGATTTGGAAAACATCTGCTCTTATGCACATTCATATATTTTCCCCATCATTTCAAAGCAGTCACCAAGGCTGCTACATTTTACACTTGGTCAGCTCAGAGTGTTTCTGGAAGTCCTCCTCAGGGACTACACTCTGATGCAGTCCTTTGAATTGCTGTGGATGAGATGGTGAGGTGGGGAATCTCGGCATGGGGATGGATGTGAATTCGGAGAGCACCAAGTACCTCCAAGCCTCCTCTAAAGGGCTTGCTCTGGATCCAGCCCCACACTAGGAAGCCAGTTCTTCACTGATCCTCCTTTTCACTTTCAAACAGGAAGTAGTGGATAAACGTTCTTGAGAGAGGATACCATGAGAATGTGTGTGTATTTTCTCAATTTCAAAAGACAGTGATTCCTTAAACGCATCAAAAATAATCTTGACAGGGAGACAGTGCTGAGGTGCAATGGGTTACACGACTGCCTGAGATGCCAGCATCTGGCTGTTGCACTTCCCACCCAGCTCCCTGAGGAACCCAACAAAGTAGGGAGAGTGACTCAAGTCCTTGGGGGTTCTGCCAACAGGCTCCTGGCTTTACCTTGGTCTAGCCCCAGCTGCTGTGGCCACTTGCGGAGTCAATCACTGGATAGAAAAATCTCTTTTCATCTGAAACACTGCCTTTCAAGTAAATAAGTCCTGAATATATACCCAAAATAAGAATATTCTACTTTAGGAAATGAATCCAGCCAGCCACGCATCGGAGGAATTAATCCCCACTGATCCATTTTATCTACTATGGCGGAACACTTTGGTTCCTTACAAATATCAACTTTTAAAATAAATTTCACACTTAAAAAAATATTAATATTCTATAGTGAATCAATAAAATATTGCCAGTATGAGAGAGGTGAGACAATGCATGCATGCTTCTTAGGACAGAAAGTAAGGATAATTTTGCAAACGCGTTTGTCAGCAGGATTTCAAATCACACAGGAGAAAATGGAATGTATGGGATGGTTCTAGAATTCCTTATAGCTTTGTCTCTGACTCCTAACAAAGAACCAGTTGTAGAGTCAAGATGATTTAGGGAAAATTTCAAGAAATGAAAGGTTAAAAAAAATGACGATGAGGGTCAGTCTGTTTACCAAGCACAGACAGATGGTTGTGTTCATGTAGTTACAGGAGAAATGTAGAAAGACTTCCAAAGTTCCACTTGAGGCACGTTTGCCAAGAAAACGCTTCAGGTTGGCAGAAGGTAGAAATCCAGTATTGGGTAAATATTTAGCAACACTGAAGAATTCTTAACACTAATATCTCATTTGCAGGAAGATCTGCTTTACGGTCAGAAATCCCTTTCCTCATTCTGTTTTATAAATGATGATAAAAATCAAAACATAATCACCTGTCGCTGCTGTATCCTGCACCTGTGAAACTACATTTCAAACAAGCCAGCCTCCCCGTTACAATGGAAAAGCACTGGCAGGAGGAAGCGATCGCTTCCCACCTCTCCAGGCTCTGAGTCCAAGTTCTGTGGGTGTAACCACGCAAAACTGAAGCCATCTTTCATTATCCTTGGGCACACGACCAACAGCTCCACCCGCAGCTTTGTGGGAGACACCAGCTGAAATCTGAGAAGGCTCAGCTCTGAGGTATTTGACAAAGCCCTGCTTGATGATGTAGAAAGTCACCAGACCACCAACAGCCCTGTGGTCACCAGCTTTGCTGGTGAACGGCTAGCTTTGCACAGGGCAACTGGCAAAGTACATCAAGCGGCAGAGAAGCAGACTCTACAGGAGCATACAGGGCAGGTGAAGACACAGCAATCTGCAAGCACAGAGGCAGAAGAAGCAGAACAGTGTGGCACATTCTGGCTCAGTGACAGCCATGCCTGCAGAGCTGCAAGGGTCAGCTCCATGTGAAGGAGGCGGAGGGCACGTGCTTCTCCTGGGCTTTCTGAGGCTGAGGGGGAGCCTGACCTGCTTTCTTCCTGGAGTGGCAGAACCCAAGTAATTGAGTCATTCTCCCCTACTTTCTCAGGTGCCTTAAACGGGAGCTGGAGGAGAAGTGGAACAGTCAGATGCCAGCATCTTAGGCAGCTGCATAATCCACTGTACCTCAGCACTGTCCCCCTGTCAGGATTATTTTTAATTCATTCAAGGAATCAAGGAAGTTCCAGGAGGGGTTTCTGCACAGGGGAAACCTTCCACTCTTCCACAAGTGTTGTCAAGTCCCGTGTACTCCACACCCAATGCCTAAATCTTCTCCCTGTGGACTCTGCACCTGCTGACCACTAGACAGTGGAGAGGGCATCTCTGAAGGGTAGATGTCTAGAGCCCGGGACTCTTGGATCATAGATGCCCTTGGATTTCACACTGTGGCTTCCCAAGTGCTGAGTCACCAGGAGTGGTCTTGAGACTGTTTTCCAAGGAGGAAAACACTGAGCCAGATACAGACCTGGGTGGCCTTGCTCTGCCTTAGTGGTGGTATGCATTCCCATTTGTCTGATTTGTAGGCGTTTCTCAAACATATGCACAAGGCTCCTCAGTTGTAACTTTCCTAAATTATCTTGATCCAGACGGCTTGTTCTACACCTTCAACATCTGGCAGGCTTTCCATTCAGTACCTTTGCTTTCCACAACCAGGCAAATACCCTTTAAGAGCTGGTCTCAGCCAAGCAACTTTTCTGCATGCCTTTGTTGCCAGGCACACCATTGGGCCAGTTGCCTTGCACGAGCTGGGTGGTCCCACAGAGCCAATGCACCTGCAGGCTGTGTCTTGCCTGGTCCAGCCCTGGAATCATAGACTTGGCTTGTACGGCATTACTGAAACAGCCCCCCAAGGAGTGCTAGGAAAAACTAAAAACAAACAACCTGGGGGTAATTATTAGTTCCAGTACTGCCAGTTCAAACAGGCCGGGAACTGGTCCTTGTGGCCTGGCCTCCAAAGGACTGACCACATAATAAAGACAGGCTTCAGTTGGCTTGTACCAGATGGCATAGTATGCACTGAAGCACCCATGCCAGAGGGACGACCACACTCGGGAGGCTTGGCCAGGCTGGCCTGGAGCTCCCTGCCCTTGAGGACAGTCCTCCTTGCTCTTCGTCTGGTCTTCACCTCCTTGGCTACCACACCTGCCTGACTATGGCTGTCTTGGGCACCTTCCCTAGTTTCTGATACTGAGTGAATCTGAACAAGTGTTCATTCAAAGGAGGAAGGAATGTATGACTGATCCAAGAAATCAATGCTTTATACACAGGGAGTGCCTCAGAAAGGCAGTGATTGGATGAAAAGTAAGGAAATAAAAGGGCTGCCAGCACATATGGAGAGCAACAGAGGTGTTTATGCACATACCCTCCAAGAGGATTCCATCCAACTCCCAGTTACATCTGGCTGGACAGCAACTAGCAACCTGTCTCTCCCCAAATGCCTGTCTCCAGCCTCACTTTTACATGACCATCAACATGATATAAAGGCACGCCTATCTGCCTACCTTCCCACTGATGAGGCTTTTGCGACAGCATCTCTGTATGTGCTAAAACACATGTGCACTGACCCACACACAAATGCAGGAAAAAGGAGCTTACAAAAACCATCTCTATGGTTTCAATATGATTTTCCTGGACTCATGCAGACACTCAAGTCCCAGCAGTGTAAATTAATAGCACTGAGAGGCTAGAGAGCTTCATCCAACCATTCTGGTGTTCAGGAAGTAGAGTGGGAGGTTGTTAGGGCACCAGGCTTGTGTCCTCAGACAGTAGTTATCACTTGAGAGCTGTGATCAAGTCCATCTTAGGTTCTGCCTCTGTCCTGCTGTCTCTCTCTGCTTCCTGTGCTCACCACGGGATCCACCCTCCATTTGTACTGGGCCACCATCATTTGTTTCTTCTCATCAGAGACCAGGCCAATGGGGTCAGGCAATCTTCAACTTGAATTTCCAAAGCAGCCAGCCAAATAAACCTCTTTCATTCATAAGTAGTTTGTCTCAAATATTTCATTACAGTATTCAAAAAGCTAACCAATGAATCATCTAAATATTTCATCTGCAAACATCTCCTTGTAAGGTTATCTTCCTGCTACATGAGTTTTATAGACATGTAGCTTTAGAATTTGTTGGCCAAGAAATGACTAAAAGTTATATTAACTTCAACAACATTTTAAAATTAAGAGCCACATTAAAAATTATGGAGAAAAAGATATTAAAAAACATAAAAGCTCTCCTTAGGGGTCATCATAACTTTAGTGTTGAGAGTAAGAGGCTCAGAGAACAACTCTCACTGGATTCTCACTGATGAAGTGGTGAAATGAATTAACTCCTCCCTGGCGGTTAACTGCAGATGGCCAGTCATGATGATATTAAGAACCTTAAGTCATCTTCAACTCTAATCACTACGTATAGATACACATATTGATTCACGCTTCCCCAAACTTGAAACAAACACAGGATCCAGGCAGAGAAAAAGATGGTAATGAAATTTGAAGAATGAATTCACCACACCTGTTTGGGGTAAACAAGACTTAGCTCAGGACTTCCCTTTACTTGCCAGGTGAAAAATGTTCGTCAAATGTTGAGATGGTCTGTCTTCACAGAAGAAGGAAAAGAGTAGGCAAGAAAAGGCAACTTTGCTTTCTGTGTACAAGTGTGTTTGAGTGAATACAAGGGAACTTCAAAAGGTTCATGGAAAATGTATTCAGAAGACAAGCTTATTTTTGGTACAGTCATGAAATACATACACAGTTTCTCAGAATACATTTTTTCACATAATTTTTTGGAGATCCCTTCTTATCCATGAATTTCAAATTTTTTTTGTACCAAGATGAATGTATTTGTTAATTTCACTGTTCATAAGTTGTATATGTCTTGGAGTGTTTGGTCACATCCCAATCACAACCTGAAATCTCTACTGTGTTACCCTTACTAGAAACTAACTTTTCAAAGATTGAGATAATACTCATCTAAAATTAACTTTCAATGTTTAAAAATGCACAGTGCAGTGGCTTCACTTTATTCACAGTGTTATATAAACGCTGCCACTATCCAATCCCACAAAATTTCCATGAGCCTATAATAGAATTCCTGTAACTCCCAATTCTACCCTCTCTCCACTTCTTGACAACAGTCTACTTACCATTTTCATGTATTTGTCTATTCTGAAAATTTCATATAAATGGAATACCAAAGTTTGTGGCCTTTTATACTTTGACTTTTGCATTTTTCACTCTAAATTTCATTTTTTAAAAAATGCATTTTGACTTGATTTTTGTATGTTGTGTGAGGTAAAGGCTTGACTTCATTCGTTTGGATGTAGATACCCAACTGTCCCACCATCATCTGTTGAAGACTATGATTTCCTTATTTGTACAAACCATACCCTTGTCAATGAAACAAAATTATCACAGAAAGAGTTTTTTTGGTTGTTGTTCTGACTTTTCAATTCTATTCCACTGTTATATGTGATTGTCCTTCTACCACTACCATGCTGTATTGATTGTTACCGCTTTGTAGTAAGTTTTAAACTCGGGACTTGAATCTTTCAGTTTTGTTCAAGGTTATTTTTACTTCAGGAAGTTGTCTGAACTGAAATATGAGTTTCCACACTGGCCTGTTCCTTCAAAAGAGGTAGTTGGAATTTTGATAGGGATGATGTAGACTCTGTAAATAAATCTGGGGAATACAGCCACCTTAACCAGTCTTCCAGTCCATGATCACAGGACATCTTTCCACTAAAAAGTTCCTTTTTAAAAAGATTTATTTATTTTTATTGGAAAGGCAGATACACAGAGAGGAGGAGAGACAAAGAAGAAGTTCTTCCATCCAAAGGTTCACTCCCCAAGTGGCTGCAACGGCTGGAGCTGAGCCAATCCGAAGCCAGGAGCTAGGAGCCTCTTCTGGGTCTCCCACACGGGTGCAGGGTCCCAAAGCTATGTGCCATCCTCGACTGCTTTCCCAGGCCACAAGCAGGGAGCTGGATGGGAAGTAGAGCTGCTGGGATTAGAACCAGCACCCATATGGGATCCCAGTACGTTCAAGGTGAGGACTTTGACTGCTATGTGATTGCACCGGGCCCTTCATTTAAAAGTTTTAAAATTCCTTTCAACAATATTTTGTAGTTCTGAGTGTACAAGCATTATACTTCCCATTTAAAATTTACTTTTTATTTATTTGAAATGGAGAGCAACAGAAAAAGATGGAGAGAGAGACAAAGAATGAAAGATCTTTCATCTGCTAGTTTACTTCCCAGTGGCTGGCTGAAACAGCCACGTCTGGACAAGGCCAAAGCCAGAAGCCAGAAAATCCATCCTGTCTCACACAAGGGTGTCAGGGGCACACACGAACCATCTTCCACTGCTCTCCCAGGAATTAGCGAGGTTGGAAGCGGAGCAGCTGAGACTCGAACCAGTGCATCCACATGGGATGTTGGCGACACAGGTGGTGGCTTGTCCCGCCGCATCATAATGCTGGCACCTGTTTACTTCTGTGTGGGCTACTGCTACAATACTATTCTAATTCCAGTTGTTTCTTCAGTTATCTTCAGACAATTCATTGATGGTATATACAAATATAACTGATTTTTATCAACCTTATATCTATCCTGAGACTTTGCTGAAGATCTTAGCTATAGCAGTGCGCATGTGGGTCTGTTTCTTTAGGGTTTTCCATATGGAATGTGATGTCATCTGTTGAATTAATGATAGTTTTACTTCTTCCCTGCTGATGTGTTTGCCTTTAGTTTTTTTTTCTTTATCTTACCTAATTTCCCTGGCTAGTATTTCCAGGACAATGTTAATTAGAAGTGGTGAGAACAGACACCAGGTCTGGTTCTTGATTTTATATGAAGAATACTTACTCTTTTACTATTAAGTATGCTAACAGTGGATTTTCCAGATATCCTTTACACATGGAGGAAGTTGGCCTTTTTTCCTGGTTATTGATTGGTTTTTTTACGTTTAAGTCATGGCAGATTTTGTCTAACTTCTGGGATTTGTCACTTATTACAGTCCTGGTGTATATATTAATTTCAACATGACAGGGATCCTCAAAAAAGTTTATGGGAAATGTATATCATATGTAAATTATGTGGATTTTAAAATACCTGTGTATTCCCAAAAACTTTTCAGTTCCACTTCCCATGAACTTTCTAAAATCCCTTCATACAAAAACTAATTTCTCAAACTTCTCATGGAACAATAAGAAGACAATCAATATGTTAATAGCATCATGTTTTCTGGACATTTTCATAAACAAAAAGTCCTGCAAAAATGACCACACAGTTGTGATTGATTTTCATTTTACCAGTGAAGACACTAAAGCTAGCAATGTGTTCAAGGATACAACATGGGCAAATAAAGGAACGGTCCTGGGCCATTGCCCAGGTCTTCTCATCGCTGCCAGTTTAATATACTCAATCACACAAAGAACATTTCTTTTTACTAGACTGAAGAAGCTTGTGCTCAGATGTTGCTCTAGTGGTAAGTCCTTCCTTACCTGTTCTATCTTACATTACACTTCTTAGGAGGCTAATTTTTAAAAGGCATTCATTATGCCAGCATATGAAAGAGTGCAACGAGCAGAACCAAAAAGAAAAAGGTCAGAATTAGCATCTTAGAAGTAGGTCCAATGTCCCTGCTGAGCCCTTACGGCACACCCTGGCAGAGCAGTAGCCTCTGTTGCTGCAGTAGGACAAGGAAATGCCAACGACCCTGCAAACATCTTCTGTGGTAGAGCATCTCAAACTGTGCCTGGCACTCTTTGAAACCTTGATCTGTAACACTAGGTCTCCACAGCGACAGCTTGAAAGCAGTAAGTCTTACCAAGCTCCACTTTGAGTACAACAGCCAAGGTCTCTGCAGGTGTCTGATCATTTTGACTGGTGACTAGGTTAGTGGATGAGTATGTAGCTCCATCCCAACATCTGTGTGCATGGAAAAATCAGCAACAAGACTTCTGAAGCTAACAGGTATGTTCTGGAAACCCACCACAACACTCAGACCATTTCAAACTGATGGTATTTAGATATCCAGATGTAGGAAAGACACAAAATGGTTTTTTTTGGACATGCATGTGTACAAGTGCTGTCTCCTTAGGCTCAGGTATTTATCAAATTTTAAAAATCCAGAAAGTCTGTTACATTTTGATGCTTTAGAGAAGTTCCTGGAGTTTCCAGAGTTTCATGGGGAACAAAGACAGTGAATAGTCCTGGAGCCCAGGCTTGTCTACTCCTTTCTTGGTTTCTCTTTTGCAGAGGTTAGTAGTGGATTAAGTGCACGACTCACCGAGGAAAAAATAGGTAAGGAGCAGAGAGTTAAATTAGACAATGTCCTTACCTATCCAACTTCTTAACAGCAAGAAAGCTTTGGCTTTACTCCACAGTCTGATGATTGCTCTGTCCTGAGCACTCCTCACTTCTCAACTTCTTTTCATCTCCGTTTCCAAACTTGGGGGTCTGGAATCCCTGCTACTGCAGGCCCCAGCCATGGAAACTCTTAGAGGCTGTTGCATGCCACTGCTTCTGAAGCCTGCTGATCCAAGTTTACTGTGCCATGGCAATTTCCAGGGATGCCAGGCAGACAGTGCCAAAGGGCAAGGAACCAAGGACATTTCTGTGGTTTTAGTGCCAACAGCTGTCCTGCAGAGTTGAGGAACTCACCTCATCTCAGCCTGTGTCACTGTAGCCTGTGTTTTTAGGCACCCTAGCTCTACTGATGAAAAAAATCCACATGTGAGCAAAGCTTCCATGACACAAAGGACTCTCGAGCTTCACGTTGTCCCTAGGGTCAAGACAAGCCTGGCCACAGACAAAGTAAGTTTTCTTTCTGGAAATCAAACAATGCTGTTGCTCCAGTCATCTTAGCGAATCACGTAACCCATCTGAATGGCCAAAACGCCACCCAGATGCTAAGCCCTTCCATTCTCTTTCTGGTTGAATGGAAGAGGGCACCCTGGAAGGGGAAGGTGTGCCAAGCGGGCATCACAAACCTGACTTCAACAGGACACCATCACTCCCTTCTGAACACCTAGCACGTGCTAAGAGCACATGTCGAACTTCCTCAAGTACTGCCAACATCTGTGAAAGCTGCTTAACTCTGCTTTAAAAAAAACCAAAACACCTTCTTTTTAGGTGCATGAAGTATGTAGCATCCCTTAAAATAGATGGCTCAGGGATATTACTGGATTCCTGGGCATGAGTCACTTTCATCTTGGTAGTAGCAGCCCATCCAACCCCTGCAGGCTCCACATCTGGCCTGCACAGGTGGGCTTACAAAGGGCCAGTGGTATAGCACAGAAGGCAACGGATGGGCACAGAGCCTGAAAGTCACTGCCCCCCAGGGACCAGCAATAAGCTTGGAGCAAATGGTGTCTTGAAGGCAGGTGGGCTGCCAAGTAACACTGTGCGTGAGTGAATTGTATCAGTATGTATTACACACTAGGCTGATACTGGAAGAGCACCAGTTGCTGTGCAAGGTTAAGAGCTTTTGGGTTGCAACTTCTTACACTACCAGCAGGGTGGTGAAGGAGCCAGTGCTATGTGTCATTGCCAACATGAGAACACTTTTCTTCTGATGAACAGTGTGCATTTCAATTCTCTTAGCTAGCTTTTCCTTTCAGCATCTTAAGTAAGAATATATCGTAGACAACTCTACTTCCTGAAAATTTATTCCAGACACTTTAACTTCCAGGTTACTTGTGTCATGAGTATATTCTAAGCTATCAGAGCCTAAAAATTAATAACTTGAGAAGGAGGCTGGGTGAGTACTAGTTTTCCTCTTTGCAACTACATCCCAGCCACTTTCTTTCATGTGTTTCCTTGTTCCCAAACTCTGTAATGATGCATTGAGGGAATCCTAGCTGTAGTTTCACACACCATCTGGCATCCTGCTGAGGGCCTGCCTGCAACCCCGACTGGTCTGTCTGTCCTTAATGAAACCCCAGCAAGTTCTGATCTCCATGGACCTCTTTAAATAGAGACTGCAAAGTTACTGTTTTGGAGTCTATGAGATGTGAAATTATTTATCACCACTTTAGTGCCGCACTCACATTAGGGCAACCATATCTAAATGCAAAATAGTAGCACAGAGGTGCCCTTTATAATGGCAGTGACAATTCAAAAACTATATCCAAATCTCCAAAAATTACCGGTAAAGGTCACAACTGCTGAAAGATGGAAAGATCAACTTTGAAAGCATAAAACGTTTGCCCTCCCGATCCCTCTTCCCTTTTTACAACAGAATCTCATGAGAAATTCTACAAGGACAATTAAAGAGGGACATTTTGATGTCCCTCCAGGTTCAGGGGAGGTATTTAAAAGTTGTGAAGGGTAGTGGAGATGAAAGGCTCTCCTGCCGCCTCGCCCTCCCTGGATCACATGGAGTGGCTCAGAACTCCTCTGAAAACTCCCAACGCTTGGCAGACTCGGGAGAGTCTGGGAGCTTGACAATGTGAGTTAATCACAGGACCAGTGGATGACAGTGGCACTGCATCTGGCAAGCCAGACAGGTCACCCTCCACCCCCATCCACAGCTTCGTTTTTCTGGGGCTTGTGGTGACTGGGATCAACCACAGTGTGAAAATATTTAATTTTCCAGAACAAGTCATAGATTTTTAAACAACAGACTACAACATAGATGAGCACATCAAAAAGGTTCTGGAAAATGAAATCAAAAGGACAAAGTAGTTCTTGGTACCGAAGAAATCTTGAAATCCTTGATATTCTTTCATAATATATATTTTTTCTAGAAGATTTTTTTTAAGATTTATTTTATTTTTATTACAAAGTCAGATATACTGAGAGGAGG
Organism: Ochotona princeps; assembly: GCF_030435755.1. Lineage (NCBI taxonomy): Eukaryota > Metazoa > Chordata > Mammalia > Lagomorpha > Ochotonidae > Ochotona > Ochotona princeps. Next base: position 9,608,453 of record NC_080839.1, on the reverse strand, counting down.
AGAGATAGAGAGGAAGTGGAGCTGCCGGGATTAGAACCAGCAGCCATATGGGATCAAGGTGAGGACCTTAGCCACTAGGCCACGCTGCCGAGCCCCTCTAGAAGATTTTTTTAGAGACTCCTCATGTGCATGGATTTCAGGAGTTTGCACTAAAGTAAGTGTACCCTGAATTCGCTTTTTCTATGACAATTTTAGAGAACCCTTCCATTGTAACTCTTCTATTCCATTTAGTCATTCTTGGTCCATAGTGCATGTTAGCTAATTTGTGAATCCTACTTCATTACAGATAGGCATGTGTAGGAAAAACTGGTATATAAATGGATTTAGCACTCTTTTTGTGTTTTAGGCACCCAAGGGACATCTTAGAACATCTCCCCTGTGGAGGGGGAGGACACACCCAGCTGTGTGTCCTTAGTGTTAGAGGTGGCTTTGCAATGATTTGCAGCAACACAGTCACACAGTGAAGGAAGAAATATTTTCTGTCCAGATATATTGTTTACCTTCAAAATGACAACTTTTTTTTATCAAGACTTTTTTCGCATTCTGGATCGCCTAAGGTAAACTGCTAATGTAATGCAGCACAAGGGGAAGCCTGCAGCAGGCAAGCAGGCGTCTCTGGCCACTGGGATGCTGCCCACAAGTCAGGGGCAATGAGGCCACGCGAAGGAAAGACGCAGCCCAGCATTTGTGGCTTTCTGTTGCTGTGCTGTAAAGTCAGATGGAAAGGAAATAAACGGTAGCTTCAAATGAATCCTTTTATGCCAACGTGCAGTAAAATACTTAGAGGATTCGGGTTGGATTTAGTGACGGGCTCAATGTACCATGGAGTATGGTCGAACTTGAGCTCCAATGGCTGGATTCCCAACAGGCCATCTGTTCCTGACACTTGGTCTCATTAGTACGACTATTTTTATTGATACACATAGGAATGCTTCTCATAGCATCTTAGCTAAGCATTATTTATTGTATCTATATATACAACAATATTAACACAGTCAAGCACCAGGATTGGCACTTGAGGGCATCATTAAAATCAGCCAGTGTTCAGTGAGAGATTTAATGATGGATTTAATAGTATTAAATGGGAAAAAATGCCCTTGGCCTTTACATTCTCATTTAAAAACATATAAAAGAGCAGTAATTCAGGCCGTTATACTCCTCTAAAAGATCTTGGTCTAAATCACAGATGGCAATGGGAGGCCACGCTGCGTGCTTGCTTACACCCCGCACTCCGAGGGAATCCAGAAGTACCTTGTTGAGTCCTAATTAGCTAACTGCTCGCAAACTCCAATCTTTAAATCAGAGGACACTGAGGTCCAGGCTGGAAAACAAATGAAATGACCATCTAGGTGTTCGGCTGTTGCTGTCTTCCCTGGGGAACTGTACCCCAGGTCTCCACACCCTTCCACGGTCCTACAATGCACGCGCGCGCACACACACACACACACGGTATGGGCTACTGTTCTTTGCATTCAGAGAGATCTCAGGATTCGGCCACAAGCTTTCCCCACTGTGTTCCTGCCCACTGCCCACCCCTGCTGCACAGGTTATCAGCTTCTGCATTCAGAAATAGATCTTTTAGGTACAGAATTCAGTCCCCCATGATATACAAAAAGTACTCAGAATGTGCAGGGAAAACACATAGTACTATGGATGGATTTCAAAAAATTTTTCTTTACATCAAAATAAGCTTATCTTTCATTTCATTTTCTGTGAGCTTTTTTGAAGTTCGCTCCTGGAAAGAGCTCTGAGCAGATTGCTGACCTGAAAAAAATCTAAATTTTGTTGGTTAAAGGCATTAGCCTGGGTTCCAAACCTGAATGAAGTTAGTTTGGGCAGAGAACAAAAAACAAAACAAACAAAAACCAAAAACAAGCCAGAAACCAAAAACAACAACAAAAACAACAAGATAAAACCCCTTTGCCCTTTGCAGTTCAGTCAACAGCCCAGCTTGGAGTCTGCTCGATTAAGTGCCAGCCCTGTGCCCTGGATGGCCCTTGCAATGGCCTTCCTTCCTTTAAACACCTCCTAGAGTTGTTACAATACTTCTCACCCTGAGCTAACAGACATGAAATTAGGTGACATGGATGCAAAGCTTCACACACAGTGTGACAGTCAACAATTTTTTAAAAAGAAATACTGAATTCAAGACACGGGCAGAGACAGAGATTGTCACATGCACTGGTCCACTCACCACCGAGGTGGGCCACATTGATGCCCACGGCAGGAACCTCAGCTGGACCTCCCTCAAGAATGGTGGGAATTCCACTACCGGAGCCATCCCCCCATCAGATGCTGCCATCAGAAGCCAAGGTATGACCCGAACCCAGAGACTCTGATGTGGGATGGGGCAACCCAAGCAGCATCTTAAATTCCGGACCAAATGCTCACCTCAGCCTTCATGATTTTAATGAGAAACTGTTGAGGAGCCAATCTACTACCTACCTTTCCAAAGACCCTAAAACTCATGAAAAAAATGTGACCAGGATGACAGCTGGATGCCCCCCTCTCAGACCCTGGCTGGCATTAACCTGCTTGGTGGTGGGGAGGAGATAGGTTGGCAGCACAGCCTCTTCCCACCTCTGGCACTGGACGGATTTCCACTTTGGAAGTGCTGACCAACATCACCAGAATGGGCCATGGCAGGAGAGACACTTGGAATCATGCCCCACAAGGATTTGTTTTCCACTGGGAAGCTACATTGCCCAGTCCTCTCCACCCTTTTAAAGTCTTGTCAGGAAAAAGAAACACCAGTGGCAGAAGCACAAGCTCTGCAAATTAAAAGATAGCTGCAAAGTGATCTTCTTTGCATGTTAAAGCAAATTACGGAATCATCCAACTAATTGCAACAGTGAAAGGAATGTAGACCCACTCCAAATTATACAGGCATGGACCCTGGTGATGATACCTAAAATTAGATGGCTGATGGCAGCCCCTGCAAAAAAATAAGTGCGAACTGATTGCTCATCAGAAAATACATACACTGCCATGCGAAAATCTCTTGCCTGTGATAAATTCACCCCATCAAAATGACTACCCAAGCATTTACCAACCTGCCTTGGAAAATACTGCAAGCTAATGCTTCTTGTCCAAAACTATGTACAAAGCACAGATGAGGGAAGAAACGTGACAGCAAACTCAGAGTCCTGAGCTGTCAGGAAACCTTAAGTGCAAGAACAGGCTAAAACATAGAGACCCAGGTTGAAGCGATGACTACTGTGCCCAACAGTAGCATGCACAGCAATCCGACTGGACTTCTGCTAATAAAACTACCATGTGCTTTTCAACATTTACACACAATGGCTTGCGGTTTTGGAATTTTTTTTTAAATGGGATGCATCGAATAGAATGTTCTGAGAGTGAATGGGAGACGCAAGATTTATTGCACCTTGGAAAATGAACTCAGCACTATTCATGTATTTGAAGATAAAAGGCTCCCTTTACAGGGCACTGCTTGCTTTTATAAGTTCATCACCACTGACCACTAAGTGGGTACTGGATTATATAGCTTTCAAACAGGGGCAGAGTACAGAGATGATTTTGGTTTGCACAACTGGGGGGGGGGGGAGTGGGAAAAGAGGTGAGTGGTACTGCCAACCAGTTAGTAGCAGGAGAGCTGCTAAACATTCCACAGAGCACAGAAGAAACCACCCCCCCCCCCCCCGCCACAGCAAAGAATTATCTGGGCCAAAATGTCAACAATGGCAAAGCTGAGAAGTCGTGATAAACACGTAAACAGATAAGCAATTCTACTTCTAGTTATTTGCCCAAGATAAATGAAAACATATGTACACACGAGCAAATGTACATAGTAGCAGCTTCATTTACAACAGCCCCTAAACTGAAGACTTAAAATATCCACTGGCTAATCATTAGTAGGTAAACAAACGATGCCATATCCGTTTGCCAGAATACCAAACAAGAAAAACAATGACCTGAGATACACAAAACATGGATGACTCTTGGCAGCTGAAACAGACTAGACATTACTTGACTCTAGGAAGGTAAAACTCCAGAACTGGCTATGCCAAAGTCCTCCATGAAGACTGCAGGCACAGCAGCAATACAGCGGGGCTGGGGGCTGGGGTGTCAGAATGGAGCTTTCTGCCTTTTAATTTGTACTTATTTGAGAGGTAATGAGGCCAAAAGAGGGCACCCATCCACTGGATCACATCCCAAAGACTGACAATGGCTGGGGCCAAAGCTGGGAACCAGGAACTCAAATTTAGGTCTCCTGCTTGGGTGGTGGTAGCAGGAATGGGAGGGGAGGCAGCAGCCCTGCCACCTGAGCCAACACCACTCCTAGGGCCTGCATTAGTAGGAATCTGGAGTCAGGAGCCAGAGCCAGGGATAAAGTGCAGGTGTACTGAAGTGATCTTACAGTATTTTCCCTCCTTAGTCTGTTAATATAGAAAATTACACTAATTTTTGCATGGTAAGCTCTCCTGGCATTCCTGGATTGAGTTGCTAAGACTTCGCAAAGGATTTTTGTGCTGGTCTATAGAGTTTTGTCTGGTTCCCATGCCAGGCTCATGTGGGCCTCATCATAGTACAAGAGTAGCTCAACAAGTCTGTGGAAAAATGAACATTTGTGATAAGATAATGTACATTTTCCCAGGCTCTTCGTACCTGGCAAGTATTCCATCTATCTGTATCCTCCCAGGGATTTTGAACATGTTTAATATTATTTTGTACTTGACTTTAAAATTGATGAGTCAAGCCATCTGATCAGGGAACTTGGCAGAAGTACAGATTCAGTGTTTTCAGTGCAAACAAAAGTAGGCAGATTTCTGTGTTCCTGGGCAGATTCAGTAATTTCCAGGTTTAACTACGTACATTTAAGCGGCAAATTCCGTTGGTGTAAAGTCGCCTGTAACAACCTCTCGTTCCTTCCTTCACTTTCCTTAAATATCTGCTGTGACGCCCTTCATCTCACTGCTGACAGGAATCAGCTGTGTTTTCTCATTTTCATGAGTAGCCAGTTCAAAACTTCATTAATTTTATTCATGGTTTTAAAGATCCAGATTTATATTTCATTAAATTTCCCTATCCTTTGTCAATTTTCTATTTTATCGAGATATATTAACACTATTCTTCTTTCTCCTTTCCTTGGATGTATTTTGATTTTTACACTCTGTACTCTTTGAGATGGAAACAAAATTGATTTCCCAATCCTTTCCCCCTTCTTTTAAACAGTTGTTTATTTAAAAGGCAGAGTGAAAGGAAGACAGATTTTTCAATCTTCTGGTTTATTTCTCTAGCATGCACAACAGCCAGGGCTGGACTCTGTTCAAGCCAGCAGTTAGTGACTTCACCGGTGTCTCCCACTTTGGTGTCCGTGACTCCAGCAGGTGGGTCATCCTCTGCTGCCTCTTAGCATTAGCAGGAAGCTGGATCAGAAGCAGAGGTGGGACTCCATCTCAAGCACTCCGATAAGGGGTCCTGGCGGCCCAAGCTGCGGTTTAACCCACCAGCTTCCAATCTTCTTTCTGTGCATGTTGCCCTAGCTGCATTTTATACATAACTGCTCATTAGTGCCAGTCCATTTTCTAATTTCTTTTGTGATTTCTTCTTAGACCAATGGGTTATTTAAAAATATGGTGTTTAATTTCCCATTATGTCAAGACTTTTCTAGGTATATTTATTTTTTATTTATAAATAAGTTTGTTTTAGTTCAATCCTTCTTTTTTTACAGAGCTTTGCTTTACAGTCCAGAACATCTTTGATTTTAACAATATTCCATCTGCATGTGTCAGAGACAGTTGAACGTTACCACTGGAAATAGGTTTTATAATAAGACTATGAGGGGTTATTACAGATTATTAGGTCAAGTCAGATGTTAGTATTAAAGGTCTTCTGTAATTTCACTACTTTCCCATCTACTAATTCTACCAAACAAGGCAAAGGGAGTATTGACATCTCCGATTAAAATTGTAAATTAGACATTTTCTCCTTACAGTTCAACCAGCTTTTGCTTTATGTAATGAAAACTCTTGTATTAGCTGTATACATAGGAAAGGTTATATTGCATTGTATTTGGGTGACTTGTATTGCAATTTTTATTATCTCTCCTAGTTCCTAAGGATTATGTTTGCAAGTCAGGTTTCCTGATCCAGAGACAATGGCCCTGATGGGATGGAGCTGTCCATGAGATCATGATCATGAGATCATGGAAAGCTTTGATGACACGAACCTCTCCGAGTCCCTCCTGTATGGAATCTACACCTATGGTTTCAAGAAGCCCTCTGCTACCCAGCAGCATGCCTTTCTTCCTTGCATCAAAGGTTATGATGAAATCACTCAAGCCCAAACTGGGACAGGGAAACTGCCACATTCGCCATATCAATTCTATAGCAGATTGAGCAGGACCTGAAGGTCACACAGGCCCTAGTCCTGGCTCAGCAGATGCAATAAGTGGTCATGGCATTAAGAGATTACGATGGGTGCATTCTGCCATGCCTGCATTGGGGGTACCAATGTGCATGCTGAATCACGCAAACAGCAAATGGAAGTCCCCATATCATCGTGGGGACCCCCAGCTGCGTGTTCGACATGCTTAATTGGAGATACTTGTCTCCCAAATACATCAAGATGTTTGTACTAGGCAAAGCTGATGAAACGTTAAGCCATGGATTCAAAGACCAGATCTACAACATATTCCAAAAGCTCAACAGCAGCACCCAGCTGGTCTAGTTGTCGGCTACCATGCCTTCTGACGTGCTCAAAGTGACCAAGAAATTCATGGTAAATCTCATCTGGATTCTTGTCAAGAAGGAAGAACTGTCCCTGGAGGGTATCCACCAGTTCTACACCAATGTGGAAACTGGACACTCGGTGTGACAAAACCCTGACCATAACCCAGGATGTCATCTTCATCAACACCTGAAGGAAGGTCGATTGGTCCACTGAGAAGATGCGTGCCCACGGCTTCACAGTATCTGTCATGCATGGAGACATGGACCAGAAGGAACGAGATGTGATCATGAGGGAGTTTTGCTCAGGCTCCAGCTGAGTGCTCATCACCACTGACCTGCTGGCCAGAGCACTGATGTGCAACAAGTTTCTTTAGTCATCAACTACGACCTTCCCACAAACAGGGAAAATTACATCCACAGAACTGGGCGTGGTGGATGTTTTGGCCGGAAGGATGTGGCCATTAACATGGTGACAGAGGAAGACAAGAGGACTCTCGGAGACATCGAGACCCTCTACAACACCTCCATTGAGGAGACATCCCTCAATGTTGCTGACCTCATCTGAGGGGCTGGCCTGCTATGGAGCCCCCGCCTGGAGTTCAGTCGTTCAGGGGTTGAGCAGCAGCACGACTGGGGAAGGGAGGGACCCAAGGGATGGATATCTTGTTATATTTTTTTCTTTGAATAAATGTCACTTCTTGGGGAAAAAGAAGAACTGTGAACACTCTAAAAAACTTTTCTTTGGGGTAGGCTCTTGCTCCAGGCGTCATCTCCTTCCCCCACCCCCCAAAACAACAATAATCCGTTTCCCTAACCTAGTTACCTCCAGGTCCCACATGCTCTCCCACCCCAGCTGAATTCTTCCGTAACTGATGCAGAGGTTTTCCACAAAGCACTCAACCTCCTGTGCTAGACCAAATGTGCAGGAAGGCGCCCCAAGGGAGGTTGTCTAGTGGTTGGACTCAGCTGGGGGAGCAGGGCAGAGAAAATGGTAACCATTTTTACATTGTTTTGTACAGTATTCATTGATTCAGAAAGCAAACTTGAAATTCTGAATAAAATGACTTGGAAACAAATAAACCAAAAAAACAAATAAACAAACAAAAAAAAACCACCCCCTGTATCTCCACATCCTTCAATTCTACCTTGCCCAATATTAGCATTCTGGCAACATTTATTTGGATTAATATCTGCACATCCTTTATATTTAAAGCATGCAGTAGCACATAGTTGGTTTTCTGCTTTTATCTGCACTTACAATTTACTATCTTAATTAGAGGGTTAGACCACTGACATTTAGTATCATTATGAGATTAAATTAAGTTTAGGTTAGATTGATGGTTCAGGCTGATCAGGCTGCTAACTGTTCATCTGCTCTGTAGGCTTGTTATTCCCTTCCTACCCCTTACCTGACTCCTTCTGGATTAATGGAATCTCTTATTTTTTCCTCCATGGTTGCTTATTTGCTGTACCTGTTTAATTTTCAGCAGCTACTCTTCAGATGGCATTGGGCATCTTTAGCTTATCAGTCTGCCATTGAGCAGCACATCAAGGTACTTAGAGTGGCTTTGTAACAGGAACCTCTGTTTCCTCCTCCCATTTATTGTTCCATCATTGTGATTCCCTTTTACTTCTATGCATGTGATAACCCCTCAGTACACCACTCAGCACTGCTCCAGTCTGCATTTAATTTAAGATTAAAACTACCATTAGGAAAACACATATTCACTGAACTCTGACTCCCAGAACTCTTCATTCTCTTAGACAGCCCCACATTTCCATCTGGTATTATTTTTCTTAAACTTGAAGATCCTTCACTGATACTACTTTTATGCAACTTGCTGGCAGGAAATTCTTTAACCTTTTGTGTGGATAATGTGTATTATCCTCATTGTGGGAAATACAGATTTCTAGGCTGATGGGACTTGTTTTTCAACCTCAAATATATAGTCCATTGTGTTATTGCTGGCAATTGTTTGCAACAATAAAGTTTATGTCTGCTTCCTCCATGAGCTACTTCTAAAATTTCCTCTATTGCTCGTCTTTAACAGTTTGGGGATGATGAGGCTGGGAGTGCTGTTCTTCATCTTGAGGTTTATACAACTTCCTGGATCTGCAGATTTGTAGTTTACATCAGATTTGGAAGTCCTCTCCCACCACTACTCTTTTTTGAGCTCTATGCTCCACTCTGGATGGTTTCCATGGCTATGTCTTCAGCTTCACTAGTTTTTAATTTCTGAAGTATCGACTCACAGTCAAATCTGTCCAGTGAATTTTGAATGTCAAATAGTGTATCCTACAGCTCTAGAATGCCCATGTTATCTTTTTTTTTAACTATTGTTTGGCGGCTTAGTGCAATAACCTAGCAGCTAAAGTCTCCACTTTGCATATGCCTGGATCCCATGTGGGCGCTGGTTCTAATCCTGGTGGCCCTGCTTCCTATCCAGCTCCCATTCCTGCTTGTGGCCTGGGAAAATAGTGCAGGACAGCCCAAAGCCTTGGGACTCTGCACCCAAGTGGGAGACACGGAAGAGGCTCCTGGCTTCAGATTTGCTCAGCTCCAGCTGTTGTGGTCACTTGGGGAGTGAATCATTGCATGGAACGTCTTCCTCTCTGTCTCTCCTCCTCTCTGTATATCTGACTTTACAATAAAAATATTAAAAAAAATTATTGTTTGAAAGGCCCAAAAGTCAGACAGAAAGCTATCTCCCATCTACTAGTTCTCCCCCCAGATGCCTACAATAGCCAGAGCTGGGCCAGGAGAGGGCCAGGAGCCTTAAAGTCCAACATGGTCTTCTATGTGGGTTGTAGGAACAGAAGCAGAGCAGCCAGCCAGGTCTAGAACCTGAAATGGGAAGCAAGAGCAACTGAAGCCTGTGAGCCAAATGCCTGTCCACATTTGGATGGTTTTAATTTCTTTCCTCATTGTGTTTATCTTTTCCTTTAAATTTCTAAGTCCATTCAAGATGATGTTATTCTAATATCTTTGTCTGATAATTCCATAATCCTCATTACTTCTGAGAATCAGCTTTTATCACCGAGTTCTTTCGTTATGGGCCACAATTTTGGATTAGGTGCCTTAACACTACAGATATTAGCTTGGTTATTGCTCTAACCTTCTCTCTGCTGAAACTGACAAGTTTGTTTTGTCAGGGAATTGGGCCTCTTGTGTATCAAATTAATCTTTCAAGGCCAATTTTTAAAGGCTGAGAGGGTGGGCCCAATCTCTGAACTCTAGGGACTTTTTAGTTTTATGACTCTGGCATGCCTCTTGTAGCGTTCCTCCTTAATGCTGCGCGTTTTAATGATGTCCCCCCTATTATGGCTCATCAGAATCCAAATGCAACTCTTCCATCTATGAGTCCTGGGAATTGTTCAGCTCATAGTTCCATGGCAATTCATATTTGCATGGCCTTCTGGAGCTTCATATTATGCATGGAAGGATCAGTGTTCAGCCAGACTCAAGGGGCCCCCTTTTTGCAGATTTCTGAAACTCTTTCTCCAAGGATATCTACCTTCCCATCCTGCCTTACAAATTCCAGCTGCCCAGGCATCACCAGCCCTGTTGTGTCTCTGTTGGCCTCAGTGGGACTTGTAGCTTTTGCTTGAAGCTCTCTCTGTGCAGTGCAGTCTAGAAAGCACCCCTGAATATAAATCTGAGATGACTACAGTAGTCACCTGATTTATTTCCCCTCAAAGGACCACAATTCTGTCGTGACTGTTTTCCAATGTCTGAAACCAGTCATTCCACGTGTTTGGTACAACTTCCTAGTTGTTTATAGCAGGAGGGCAAATTCTATGCCATTCATTACTTCATCAGAGGAGCCCTAGCAATCAGTCAAAGGCACAGGTCTGATGACATCACTCCTCGGCTTAACATCTTACCACTACCGTGTTTTATTGCCTATACTGTGATTTGTCAAAATGCTGTAATGTTCATTGGAAGGGGTGCTGTGGTCACAGGCACAAAGCAGGACGAGCACAGGAAATCCAGTACCTCTCTCCAGCTCAATGGCTTAGCTTCCAGGCTCTCAATACCTTTCCTTCACCATTTCCTACCAGCCTTTACTGGTGAAGCTTACCTGTCTCAACAGTGTCCAGCTCCTTGCTCATGGCATTTCTCCTCTCGCACCAATTCAGGAAACTGCACATGGACCCTGCAGGTGGTTGGAACTTTATCTTCCTTTATGGCTATGCAGTGCTTTCTACCTTCTTTGCCATGGGTCTCCTCGTTTTCTACTAATTTATTTAAACATGGCTCCTGGTATAGACTGGTCTTTTAGAAGTGAGGACAAAATCTAGAATTTCAGTTTTGAAGTTTATGAAGAATAATACAAACATTTATGAAAAGCCAGATAAAGATGGAGAGATATGCTGTGACTCAGGATATTAATCAACATCTGCATCCTTACTTAATATCAAGCTCCACAGCTGATCACACGATTATCCTGTTGCCTTCCTCTTAAACTCAGCATAAAACCTCACACTTTTAAAATGTGAAAATCTCAGTATGTGGGTTCTTGGTATCTTACCATCTAAGCAAACCTGTCAACATCGGGTGATAGTGTTGGCAAATTCTCTGCAAGATTCCCAGTGAATCACACTTAATAGTCCATGGCACTGACATGTAAACACCCTGTACTCACACATTATTTGATGTAAAATTCTACAGTTTAACACACAGCATCACTAATTTATCTTTCCCGTTTAAGAAAATGTGTTTTAAGCCAAAACATTTCCTATTTGCAATAAACTTGAGAAATACAGGTTTCCCAGAAGTTGGACATCAAAACACCAGTGAAATCTATCCTCAGGTATGGAAAACTACTGACCAGGCAAGCTCCCAGCTGGGTATGTAGTAGAGCCCTGAGCAGCCCATGTGTGTGAGGAAACAATTTGAATTTCAGGGTAGTGGAAATCATCAGAAGTGGTTAGGGAGAAAATCCAAGGTGCTAGCACAAGTCCAGGAACAGTAATGTTTCTCAGCAGGCAGACCGGAAAGCATCACAGTGAACCGGACACTCGATAGGCATTCAAAGGAAACTTGGCTGAGTCAGAAGAAAGTTAAATGAAGGGTGCCTTCAATGATAATCTGAGATGGGTGGCCTCCGCAGAACACCTAATGATTCTACAAAAGAACTATTAAAATTAATGTTACTTGCACAAAGTTGTAGGCTATAAACATAAGTCATATGTTTACAAGCTAACAACAAATAAGAATTGAAAAAAATCAATGTCTTGTATAATGATATAAAAAAAAAAAGATGAAATATTTAGGGATAAATCTGAGAAGGGATGTTTAAGTCCTGTACACTAAAAACTACAAAACCTTGCAGGAGAAATTGAAGAGACCTAAATAAATAGAGAGATATATGATGTTCACAGTTTGGGAGAATCAGTATTGTTAAGATGTCAATTCTTCCTGCTTGTGGATTCAATGCAAAATATCACGACAGGAATATTATTGTAGAAATTAGAAAGCTGGTTTTAAAACTCACATACATATGTAAGGCTATTAACAAAACAAAATGATTTTTGTAAAATAAGAACAAAGTTAGAAAGCAAGCACTCTGATTTTTTTAAAATGACATTATCTATGTTTAGCAGGACACAGAGTTTGACATTGTTATGGAGACTAAACGTGGGAGCAAAACAGAATCTGGAGATAGGCCCATCTAAAAAGGCATGTGAAAAAGTTCACGGCAAACGGAATTTAAAATAAGTTTTACAAGAATTATTAAAAAATCATGCCTATAAAGACCTTTCAGAAGCTGCATGGAAAATGTATATATTAAAAAAAACTTAGAATATAAAGATATTTCGTTTGGAAAGAAAATATTTGCAAAATATTTACATACAAAGTGTATACACGGCCTGCAGAGTACAGGGGCATCTCAAAAATGAAATACCAAAGATCAAGGATAGATGAAAGACCTCAGAAAATATTCCAGGACATTGGTATGCACCCAGAAAATAAACGCAAAGACAGGAAAATGTGATTTCACCAAGTCAGAGAACATGGCAAAGAAAAGAGTCAAGAGTCAGACTTCCAAATTTGCAAGCTATACGTCTGACAACTGGTCTGTATCCAGTTCAGAATAAAGAACTCCATTCAATGACAAGTAAAACAAAACAGGCACCCACAACCGAAAGCCCCAGAAGAATCAGTTTAAAAATGGGCAAGAGGGGCCAGTGGGTGAAGCTGCTGCCTGTGGCACCAACACCCCACAAGGGTCCAGCTTCGAATCCTGGCTGCTCCACTTTTAATCTAGCTCTGTGCTAATGCACCTGGGAAAGCAGTGTGGATGGCCAAGTGCTTGGCCCCTGCACCCACACGGGAGACCAGGAAGAACCCCCTGCATCCTGACTGCACTGGACCCAGCCTTGGCCACTGAGGACATTTGGGGAGTGAACCAATGGATGGAGGATCTCCTCTCCTTCTCCGTCCCTTCCTCCCCAAACTCTGCCTTACAAATAAACAACTCTTTTAAAAAAGATTAATAAACAGGAATTTCTTACAAGAAGATGGCTAACAGGTATATGATGAAATGCCCCACATTACCAATTATCAGGAAAATGCAAGTAGAAACAAGATATTATCTCACTCCAGTAAGATCTGCTATTATCAGAGCCAAAACTACTGGCGAGGATGTGGAGAAAAGGAATCCCTGCACACTACTGGTGAAATCTGAATGAGTACAGCCATTTGTAAAAAACAGTGTGGAGGTCCCACAAAGAACCAGAAATAGAAATGCCTCATATGATCCAGCAATCCCCACGTCTAAGTCTATCCAATCGACATGAAATTTATTGAAGAGATACCCGTAGCCCCATGTTTGTCACAGCACTGTCTGCAACAGTCAGGAAATAGAAACAACTGACCTTTCTGGTGGATGGATAGAGAAGATGTAAATACAATGGAACATTAATCGGCCATCAAAATGATAGTTTCTCATTTGCAACCATATGGGTAGACCTGGAGGTGAGCACGTTCAGTGAAATAAGCCAAGTACAAGAAAACAACCATAAGAGCTTACTCATACATGGAGTTCTTTTTTTTTTTAATAGGTGATCTTAAAGAAGTTAAAAATGTAATGAGTACGGAGAGTGAAGAGGTGTGAAGGGTTGGAGAAAGGTTGGTTAACAGATCCAGGTTATACCAGATAGGAGTAACAAGTTCTAGGGTTCTACTGGACAGCAGGGTGAAGACAGGTCATGATCATTTATTGTATATTTCTCCATTTTTAAAACCAGAATTTTTAAATATTTTCAAAAAAGAAAGATTAAATTCTTGAACAAAATAAGTATGTTTTTGCTGGATGGATATTATATAATGTCTGCATGAAACATCATACAGCAAATGACAAGTTTTTAAAATAAGATATTTTAAAACATAAGCTTATTTTGGCAGACAATTTTGAAATACATGAGTATAGAAATAATTTTCAAAATTAAGAAATGGGCAACTGAATAAAAGGGTCAAAGTTTCAGACATGTTTCCCCAAAGAGGATTCATAGAGATAAAACAAGCTTATGAGAGGATCCTCAGAGTAATCAGTTACAAAGAGAGTGCACATGAAAGGCACAGCCAGTTCTGTTACACACCCATTAGAATGTTTAGGATAAAAAGGCGAAGTATTGGCAAGGATGTGAAAACAAGCAGGGTTCTTTCATGCTGGTAAAAATGCAACACAGCATAGGCATTGTGGAGAAGAGTTCAGTAGGTTTTTAAACCAAACTTACAAGTACTCTAACCACTTCATGCAAACACTCGACTCCTGAACGGAAAAGCAGGATAGTGTCCAAAGACATCCTGTGTTCTAAACACTTGCATACATGTTTATGATAGTTCTGTCTGTAATGGCGTCAAAATACTGGAAACAACTAATGTCCTCCAACAGGTGAATGGATAAACAAACTGTAGCACACAATGGATTATACTCGGTCATAAAGAGCAGTGACTATTTAATTTGGATTTCCCTTATTGCCAGGGAACTTGAGCATTTTTTCATATGTTTATTTGCCATTTGGGTTTGTTCCTTTGTGAAGTGTTTGCCCATTTCCCGTGCCCATTTCTTGAGTGGCTTGTTTGTTTTGACATTTTGGTTGTTTTGTAGCCCTTTGTATATTCTGGAGATTAGCCCTCTATCACCTATGTCGTGTGCGAAGATCTTCTCCCATTCTGTGGGTTGCCTTTTTACTTTGTTGATTGTTTCTCTAGCTGTACAGAAGCTTCAAAAGCACCAACAACACTTGTTGGCGAGGTTGCGGGGAAAAGGGATCCCTACTCCACTGCTGGTGAGGCTGCAGGCTAGTACAGCCTCTATGGAAATCAGTATGGAGAATATTCAAACAACTCAAATTCAACATACCGTATGATCCAGCAATAGCACTCCTAGGAATATATCCAGAACAATTGTTTTATGAGAAACCAACATGCACTCCTATGCTCATAGCAGCACAATCAGTAATCGCAAAAACATGGAAGCAACCAAAATGCCCATCAACAGAGGATTGGATAAGAAAGCTATGGTACATCTACTCCATGGAATACTACTCAGCTATTAAAAAAAACAAAATGCAGTTCTTTGTGGCCAAATGGGCCAAACTGGAAACCATAATGCTAAGGGAAATGAGCCAATCCCAAAAGGTTAAATACCACATGTTTGCCTTAATTTAAGATGATATGATGTTATGTATAACATGTTATGTTATGAATGTTGTATGTTGTGTATAAACTAAAATTGAAGTGTAGGTGAGGTGGTCACAGAAGGTGGCTGGGAACTCGCATTTACTTTTAACATATTGGTTACTCATTACTATCTCAATTAATTCCATAATGATGTAAATTTTTGCTGATGGTATGTTGGAGCTTTGAATTGACTGGGATGATACTCTGCTGGCTCTGTCTTCAGACCAGAGTGGGTATACCTAAGAAGCCGTTGAACTTGACTGGACAATAAGATGCTGGACTCTATGTTTGGTATACGCTTGCAATGGGGGAATCTCAACTGAACTTGAGCTGTGGTTATGCAACAAGGTGGAGGAATCCACCATGGTGGGAGGGTTTGGGGAGGGGTGGGGAGAACCCAAGTACCTATGTAACTGTGTCACATAATACAATGTAATTAATGAAGTTAAATAATAAATAATTTTAAAAAGTGGATGATAGAAAAAAAAGCAGTGACTGTTGACACCCACAAAAACATGAATAGATTTTAAAATGATACAGAGTAAATGAAGCCAAACAAGAAAGACACATACTGTGAGTCCATCTATATATGCAGAACTCTTGAAAAATGGAAACTCAGCAACAAGGATGGAAATCAGATGAACCCAAGGGTGAGAGTGACACATGAAGAAGGGCAATAGGAATGAAAGTCTGGGAACAACATGGCAATGATGACTATGTTTATTAGTTTGACTGTAATGATGTTATCACAGGTGTCAATTTTAGCATGTTACCATTCTATTATACATCAATTATCCCTCAAAGAGTTTTAAAAATACCATCTCCCATTTCCTCCTGATTCCATGCAGTTTAGATTTACACGTGTAATAATGTGTATAATTTCCCAACAATGTTTCTTCCCTTGGAATCAGCAAATCAAGTTTTATGAAATTTATCAGAAATAGTAAGGTATATGAACTCAAATTCCTCTGGTAATTTCACAGGTTTACTTTCTTTTCAACCCTCCTCCAATGTGCCACAAGCTGTTTTCTCAGGTTTTCATTAGCTTGGTCATCAATGTTACAGATCTGGGTGATTGTGGAATTGCAGAGTCAAGTAAAGGAAGTCAAAGGTACTGCTAATCCCAGAAGCAAGGGTGGACCCCTAAACCAGGTCCCTGGTCAAGCAGAAGACTGTCACCTGCTACAAGCTGCCACCTGTGCAGCACAGGGGTTGTACTTTCCATTTTCTTCATTATGATTGGATAGAATATACTCAGGCATAAAATATGATAATTATTGGTATGAAGACATCAAGGTGCAGAGTGAAGTACAGCAAAGGAAACGATCAACAGAGTGAAGAGACAATCAACAGAATGTGAAGAAAAAAATTTGAAAGTTACCTGTGAACCAAAATCAAGGATTAATATCCAAAGTAAATCAGCAACACACAAAAATAACTTAACTAGAAACAATCAATCCAGTCCAGAAATGGGTTAAAGGACACCAACAGTTTTCCAAAACAAATGTAAATGGGCAACAAACACATGAAAAGCTGTCCAACACCGTGAGGCATCAGGGAAATGCAAATCAAAACTAGCATATTGTCTCACTCTCATCAGAAATGCTACTATCCAAACAGCAGAGAGTAACAAACTCCATCAAGGATGTGGTGGAAGGTGGAGAAGGGGAAGGCCTACACCCTGCTGCAGGGAGTATGTGATTTCTCAAAGATGGACTCCCAGCGAAACTGCTGGACATATCTAGACAATGGGATGCCGGACTGTCTGACATTGTCTGTACCAGCAACGTTGGGGCACACGTAAATAACAGACTGATGGGCTTATGATTGCTTATGAAGGACTATATTATTTTAACAATATGGGGAAGATCACTTGGGGGGGTGTGAATTTGGGGGGGGGGGAAGTGGGAAATCCCAAACCATATGGAATTGTATCATAAAATACAAAATAAATTTTAAAAATGTAAAAAAAAAAAACCACAAATATTTAAAACATAAAGGTATTTATTTTTAAAAAGGTATTTATTGATTTCTGAAACTAGAAACATACTTGCCATCATAATCTAGCAATCCCATTACTGGGTGTATACCTCAAAGACATAAACACATATCAAAGATGGCTGCTCCAGCAGGCTTGTAAGAGAACAGCACTGTTTAAACGGCGCAATACGGAATCAACCCAGGTGCTCATCATCAGATAAATGGGAAAATAAAACGTGAAATATTACTCAGCTATAAAGAAGAAAATTTTACCATTTGCATCAAAAAAGATCCAACTAGAAGACATCATGTTAAGTTGAACACAAATACCACACATTCTCCCTTAATAGGTGGGAGCTAAAAGCAAAGAGAAGAGAAAATATCAACAGGCACGCGAAAGGAGAAATGTTGCCCTATACTACTGGGAACAGATTTCTGTCAAATTTTTAGTTTATACTTTTGCTACACCAATTGTTAAAAACATCATAATAGAAGTATCTTAATGATAGATTACTATTTTGAAATTTAGTTTGGGGGGAGAATCAAGATGGCAGAATAGGGTAAGGACACGTTTAAACGGACAGAAAAACATCTAATCAGGATGAAGCAGAGAGGTCATATTCAAGGAAATAAGAGAAGACAGAACAACAGCATAAGGATACCTGGAGACTGACAGACACAGCAAAGCAGCAGACACAACGGTGTGGTGTTGCAGTGACAGATACTCCAGTGGCATTCAGCTAACAGGCGATATGAACTCCACCAGCAGCCAGAACTCCACCAGCAACCAGGTGGAAAAGGACTTTCACTGGGAGCTTGGGAGGTGAACCCAGACAAAGAACTGTCCGTTCTGCTGGCCCGTTTGATTTGACCAGGAGCAGAGACACAGCAGCAGATCCCAGACGAGCAGTGTGAGAACAGAGTGGATTTCACAGCCCAGTCAGCCCCCTAGAGCTGAATCAGGAGCCATTTTGCATAAGCAGGAAAGGGCAAGGGAAGGGACGGAGCATGCGCTGAGCTGGGAGTGAACTCATTTCTGTCTCAGTGAACTGCAGCAACGTGGCATTCTACAGGTTCCACCCAGGACAGGTCTGGGTAGCCCTCAGACCTGATGGCCAGCAGATCAAGAATTCCAGTAGTGGTATATCAGGCACCATTTTGTACACTGTGGCAAAAGCTTTAGGACTGCAGGGGATAACAGTGAACTGCGCATGTGCTCAGCTTGTGAGAACTCACTGAGGTCCGTGGATTGCACTGGTCCCACAGGAAAATAATACCGACTGTGGCATCGTACTGGTCAAAATAGGTCCGTGAGGCAACCAGACCTAACGTCCAACAGGTTCCAACAAGATCAATGCCACCAACAACCTAATTATATAGGACACCTGGTGTCTCTCTAATCCTGGGACCTGCTCCAACCAGAAGTGGGAGAAAGGCTGCAGAGACAACAGTGCAGCCTCAACATGGTATCAGAGGAGGAGGAGAGTGGTGAGCCAAGAGCTGGGGCTACAGAGACCATGGTGGAAATCTAACATAAGAACCCAGACCTGGGACTCGCTGGAGGTTGTGGCACAAGTGGCTGCAAGCAAAAAGTTGTGTACCAACTGCAATAAGGAAAATAGCATTGTAGACCTGTGGGTGACACAGCTTAGAAACCTGCCCCAAGGGGAAAACTCTGCTAACCAGAAGTGCAATGACCAAGAGCAAAAGAAGAGACAAAGGCACAATGAATATTACTGAAAACTCCCCTGCAAAGGAGCAAAACCCTATGCCAATCTCAGAGTTAACTGAGGAAGACATCGAGAAAATGAGGCCTACAGAATTCATAAAACTCATTTTAAAGCTTCTGATAAAAAATGAGAAACACATACAAGAGTTCAAAGAATTTAAGGAAGCAATAAAACATATCAGGCTGATATATCAGAAATTAAGAACACAGTAGATTAAATTAGAAGTACAGTGGAGAGTCTCCAAAATAGAATGAAGCAAGCAGAAGAAAGAATCTCAGAATTAGAAGGTATTTCCTTCCATCAGAGAGAAGCAAACAAAAAGCTGGAAGCAGAGCTGGATCAGGCCAAAAAAAGTATTCAAGAGTTGAAGGACACTATTAAGAGGCCAAATATGAGTTACGGAAGTCCCAGAAGGTGCAGAAAGAGAAGCTGAGTTTGCAAATGTATTTAATGAAATAATAAAGGAAAATTTCCCTAATCTAGAGAAAGAATTGGGAAACAACATCCAGGAGGGGCACAGAACTCCCATCAGGCTTGATCAAAAGCGATCTTCACCACCACACATGATCATCAAGCTCTCTTCAATTGAACATAAGGAAAAGATCCTGAAATGTGCACCTGAAAAAAATCAATTGACATATAAAGGAATGCCAATTAAACTCACAAGAGATCTCTCACGGGAAACTCTACAGGCAAGAAGAGAATGGAGTGACATATTTCAGATTCTAAAAGAAAAAAATTGTCAGCCTAGGATAACATATCCAGCAAACCTTTCTTTTGTCTTTGAAAATGAAATAAAATTCTTCCACAGTAAAGAAAAGTTAAAAGAATTTGCCTCTTCCAAACCTGCCCTACAAAGGATACTTCAAGAAGTTCTCTTGACAGAGAATAGGAATAGCACCTACCAAAACCAAAGGCAAATGGGAAGAACATCCCAGTAAAATGACAACAGAAGACTAGACCAATGAACAACCCATTCCTAAAATGACAGGACCAAAGTACCACCCATACATATTAAACTCTGAATGTAAATGGCTTAAGCTCAATCAAACGTCATAGATTAGTAGACTGGATTAAAAAACAAAACAACATCTATTTATTGTCTTGAAGAGACACACTTCACCAACAAAAATCAGCGGAAACTGAATCACATGGATTTTGATGTTTTCTGTTAGTTTCATCTCTTCAAAACACTTTCTTCTGATGAAATCATTCAATGACTCGTAGATCATACAGCAGCATCATCTTCAAGAAGGTTCTTGATTTTCAACTCTTCAGTTACACGTTAGGCGTGTTGTAGCATGTTATTTAACTTCATGGTGTTGTTAATTTCTTTTTTCTTCCTGATGTTGATTTTGTTTTGTGACTTTTCATTTAAGGGGATGTATAATAGCTGTGTAATGGAGACTGTCATATCTAGTAACATGTCATTTAACTTCATGGCATTGTAAATTTCCATTTTTCTTTTTATTGTTGATTTTGTATTATGACTTTTCATTTAACGGGATATACAGTAGCTGTCAAATGGAGACTAACATATCCAGATGTGAGGATACAATGTAGTATGCATTTCTACTTCCAAAGATGGACTTGCAATGAAACTATTCAGTATATCTTGACAATAGGATGCTGGACTCTGCCATTGCCCATGCCTGCAATGATGGACATATGACTGTGTATGAAGAACTATATTTGAGTAACGATATAGAGGAACTAGGTGGGGGGTGAGAGAATTGGGGAGGGGATAAGGGAAATGTCAGGAGCCTATGGAATTGTATCATGAAATGATAATAATAATAATAAAATGTTAAAAAAATTAAAAAAAATAAATTTAGTTTGGGCAAAATGATCATTTCTCCTTCTGATTATTATTTATAGCTCCGGTTCCTACTACTAATGAACCAGTATCTCTTCATACATTATTTATTGGTCTCTTCCTTTAGTGGGACATCAAGCCCTTGACTGTAAAATAATTTAAAATGTTTTCTCAAAAAAAAAAAAAGAAACATGAAGATGAGAGAGGGAATATGATTGTATTTTTTTTATATTGGAAAGGCAGATTTACAGAGACAAGCAGAAACAGAAAGATCTTCCATCTGCTGGTTCACCAAGTGGCTACGAAGGCTGGAGCTGAGCTGATCTGAAGCCAGGAGCCTCTTCCAGGTCTCCCATATGGGTTCAGGGTCCCAAGGGTTTGGGCCATGCTCTACTGCTTTCCCAGACCACAAGCAGGGAGCTGGAAGGAAGTGGAACAACCAGGACGTGAACTTGTGAATGTGAGGATTTAGCCACTGAGTCATAGTGCTGGACCAGATTGTATTCTTAGACTTCTGTAAATGAACTACATTGAATTAGCCCTCTTTGTATTACATTAATATAAAGTCTCAGGAAAAATAACGCTAAGAAATGACAAGATGACGAGAACATAGTGCATGAGTCTAAGCCTGCTCTCGCACAACGAAGGCAATTCAACAAGTTCTTGGGAAATTGTGCATGCATTTCAAACTTTTTTGCACTGGAACAAACTTTTAATCCCGTTTTGCATGGAGTTTGTGAGGTTCCATTATCTGACAATGGTGCAGCACCTTCCCTGAGGCTCTCTCCTTAGACACCTCCCAGGGTGCCGGCTCCCTGGCGTGGACTGACCTGTGACCAGAGAAGCAGAAATCTTGTACACTAATGCTGGGGTGTATGAGGACTCCTTCCTAACCCCATGTGGCGTCTTGCCATCTTGCCGAGACACAAATTAGTCAAGATCCTTTATTTTCTGTAAATGAATCCTTTTGGTACTCTTCCCATAAACACCTCCTGCAGAATCATTTCCTTTGTTGAATACATGCTTATGCAAGTTTTTACATGTGCATTATGTATCAATTATCATATAATTACATAATTACTGTAATTGGATCTAACTGCTTAATTAGAATGTGTAATTACATAATTAAAACATGTAATTACCAAGTTTAAAAAGTTATGGAAATTATTTTTTCAATGAATAATGCATGTATGAGTAGGTAACTTTCAAAGTTCACTACTTAGGCCTTCTAAAAATCATTTAACTAGGGACCGCCATTGGGGAGCAACTGTGCCCAGAAAAGCAGGGGGAGGTGGCCCAAGTTGCTGAGCCCTTGCAACCCACGTGGGAGAACCAGATGGAGTTCCAAGCTCCTGAATTAAGCCTGGCCCAGTCCCAACTGCAGCAGCTTCTTGCAGAGTGAACCAACAGACAGAAGAGCTCCTTCCAGCTCCCTAACATCTCCTTTCAAATAAATACATAAACTTTAAAAAGTTTAATCATTCAAGTAAATATTTTTTAAAGTAAAAAAAAAATCATTGCCACTGGAAACATAATTAGAAATCCAGTAAAAATTTACTGTACATGATGCACTGAATATCTTCAAAAAATACGGGCTCCTTATTTCATTAAAATATTAAAATCTTTGTAGGAGTGTGTGGGGGGCCTTGTAGTTACGAAACTACGTTCAATCCCTGCATTTCCTATTGTAGTGCCGGGGTTTCCGTCTCAGCTCTATTTCCTGTTTCACCTTCTTGATAATGTATATCTTGGCAGGCAGCAAGTAATGGTTCAAGTAGCTGGCTGACACCCATGTACCATCAGGACCGAGTTCCTGGGTCCTAGCTTCAGCCCAGCCTGGCCACACACATTGCTCACATTTGGGGAGTGAACCAGCACATGAGAGAGATCTGCCTGTCTGTTTTTGTCTGTCAAATAAATTAAAATTTTCATGGTGTAGCAGGCCCTAGTAAATTTATTTTATTTCTGTAGTCCATGGACTTTTCCAAGTCTCCTCATACATATTAAATTTTTCCTCAGTGTGATAGACTGCAAGTGATTAGTGATAACTAGTATAAAAGCTATTATCCAGGGGGCATTTTGCAAATGCAGAAGATAGTCTGTATGATTCTTTCCCCAAAAGTCTATGCCTGGTCTCAAAAGTATAATGCTTTTTTTTTTTTTAAATGGTGACTTCTTATATGCCTCATATTAAGAAAAATCTGCTTTGGTTCCTTTAATTTTAAAGAGTATTTTGATTTTCGTTAGAAAGGGATTAAATCAGGGGCCAGCATTATGACTTAGTGGGTTAAGCTACTGCTTGCAATACACCTGCATTCCATATGGACATCAGTTCAAGTTCCAATTGCTTCACTTCAAATTGAGCTCCCCGCTAATGTGCCTGGGAAAGCAGAGGAGGGTGGTCCTATTGCTTGGGCCCCAGAAACTTACATGGGAAACATGGATGAAGCTCTGGATTCCTGGTTTAGGACTGACCTAGTCCCAATCATGTTGGAAATCTAGGGAGCATACTATCTGATGAAAGATCACTCTCTCTGCCTTTCCCTTCTGTCTCAGGAATTCTTTCAAATACGTATCTGAATATAAATACACACATATATTATATATATACAGGCAGGTATTACATGCGGCTCCATAGACTCAGGAATTTCCCCTCCTACCCTCCCCCAGATACCACCAGTTTCATTTTCCTCTATATTATTACCACAGTATAGCTCTTCAGGAACAGTCACCAATCAATTCTGCTATTTAACTGTATCATGCCTTTGCAGGTGTAGGCAATGATACAGAGTCCAGCCTCCTATTGTCAAGATATATCTCACAGTTATGATAATAATTCTACTGTGCTCAATACTAGACATAAAAAAGAAGAATCAGATGTGTTGTCTGGCTGTATGTTGCTCAAGCAGATATATGCACCACTAAATAAAACACAAAGTATGGGCAGTAATGGTTTTGAAAAGTTTTAAATATGTAATAAGTCATTATAATTTGGTATCTGAAAGCATAATCCTCACTCCAATCCAATCAATCAATGATTGATTTTTCTAACCATAATCAACACAGACATTGCTCTCAGTGGAGGAAAATTTCTACTTCTCTTCAGGTCCTCCCGCCATACCAGGACAAGTATCCCATTATCTCACCATCACGTGAATGCCTGCAGCTGCTTTAGAATGGGAGTTCCAGAACAACAGCTGCTCAGGGCAGGAAACATTTTCCTACCTGTGCTGAATGCCTGAAGGCGTGAGTCTGTCTGTCTCTCCTCTCTCTCTCACACACTCATGCATAGCCGTTTCATGAAACAGAATGTGTGTCTCTTGACAACACACATAACCAATGCATCTTACAAAACTTCATGGCTTACCCTGCAAATATTCATAAAGATCATTCTCAAATGACAACTTACTCAACAAAAATAAGGAACACACACACACACAAATAAGAGTAATAATCATTTTGGAAAACAACAAGCAAAATCCTTACATTATATGCTGCACTGACCATGATAAATAAGGCCTTTGTGTGTCAGAATTGATCATCTTTGCTTCCAAAGCCACCTGGTTTAATCCAACTTCTACAGTTCTAATCATCTTGCAAATTCATGTGCAAGAGGTTAACCTTCAATTCATTAACTACTCCTATCAGCATTTACTGGGCTACCATCCTCAGCAATGGGACACAATATTCCAGGCCTGGAAGACACAGCACAGAGCAGGCAACAGCAGGAATAACCCCTCCTCTCTGAAAAGTTCATGCTGCAGGGCTGAAACTGGCACACAAACAAGCATCAACAGTGCCAACACTCAGCTCTGCGAGAAGACATGTGCCAAGGCCTAGGTCACAAAGATGGCCACCCACCCCTCAAAACACAAACCACTGTACCAGCTCTGCGAGAAGACGTGTGCCAAGGCCTAGGTCACAGACAAAGATGGCCACCCACCCCCTCAAAACACAAACCACTGCACCAGGGATCTGGCTCCTCATCTGTTTCCTTGAGGAACCACTCAAGATGTGGTGGGCAAAGTGCCAGCTGTGTTTCATGTAACAGAATAAGTCACTTAGAATAACCCTAAAATCCCAGAACCTACAGAAGACCCATTCACCCCACAAACATCCCATCTCCATTCAAGACAGAAATACACTTATAATCTTAATGTTTCATTGTGGGAACATTAACTGCCAGGCTGGAACCTAGCAACCAATATTCTCATCAAATGCTGAATCCTTATACAGATGCCATTTTTAATGAATGGGCTACATTTTCCCCAGTGAAGCTTCACCAAGTCTGAATCAAAAGACATACAGTGGGACACGAAAATATATGGAAGCCTTGGTTATCATGGAAGCGATGACATCCTTGGAGTTTATCAAAGTCATGTTTAAGAACTCAGAGCTCAGGTGCAGCCTGCAGACCTTCAAACAGTGCCATTCATCACAGCCTAACTTTCGAATGT
This sequence comes from Ochotona princeps, assembly GCF_030435755.1. NCBI lineage: Eukaryota > Metazoa > Chordata > Mammalia > Lagomorpha > Ochotonidae > Ochotona > Ochotona princeps. The sequence continues at coordinate 9,583,083 of NC_080839.1, read as the reverse complement.
GCGTGCTTTGATTGTATGCCAGCATCACTATGGGTGCTCCTCGCATCCTAAATATTAAGAAAGTGATACTGTTCATACATACATGAACCAAAGGAGTCCTATTGCCACTCAGAAATGAAGCAACTAGATGTGGGTGGAAGGGAATGGCACTGGGTGTGGGCTGCTTCTTGGTCCAACAGAATCTCAGAAGCTGGCATGACCATGAATTCCTACCAACACCCTGGTCTCCCTTCTTCTTTGTATGGGAGACTGCTAACACCCTGATAGACCCATTCTATTTTTTCATTTTCTTTCTTTTTTAAAAGATTTATTTATTTATTTATTTATTTCTTGCAAAGTCAGATATACAGAGAGGAGGAAAGACAGAAGATCATCTGTCCGCTGGTTCACTCCCTAAGTGACCGCATCGGCCGGAGCTGAGCCAATCCGACACCAGGAGCCAGGAGCTTCTTCCAGGTCTCCCACACAGGTGCAGGGTCCCAAGGCTGTGGGCCACCCTTGACTGCTTTCTTTCCCAGGCCACAAGCAGGGACCTGGATGGGAAGCGGGGCTGCCGGGATTGGAACCGGTGCCCATACGGGATTGTGTTGTGTTCAAGGTGAGGACTTCAGGTGCTAGGCCACTGCGCTGGGCCCCTATTTTCTCATTTTCAACTGCTAGAGAGTTTTCCCGGAATGGAACTCCCACAATCAATACTTCTCTCTAGGCCTTTTTTTTTTTTTTTGAGGTCAAGTGAGTCAATCTCATCACCAGCCACTGTGGCACAAGCCCTGAGAGTCAAGATTTTTGTCTTGAAATTGAGGAAGGCTTCAAGTAGCCTAACCACAAATTTTCCTCTCTCCTTTGGCCACCGAACAACGTCCCCCCAACAAATACCCACTTTAACCAAGGGATCAGTCACACTTCTGTTTGTGGCTGAGTAGCAGGCTTACTTCCTTGCCAGCCCATAAAGTTACTTAAACAAGCCAATCACATCAACGGGTGGAAACCAGAGGTCATCCCACCCTCTTAGTAACTCAAACCCTGCCTCCTTTGGTCCCCACTGGTTTACTTCATTCTTGAGGGCAGCCTGCATAGGACCCAAGTTCTGGTTATCCAGGCCATAGAATATGTGCCTAAGAAAACACTGTTAGCTTGGCCTGTTCAGTGCCCCTTGTGTGGGTTGTCCTTGCCACCTCCTTCCCTAACTCACAGAGTAGTGGCACTTAAGCGGAAGGCCTAAGCAACTGTGCATGACAGAGAAGCCAGGGGACTTCATTTCATGGGAATTGAAAACCCACATCTCCTCACTCTGGCCACTTCCTCTAGACATCGCTCCTGAGTTTTCTTAAGTGACTGGGTATGGCTGCTGGTAGCAGGAAGTCAGAACAGGTGGAAACAAGCAAACATGAGAAAGGCACACTTCAGGAAGCAGAAATACCCTGGGGGCTCTGCTTACTGCAGAAACCAAGAGTATGGAAGAGGAGGCTGACTCTGCCCACATTTGACTTGAGTCTGGGTGCCACATTCCAGGTTACTCTACCTCTCTCTGTATGCAAACAAGGAATCATGAACAAAAAACTAATGATTAGTACTAATGTGTGTGTTCCAGCTACAGTAGCAAAGCAGCCGCTCTCTGCTGCCTCTGAATTAATGGATGAACCTCAATCAATACACTCAGGAAAGACCACAGGATCAATACAAGGGCTAATTTAACAGAATTAAGAAGTGGCTTTTTAAAAAGTAAGTAAGCAGACACAACTGCAACTACACACGTGCTCATATGCTGCCTAGCAACCAGATATTAAAATGATGCACAATGTGACTGATTTTCACATAACCCCCTGCCTTGGCAATGCTATAATGTACTTTGTTCCAACAAGGACTCCACAGAGACTATTAACACTACCGTTTTCCATAATACCCTCTGTTAAACAATCATATGCTTTTGTAGGTGCATTAAAACACTGCATTTGTTTAAGAATGACTCTGTGATGCAATAGCTGGAGACCAGGGGGAAGTTGCTGTGTTTGCATTCAAAGCTCCCGGGTTCATCCCGGATGCACTGCAATGCATGTTTAAAAAGCAAGAGAATCAAGGTGAAGGCGGGTCTTCGTGTGTTTAGGAAAGCAAAAGCAGAGAAGCAGAACAAGTATTAATGTGTCTAGATTTAATTTTTTTTCTTTGCAACATGAAAGAAGCTTTCAAAACGCAGAAGATTGTTTTGCGGTCCCGAAGCATATCCCTGGCTGTGGGAGGGAAGGTACTGCAGCGGAAAATGACAGCAGAGCTTGTCAGCTTGTCAGCAGAGAGGAAGTAGCCAAAGGGCAGCTAAAATGAGCCACCCTCCCTGTGGCCACAGGGCCAAATCCCTCCACGGCAGGGGAGGCGGCACAGGGTGCTGGTGAGCTCTGTTGGTTCACATCCCATTCTTGCGGCATTTCAGGCCCATTTCAAAGAACCAGACGAAAGGTCCCATGAGATCAGTGCCATTGAGCTGCAACATGGGAAAGCTGGAGCTCAAAACCTTCCCTTTCTCAAAGCCACTGTAGCCCTGTGCGCAGCCGGCCATGACAGGTTTCCATATCTGGGGGGAGGGACATCCTGGGACTGTTGCCATCCAGTGTCCAGTAAGCTCAAGGGAGGAGCACCAATTTCCTCCAAAGCAGGAAACAAGTAGACAAACACCACCACCATCACACTGCGCTGCATTTATGTACACACCTGGGAACCTGCAAGTGCCCAGGATGGCTACAAGCTCCTGACTCACTGTCAGGGGGATCAGTAAGTCCTTTACTACATGGCCATGAACTACATATTTAAAAATTCTTCTTTCTGTTGAACATAGCATTTTATTCAAGAAATGTACAGTACAGCACTGATGGACAACTTGTAGGTAGGACTGAATTCCTTTTTTTTTGTTTGGAGTCTTTGGAGAAACAGTCCATACGGTAAGTATTCAATACATATGTCTAATATCAACCTGAGGCTCTCAGGACTGTCACTGACCAGAGAACTTTACTCAGCATCATTCTGGGGCTCGGGTCAATACTGACACCTGCATGATAACCTAACAGACAGCAGCAAAGAGGCCCATCAACACTGGATGCTGACCTCAGGTGGAACACTGTAGTTTAGTGGGAAGGGCAGATGCAAAAGCAATGCAACAGCAGCTGAGCATCCTCTTGGTTGCTATGCAACGGAAGAGCAGTCCCACATCTTGCTAGGCCTCTCTGAACTCAGCATACCTATTCCCTCACCTAGGAAATAATTACTGTCAGACAGGCAGCACGTCTTTGCAGAATACCCACAGGGCACAAAGCAATAAACTTATGGCTTAGTTAAGCTCAGAAATAAAGACGCAAAGCAGAGGATTAGTCCAAAAATGTAGGTAAATCAGGCACAAGTTGAAACATTAGGTTCGTAAATCCTCCAAGAAAATGTGGTCACACACAGCCATGCCTTTGGGGAACTTTCAAAGTTCCAGCTGGAAAATTTTATCTATTTTACTCTAGTCCAAAGGTGTGTGTGTGTGTGTGTGTTTATTTTCTCTATATCTGCTGTAACCTATCACCTCAAGTTTAGCAGCTTAAGAATAAAAACAGATTCATGATCTCACAGTTTGGCAGTTGAGACAATCCAGTAGGAGAAAATGAGGGTTGTGGCAGGACCAACGGTTGTGGCCGGACCGTGTCCTGCCCTGAAAACCCAAGGGAGAATCTCTTCCCTGTCCATTGCACTTTGTTGGAGTCACTCATATTCCCTAACAGGAGATCCCTTTCTTCCTTTCCACAGGCAGCAGCATCTGGCAAGTTCTTCTCGCGCTCCCATCTCTGGTTGGTATGCCTGTTTCCCTCTCCTCCTCCTAAAGGCACTCGCAATTGCTTTATGCTCACCTGGCACAAAGCAGGTGGCCCTTTGTATTCCAGGTGACCCTTTGTACTCCAGGGCCACCGAACATCTCAATCTGAATGCTGTCTGCAACCTTAAGGTCCTACAGGCATGCAACCTGCCATGCTCACCTGTTCTAAGAATTAGCACATGGGAGGCAGTGGAGCATCTTCCTGCCTATGACAGCGTGTATCTGGAGGAATTAATGATCTAGAAGGTAATGACGAGTGATGAATCACATGGCTATGACCCAGGGACTGAGGCAAGTATGTTGACCATCTTGAGAACTTTATGTCCTATGGAAGGTGACAAATATGGAAGACTTTAACTATACGCCCCACACAACCCTGACATCCTTAACTTGATCTATGGTTTGCACAGCACTTTGGTATCCATCTCATTAGACCCCCATAATGACTTTGCAAGATGGGCAAGGGAAGCATTATCATCTCTGATTTATGAGCGAATAAACCTAAGTGCAGAGAGATTTTTCCTGAGGTCACCAAAAGAGCAGCTTAAAATCCAGGTATGTGGACTTCCAATCCAAGGCTCTTTCACATTGCAAAGCCCTTAAGGTATGTGTCATATCACCAGATGCTGCCAAAAGAACAGGGAGAGATCTTGTTTCTATTCTATGGAAGGAAAAACAGATGTGAGATTGTTCAGAAACTTCATAAAGCACATAGTATCTGCCTCCTGCAGAGCCAAGGGGAGGTACAGGATCCTCTTTCCAATTCCATTCTTGTCTCTCTTCCATGCTGTGAGCAGTGACAAACAGAGTAGTGGTACAGGGAAAATCGTGTCTGCAAGCAGAGCCACTGCATGGCTCAGGAGTGACACAGCAATGTGGATACAACTCCTACAGCTAAAATATAAACATCATTGTTTCCTATTTCCACATTGTTGCAACTGCAGAAGACTATAGCCACAGGAAATAAGCCTGGTCTTGCATACACACTGGCAATGATGTGCACAATCATGGGGAATCCCGAGAAGCTGAGGGATTTTGTTCAACTATTTCACTGTGTGCCACTGGGAGCTATTCTATGAAACAAGCATCTTTCTAATGAAGACTCCAAAATGGAAAATTCATTCTCTCCAACCATACGTCTCACAGGTTGATCCTGGCACTTAAAAAGAGAAGGGGGAAATCATTCTTGTGCCCTATCCAAAGGGAAGTCCTGGTGAGTGGTCAAATGTGGCCAATCATGAAGGCTGGGCTAGGCAGCCAGGGCCAGCCACAGAATCAGGCACTTTCCATCTCCCATTTTTTTCCCTCATCTCTTGAAGTCAGCCACAGGAGTTTCTACAAGTATGACATTACCTTGTTCAGACACCATCTTCCTCCCAACAATCTCTGGAGAAATTGTGAAGGTGAAACACTAACAAAGGCACACAAATCAAGGTCAGTGTTGGTCCACGGTCCTGGGGCCACACTTGCTGGGCAACATCCTTGGAGCACTTTCTGAGACCCACTGTATAGTCTATCTTTCATGACTCCAATGGTTAAGTTGGCGAAAAACAAGAGAAAAGATCAATCCCAGTACAACAGAGGAAAATACATAAATGGAAGTCAACTGTGACTCCCTCCTTAATTGCCTAACACAATTCCCACTAGATGCATAAACTGCAGTTCCTATTAACAGTGCTATGAATAATAATCAGTTTACTTTCTGACTTGTACCTAAATATACTTTCTATATGATTTCATCTTTTATTCAGCTGTTTTAAAGCAGAACATCTAATTACAGTTCCTATTAGTCAACATATTTTTTTTTTCTGACATGGAGCATGTGTGATGACTGATTTTCCAAAAACAGAATTTTTTAGCATATGGAACAAATCGTGTTATTATTAATGCAGTCCCAGATGACTCTGCATTTCAATTCCCTTAATTATTTAGTCATTGCTGATTATGTCTTTTTATAATTCATTATCCCAGTTCTTGCAACACAGGCATTTTATTCATTAAGTATCAAAATGAAGGGCTTGACCTACAAAAAAAAAAAAAAAAAAAAAAAACCAGATGATCAAAAGAACTGACACATTTTTTTTAAGTCCAATTCCCTTCCTGAAAATTTCTATGCTGTCTGATAACCCGTTGTAAACAAGTGTTTCAAAAACATCATTAAGTCCTGGTGACTACTGCAGGCAGACGCTGGGGGTTGTCCAGAGGGGTTCTGGAGTTACTCACAGGAGACATCTGTAAACACGAAGCAGCATGTGTACCAACCACAGCTCCACCATAAAGCCACAGTCTTGTTTTAAAGGAAAAGTACCATTTGTGTTCTCAATGGCTGTCCCCGCCTCACCCCAAATGCTAACCTCAGCCCAGGCTAGCAGCATGTGCCACCTTCAAAGCGACCCAGCTTCTTAGATAGGATTTATTTTGTCCTGAGGCTGATACTCATTGTTTCAGCAAGGTCTGTGAGCTTCATCCAACACCAAATTCATGGCAAAAATTGAAAAGGCAAAGGGCAAACCACAAATGGGCCACAAATGGGTCCCTATCCATCTCTATCCAAGATGCTGGCTTCAGAGACAGAGCATCTTGGGACCACTCCCTAGGTCTCCTAACCATATCCCCTAGCAACTGGATGGCAGACACCACAGAAACAAGGACACTCACATGGCCAACAGCAGCAAACTTTGTATGATGTACACTTCCAAATTTTGTGGAAAATGGGAAGTGAAATTTACGTACACTAAGTCTTCCAAGCATCCCTAGGAAGTACACAGCATGAAAATATCTGTGTGGACCTAAAAACCATTTGTTTTGCACTAAAACGCGGATCTCTTACTTCCATTTTCCATGAACGTTTGGATATCTTCTCGTATACTTTCTGGTGAAGAATGTATTTCCTGACCACTTTGAGTACTATTGAACAGCATGCTGTAATGGAACACTTTTCTTCTGATCAAGAACAAACAATGAGTAAATGCCCGAGAGCAACAGAGAGGCGGCCATAGGTGGAGCAGACGTGCTCTGGAAGGATGTAAAGAGAATGTGACAATCACCTGAAAGATCTTCGAGGCTTGAATCTCAAGAATCCCATTTCTTTGGAGGAAGTTACATTATTTTCCTCACCTCTAGCCTAAGTACAGAACTTCTAAGCACACACATACACACCTACATACTCTCAGAGGATCTTGTGCTCCCTCCAGAAACTTGGGGATACCTGCTGTGAGCCCAGAACATCTACAGGACGGCAACAATTCCATGAGACAGCAGCACAGATGGCTTTCCAAGATGTGAACTGCACTTACATCCAGAGAGACGGAAAATACACTACTGTAAGCAGAAACTGGTTAGGGCAGAGACAGGGAAAGGAGAGGAGAGGAAGGTCCTATGCAAGATGGAGAAGAGGGTGTCACTCTCAGCCGAGGATCCATAGGCAGTGCTTCACAGGGGAGAAAATCAACTCAGAACCAGGGAAAGCACCTATGACAGCACCGGTGTTACGCCCACCCAGCAGCAACCCGTGCCCACGTCAATTCATGGCCAGACTGGCCAAGTAAGATTTCTTAGTCCCTTGACACTGGTTTATCTCCATTGATACCAGCTCCTGGAGAAGCCAGAAACTCAACTCCGATTGAGAATGGTGTGGGGCCAAACCAAAAGCTGGTGCAATCCCATCTTGCCTCCTTCAGAGGGCTGCAGGCTGCAGAAAGCCAGAACAGCGGGAAGGAACACTGCAAGCTGAGAAGAGGAGGTTCAGAGCTTTGACTGTGCCCCTTACTTGGACACTCGGTCACTAAGAGTGGCCAGAGGGCTTCTGAATGATCTAAGAATGTCTACAAAAGCTGTGAGAACTTGCTGAGTCCATTTGGCACCAGAGAAGGAATCCATGAGGAGAGGCAGTGAGACCAAAAGGCAGAGCTGCTTTATGATCGCAGCCCACTGAGGGTTTCAAAAAAAGTTATTCGTTTGAAAGGTGAGTGACAAAGAGAGGAGGAGGGAGAGACAGAAAGGAAAAAAACAAATGATCTTCCATTGACTGGTTGAGGATCCGTGCTCCTATATATTCTCTCCTATTTGCGGTTTTGCACTGATATTGTTGTGGGCATTGGGGTTCCTCGCGGAACTTGTACCAGGCTCTACTCTCTTCCTGGCTGTTGTGTTGCAAACAACAGGATCCCAAGGTATGTCTGTTCCAAGTTCCTGTCTTCATGTGTGGAAGAATTCAAAGAGAAGGCATAGAGTGTATAGGAAAGCATGATTCATTTAAAGGGATACTCCATACCTGGATTTGAGGTGTTTTTTTTTTTTTTAATTTTTAAAGGAATTTGTGAAGTGTTACAGAATCACCACATGGGGCTACGACTACAGCATGCATGTGGTCATCATGGTATCTGTGCATGAAGGGAGGTGAGGCTCAGGTACATGAAGGAGAATCGATGAGCCGAGCCTTTAGCCATGAAATGGCACAGAAATGGGTGTTGGATGCTGGGTGTTGTGGAGCTGTGGCAGAGTCTGCTGTCAGTCTCACTTTCTCCTCATTCATTAGTTAGTCCCATGCCTACATCAAAGTGTTAATGTTTTACAAAGTTGTGGTGTATGTCCTTTTACCACACTACTGACATGGGTCAAGCACATGTTGTAACTGTTGAGGGCAGAGTAGAATGGAAAACGTACGAGAGAAAATGGAAATGTGTAGTATGAGAAGACTATGAATGGATTTTAAATTTTTGTATCAAAATAAACTTAACTATTTTCCAAAAACTTCTTGAGGTACCCTGATATTTACCATACTAAAGGTGTATATTCAGCTGCCTTTAAGTAACCACAGGTGCTGTTATAAATTACTAATTCACTTAAAACTGCCTGCCTGCCAGAGTTAAAAATGAAGTTTCCCATTTGTAATGCCTTTGAGTTTCACAGCAAACTGAAATTTCTATATGCAAAATCTTGGTTTTATTCATTTCTCAACCCTAAAAACAACACTGGCTTTTAAAATAATAATTTAATGCACCAAATACAACTTAGCAATTTGTCTAACACTTGGAAACATGTAAGTTATCTTTAATACTGAAAGAGCCAGTTCTTTCATGAGGCCAGATTTTCCAATATATCACTCAAGTACTTATTTAGACTATTAGCTGGATGCCAACAAATTCATCATAAACTGGCACTTCCACTCTTACTGAAATTCAATCTGTAAACATCAAGGAAACAATACCAAAAAGAAATACAATTTCTCAGGTATGACACAGGAATCTCAATCTCTTTTCCTTTCTTTTCTCTTCTAGGGTCTTGATAGTGATGGGGATTTTCTGAACGGACATCCTTGAATATTTCCACTATTTTAATTCATGGCAGGTCTAAATAGTTTTCTGAGGTTTTCACTGTTCTCTCAGGAAACGTCTTTGTGTAGCAAAGACCTATATCTAAGCAGAAAGATCTGGCTCATTTGCCAGTAAATAACACAGTGGGTTCAAGCAATCTACCAAGTTCATTTCCATTTGAAAATACTGCTATGAGACAAAAGTTACACATTTTAATCCACTGTGAGCTCTCAAAAGGAATCTCGAGAAACAGTTACACAGAACACATATTATAAAAATTTTACTTTGCCTGAGTAGTTTGATTCATAATTAGGCACACTTAGTATATAACCACAGACTTGTATAAGCAGCTCACAGGCCTGAGTTCATGTAAATGAACATAGTGTGACCATCAACTAAGAAGGAAAAGAAATTTAAAGAAGCACTTTGCAAAGAGATAAAAAGCTATCAGCTACCTATCAAACAAAGGTTCCACCAGGGGGTGTAGTCTGCACTTATTCCCTTTGTGGCCGCTTAGTGCTTGCCTCTCCACAGTCACAGAAAAGCATGCTTTTGTAGAGTGATTTATATTGTCACACTGGCTTTCCTTTTTACCCCAAGGAAGGTCTGCCTTTATATTTTATTGTCAATCAGATTTCAAGTGATTTCCAACACTTTTTTATTTTTTTGTACTGAATGTCAAGTTGTAAACAGATAGCAAGCGAACATCTATATCCTGTAGGGAAGCTTGCCACATTAGTCCTTTCCTATAGCTAAGAGTCTTTCAGCAAAGTAAGAAATTGTTTCTTAGTGATAAAAACAAGCTCACAAGTATTCTACATGTAACGTTTTTTCAAGACTTATTTATGAGATGGACAGTGAGACAGAGAGACAAATCTCCATCTATGGACTCGCTTCAGATTCAGAATGACTGGGGCTGGGCAGGAAGCCAAAACTAGGCATTCAATGTGGATATCCTATTCAGATGACAGGGATCAACTACCTGAGCCATGGCTTCTGCGTCCTAGTTGTGCATGAGCAGAAAGCGTGACTCAGCAAGGACTCAAACCCCGGCACTGCTAATAGGAGGTGCAGGTGGCTTGACCTGGTGTTTCAACCAGCAGTCTAAATGCTGACCCTGAATTATACATACTGAGATTTTTCTGAAGTGAGCCTCCTCTCTGATGCATGTGAAAACACTGGATAACTCTAACAACAACAACAAAAAGAATAATAGCAGCTAACAGCGATCAGTCCCAAAATAAAACGTTTATTTCAATCTCAAATTTACAAAATTGGTTTATCTCCAGAATCACATTTAATGAATGAAAACATTTTGTTAGACATGTTGATTCACACTATGATATGTGTGTTTGCAAATTCATCCAGTATTCAATATTACAACCATAGGAAATAATGAATGAGAACAATAGCTTTTTGTGAACTGTTCAATGTCACTTAGCCAGCAAGTGGCAAGGACTGCTGTGAGAACACAGGAGCGTCTGATGCTAAGACACAGATTCCAGAAAACATTCAGACCCTTGTAGTCTGGAGAGCCAGCACTCTTCAAGCTCCTGGAGTCCACTGACACTCCATCTTTATCCACCCTGTGCGTGGCGAACAGGACCATGCTCTGCGGCTATTACCCCTCATGGGGGTCATACGCACAGGATGCCCCAACCAGCAGGTGCCAGTCATCACAGAGCTCCTCAGAAGGCAGACCATATAGGAAGATGCAGAAAGAATCCAGTATTTCCAGATGCATTACCCAGTAACTCGATTACACAGGACTATGTACTTGAGATGGATGTGTTGGGACTGTCCAAGACTGTCTATGCTCATTGCAGCCTTTATGTCAAATGGCACTGCCCAGAAGCCCTCAATCAAAGCCTCACCAACAATCTACAACAGGTACACACAGCTGCCACAAGGCATCCAATTCATTCCCTTCAAGGTTCTAACAAAGAGGTAGCAAGAGTCTTCACGTACATCCACAAGAACTGAATCGGGGTGTTCTCAGGAAACCACTTGGTAAATTTACAGAATTTTAGACAGGATCCACTGGTGAACAAATTCAGGGACCCCTTGTCAAGAACCAAATATAAAATAATGTAGCATTTTCACATAACCTACACACATCCTCCCATGCACCTAAAGTCATTTCTAGAAGACTTAACGCAACCTCTGACAGTGGCTATGCCATCTAATTCAGTTGTTATGCTGTACTGTTTGGGAAATAATGACAAGGGAAAACGTCTTCAACACAGATGCAGCTATCTAGGACTGACTACACACTACACAAATGAGGCACAATGTGAAAGGGCAACAGTGAGTCCTGCACTAGGATACACCCAACACCCCTCCCCTCACTTGCACAGACTCAGAGCAGTGCCTGGCATATGGCAGGTTCAACGGCTGCTCTCAGGAACTTTCTGGAATCTCCTCCCCTACATATCTCCCATGTGGATTTGGTTGAATCCTGATGTGAGACCCCCTGGGTTGACCATATGCCCTACAGAAGTTAGAAACAAGGGAGTCTAGGGACCTGAGTCCTAACCCTGTCTCTTCCTTAATGTGTGTTTGCCTCTCTCCACCTGAGTTAGCTCCTCTGAGGACATCGATGACATCAAACAGGGTTATTGTGCAGCTCAAAAAGAGTATACATGTGAAGGGCACGGGAAGTCACCCCCACACGCTAAGCAATGCCTGTGTCTCACACTCTCATTCCTGGAGCTGGCTCCAGTACACTCTGACTGTTCATATCCCCGCACCGCTAGGGAAAGGAGGCTGCCACACATGAGTGATACAGCGCTTAGCTCCTTCCCATTACTGGCGAGAGAAGACCCAGCACACAGGCTTTGTGAAACTGTGCACTGCCTTAGTGCTACCCAGACACTGGGAGCTGGAGGGGGGGGGGTCGGGGAAGCACATTTCTTATGAAGGTTCAAACCCAAATCATTCCTGATCTCATGTCCCAGGCATTTCTGCCAATGCACCAAATATTTCACTCATTTTCTTCTCATTTCATCTTCCTCCACTTGCATGGTTTTGCCTTTGATGTGGCGAGACACTTAAAAAAATACATTATTAAGCAGACAAGCCTGTCACCCCTGGAGCTGCCTCTCCGTCCGGTGCTTACTCGTTAACAAACCTCCCTTTGTGTTCCTTTTGTGTTGAGGTGATTAATCATTTCGACTATCGCAGGGCTGCTGACAATCTTTCTAGATGATTCCAGCTACCACGACCCCTCCTCGCCCCCGTCCACACTGCTGGTGACATGTGAGGGATCTGCTCGGGGTCTGTCTTCAGATCACAGTAGGCTCCCACAAGGTACAACAATAACCAGCAAACCTCCAAAAGAGCTCCATTTTTATTTCTTGTCTTTTTTCCCCAGAGTTCAAGGTTGGAGGGGGGGTGCACATGGAGGGGACAGTGACAGATTCAAAGAGAAAATAAGCCAACCAAAGTTAAAAAGTCAGAATGATAGATGCATGCTTGGCGGACGGGGCGGGAGGTCTTTATCCTGCTGTGTAAGGAGAACCCTAGACACCTCATTTCTTGGGGCCATGGCATCCTCTTCATCGCCCGGCAGCTGGTTTTTCTTTCTGCCCTTCTCTCCTTGCCTCTGGCTGCCTGCAACAACCTTTAAACTCATCAGGGGTTTAACCTGTAATGTGATTTCCAGAAACGCACACCGGGTTGGTTTGAGGGACAGATCATAATTTTTATAAACTATTACTAACATCTTCAGATAACTTCAGAGGTTCTGCTTTAAAAACTGCATCTTGAGGATGTGGTGGCCTACTGGCTAAATCCTCGCCTTGTATCCACCAGGATCCCATATGGGCACTGGCTCATGTCCCAGCAGCTCCGCTTCTCTTTTAGCCCCCTGCATGTGGCCTAAGAAAGCAGTAGAACATGGCGCAAAGCCTTAGGACCCTGCACTTGCAAGGGAGACGTGGATGAGGTTCTAGGCTCCTGGCTTTGGATCTGCTCAGCTCTGGCCAATGCAGTCACTTGGTAAATGAACCAGGGGATGGAAGATCTCTCTCTCTGTTTCTCCTTTTCTCTGTAAATCTAACTCTCCAATAAAAATAAAATTTAAAAAAAGCACATCTTGAGTCCAACCTTATAGTGGAGCAGGTACAACTGCCAACCTGTGATGTCAGCATCCAATATGTCAGTTTGAGTCCTGGTGGCTCCACTTTTGATCCAGCACCCTGCTAATGACCTGGGAGAAGCAGCAGAAGATGGCTCAATTGCTTGGGCCCCAGCTCCCCATGTGGGAAACTTGGAAGAGGTGTGACTTTGGCCTGGCCCAGCTCTGGCCACTGAGGCCATCTGGGGAGTGAAACAGCACATGGAACATCTTTCTCACTTCCTCTCTCTTTCAGTAACCCTGACTTTTGAATAGAGAAATAAATATTTTTTTCAAATGTATATCCTTCCCTGCCCCTTCTATTCCTGGCCAGGTACACAGTATTAAACTGAATTTAAAAGTGCATTTAAAAAGTGACCTATAAAAATACTGTTAGGTCACACACGCTACCGTAAGAGAAAGGAAAGCAACAGTGACTCCAAGGTATGGATTCTTGAGCTGACTGGTTAGAAATATGTCTTTACTACACAGAAATACATCTGTATTTGTGAGTGCTAAAAGAATTACTTGTAAAAACTGAGGAACAGAGTTTTATATTAAGGAACAAGAAGTTGGAAAGAAGCATGCTAGTCCTGACATTTTTCATCAAGTTTCAGGAACCAAAGCAAATGTTCTCAAAAAGATGCTTTTAGAAAAGCAAAAATATAAAATTTTAACGTTTCTGAATTCATAGGACAACACATCTCTCATTCTGTTTTTCAGAGTTAAAATGAGAAAGACATGAAAATGAAAACGTTGGAATAACAAACCACAAACTGCCCATGGGGTACAACTTTTTCACTCTCCTAGTAAGTCCAGGAGAGAGAGAGAAAACACACACTTGCACATGTGAGTGGAGCTCTACTGCCTGTCAGTTAGTGGGAGTATGAGGGACGCCTCTTACACCTGCTCTCAGGAGACACGGGAGAGGTCCACCTACCTTTATATGCCCTTGGAAACGAACAGTGCTAGGAAAACTAGCGCTTGAAGTACACCAGCACTGGGAACAGGACCAGGGCAGAGGACTTCTCCAGACATTCAGAGGCACCCTATGGCCCAGCAGTGCAGCTGCCAGCAAATGGCTGAACTCCTCATGCTCAGAGCTGACTGGGAAGTTTAAGGAATCCACCAACACCTGGTAGCCTGTTCTGAAGTTACAGCCTGTGTAGATGGCTTTCAAAATCAGAACGAAACAGCACACACAGAAACTACAGCGATTCTAAAAGTTCTAGAGCACCTCTGACCGCCAAGGTCTATCCATTCTCAATGTTTACGTTTCACTGGATCTAATGAACACAAAGAACAAAGGAATTACACACCACGATTGCAACAAATTTATCAGAACATTTGCAACCACACATAAGTGCAACAGTAAAGGCAACAGTAGATTTCTAAGTCTTCTTAATGTTATAATGAGCTAAAGATAAGATTATAAGAACCACAGGTAATTATGTCTTGCTTAAACTGTATAATCTACTTACATAGATGTTTTAATTTTTCAAGGTCTATAACTCTTCCATCCTCAAATTATCATTTTCTATCTTAGAAACTATTTTTCTGAGATCTGTGTGTACAATAGTAATTTGTGGCAAATCAGTGTAATTTTCTAACCCTCAATTTGAAAAAATAACAGAGAACATTGTGTGTGGTTTCCACGATAATAAATACAATTTTAAAATGTATGTCTTGAGTTGATCACTTTGGATAGATGTGTTTTAATTGTTCCAAGAACGGCTTTTTAAAGAGCACATTAGCAGTGGAAATAACTGTGACTTCCAGCCCCTGATTCTACCAGCAGCAACATGGTAATTAACCAAATTACCCCTGCAAACTTATTATCCTGATCTCTTCAATGTGTAAAAATTCATTATCTCAAAATGAAAAACTCAGTCTCTGGAAAGATAATCAGGATACAAGTGGCAGATACACAAGGTCTGAGCTTCCTGACAGTACCAGTCGGATTGCTTTCCATTTCTAACCCGCAGGAATTAGCGGGTGAACTGTCTGTCATTTGTGCAAACTACAAAATGAAGTCAAATGCCTCCATGGAATAAATATGTTGGTGTTCTTTGGACATCTGATGCTCTAGGGAGGCTAGACCCTCAAACATCTTTGTTGTAGGACCGGAAGGACAGGAGGGCAAAGAGCAAGAACAGACCTTGAGCAAAGGGCTCAAGTCATTCATTCCTTGTTCTCCACCCATTGTTTGGTATTCATTTGGAATCTGCTGTGTGTCATTCACTAGGCTTGCCTCTGCAGGGGTATGGGAAGAGCCATGATGGGAGATAAAGAAGTAGACATTGTAATAACAGTTACAGTAAGAATGAAGGGTGCCTGAGGGACACCTAATCAGGAAGGCTCCAGGAGGGAGGTGTGGCTTGGAAGACAAGCAGGTGCCAGTTGGCTGAATCTGAAGTTTGGAACTGCATTCCAGAGGTGAGAAGGAATTCAAGTTGGGCAAGAGGTGGTGTTACCACCAACCTGTGGCTTTGGTCCACACTCCTTGCCCACTGGCCTTCTAGCTTGCCTTCCCTGTTCACCCACACAACCGGCTTTCCAAAACACATATTAAGTGCACACACTGGCTACTCTTTCCCCTAACACCTATGTCCCCAGCTCAGGAGCATCAGATTTCTAGATGTGATCTGCACAGCCACAGTGCTGTTGCCCTGTATGTCATTGTCTGCTCACTCCTTTCCTAACCGTGGGCAGACAGTGAGAGGCAAGACTCCAGCTACTAGGCAGTAGGACCCCAAAGCAAGCACAGGATTTGTCTTGGGTCTGGGGAAACCAGCACTAGGCTGAAAGCAACAGCTGCTGTCCCCAGGCCAGTATTTGTGGACAGAGATCCCTGAACTGTCTCAGTCTTAAAACAATGGGACATACTTCCTGGCCAGCATTACTTCTGGTTGGTTGCAGTGACTGTGGACTTACGCCCATCTCAACCACAGGCATGTTAATTGGGCCTTAGCCCTACTCTGAATCTGGAGCACCTTAGCTCCCCAAGACCAGCAATCTAGCATGGTAGCACGGGGGATCACAGGTAGTGAGTATGTGAGGAACATGGAGCAATGGAGGAGAATGTCAATGAACTTGCTTGGGGAGACCAAAAGGTCAGTGAGTGTGAACAGGGAACTGGCTCTTAGGAGACTGGGTGCTGTCCTGTTGGGTTTTAGGTTGGCACAACTGTGACCCCAGCCATGTCCTTTAGATGCCAGAGCAATCCCTCCAGGATGCTAGCCTGGCATTCCCACACCAGCTACAATGGACTGATGGCAGGTGTCCATGAAACTGCCTCATCTCACAATGCTACTGTTAACCCATGTCCCCTTGCCATTACCTTTAACTGCTGTGGAACAAACTACAGGGAGATGAACTCCAGCAATCAACCAGAAATGAAGCCAAAATAGCTTACCAAGCCAACATCTGACGATCCATCTTTGGGAAATAAAGGTCCATCATCATATGACAGAAACAAGTATTCTGCCAGATACACAATATCAATGCAGAGACACAGGTAGTTTGAAAAAGCCAGGCAATCTTGATATGGAACCCTAATAAGAAAGAGGCGGGACCCAGCCTCCTGTCTCCCTTGACCCAAGATGTCCGTGAATTTATGGAACTGAGGAAATGATGCAGCTGGCCTGACAAGATTCAAATCACTGGACTCCAAGATTCCAATAAATAAAACCTTGTTGGCCAGAAGTGTCCACCAGAAGGGTTTGTTTATGGGAATCCCAGGTCCAAGCAGGGATATTCCAGGTCTGTGGCAGAAAGTAACTAGCATTAATCTGTAAACACCTAGACTAACTGAAGCCCACATGTCCATCATAAGGAGCACAGTATCACTGAATAGACAAAGGAAGATCATGCCACAATTAGGAACGCGGCACGGGCTGAACATGTACTTCTCAGCACCAATTTTAATTGTTAACTCCTCAGAGAACCTGGGAATTACGCAATAACTGGCTGGCTCCTTTTTTCGTGTTTTGCAATAAATACCTACTTTCTTCCACTATCCCTTTCTGTGCATTGGGTGAATGGACCCAGGCTTAGGGGTTCTACAATAACACCTCCAACTATTAGGAGGCATCATTCTGCAGGAATATATTTTCAAAGGACAACAATAGGGCTGTGGTACCAGATTTCAAAAGAAAGGAGACGAATAAATGCCTGACAAAGAATTAAAAAGAATGTTAACTAGGGTACCTGAAGATATACAAAAGAATGTAGGCATACATTTGAATGAAATCAGAAAAAAAATGCATAATGTAAACGAGGAATTTAGCAACTGGATAGAGCTCTTAAAAATGAATCAGGCAGAAATCATAGAAGTGAAGAACTCAATTAAGTCAATTAAAAATATATATACTTGAAAGCCTCAGAGATAAACCAGATCATACTAAGACTATATGGAACTTAAATTCAGGTCTTTTAAAATATTCTAATCAATCAGACCAAAAATTAAAGATTAATAAGAAGGATAATGATAACCTCTGAAACCTCTGGGGTGTCATTAAACGATCCAATAGTGGGGTCACTGGCATCCCATTTAGGTGCCAGTTCTAGTCCTGGCTGCTCCAGTTCTGAACCAGCCCCCTGCTTATCAACTAGGAAAGCAGTGGAGTATGGCTCAGGCCTTGGGACTCTGCACCCATGTGGGAGACCCAGAGAAGCTTCTGGTCCTAGCTTTGGATTGGCTCAACTCCAAGCACTGTGGTCATTTGGGGAACAGTGAACCAGTGGATGGAAGATCTGCCTCTGTTTCTACTTCTCTCTGTAAATCTACCTTTCAAATAAAAATAAATAAATCTTAAAAAAATAAATGAACAATTTAATTTTGGGACTCCTGAAGGCAAAGCCAGAGGTAGAGGCTTGAACAAAAATTTATTTGATGACATAATTGCCAAAACTGTGTCCAAAACAGAGAAAGACAAGAACACCCAAATAAAGGAGGCCTCTAGGAGGACCCTACTCGAACAACAAATGATTCTCCCCAGGACACAATGTGATAAAATTCTCCAAAGTACAACACAAAGAGAATTTAAAATTTTTAAGAGAAATAAACAGGCTATTTTTAAGGGAAGTCTCATCATATTTCCTGCAGATTTTTAACAGAAACTTTATGGGCCAGGAGAAAATGAAACAATATAGTCCATGTTTTGAAAAATTAACTAACCACCAGGAATTATTACCCAGAAAAGTTATCTTTCTAAATGAAGGAGAAATAAAGATTTTTCTAAAACAAGCAAGAGCTGAGGGAATTTATCACCAGAAGGGCCTTACAAAAGATACTTCAGGGAGTTCTACAGACAGAAGGAAAATAAAGATAGCAACCATCAGGAAGACATGTACAATTACAAAATCCATTAGCAACAGAACAAGGGAAATTGCAAGTAAGCAGAATTTTTTTTTTTGAATGTAAGCGGACTAAATTTTCCAATGAAAAGATACAGACTAGCTCAATAAACAAACAGGACGCAATGACATACTGTCTATAGCAAACTCACATCACTCATGAAGACACATGGGCTGAAAGGATTCAAGATTCTGCAGGCATTTGGAAAGCAAAAACAGGCAGGAGTAGTTACAGTGACAAAACACCAGACTTTAAGACAAAAGTAGTAAGAAGAGAAAAGATCACTGTATAGCGTTGGAGATAAATTCCACAAGAATATATAGGTTTGTTTACTGCCTTCGTCATCCAGGGTCATCCTGGAAAGTTCCAAGTGTCTCCTAAAAAAACTGTGACTCCTTCCAAGTAAAATATTGGCAACCCCTCAGGAAAAGACACTGACGGAGGCACCTCAAGCCACATCTCACAGAAATTCAGATACTTGAGCTGCTAATTCTCCCCTGGTCTTCCACCCATAGGATTTGGCAATGCTTCTGTGCTTCCTGATGGAGTGCATCAGAACGAGACCGGTAAACAGTGAACAGCTCAGCCACACACTGCCAACAGGAACTTATGGGCCACCAGTGTTCTTCCTGCCGTCACCCTTACATCTCTGCACTCAGAGCAGATTCACAATGACAGTGTTCTCCTGTTAGAAAGAGACTTTCAGAGTTGTCACTAAGTCTGTACAGTACAGCCACATGGCCTTGGCAACACAGGTACACATGTGGGATACGCTGCACAGGTACCAGGACACTGTTGGCCATGGTGAGAAGCTTTCTGGGCTCAGTAGACAGAACTACGGACACTGCATCTATTAAAAATGCAGCTCTAGGAGACTGACATGTCCAAATGTGGAAATACAGTGCAGTATGCATGCCCGCATCCAGACCAAAGATGGATTCCCAGTGAAGCTGTTGAATGTATCCTGACAGTGGGAAGCTGGTCTCTGACATTGTTCATGTGTACAATGTCAGGAAACACTTCAATAATGAAATGATGGACTTATGACTGTTCATGAGGGACTAGCCTTTGTAATACTAGAAGGGAAATCAGTGGGGGTGGAGGATACACTTCAGGAGGAGGAGGGTAAGTCCCAGAGTCTATGGAACCATATTGTAAAATAATAATATTGATAGTGATAATGATAATAATAATAAAAGAAAAATCAGACAAAAATGCAGCTGTAGATACAAAACAAGACAGAAAAAGGAAGTGTTTCTTTTGCTGGCCATTCAAATGGCCAAATGTGAAAAGCTAACAAAACAAAGCACTATAAAGTGAACTAAATCATTCACCTGCAGGCTTTGTTTGCTGAGTTTTTCCAGGTCTAACTCAGGTTTGCTTTTTGTTTTGATTTTATTGAACTACCAGTAGTAATAGGATCTATGAACAGGGTGTGTTGGGACAGATTTTGTCACTGGTGAACTTCATTTCGTCACAAATGAAATCTTTACCGAGTGGAACAAATGAAATAATTTATAAAAGCAATCATGTGAGCTAGGCCAAGAGCCTGCCTGTCTGGGCTGAAACAGGAGAGATTTGACCCAGGTCCAGCTCCACCACCAATGACCCTGGGAGGTCATTTAAAACAAGTCATCTCTTTGTTCTGTTTTCCCATAGGCAGAGAGCAGCTCCTCTGTTCTCCCTTGGGTTAAGAAGCATGTAGTCGTGTGAACACAAGGCCTCTCTTATGCCACCCTGCAGCGTCTGCACACGTGAGGCACCAAAACTACGTGCATTCTGTGTGACAGCATGACCCCCACGTTCCCTGGGACCACCGCTGACAATTTTATCCAGGAGGCACCTCAGCTTCCGGAAGAACTAAGCACAGAATAGGTCCCTTTACTTGCTTGAAGTCTGTTCAATTAGAATGTCAGACAACTGGTCTGGGTATCCAGAATCAAAGAAGCGCCACTCATTCCCTTTGTCTATGCAGAAACGCATCTCTATTTAAATACCCACTATGAATAGTTTTATGAAATAAAGGAATTAAATTAGTGACTAAAGATGAATGTGGGGAAGCCAATCTGCTCACACAAGTCACTGAAGTTGTTTTTAATTAATTATTTAGACAAGCGAAGTTGTTTTGATATTCATTCCTTAAGCCCAACCCCAAACTCAAAAATTCTGGCCTCTTAACTGCGAAGGTTCTCTAGGTCACAGGAGGTGACCTCCTTGACAAGTGCCATCTTAAGCTGACATGGACAATACCTGTGCACCATACATCCCAGTTGCACAAACAGATGTCGGTTGCTGAACAAAGGCAACGCCATGCTACATGAACAAATGATGCTGCAACAGAATCTACATGTTATAGCATCAGATCTTCTCAGAATGAAATGGGGCATGACTTAGTAAACTGTTAGCAACATGTCAGCTATGGCAGAGTTTTCAGTCCTTTCCACCCACCTTCACAGAACTCAGTTCTCATTTCACAATTATACACACATTGCTTATATTCTAGATTCTTTTTAAAGTTTTACTCTGAGAATGTTAATGATACATTAGAATGCAATGCAATATTCAAAGGACTTGAAGACAGTCGTCTCAGCACGGGTAAAATAGAAGAGAAGACGAGACTGATGTGGGTGGCTAGACACGCATGACGAAGCATTAGCAGTGCCAACAGGAAACTTCCCTTTTAGGACAAAATGCTGGAGTGGCTCCATCAATGGACCAGGGGTACCTGCAGACAGCAGATTAGTGGACGGAGACTGGGCTGGAAGCAAAGGCCTTTGTCAAAAATCCCAGCCCTGCCACTAGCTGCTGGCCATGTGGCTTTGGGCAAGCCATGCTGCCCTTCCCCTCACTTGAGCTTCTCCACGTGTCAGCTGGGGCTGGTCAGTATTCACTTCACAGGGCAGCTACACAGTGCCAGGAGAATCAGTGTGGCAGACACGGTGAGCATTCAACCTCAGCACTGCTCCCCTGGGTAACTGCCCTGGGCACAGGCGGCAAGAACCCAATGGAACTACAGCCTTTCCTCACTAGGGGTCTCCAGACTCACGCATTCTGCCTTCTGCCACCCCACACCACAGCCACAGCACTCCAAAGGGGCTCCCCGTTGCACAACTCACTGGACGGCTCTTAGATCTGCGTCCTCCCTATCCTCTCCAACACTGAACAGTGGAGAATTTGAAATTCACTTCCACTGGATGCTGACTTTTCCCTGTCCAGTTTCTGTTCTGTTTCTCTGGTCACTCCCTCCCACTTCTGACAGTGCAACTTCCTTTCCTTGGTCTTTAAAAGTCAGGATTGAGGCTGTGATTCCTTTGTGGCCTCCAGGCTCTCTTTAACCCATTTACTAACCAATGTCACACAAACTCATCCAGAAAGCTGGCCTGCAGCTCACACCTCTGCTCTGAGTTCTCTGTTCTCCAGGTTTACCCCTGTATCTTAAAGACACGTCAAGCCTCTGCCAGCTAGGATCAAACTGATGACTGGATCCCTCCCGCCTCCCTCCCAAACCAGGATCTCATCTAATGCTCCCCAGGTCGGACAGCATCACCAGGCTCCTTTCCTTTAGTAAGCTCCCACACCCTCCTCTTCCTCCTCCTCCTTTGCCTCTTCTCCCTTAATCTAGTTCCACAGCAGCCAGAGGAATGCGCTTGTGACTGCATCATTCTCCACTGTCTACAGGATCCTGAACATTGCTAATAAGGGCTCAGCATTCTCTGCTCCCCCACCTCCCTTGCCTAGCTTTAGCTTTCTACTCTTCAGCCACCCTGGTGCTGCTTGTCCTACCAGGGTCATGAGCAAACCAAGCTCTTCCACCTCACCTTTCCTTGGAACCTTCCCACATGGCTTCTTCGGGTAGACTGTCTATGCATCCTCTACCTACCACTTCAAATGTCCTTCTTCAAAGAAGCCATTCTCGATCCCACAGTAGGCTACCTGCCCTACAGCAAGCTCTCATAACCTGAGAATTGGTCACAGAGTTTTTTGTTTCAAAGCCTCTTAAAACTTTTATTGAAAATTAAAGAGTTGGATATAGCGAGGAAGAAAGGGAGGGAGATATCTTTAACCCACTGAGTCATTCTCCAAATGCCCAGGATAAAAACAGGGCTTGGAATTCAACCTGGCAATCAGGGTTTCCCATGTCTGTGGCAGCAAAGCAACTACTGAAGCAACTGTCTTCTGTCGCCAAGGAAGCTGGGTCACAGTAGAGCAACCAGAAACTGATCCAAGCTCCCATATACAGGATTCAGGGGTCCCGAGTGGTGACTCAGCCACTGCACCAAATGCTTGCCCCTTCATGCTTGTTTTACAAGACCTTTAAAGAAGCTACGGGCTTCATCCAGTCATAATGGGCACTGGGGTTGATTCTCTATCTTAGCTATTGTGAATTGTGCTGCTATAAATAGAGAGATACCAATAACTCTTTGGTAGGGAGGTTTCATTTCGTTTGGATATATTCCCAACATGGTATGCTAAATCATCTGACAGATCTATTTACAGATATTTGAGGAATTTCCATACTGTCTCCCGTAATGGTTGCACTAGTTTACATTCTGACCAACAGATTAGGGTATACACATTTATACACACTATGAAATGCTATTCAGCCATAAAAAGAATGAAATTTTGTCTTGTGAAACATAGACCCACTTAGAAACTATTATGCTTCATGAAATAAGTCAATCCCCCAAAGACAAATATATATGATCTGTGACAACAAATACACACAAATTGTAAAAAAATGTAATCTTCACAAACTAGACTAAAATCCTAGGATTTGAATACTGTTTACAACCTTTGTCTATACTCCTGAGGAATAATAGAACTTTCATTTTGCTTTTCTTTTTTTTTCCTCTACCTGGCAAGTTTTGATGTCTTTACCTACTAGAGTACTAAGTTCGTGATTGAAGAGAAATGAAAATATACCATTGCAAAAATTAGAGGAAAAAAGCGGGACAGAGAGAAGAGGAGTGGGAGGGGTCCCTAAGCTTCTAAATCTATCTTGTGAAATTTATTCACCATCTCTACATAAAATCAACAATAATAAAAAGCTAGTGTGTTTCTTCAAGCAGACTGTCAGCTCCATGGGGGCAAGAAGGGACATCTGTACTTAGACCCACCATTTTCCTTCCAATATCTCTAATGTCAAAGTGACACAAGCACCCCATTTTCACCACTTTCAGGCATTTTTCATAACCTTCCTCTGCTCCTCAACTACAAGAGAAAACCACCAGTTACTTCTGGTGACCTTGGCCACAACAGGTTGACCACAGAAGCAGAGAAATTGATCGGGAACATGGGCTTTACAAAGACTGTCCATGGAAACCCCACATCAGAAAGATCATCACATTCCTGACTGACAGCAAATAGGATTTGTTTGTGAAACACCACAATGTCATTCACCAGTTCCTATAGGGGATTCTTGCACTTATTTATCCATTCATTCAACAAAACTATGAATTCTAAATTCCAGACTCTGGGGCCAGAGAGTGACATGTGACAGAATACACAAAAAATGTGACAGGATGGGACAGAGAAGGAGCCTTCTGGAGGAGGGGATAAGAGGAGAAGTAACGAATAGTGGGGGGCTGTTGAAACCCAGAAGGACATTCCAGGTAACCTGGGTATACTGACAGTATCCTCTGGAAGCTCCCCACACATCAGTAACTACTAGCCCCTGGGGGACCGAGGGCACCCCGGCACCAGTGTCTTCCATTGATGTTCCTTCCAAACCTGGTCAACCTCCTGGATGCTGGAAAGGGTGGAATTCGGGCAGCTCAGCTGTCTAACAAACGCCACAGCTCCACTGCCCTCTGGCACACACGTGGGTTCCTCAACCTTGCACATACACACCCAACCAGGGCCCACCTCTCTTTCCTCCCCTATTTCACACCTGATTCAAGGCAGGCAGAGGTAGAGGGCCACGCAAGTGTGGGAGATTATTACAGAAGTCAGCGTTGTGAGGAGCTGAAGAGGGGAGGAAGGCATAAGGCAGTCATCAAGACTCTTTCGATAAAAAAATTGATGGCAACATTCCAATTTATTGTAATTGAATTTTACTTTACCTAAACTGCATTATTCGGAGTGGATTGCTCAAGTCTTTATTCAAACTTCAACTCCTACTTGGAGAGTGGAAGGGAAAGCTCAAGTGACACATTTTAGCTATTTCATGCTCTCAGTAAGGCCAAGAGGGAGACTTTTTCCCACTTGGGAAAAACAGGGAGTTGGTGTATTCTGGTATAATTAGCTTCCAGACATGGACACCACACTACCAACCATCAAAGTATGATAGCTTAAAACTAGAATATTTGGGGAGGCCAGAGCTATGATATAGCAGGAAAAGCTGCCTGCTACCACAACAGTAACCCCTACAGACACTAGCTCATGTTCTGGCTGCTTCACTTCCAATCCAGCTTCCTGCTAATGGCCTGGAAAAAGGAGCAAAGATTGCCCTGCCACCTAGAAGGGAGACCTTGGAAGAAGCTTCCGGATCTAAGCTTTGACCTGGCTCAGCCCTGGGGACTGAATCCATCTGGAGAGTAAACTAGCAGATGGGAGGTCTCTCCCACTCTCTCTTCAAATCTTTCTGATAAATAAATAAATCTAAAGCCAAAGAATATCTGTAATCTAAACATGAAACTATGTTGGAAGCAAAAAGCAAAACAAAATAAAACAGGAAGTTATCAGCATTTTACATCATTTTAACCTAAAACAGAGGCCTAGAATAGAGACAAAGAATGCAATATAGATTGTATTTAATACATACTTAAGTGTCAGAAGTCAAATGACCTGTGCTATTTGTTTTCTATTAAAAAATAAAAAAGAAACAAAACCTCTGCCAAAAAGCAAACTTAGTTTGTATTCAACAAAATGAAATTTCAATGAATTATTCTATTGAATTTGGAAATAAATTTATTTATGGACCAATGTTTTCGAGAAAGAAAAAAATCCTGCTTTTGAAAAGCAGCTTGTAATGTAAAAATATATAGTATTACTGTAATGCACCAGCAATTCGAGAAAAAAGTATGTAGGATGTCCAAAAGTTAGAAAGATGTTAAAGTTGTGTGTGTGCTTTACTTTTAGAAGAAACTGCCCTACCATATGGTGTAATCTTGGTGTTTTGCCTAGCATGGTATCAGTTTCCTGAGAACTTAAATCATTAGGTTATTCCCCTGAAAAAATATGAGCAGAGAAGATACATTATCACCTGATGATGACATCTTCACTGGAAGGCCCAACACTCAGAAACACATGAATGTGCTGGAACGACCCACCCTAGGTCAGGCTGGTGGGCCCCTGGACAGGAGCCTCACTGGGAGAACAGTGATAACCCAGGCACACAGGGAGCAACAGCGCCACAACTGATCAGGAAGGCATGCCCTCTGCCAGGAGCCTGCGACCCCAGCCATGTTCAGGAGAAAAGTCGCAAGCTAGTCTCGTCCTGATTGGCAAAGCATAGACTACTAAGGCGACGAGTAACTGTGTCTGTCAGCCAGACTACGTCTGCCAGCTAATTGTTCCACACGCATTCACCCCAGCCTGTGCAAATGCACCGGGGTGGGAGGAAACTCAGTTCTAAAGGAAGTATCATGCCACACAGCATCATGATTTCCCTTAAAGAAAATACATGCCAAACAGCCAGCCAATCATGGCTCCCCTATGACCATGCAGCTGCACGCTTCCTTTCTATGTGCAAATCCAGGCCCAAGCATGCCAAGATGCTTAAAAGAATATCCTTACCCGAATTATTTCTTCAACACAGCTGTTGCTTTCTGCAGCTCTGTTCTCCTGAAAGCAAATAAAATGCAAAAGTTCAGCCCAATGGAAGAAATACAGTGTCACAAAGAGAAGTTAACATGTTAGCTCTGAACTGGGGAGACTATCTGTCCAGAGTTGGACTACGGGGTGCCTTCCCTGGGACTTGCTCCTTTCCCTGCTGGCTCCCACTAGTCTTGCTGCCTGTCCCCACCTGCAGTCTGCAGCACCATGCCTACTGGCTCCAGACGGTCAGGGCTCAGGCACCATGGAGAGTGAGCAGAGCAGGTCCTAGGTCTAGAACATGATGCAGGAGTGAACTGTGCTCATTTGGAACTCTTACAGACTGTACCACCCATGGCTCTGCTGTAACGGTCAGGGCTCAGGCACCATGGAGAGTGAGCAGAGCAGGTCCTAGGTCTAGAACATGATGCAGGAGTGAACTGTGCTCATTTGGAACTCTTACAGACTGTACCACCCATGGCTCTGCTGTAACCTATGCTGCCCTGTGCTGTGTGTATGTGTGTGAGTCGGGGGGAGGGGGTGGAGTCCAGGGATCCCTGCAGCTTTGGCCCACAGCTGAAATTGGGAAGGACAGTTAGCCTTCCAGAGGTGGTCGTCTGGTGACTGTCTCACAGCCCTTAGCCCAGGACATGCTTTTGCAGGGATAGGAAACTGTGCTGGTGAAAGTCATCCCTCCCATCACACACACCCATGGCTTCACCAGGGCAGCCATTCCCAGCCCTGGCAATCACGCTACACCACATTTACTTCCCTGTGATCCTCCCCACGGCTGTGATTCATCAATCAGCAATCCCACAGTAGCTCCCCCTGCTAGATCATCCTCTCTATGAATCCAGGGGTTCTTCTTCTTTCTGTACTGTGCCTCACACCATATGGGGTGTACCAACAAAGATCTGTTAGTAGAGATATCAACAAACTTATGCCCTAGATATCTGAAGTACTGCAGGCCGATCAGCAGAGAGCTCTAGGAGTTTAGTGTATTTGAAGGATTTTTATCAGAGGCTCCACCTTGGCACCCTCAAATCTGTAGTGTTGGCCAACCCCTTTGCTGGAGGTAGAGCATTCCCTCTGAAGTATCCTGTCCCCCACACTAGGAAAGAGGCCAGGCTGCACCCTAACAGGAAGGCTCCTTGTCAAGCTGAGAAGGTACCATTAATAAAGCCAAAATAAGGGACTCCCAACAACTGTCCCAGGAAGTCCTTGTCTTAAATTATGGCATGGACTTTTTCTAGAAACGAATACATTGGATCTTCCCAATGGCAATATGTCCCCTGAAGAGTCAGGAAAGGTATGGTATTGGTTTGGATCCCGGAGCTCCATCTGAAGCAGAACACAGGAATATAGAAAGTTTGGACAGGGCCTGGTGCCATAACCTAGTGGCTAAAAGTCCTCGCCTTGAATGCACCAGGATCTCATATGGCCAACGACTCTAATCCCAGCAGCACCGCCTCCTATCCAGCTTGCTGCTTGTGGCCTGGGGAAGCAGTCGAGGACGACCCAAAGCATTGGGACCCTGCACCCATGTGGGAGACCCAGAAGAAGCTTCTGGCTTCGGATCAACGCACCTCTGGCAGTTGCCGTCACTTGGGGAGTGAGTCAACAGATAGAAGATCTTCCTCTCTGACTCTCCCCCTCTCTGTATATCTGACTTTGCAAGAAAAATTATTAGTAAATCTTAAAAAGAAGGAAGTTTGAACAGCAAGGCACCATGAATTTATTTCAGCTGAACCATTAACAGTAGCAGGAAGGGAAATCGCAGCTGGAAGAAGGGAAGGACTTTGCCCAAAATCATTCCTGCTGCAAGAGGCAGTCACTGTAGAATCGACACATTAGTTTTCTACATTGGTTCAGTGATATTTTACTCTCTCCTGCTGTCTCCCTAAGCACAAATCATAGAATTGCTTACATCAAGGCAACTTTTGTGCTTAAAGGTAGAGAAATAAAAAGAATTCTGGGGTTGATGTTTGACTCAGTGGTTATAGCATCTGCCTCCTTTGCCTGGCTTTGAGTCTTGGCTCTGCTCTTATTGTATTTCCTGAAAATGTTCACTCTGGGAAGGCAGTAGGTTACAGGTCCATGCAATCCTCCTTGGAGACCTGGAGTGGGTTCCTGGCTCCTGGCGTTGGCCTAGTACAACTTTGGCTATTGTTGGCATATAGGGAGTGAACCAGCAGAGGAGAGCTTCATCTTTCCTTGCCTCTGAAATA
This sequence comes from Ochotona princeps, assembly GCF_030435755.1. Classification (NCBI taxonomy): domain Eukaryota; kingdom Metazoa; phylum Chordata; class Mammalia; order Lagomorpha; family Ochotonidae; genus Ochotona; species Ochotona princeps. Next base: position 9,554,468 of record NC_080839.1, on the reverse strand, counting down.
ACTAAACAAATAATAAATTATGTCTTAAAATTTGACCCGACTGAGAAAACACCCGTATAAAAATGAAAATAGACAGTATTTGGGTCCATTTCCTCCTTCCTTCCCTGCTGCCAATCACCCACTTAGTCAATGCTTTTCACTAGCCTATAGCAGCACACGTGTCAACCGTAGGTGGAAGGAAGAGGAAAGAAGTGGGAAGAAAGGGTCAGGGCTAGTATCCCTTCTCAGAGATAAGGATGCGTGTCCCCTGAGATGGGAAGGGGGACTCCAGGCTCATCCTTTCCCAAGGCACAGAGCGGCAGCAGTGGGCAAGGGCTGTAGGGAATGGAGATAGAAGGGCCTTCTTCATTTGAGCTATAATTTTGAGCTTTGATTATACATGCATTCTGAAAACTTTCCATGTTTAAGCACAAGATTTAACACATGTGTGTGATTTACATCTCCCAATCTGGGTTTATATTTTCACCACAGAGTTATTGCTTCCCTTGCAAAGGTACCCACTGAGAAGAAGGCTACACAATGTAAATTTTAATTACTCTGTTTTCTGAGGGTTTGTAGCTGTTGTTTCCCACTGAGTTGTTAAGCTGTTATTCCATATTTACTCCTACTTTGATGAACCCATCTCATTTTCCCATCATTACATTTTGAAATCTGTTGTAACAGTCTCACCTCGTGCAACCTCCGACTCCCTTCAATTAGAAAGCAGCATCCACCCCCTGCCTCCTCCTCTGCAACCAGTCATGGGCTCCTCCCGATCCTACCACTCACATACACACCACCCACTCGGCCAGGGAGAGGTAAGGTAGAGAGCTGTGGGTAGGTAGAACTCAAGAAATAGACAAAAACCCTGCCCCTGACAGCAGCAGCAATGTCTCATGACCATGCCCAGCACAGGGCACTGGGCGAAGTGCGACTTAGGGAAAACAGCTTGATCCAATCCATGGGAAATCCAAGGTCTTGCAAAGCACTTTCTAAGGCACATGTCACATGGCGCTTTGATTTCAAAATAAAGACTTGGTGAGCTTAGCCTAAGTCGTTAGCGTCTCAGGTTGCAATGCCTAGATTTGATCACTTGGCTTTGGACTCCAGCTAGTTCTTAATGCACACCCTGGGAGGCAGTGGTACTGTTCAAGTACTTGGATCACTGCCACCCATGTGGGAGGTCTGGATTGAGTTCCTGGCTCCTGGCTTTGTCCCAGCTCAGCTGTGGTTGTCAGAACACACCAAGTATGACTCCTCAGTGAAGGCTCTCTGTTTATCGGCCTCTCAAAGACACACACACACACACACACACACACACACACACAATCTAAACTCACAATACTTTGCCTGCAAGCACTCAAAAGACCCTCAAGCATTTCCAAGTTGTTTATCTCATGAACACTCCTTAGTATTCCACAAGAATCACTTTAAAGTAAATCTCACTAGTCCTGCTTGCAGTTGAAAGAGGTAAAAACAATCAGGGTGTCCTCGATGCCGCAAAAACATTTGGCAAGGATATGAGCCCACATTCAGGATATCATGACTCTATGGGAAGTCCTATCCTTCTACCTGTGTTCTCTGCCTCACCTTTTGGGACAGGGTCACCTGTGGGCAGAGGGCGAGCAGCCAGTTCTCTCAAATTCATACCACCTCACACCTAACCTGACATGTCTCTTTGCTAGGACCGTTTCCCAGCTCCCCCAGCTGTACCCCTGATCTACATTTGCTTAATCCCCTAGCGTCAGCACATCTCTTACTCCAGTCCTCACATCCTGTGCTTCCTCTCTGTGCCTAGAGTTTCCATTGGTGTTCCAGACATTTACACACAGAGAAGAATGGCAGGCAAAAGGAACCAGAAAAGGCTAAACAATGACACACAGTGGCCACATTAACACCAACCAAAGACAGGTTAGCTCTACCCCTACTCTGTCTCATGCATGCACAAACACACACACACACACACAAATACATACACACCCACTGAAGAATGCAATGAAGAAATGAAAAAGATGATAATTGGAAAGCCTAATGCAGAATGAGGCAAAAATTAATCAGGTTGTTAACAAAACAGTGAAATATGATCTGCAGGGGGAAAGGGAAGAGAAAATGAATTACTATGCTTAGAAGTTTTTCTTTACTATTTTTTCTAGTAGACAAAAGCACCAAAAACAAAACAAACAAAACCAATCTATGGAACATGATAGAGAATGTGCAAACAAACAAACAAAACCAATCAAAGTAAATAAAGCTCAGTTGGTAAATAGGGCCCACTTGGAATGCTGAAGAACCACACATTGCTCAGATGCGTGAGATAGCTGCTGGAAAAGCCAACATTGAGCTGCAGAAAAAGCTTCAAGAGTTTCAAGGAGTTTTTTTTTTTCCTCAAGATTTTTCCTTTAAACATTGATTCATTTATTTGCGTGTCAGGTCACCAGGTGACTCCAAGTGCTAACACCATCAGGAATCTGGAATCGGGGAGCAGTGTTCACACCTGTACCAGGCACGAGGATAGAGAATGTAGACATCTCAAGCAGGGCCTTAACCTAGCTAGGCCAAATGTCTATTGATTGTTCTTGGTCATTCTTTTCTTTTTTTTTTTAATTTTTATTTTTCATTTTAAATTTTATGGTACAATTCCATAGAGATTGATACTCTTTTAAAGCCAGATTTCTAACCCACGAAGTTACCTAACACGTGCAGCTCTACATTAAATGCAATGAAGACTAATAAAACTCCAGTCATTTTATATTGATTTTAAAAATCATATTAACAGAAAGCAAAACGAAATTATGAGATGTCGGCAAAGATTATCTTAAGGATGAATTCAGACAATAAAACCTTTTGTTATTTTCTTTAGTGGAAGTTTAGGTACTAAATAGTCAATTAGAAGACTAAGGTTAAGAGAGAAATACAAAGAAGGCAAAGGACAAAAACAACAGAGATAAACAAATGAAATATTTATGGGATAAAGAGCCAGCGAAGTTTGTAAGGACAAAATACAGTTTCTGAAAAACAAAATAAAATATGAATATACAACATAGTACAACAGACAAGCCATTTACAAATTTATTCAATAAAAAATCCAAAAAGTACACATAATTTGTCATGGAAGGGGATAAGATGACTTTAATGGAAAGCATTAGAGATGATATTTGGTAGTAATATTAGAACAAAACACAGTACTAATAAAGTTTCTGAAAAAAGTGACTTATGGCAAAAAAAGATATCAATAAAGTAAAATTTCAAGTCAGATAGTTTTAGAGTGAAGTATTTCAGACTTTTAGTTAACTAATCCGCATCTATTTTTTCATCCAGTGTAAAATATCATCAAAGATACTCAAGTTATTAACAGTTAATGAAAGACCAATATCATTTAGGGGGAGAAAAAAGAGAAATTTAAGATTTTTAAAAAGAATTTCATATCCTTGCATGATAGATTTCTCTTTTTAAAGATTAAAATGTAATTTAGTTTTTAATATTGTTTACATAGTTGAGAGGGATGCACACCCATGTGGGTCTCTATTAGGGTGAGATTGGTCAAGATATGGAGCAAAGGGGGTGGGACAGATGTTTCCATTTTTTTCTCCTTTGTCTGCAGTGAGGAAGTGAAGGGGGGCCACCCCTTGCTGTCAAACCACATTGGTGCAGAGTTGAGGACAGTCCCTTGATGACACCTTAGAGACCCTGAGGTTGAGAAGTGTTCTGAGTGTAACTTGAATGGTTGTGATAGTTCTGAGATCTCAGCTTCTTTGCACAAGGCTTGAGAAAAATCTTTTCAAGCTTCTAATCGCTGACCAAGTCCACCTTGGCGCATCCACAGATCCACGAACATGCTGCAAAGCTTGGCCAGAAGAAATGTCCAACCTGTTCTACACTCCATCCTCTGACAAGGCACTTGATGTCCTCTACTGGCCTAGATGAGCTGGTTTGTCAGGTCTCCTGTGTGCATTTGGGCATGCTGTTCCCTGTACACACATCAGCAACTGAGGAGGCCCATTCCCAATACATGCACTCTAAGGTCAGACCACATATATTGTGATTTTCCCTGTCACTGGGATTTCAGTACAATCCTCTACTTGGGGATACCCTCAAAGAAACTTCGCCTAGGGTGACCTCTGACTTAATTCTTGCGTGTGCCAGTGTAGGGTCAGGTTTGATCTATCACCTGCACCTGCTAACGCACACACAGGTGAATGCAGCTGCCTGGTGGGTTCTTCCCTCAGTGCCATCTCTCACATGAACTGATGGGTGCTTTGGCCTGGCCTAGCCCAATCTAGCCCACTATAGGACCAGTCTTCACATATACCAGCAGGTGCTCCAGTCTGGTCAGGGGGTTTCCCTACCAGGCCTGACCCTAGCTACTGTTTTCACATGTGCCAGCATGTGCCGTGGCCCACACTGATCTGTCCCACATCCCATGTGACACTCATGCACACCCTTGGGTGCTGTAGTTTAGCTCAGTCTGCCCTGCCCCTAGACTTGGCCCGCATGTATGTCGACACATACTGCTCCTCAATAAGCCTGGCCCACCCAAGTCCTGGCTCTCATGATCACCAGCAGAAACTGCAGCCCAGTGGCGGGGGGGCACAGTTCTAACACTAGGCCTGCTCCCAGCCTCAGAACTTAACAGTGAGTACTGTGACCTAGCCTGCCTGGGCTGCATCCATTCTAGCTCTTATGTGTACCAGCGAGTGGCAAGAACCTAGCCCATCATGGCTTACCCTTAGTCCTGGCTCATACATATGCTGACAGGTGCTAGAGCTGCAGCTGGCAGGGGAATTCTTATTTTTTACTTGGATACCAGAGTTATATATAGAGAGATTCCTTTCTCTGGTGAACTCGCCAATGGCTGCAATGGCCACAGGTCAGCTTATCTGAAGCTGGTATTTGAAGTTTTTGCCCAAGAGGCTGCCAGGGCCAAAGGAATTGGGCCATCCTCCACTGCCTTCCCAGGTCATTAGCAGGGAGCTGAATTGGAAGTGGATCTATCAGGATTCAAATCAGCACCCACATGACATACCGGTGCCACAAGCAGAGGCTTTGCCTGCCACCATGCTGGCCCTTTTCAATTGATGAACAAACATACTTTATATAATGATAACAATTAGTGGTACCTAGGAATGTGAAAGGGATTTAATATTTCAAGTTAGAATCATTTTTTCAAAATCACATTCATCAGGGAAATAAGCAGACATAAATATTTCAGGTAACAGTTTTGAAAATAAACTTAGAAATATCCAAAAGAGTCCACTTTACTTTGAAGGGAGGTTAATAAATGCACATAAACAAAAGACAGTTCTGTAGTTCTCCATATAGTCATAATAAACAAGCTGTAGTTTACTGGTATGCAGTACGTAGGTCAGAATCACCTCCGTCTATTTTCAAGGCATTTCCATCATTACAAGTCAAAACTCAGCACTCAAAAAGCAGTTTCTCCCCATTCCCTTTCTCTGCTTCCAACATCGATTTTTTTAAAAAGATTTACTTATGGGCCCAGTATAGTGGCCTAGTGGCTTACATGCAGTGGGATCCCATGTGGACACTGATTCGTGTCCTGGCTGCTCCACTTACCTTCTGGCTCCCTGCCTGTGGCCTGGGAAAGCAGTGGAGGATGGCCCAATGTCTTGGGACCCTGCACCTGCCTGAGAGACCTGGAGCAGGCTCCTGGCTCCTGATTGGCCTGGCTCGTTTCTCCTTCTCTCTGTGAATCTGACTTTCCAGTGAAAATAAATAAATCTTTAAAAAAACCCATTTATTTATTTATTTAAAAGTAGTGGCAGCCAGCCAGACAGAGAGAAATCTTCCATGCATTGGTTCATTGGGCAATTGTCTGCAAAAGGTCAGGGCTGTGCCAGGTGGAAGCCAGCAGCTTAAACTTCTTCCTGGTCTCCCACGTGGGTGGCAGGGACCCAAGGACTTTGGCTATCTTCCACTGTTTTTCCTGGGCTATTAACAGGGAGTTAGATATGAAGTGGAGTAGCCAAGACTCAAATCAGCATCCCCAAAATGCTGACATCACAAATGGTGTCTTTATCTGCCACAATGTTGGCCACAAACATATAGTTTTTTTTTTAAAGATTTATTATTATTGGAAAGCCGGATATACAGAGATGAGGAGAGACAGAGAGGAAGATCTTCCATCCGATGTTTCACTCCCCAAGTGAGCTGCAACGGGTCGGTACACGCCGATCCAAAGCCAGGAACCAGGAACCCCCTCCAGGTCTCCCAAGCGGGTGCAGGGTCCCAATGCCTTGGGCCGTCCTCGACTGCCTTCCCAGGCCACAAGCAGGGAGCTGGATGGGAAGTGGAGCTGCCGGGATTAGAACCGGTGCCCACATGGGATCCCGGGGCTTTCAAGGCGAGGACTTTAGCTGCTAGGCCATGCCGCCGGGCCCACAAACATATAGTTTTAAATATGGTTGTAGCTATTAACAAAACCAGATTAAGTATCCATAATATGAATGTTCATAACTTGCAATGTTGCAGAATCCGCAACTTTTTGGGTACTGAAACAACATGTTCTGAATGGGAAATTCTCCATCCAGTAGCTCTCTCATATGATGGTTACAGACAAAATACAAAACCTGGGACTGATGCTGTGGGGCCCAGGAGGTTGAGACAGAACCAGGAATGCTGGCATCGCAGAGTCCTTGTTCTTGCCCCTTAGATGTCCCACTTCCAATCTAGTTCCCAGTTAGAGCATTTCAGATAAGGGGTGGTCAGTCTGTAGTGTATTGCACTGACAAGAAGAAAATGAGGACTGTTCCTGGGTGCCATTTCTTGTACAACAGATTTTACAGCAGATAATCTCTCTTATGCTTTTCATCATTCCTGGCAGAAGTGTAACAACACAGGAGGCCATCAGCAACAACTGCTGAATGAATAAATGAATGACTCATAGTTTTTTAAAAAATGACAATCGAAGAAATTATAATCTTAAGCTCTCTAAATAACAGCTCTGGTCAGCTGGATATCCACAGTACAAAGGGATGTCTTTGTTTTATCTAACAACCATCAGTTCCCCTAAGGACAAATTCTTAGAATTGCAACGTACATTGACTTCACGAAAATTCACCTTAATCCCACTAGTATAGAAACCAGCAGTGAGCCATCCAACTTCCCTAATCCTCACACCCGCACATGTCCACTCCCATCACCAGTAGATATCTCAGATCTTCTATAGAGGCAACAACATTAAAGAGCTACAGCTTGAACCTATTCCTAATCTGGAAAGCTAAAATCTGCAATGCTCCAAATTTTTTGGAGCACCAGCTGAGACCATAAAGGAAATTCTCCATACCCAACATCATGTGACAGACCAGAATCAAAAACACAGGCAAAATATTGTACTGCATTTCCTCTAGGTAATGTACATAAGAAACATAATTGAATTTTATTTTTAGACTCAGGTCTCACTATTGTAGTATGTGTGTGTTAATATTCTGAAATCTAAAACAATCCAAAATTTCAAAACACTTCTGGTCCCAAGTATCTCGGATATAGGCTGTTCAACCTGGAGCAATCAATTTAATTTTCTATCAGACTCTTAGCCATTTAAATTTTTTAGTATTTTTTAGACAGCTGAATAGTACCCTATAGCCATTTTAAGGTGTATAGCAGCCGGTTCTGTGCAGAAACTAAAATTGAAATGTCAATGAAGTAGTCACAGGAAGTGTTTAAGAACTTGCATTTTTTTTTAACATATTGGGTACTCAATACCATGTCAATTAATTCTATAGTGTTGTAAATTGTTGTTGATGTTATGTTGTGGCTTTAAATTGATCGGGATGATATTCTGCCAGCTCTGCCTTCAGACCAGAGATGGACTCCCCAAGAAAGTGTTGAATTTACCTGGACAATAAGATGCTGGACTCTATGCTTGATATACTCTTGCAATGAAAGAATCTTGACTGAATTTGAAATGTAATACAGCAACAAGGTGGAGGAATTCACCATGGGGGAAGGGTACGGAGAGGGGTTGGGGGATCCCCAGAGCCTATGAAACTGTGTCACATAATGCAATGTAATTAATAAAAAAATATATATATATATAAAAATTTAAAAAATCAAGTTGTATACCTTAAGTACATACAAATTTTATATTAGTGAAAATAAAATGCTGGAAAAACAATAAATTTTTTAGTATTTTTACAACGAAAATTGGTGATTTCCACCAGACCTTGTAATTAAAAGTGCATTTGGCTATCAGAGACATGAGAGGTCAGTGAGTTGACCTCGTCAAAAACCCACCAACAGCAAAAAGCGATTAGAACTGGAAGATGACCGGGCATCCTGATCACTAATTGATATCGAGTCACATCTCAATCAAGTGCCTGAGTGCTGTGTACTGGGCTCATCCTCCACACTGCCCTGTTGACGCGGGGCGAGAAAACCACAGAACAGTCACAACAAACACGAGCTTCCGCTGGCAATCTGACATTTACAAGACCTCGAGTTCTTTGAGCTACAACAGCCGTTGAGCAGTCACTACTTCCAGTAACAGGGGACCAGGAGGTCAAGGCAGTGGTGACAAGATGGAGTCACTTAACCCTCCCACGACAGATACGCATCAGCCACACTTATAAAATACGCCACATCCTTTGTCACACTTCTCTCAATCTCATTCACATAATCTAACAACACAGGATATCCATGTAAGGAGGAGGGTGGCTGATAGGATATCCTTATCACACAGCCTACTCCTTCTCCCCTTGCAACCAAAGGCTAGAGGGGAATGTAAGAGAAAAATGCTTTGTTGTTTATAGTCAGGAACCAACTATTTCTTCTAACAGTAAAATTCTGAACTGAAACACAAGATTGAGAGAATAATTCAATGTGGCTGAAGAAATTAACCCATTCGAGAAACTCGAGACTGTGCTAATCCATGCCTCACATTAAGACAGGTAGTCAATTCATTAAATCACACGTGAAAATTACTGCTATAAATGGTAAAATAGCATCATATGGTTTGATGATATTCTATTTGGCACATCCTACTGATTTTATTTTAGCATTTCACCAAAAGGCAAATATCTAAGCAACCCATTATATGCTGTCCATTCTATGCTGTTCATATGTGTTATGGTTTGAATGCCCCTACCAAAACTGATGCTGAAATCTACTTCTTATTGTGAGAGGTTAAGAGGTAGAGATTTTAAGAGGTGATTGGGTTACAGACAAAATGTAAAGGTCTTGTGCTTGGATGAATTCAGTCATGGATCAATGAGTTAATGAGTTACTTCTTTTATTTTTCTTTCTTTTAAATGATTATTAATTTATATAAATAACAAATTTCACATATTTGATATATACACTTTTTTCTTCTTTAAAAAAATTTTATTATTCCACGAAACAGTTTCGCAGGTTCCAAAATTGCTCTTTCCCCTCCCCAAATCCCCGCCCCTGACTAATTTCCACCATGTCATTACAACAGTACGTTCCTTCACAATCAGTCATAAGTCATCATTCTGTTATTTAAGCGTATCCTGACATTGTAGGCATGGACAATGGTAGAGTCCAGCATCCTATTGCCAAGATACATGCAACAGTTTCATTGGGAGTTCATCTTTGATTTGGAGGTAGAGATGCACACTGCATTGTATCTTCACATTTGTATGTGACAGTCTCTACTATAGTGACTATATATCCCCTTAAATAAAAAGTCACAAAGCAACAACAACAAAAAAATAGAAAACTAACAACATGAAGTTAAATAACATGCTAATGAATGACTAATGTGTTGTTGAAGAAAAAGAAAATCAAAGACCTTCCTGAAGTAAATGATGCTACTATCTGACCTATCATGAGGAAATGAACAAAAACTTTTTTTGAATCGATGAAAATAAAAACAAAAATATCAAACTCCTTGAGATGTAGCTAAAACGGTATTGAAAGGGTTACTGATTTCATATTTTGCATGAAAGTTGCCTTATATCTGAGAGAACATATGACATTTGTCCTTTTGGGATTGGCTTATTTCAATGAACATAATGTTCTCTAGTTGGGACCACTTGATTGCAAATGGTAGAATTTCCTACTTTTTAATGGCTGAGTAGTACTCCGTGGAGTAGACGTACCACAATTTCTTTAACCACTCCTCTTTGGACTGGCATCTATGTTGTTCCTATGTCTTTGCTATTGCACATTGTGTTGCTGTAAATATAGGATTACAGATTCCTTTCTCATGTGCAAATTTCATCCAACAGGCCAATTTTCAGTTCTTTTAGTACTCTCCATACTGACTATCGTGATCATGTACTCCCATCAACAGTGAAGTAGGATACCTTTCTCCCCATATCCACAACAGTAGGTCCAAATACTGTTGGAACAACTGGATAGCAGCCTGCAGAGGTAAAAAGTAAGACCCAACCCACACCTGTCACCTTACACAAAAATTAGCTCTGAATGGATCAAAGACCTAAATCTGCACCCAGAAACTATCCAACTATTGGAGGAAAATATAGGAAGCACTCTCCATGATAAAGGAATTCGGAAAGACTTCTTAGAAGTCACCAAAAGCACAGGCAATCAACGCTAAAATAAACAAATGGGACTACATCAAAGTACAAAGCTTCTGTACAGCAAAGAAGATGCTCAACAAAGCGAAGGAGCAACTAAGGGAACGGGAGAACATTTTTGCACACTACACAACCAATAGGAGACTAACACCCAGGATTTACAGAGAGCTTCAGAATATCAGTTACAGCAAAACAAACAACCCTGTGAAGAAATAGGTAAAGGAAATGAACATTTTTTAAAAGAACAAATTCAAAGGGCTAACACACTGTGAAACAATGCTCAGGCTCCCTCACTGTCAGGGAAACACGAATGAGAACAACACTGAAGTTTCACCAACTCCAGTAAGACTGGGTTATTTCTTGAGAGAGTCTTCTAAAAGGCACCCGGACACTGTCTGGTCTATGGCTGCTAATGTCACCTGATGTCCTACACTGTCTTGGGGCTCTGCACAGTCAACTCCATCCAGCAAGACAGTCTGCCAAAACTGGTTTGGCCCTCCCAGTTCATGGAACTGTGGATTAAATAAACTTCCATTCATTATAATTAGTCAGTGTGTTACATTTGCTTATAGCAACAGAAATGGACTAATACAATGGGTCTTTCTGACCTGATCTTCTGTAATACAACATTTAAATATTTAAATACATTTAAGCATAACATTTTCATTAAGATTTAGTTGTTTGTTAATTTGAATGTCAGAGTTGGGGAGTGAATACTTTCATTCTCTGGTTCACTGTACAAATGACTGCACCACCCAGCACCACACCAGGGTGAAGCCTGGAGTGTAGAACTCTATCCAGGTCTCCATATGAGTGGCAGGGGTCCAAACACTTGACCCATTTTCTGCTTTCCCAGCCACATTAACAAGCGCTGGAATGACGTGGAGCAGGTGGGACTCAAACCAATGCCCATATGGGATACCAGTGCCGCAGGTGGCAGCCCAACCTGCTCTACCACAATGCTGTCCTCAACATTTTCATTTTTTACTTTACTGATGTAGTTTTCCCATTTCATATGGAAAACACTTCAAGGGTATTTTTGAAGAGAATTATGTAACAGCAGAAATGTATTTATTTTTTCCCATCTAGTCACATAAAATGCTCAGTTTCTTGAAAGCGAGTACACCTGTTCCATTGGAAGGCAGTGTGGGTGTGTCTGCCTGTAGAAATTGAGATACCTGGATCTCAACCTGCATGCTAATCTATACATTTGTCTTCTCCTCTCCCAGAGCTGGCTTCAAAATGTCTCCAGAAGTGACTGGTGACCAGTGAATTCCAGGTAAAACATCACCAGATACACCCGTCAGAAAAGGAAGGAACCCTTTAGCTCCCTCTAATGTCTTCCATCACTCCGTCTTCTGTGGCTATTTCAAAGCCTGCCCTCACTGGGACATCTAACACCCTAGGGCGGTGCAATCCAAAGGGTGGAGTTTTTACAAACCAAAAGTTTGGTAAGACATAGGGGGTCACATTTTAAATATGCGGAGATTACTCAGAAAGAGTCTATTTGGACAGAATGTGGTTTTCTTCCAATGTCATCGAACACCATATGTAAGACTATCCAACCACAGGGAAGAGCTGGGGGAAAAACCACTCGCTTAGGTCACTTCATGGTTCTGCAACCTCCAGTATCTGTATTGTCTCAAGAGATTATGATTACATGAAACTGATCATGAGGCAAATTTCTGTATCAAACATCTCCCTTTATAGGGGAGAAACTTTTAACTGTGTTTATGGAAAACGAAACGTACAAAGACTTACAATCTAATAAAAACATACCCAAGGTTATGAATGAATAAGTTAGTGAAAAATAATCACTTCATGACCAAATACCAACAAGTGCAGTGAAATTAGGTCAGAAAGTGTAAATGAAAACTGTCAAGGTTATTTGCTATCTAACACCATGGCAACATTTGAGTACAGCCTTGATTTCTAGCATCAGGAATGTGAGATAACTTTCATAAACTTCTTATAGGCCTAAAAAACAAAGGGGACCCAGAAACTTCTTTTTTTTAAATTATTATCTCATTTTATGGCACAGTTCCATAGGCTCTAGGGATCCCCCAAGTCCTCCCCAAGCCGTCCCCCATACTGATTTCTTCCATATTATTACAGCAGTTCAGCTCATAACCAGTCATAATTCCATCATTGTGGGCATGGACTATGCAGAGAGTCCAGCTAAATTCAACAGTTTCTTTGGGAGACCATCCTTGGTCTGAAAGTAGAGTTGGCAGAATATCATCCCCTCCATGAAAAGCCACTACAAAACTTTAACAACAGGAAAAAACATGGAAATTAACAACATTATGAAGTTAGTTGACATGGTACTGAGTGACCAATGTGTTAGAAAATGCAAGTTCTTAACCAAATCCTGTGACTACTTCATTGACATCTCAATTTTAGTTTATACATAACCAACTGCTATAAACCTTAAAATAGTTATAAAGTACTATTCAGCTGTCTCATGTCTTTTTTTCTTCATATTTATATTTAGTAGCTTATAGTATTTAAGCGTGATTTTTACTGAACTTCATGAATTTTAGGATAGTCCAAATAGGCTTATATGTTAATGATTGAGGAGTAGAACAGTTTTAGGATGGGTGTGCAGAGAAATCTTCAATACCTTAGTGAGGAGTAACTGATCTGTGTCCTACCTAGTACGGGAGTCCAAGCTGACTTCTTCTTGTCTGTTCTAAGCAGGAAAGCAATAAATGAGAGAAACTTCTGAATACAATTTGTAACCCAACTGTCAACTTGAAAAATCTGCATGGTCTAGAGAATAAGAAAAAGCTAGCTATTGTTGAGGGCCATAGCATAGTATGAAATGGCAGTAAGTCAGCAGATGACAGAAGAGTGTACAACTGGACCTCTATTCTATTTCTTCATACACCAAGAGCCATTTCAGAGCTGGAGAGTGAAACTTACGAGGGAATGTGCACTCTGTTTATTCGATCTGTCCACTGAGTCTAGTGGGGTTGTTATGCTCCTCGGATTTATCTGATATCTACAGAACATGTCATCCTACAGACACAGAATACACTTTTTTCATGAGTATAAGGAATCATCATCCCTTATGAATTTAGATGCAAAAATCCTCAACAAAATACTCTCCAAAATATATCAGACAGACCATTCACCCAGACAAGGTGGGATACACAAACCAAAAAATCTGATACACCATATATCAACAAAATGAAGATAAAACCCGTATGATCATTTCACGAGATGCAGAGAAAGCATCTGATAAAATGCAACACCACTCCCTGTTAGAAACGCTAAGCATGATAGACACAGAAGGAACACTCCACAAAACAATAAAGGAATATACCAAAAACCCAATGCCAGCATCATACTGAATGGGGAAAGACTGGAAACTTTTCACTTACATCTTACTAGACAAGGATGTCCACTTTCACTATTGCTATCCAACAAAGTATTGAAAGTCCTCACTAGTGCTATTAGACCACAAAAAGAAATTGAAAGAATTCACATTAGAAACAAGGAATTAAACTCATCCCTGCAAGAATGGCGGCACGGAAGGAACTGGCTAACGTGGCCCCAGAATCAAACTACGGTCCTGTCGGGAATAGCTCTTCCTCAGGTGACAGTAAGTTGATTAGTACGGCAGAAGACACAACACTACGGAGGAATAAACACAACATGAGACAGGTTTGTGGGATGGGGTATTCTATTCACAATCTGATCAACCAGTAAGCACGTCAACTTCGAAAATCAGGACTTAGCTAAAACCCTGGGGGGCAAGTGAGTCCCCTGCCTGATTCCTCTCCATATCTATAAACCTGTGATATTTTTTCCTTCTGCTATGGAATCCTCCATGCCCTGAGTCATCACAGGGTGTTTCATGTTGGTGTTTGCTGCTGAGTCTAGGAAGAAATGCAAAAGAGATAAATGAGCATTTGTGGAGAGGCTGACAGCACTGGAGATCACTGGAGATGTTTGTCAGGGAAGAGGAGTTTAATGATTTAAAAAGTTGTAAAGAAATTTAATTTATTTGAAAGGAAGAGCCACAGAGATAGGAGGAGAGGGGAGGAAGAGAGAAAAGAGGGAGGGAGAAAGGGAAGAAGCAGCTAGAAGCTTGAAACTCTATCCAGGTCTCTCATGTGGGTAGGAGTATTCTGGCCATCTTCTGCTGCTTTCCCAAGTACACAAGTTTGGAGCTGGACTGGAGAAACGGTAGCTGGGACTCCAACCAGAACTCCTATGGAGCATCAGCATCTCAGGCAGCAGCTTAACCTGTTGTACCACAATGCTGGCATCTTCAACTTTACAAAATGCTTTAGACTTTACAAAATGCTGAAAGGTACATTTTTTCATCTTCTGGGTCAAATTACTTGTGACCAAACTCATAAAGAAAACAAAGAATATTCTAAAAGTACCAACCCAAGAGTATAAAATAAGAGTTATTACGATATCCAAAAAATGAAAAGGATTAGAGATCTTGAAGATTATAATTAATAATAAAGTAAGTATTCGACATAAAAATTCATCACATTCCTACTGACACTAATTTCAAGCATTCCAAGCATTCCAGTTCCATGTGCTCATAATCAGCAAGCTATGAAAGATGCCATCCAGAGGCACATAATGAGAGCTGTTTATAATGGTGATTAGTATTTGTTTGCACACAGAGGAAGGCTAGCATGGCTACAAGTTGCAGCAAAGGGTTAAACTCATTATTCGCAAAAATAGTAGACTTGGGCAGTATTTATCACACACTTAACCTTATCAGCCAAAGCCTGGCCTTAGAAAATCCACTGGAAATAACGTTTCATACAAGATGGGCAGGACTTGCCAACAAAGTGTCAGAATTTCATGACTCTGAAAAAAAAAATCTGTGCACATAGTTTCCTTTAATATTCATTTTCATGAACTTTTGGAAGATCTTTCGGATGAATGGATTTCAAATGTTTTGCACTGAAATTTTTATTTTTGTTTTCCATGAATTCTTTCAAGTGCATTCCCCCAATTTACTGAACTTTACTAATGCTACATCGACACGGCATCCTTTTCTGTTTCTCAACCCTTGGCTGCATAACTGTTGTACTAAAAGTATGTTGGGTGCCACGTAAGAACTTTAAAAACTTAATTTCTGCTTTGGGCTGAGGTTTGCATTCCATAGCCAACCACTGGATGAGGCTTCTCCGTGGTCCTGCCAGTGGCAAAATCAAGATTCAGAGGTATGAACTAGAAGACCTTAGATCCTTGTTTTTAATCCTAACTTTGATTTATAATCCTAACTTTAAAAACTCAGAGTTTTCATTCAATGAGATGAAGCTTCTGTCCTGTTTTCATGAATATTCTAGCATCTACAGGGACCTACAATTCATTAATACCTACAATGCTTTCTGGATTTGTGATGGTGCCAGAAAGGTGTGTCTTCCCCTCCCACCACACCTCTGGCTGAGAAAACCTGTGACCTGCTGTCTGCCAGGGCACACACTTTAACAGGCAGCTGAAGTTGGGAGCAGAGTTGAGATTGAACTCATGCGGTTTGATACAAGATGTGGGTACCCAAGCAGCACACTAAGCACTTGTGCCCAATGCTTGCTCTTCAACATTCATTGCCTCCTATCCCATTTACAAGACCGAGAATGAATAACTTTTAGACTGGGCTTAGCCTGAGGTCCCAGAGACGTTTAACATAGGTCAGGGACTTGGAGCAGTGGCTGTGAACAAGGACCAAAGACAAGTAAGGGCCCATGAGCCTGCAGTAAGACACAAAAGGGCCCACTGCACTAACTGCCCTGTCAAGCAGGCACTCTAGGAATCTTCATCTCCAAAGAAAAACCTCAGAGCTCTCACAGCTACATTGGTAGGCCCACTTTTCTCATACACCTTTAAAAGAAAAAAGCATGGAGTGGGCTTTAACCAATACTGCCTCCCTTGCTTCCTGCTTCTGATCTGATACGCAGGAAGATGCCTCCAGGTTGGTGTTGATCCCAACAGCCAAAAGAGGACGACAAACAACTGCAGACACATGACTTAATATCCACAGGGCCAGATTCTACAAAAACACTCCCAAAAACCACTAAGCAGAAAAGCCTAGAAGAGTATCAGGGAGAAAACTCTGGGAGCAATGCTATTAAAACACACCTCAGCAAAATCACAAGGTTAGAGAAAGCAACTGTGTCCCAGGAGCGCACAGTCGGCTTGTGCAGGAACTCCAGTTTCTAGAAATTTTGCTTAAGTCATGTACTCATCCATTCATAGACCACCCTTGGGCTGGCTTGATTCTGGGACTGAGGGATGCACACCACGGACAGGCCTCACTGTCATAGGGCTTCCTTTCCACACATGGGATCTCAAGCAAGAAATAAACATGAATTTTAGATGATGACAAATGGCTTGCAAGTAAACGGGATGTGAAAGCGTTGATAGAATCACTGTGAGTTCCTACAGCAGTAACATTTCCCACACCACAAAGGCACAATGAGGATTTGTAGCCCTTTGGAACCAAAAGTCCAAAGATGAGAGAGTACAGTAATCACAGGAAGTGTCAAAGCCAAAAATAAAACAACACAAAATTGCAAAGCAGCAGCAATATGCGAACCCAATTTCTACCACATCCCCAAGACCTCAGTAGGAACCATTTATAGCTTCATGGCAGCCATTCTGAAAAGGTAGAGAAAGAATCACAGGTTTTTGAAAGGAAATTTTGCAAATAACATGGCAGTATTGCAAAATGCAAATGTAAATGCTGCTGAGCCATCTGTTCAATATTACGGCAACATTGGGAAAAGGCTCTGAAAGAAATGATGTTTGAAATCATTAAAAAAATAACATGTCAAGTTTAAAATACTCAAGAATCTTAAAACCAGCATCAACACATTCAGCAACCATATGGCTTTACAGCATGTTAAAAAAAAATCATCCTGTTTGCAATTTCAACTTCAATCCAGTGGCTTCTAAAACCATTTCTCTCATTTGAGTACCTTTTATTCTTCCATTGATTTCCTTTGGTGTTTACAGTTTTTTGAATTATACCTTCATCGTTACACATATTTCACCTTTCATAAAGCAGAAGAAAATGTAGTGAGGTAGATTAATGGTCAACGGTTCCAGAAAAAAGGGATGTGTAAGAGACTATACCCAACTTGTTGAACTCATCTTTTGTTGGGTTTATTGATTTGTCCATACTTGACCATGCCATCTCTGTAATAATCGCTAACCCCATTTAGGATAATTTTCTAGGCACTAAGTGCTTTCCATTCATCCTATGATTCAATCACTGTAATTTTTAGAAAGTACGTTCCATTATAATAATCCACATTTTGTAGCTGAAGCATTCTCTGAAGGCCACACAGATAGCACATGGTCGGACTATAGTCCAAACCACTTATGTGGCTCAGGGCTGTTTCCTGGACTGCTGTTCTAAGCGCTGTGTCAGTGTTCAGATGTTTGTGTGGACAAATCAGCATCGGTTATTTGAGGTTACAAATGACTGAAATGAGTATATATTTCAGGGCAGAGCTATCACCTGTGTCTTATTCAAGAGAATTTTAAAATTAAGGTTAAGAAAAAGACTTGTATATAATGATCAATTTGTTTTTGATGAAGTAAATCTGCCTAAAAGGTAACTCAGTAAAAAAAAAATTGATCATCTTTTCAAAAACGGTGTTCAGGAGTGGTGTCAGGTGCACTGGTTAAGAAGTCTCTTGGGGGCGCATATGTCCCCCATAGCAGAGTGCACACATCTCAGTTATATTTCTGATTCAATTTCCCCGCTAATGCGCATTCTGGGAAGATAAAACATTAACTCCAGTGCTAGAGTCCCTGCTACCCACACAGGAGATTCAAATTGAGTCCTGGGCTCCTGGTGTTCGTCTTGCTCCACCCTGGCTCATATGGGTACTGAAAGAAAGAATCAATGCATCCAACATCTGTCTTCCAAATACAATCAAAGAAAGTGATACCAAAACAACCTGATATCCATGTAGGAACAAAAAAAGCTTGAACCATACCTTACAGCATAGAATAGTCTCAAAGTAGATCTTAGACCTAAATACATGAACTAAAACACATGAGTTCTAGAAGAGAACATCATCAGTGAAAATGTTACTGGCCTTGGGCTGTGAAAACAATTCTTAAATAAGAAGCACAAGCTACAAGGCAGAAAAGAAAACTTGTTAAAATAAAAATTTTCCTTCTTCAAAGGGCATATGCACAGGGAATCAGTAGACTGGAAATCTCTCACTCTGTCTCTGCCTTTCAAATATATAAATTTTTAAAAGATACCATAAAAGTGAAGAGATAAAGTGTAAAGGGTTTCCTTTGAGGGTAATGAAAATGTTGAAGTATTGACTGTGGTGAAGCTTGCAAAATTCTGTGAAAATATTACCATCTCCTGATTTGTCAACTTTAAATGAGGGAACTGTATAGAGTGTATGTTTTGAGTTATTACTCATAAAGCTGTTACCAAAAAACAAAACTTGGGCCCAGCACAAGCAGCCTGGTTGCAGGGGTCCTTGCTTTGTGCACAGTGTGATCCCATATGGATGCCGGTTCTAATCCCAGCAGCACTGCTTCCCATCCAGCTTCCTGCCTGTGGCCTGGGAAAGCAGTCAAGGACGGCCCAAAGCATTGGGACCCTGCACCCGTGTGGGAGACCTGCAAGAGCTCATGGCTTCAGATCAATGCAGCTCTGGCCGTTTTGGTCACTTGGAGAGTGACTCATCAGATGAAAGATCTTCCTCTCTGTCTCTCCTTCTCTCTCTGTATGGCTAACTTTCTAATAAAAATAGATAAATCTTAAAAAAAAACTTAGAAGAACCCACAGTCTCAGAATATATTCACAAAACACATATTTGATGGAAAACACGTAACCAGACTAAACAAAAATTAAATTCAGTAAGAAGACAAACAACCTGGTAAGACGTGAGCAAAAACACAGTGACTCGGTGGGACAACATGAGAAAGAAAACAAGTGAAAGAGCTCCTTATGGTCAGTGCTGGAAGGACAAAATAAAGCAAATGTTATGTCTATCACTGAAAGCACAAAATAAATATCCATGACTCCATAACTACCATAGATAATTGAATCAGCAAATGGAAGAGAAGATGACCTTCTACTATGTAAAAGGATGCAAATGATTATGTAGCTACTCTGTTCTCATGGATGGTGAATTCCATACCCTACTCCTTAAGTATGAACTGTCCATAGTGACAGTTTTCCAGAGCATAACCCTGAAGGAAGGCAAACGAGCAATTCATGGTGCAGAAACTGGGCTGGCACCACTTCGGCCAAGCGACCAAGCAGGGCTCAGTGTCAGCAGGGCTACCTTGTGTTGATAGCACATATCCTTGATATGAGGTAACGAGACTGTTACTTCACCTCTGCCGCCCTCCCCAAAATCTGCAAGCCCAGCCTCACTGTGAAAATAATAAGATCCACTCAAACTCAGAGATCTGAGCTAGAATTCCTCAGGATAAGGCAAGTCCCAGAAATAACCACACCCTGTAGGATCGTGAGAGGATATGACAACTAAATATTCTATCCTAGAAAGGATCTTAGAGTTTAAAATAAGACATGAAGCAAAATTAAGCAAGTCTAAAATAGTAATTTCATTTAGTAATATGGCATCAATAGCAATTCATTAGTTATATTCTCTACTGATATGAGGTGCTCAAAAAGTTCACAGAAAATGTGTATTGGGAAAAAATAGTTTGCTTCAGTGCTAGCATTGTTGCACAGCCAGTTAAGTCACATCTGAGATGCCAGCCTCCCATACGAGCACTGCTTCATGCTCCACGTCCAATCCAGCTCCCTCTCAATGATCCGAACAAAGCAATGGAAGATGGTTCACCTAAGATGGTTCACCTATCTGGGCCCCTTCCAACCATGTGGGGGAACCAGAAATAAAGCTCCTGGCTCCTGGTTTTGACCTGAGCCAGTGCTCACTGTTGTGACCCTCTGGGGAGTGAACCAGCAGATGGGCGACTCGGATTCATTTCTTCTCTCTCTCTTCCTTCCTCCCTCTGTGTGTGTGTGTGTGTGTGTGTGTGTGTGTGTGTGTTTCTTCCCTCTCTATAACTAATTTTCAAATAATTTTTTAAAAAGTAGATTTCAAATTTTCTGACCCAAAAGAAACATATCTTCACATTCTCCCACAATTTTTTGGAAGTATCTAAATATAAGAGGCAGACAGTAAGATTTAAAAAAGAATCAGAATCTTATTGCATAATTTTCAAAATATTCAACATACAATTCAAAATTACTGACTTAAATAAAAAAGAACAAGAAAAACTTATATGGGAAAACACAACTGACACTGAGGGCAAAATTCATACACATTCTAACTAGAGGATTCACTGAATTTCCCATTTCAAGTTGAATTTTATTATACATCAGGCAGGTATTCAAAACCAAAGTTTGAAAAAGAGGAAAGATATATCAAGTTGTAATAGTCTATAATTCTGGCTATAGTGTGAGATAAATGGGCTATTCCGGTGCTACATCACTACTCACAGCCTTATGTCTTTGAGAATGACGTTTCAAATAATTGGATGACAAAAAACCTTTTAGTACCCAATTCCTCAATACTGATTGCCAAGAATCTGAGAAGATACTGTGCAGATTCCATCTTTAACCCAGGAACGTGAGACTTCCAACTACTTGGGTATCAAATTACATGCAAGTATGTCTTGATGATAACAACGATATCCCTTAAACAACTTAGGATTTTAATCCATTAGAGAAAGGGTGGGATTTATAAAAACTTCCCAACTGATAATTCAAGTGTTGTGCCGAAAAGATGCGACATACCGTGAGAACTATTAAGCTTCCTCACTTTTTCTGGCATTGAAATCACTGTTCGAAAATTATTTCTTCGGCTTTAATGGTATACCTCTCAAACTATCCAGTCTTTTCCTAGAAATCACTAAGAAAAATAATGTTCTGATTCTTTACTTTCTACTCAACTATTTGCATAGGGACCTAGGTTTTAAATAGATTGCCCAAATTAATGCATATTTTCTCATAGAGAAACTGTGAAAATGATCATCTTTCACTCTAAATAAATGAACAATCACAACTGGTTTCTATGTTTGGCAGCTCATTTGTGAACCCTTCCTATAACTGTGCCACTCTTTTACAGACACAATTGAGTGAATTACAATATAATTCTGCACCCTACTCATCTGCATTTATGCTGATGAATTGTCGCAGTTTGTTTATAAGCTTGAATAATTTTTAATCCTAAAATAATTACGCTGGTTATCAGATGATTGTGTATTATTTAGTCTTTAGGAAACGTCTAATACAATCATTTCATCCTCAGATGATGAGCTACAGGGCTTTCAGTTTCACTGTGCCTCCTTTATTTCCATGAATATACAGGCTTTTATAAGACAGGCCATCAAGGGCCCATTAGGAAAGTAAACGAGGGTAATTGCATGTTTTTGATTTTTTAAGGTGCCTGAATCTTAAGATACAATACAGAGCATGAACACAAACAAATGCCAGCTTGGAGGCGATCTTGAGCAACGATTTCAATCATCCTACAAATCCTACTCACTCCAATATTCCTGGATGGCCCTAAGAGAATTAATGGTTCCTCTCAGTTTTCTCAAGGTACTTTATGCTCTGATGGTCACATTCCTACCAGAATAACTTTAACTTGGGTAAGCCTTTCTCCTAAAGTTCACTTTAACTTTATGCAACACAAAATCTCAGTAGTGTCTTCCTTCTAACATTAAATAAGGAATAACAGCTCTGCTTTTCAGTCCTATGTTGGATTATTCTTCCAAAAAAAAAAAAAATCTATATTCTCTCCACCGCCTCTTACTGTGGGGGACAGTCCTTCTTCACCCCCCTGACTGTGGATGGCCAAGTGTGACTTTTTTCTACCAATGACATTGTAGTTGAAGGTGTTGGGGGCAGAAGCTTACAAGGTGCTTGCTCCGCAAGGCTTGTTCCCCTGTACTGTTATCATCAACATGACATGCCCCGAGTAATGAACAGGGCTAAAGAAGATTAACCTATAGAACAGATCTGAATCTGAATGTCAACAAATATGGAGCTGCCCTAACCCCTTCTAGTCTGGACTGTTGAGCCCAGGTATGGCAACAGGAGATAATGAGCGTGGTTTTAAGACAGAGAATTTCACAGGGTTCTTTATCTCATTAACATCAGCTTCGTCCATCATTTAACACAGAGTATGTCTGTGTTAAATTATATGTTGGAAATCCTGCCTGCCAGAAATGAAAAATGAAACAGCATTTTTCCCCCTGTGTCCTAAGAACAGTTCCACGATGAGTTTGAATTACTTTCCTCTAATAGCATTACTTTACACTTGCCTACATTCCAGTGAAGGTTTCTCCTTCAGCCCACCCAGTCTCTCAGGGCTTTTTCTCCCTGGCATATCCTCCCCATGCTAGTGCACTGTTAGAGGAGCTGCAGTTATCTGCAGACGAACCACTCTGTACTCTGTCTTCTAAAATTACAGCATTTTTGGTACAGATTTTTTTTTCCTTCTGAGAATGGTCCAAGAACCACCCCAGCACAATTATCTAGAACTGTTGTTAAAATTACCAATTGTTGGGCCCCCTCCAGACCTACTGAGTCAGAATCTCTGGGGTGGAATCCAAGAATTTACATTTTTAACAAGCTCCCTAGAGGAACTTCTTGTATTACAGAAGTTTTTGAAACACTGATTTATGAATGTTAACTAACCAGCCAGATCGCAAGCCAACACCTAATCCCACAGGATTGAAACAATTATCTATCATCATTTAGAAATGTCTCCATTTATCCCAAATTTTTGTTTTTCTCAAAGTTTGTTTTCTATGTACTTCAACATTATGTTTGTTCTTCCTTCCTGTTGAAATGTAGCAAGAATTCATTTTCCCCAAGCAACCCTGGTACAAAATATCTTCAAAATTGTTTGATAATCCTAAGTAGTTGCTTCAATCTTTCTATTTTCCTTCTTTTGTTTATTTCTTTGAAAGACAGAAAAAGAGAAAGACAGCAACAGACTGAATTCTTCCATCTGCTGGTTTACTTCCCAAATGTCTGGCAGCAATGTAGTCGGGATCAGGCCTACATCAGAGACAGGAACTCAACTACACCATCCTTTTTCAGAGATACTCAGGGTGTGTGTTAACAGCTGGAAGCTGGAACAAGAGGCAGAATTGGGACTTCAATCCAGGCACTCCGAAACGAAGTCTAGGCACCACCAGCATCTTAACCACAGTGCCAAACATCCACCCTGACTTCTCTTCATATGAAACTTTTGAATGTTCTCTAAAAATAAAACACTTGCCATATTATTTTCCACATTTTGCATTTTAAATATTTAATTCACAAGTAAAAACTATAAACATATTCCAGGTACATGTGATGATTTTACATGTACAGTATGTAATGAGTATTGCAGTAAAATCAATGAACACATATATGACCATGTACTGTTTCTTTTACATGTATGCCTGCTTTCCAACCATATTCCAAGCAAATACAGTGTTATGACTGACAGTCAACCACACTGCACTTTAGGTCCTCAAAGCCCTCACATCTATGATGCAGAGTTGGCACCTGTAACCTACTTCTTGCCATTGGCATCCAGTAATTCTAGAGTTCACGAGCAGACCTCATGTGGAAGCAACTCACAAAACTCTCATTCTTTAGGTATTCTGTGAAAAGAAATTATATGAGCATCAGACCAGATCCTCACCAGCACTGGCAGACAGTGATGGTTTTTAGTTATAAGGCTTCAAAATTGACAATGCTAATTCCTTTCCAATCTGCAGCTTTCAACTTGCCCAAACAAAAGCTTAGTTGAACCAAGGAAAATCGGAGAATAAGTTGCAAAATTGTACTTATTCTCTTTATAGTGATACCACATAGGTAGTAGATTGATGTCAGCAAGAACACTGGCTTCGGGGCCAGGATCCATACCCGAGTCACACTGTGTGCCTCCAATTCCCTCAGTGCACATGAGGTCAACAACCATGGCACAATTCCTGTGTATCACCTAAAAACACTCAAGTGAGTCCCCATTTGTTGCAAAGTCATCAAGATCTACAGGCTGCTAGGACAATTTAAATCCTTGGAGTGTATTTTTGGCACTTAACATTCTTTGTATTTGCTTCCTCTTTCTGTTTCCTTCAATGTTTTATTTTCAAAGACATCATACTACAGATTAGTCATGTTGCATCTGTACATTTTAAAGAGTAACAGTCAAATAAATATTTTTGCACCAATAGCTTAAAACACAGTATTGCAATGACAAGTGCTCAGACCCAATGTGCTCCTCACTGGACTCCACAGCCACCCACATCACCTCAAATTGGGGTGTAATTGTTTGCTGTCCTCTGTAGTTTTACTACAGATCACTATTTTTAAAGAAACTTTGCAAATTGCTCACTACTTTTTTATGACCCATTTTCTGCTAGCATTCCCCCATCTGCCACTTTTTTTAGGCTTTTCTTTTCTTCTGTTTGCAGGACTGTTGGAGATTTTAGAACATGTTTTATTTCTCACATCAGTCTGATTGTTTTTCTACACTGCTGGGTTTCTGGAAGGCTTCCTCTACCCTTGCCATGACTCCACAGTTGTAATCCTATGTAGCCCATGATAAATGATTTTCAAGTTTCTAGCTTTTGGCTTCTGTCCTTGCAATTTGCTTCCTCAAAAAGGTAAATTTCATTGCACTTACTTAAAAACAAACAAACAAACAACAACAAAGCCTTTTTGATCCAGAGGACAAACTTCTCTGAACAGACCCCACCAGAATGCACAGGCTCCCTTCCCAGGAGTGTTCCTGACTGCACAGGGGCTCAGTCTCACCCAGCAGGGCTGCTTTCTGCTGACTGGGGCCACAGAGAATCCACTGTAGGGGTCCTAAGTTTCATACTGTAAAAACAAACTATCATCTATCTCTTTCTGCTCACCTTGTACCAGCTGGGAGGACATTTCCCAAGCCCTGGTAACTCAACACTGCTTTTTGCTTCCCCATCTAATTGTCCAGTGTCTAGGGTGCTTCTCTAGATAACACCCAGCATCATGAGTCCAGGCCAAATGTTCCCTGGTATGGTCCTCCGGTTGGGAATTTCCATGGCTCTATCTGGTCGCTTTGTTCTTCACCTGGTGTAACAGCTGAGTGTAAAACAATATTTTACCAACATAAAAGGGATCTTTGAAACCTATTTGATGTGTCAGTCTCCCGAAGGCTAGAGCTGGCAAAGGGGACCAAATGAGGTTGTGATGAAATTTATTCAACCTTTTTGCTTCGCAATTAAAATCTAGTGCCAGACACCAAAAGGTTTCCTCTTCTTGTCTTTCTTCTTTTAAATAGTTACAATGGCAATTAAAAAGATCCCTTTGGTCATTTTACACTATTCTTTACTCCAACCACTTTATATAATTTAATGATGCTATTTTGGCAAACTGATATTACAAGAATTTTTTATTAAAATAAAATAGTTTAAAATGGAACACTCAATAAATTATCTCAACAGATGTTTTTCCTACAAAGGAAATGGCCCCGCATAAAGTCAGAACTAATTCATCCTTTAGCCTGCTGCCTACCTTGCCAATAAAGACTCCACTATTCATTCCTGATGGCCATTGATTTTTGCAAGGAATAATGGATTGGGAAGAAAGGAGAGTGTTAGCTTTTGAAAAGGTGTGTGTTTCATTTGCTAAGGGTTTCTGCAATTGTCTATTTCAGAAAAGAAAGGCAACCATTTATCTTCTGCTAAAAGAATAGCCATTTTAAAACAAAAGTAATACTTTTGTTCTACGAAGATAACTATTTCAGCATAAATGTAATACTTTCTCTTGGGGCCTACAAAGTTGGATGATGACTGATTTAGACTACACAAATATCAGGAGTTAGGTCATTCTATTTAAGTCTATCTTTAAAAATAAGTTTCAGAAAACAGTTCACATATCTACCACTCTACCTTTTTAGCTACTAAGTAAAAATCTTAATAAACAGAAGTATGACACTTGGAGACACTGGAAAATATTTAGATTTCTCTACTGATTTATGTTTTTATATAAAAAACATATTTATGCTTATACAACAGTGTCATAAAGAGCACTTGAAAATCAGCTATAGATATATATGTTATGCTGTGATCCTGGTGTGCCCTAAATATTATCTGATGGAGTCTAATTTATCTGGAAGGCAAACCTTGCTTAAACAAGGGTTTCCAAAAGTTACTGGAATTTACGTGGCCAACGTGAGTAAATTGACTGACAGCATTCCCCCAAGCATCCCTGAGCTACCTTAGTATGAATGCAGCAGAACAGAAACCGTGATGGGTTCACGCTCAACTCTCACTGGACATCCCTATTCCACAGAGATTGCCTCTCCAAAACAGTGGCACAAACTCTCCCCCTGGGCACGATGGCATCAGACATCCTCACCCCTTAGAGTAGCAGACAATAATCACACAGCTAGCACTTCAGTTTCACAGAATCAGTTTCTAGCAGAAAATGCACAAAGTCAGCTGATGCCGTGTTCAGCAGCAACATTAGATCGGCTCCTTCTTCATCTTGCCCACTGCAGGCCTGCAGAGCTGTGACTTGCTTAACTTTTCCTTGTGAAACGTACAATGCAAGCAGGTGGTGGATGAGGCACAACACCAGTAACAGATGGGGAAGAAAATCAAGTTTCCCGTCCTGCCACTAGCATCCCTGGATTCTGGAGCCCTGAAAAACCCAAGCCCACACCCATGGACTACAGTTTTCTTCCTTAATGATGAGGCCAGGGATAGCAAAAATGTCCGAACAAGCATTGTCTCTACCGTGCCTGCCGTAGAGTTCCCTGAGGCCTTCCCATTTGCTCAATCAGGTCTTGTGCATTCTTACACAATTCTTTCTGGAGGCACACATCTGTAAATGGGTATAACTATGCATGAAGTCCTTTGGGAGCAATCTCATAAGCCAGTAGGCTCCAAGCACCATGCAGAGGCCTCATACCCAACCAGACAACAAGACATTCAAAGGCTGCCTGCTCACCACAGCTCTGCATGAAGCCCATATCCAGACTCAACCACCTCTCCACTGGGAATGGAACCCGATCGATCAATAAAGGATGATGAAAGGTTGTGTGGTTCAACACGTTTGTCAATGCCAAGAAATAAAGCAGGAAACCAGAGAGGTTCATCAAAGAAAGAACCTAACTGAATCCTGCCTCACAGTCCAATGTGTTCACTGGAACTGAATTATTAAGTAGTAGCTAATATGTCCTTTGGGGTGTGACAGAGCTTGACATTCTCAAGTCCTCACAAAACACTAAACGGAGCAAAGGGCAGAGTCATGCTTCCAGGGCAGAGGGAGACACAGAGGTGATGTGGATATTGCCTGTTGCTGCTCAGGTTTTAATTAGTCTCTCCTGTGAACCTACTTTAGCATCCAATAGCAAGGAAAGAGGTTCTGAAACAGAGCCAATCTGACAATACCACAGCAGGATTAGGTGAGCCCATGCTGCTGACAACACCGGGAGGTTGGATGGAAACCAGACAATTGAGCCACAGCAATGCTGAGTGAATGAACATTGGATAGACAGATGCCAACAGTCCGAGAGCACAGTGGCACAGCTTGCTTTCTGCAGTGCAGCCTCAAGTGCTGGAGCTGAGAAAGAGGGTAGGAAAAGATTCCAGCCAGAGGAAATCACATAGCTTCTTTGAGAAGATTTTTTTTGAAGCTTTCAAAGAAAAAAATGAGCAGCTTTGGCTCATGAGCTGTGGGCCCCGGAGACATAGAGTGGTGAAAGAGAAAACCAAAGACTCATTTACATGAGCAGGGAAGGGCCTGGCTGTCAAACTACTTATGATAACCGCATATAGTTCATATGCTTGATGACAGCACTGGATTCAAGTGGATCCCATGGAGCTGGACAAGACAGTTTGACAAAGCAGGATGTAATAGAGACAGATGAGAACAGACTTAGGTCCAAGGGTACAATGCCAAGACCATGAGACTTGCAGCTCAGCAACTCCCGTTATTCTACATTTTAGGAATTACAGTCAGAAGTCAAAAGTGAAGCTGGGTTAATAAAAAAAATCAGCTTGCTTAATTATGCAAAGAAGAGCACGAATCTAGCCTATTTACAGACCTAATACAATACAGTGTGCACAGCCCTGGATGCCTTTCATGAAGAAGGTGTCCACAGCAGGAGAACTCAAGGTTACTACATGTCTTCACCCAGGGGATGTACATACATTGTGAAGTTTTTCCATTTTTGAAAGATGATGATGTGGACAGCACCTTGTTCAAGCAGGCTCTGCTGGGTAAAATTATAGCCAATGATGGACCCAGTAACTCACTCATTCACATGTATCTGCTGAGCACCTCCAAAGTGCTAAATGTCATGCTATACACAAAGGCAAGTGGAGAGAAACTTTCACCTTATTCATACTGTGTCACAGCAATCTGCAATGACAATATATCGAGGCTCATCATGTCTCAAAAGGAAGCTGACCACATGGCAGCCTAACTGGGTTATTCTCTAGCCATGTGGTTGCTGTGCTATCACAATAAGGTGTGACACTTGAGTCGCTGACTGTTCTGTGCAGAGTAAGCCTTGCTACACCGACACCCACAGCACTGGAATCCCCTATGTGTGGTTCCTTAATAAAAGACTGTTTCTTCTTTTGAAAAAAAAATTAATTAACTTCATTTACTTGAAGGGCACAGCAGGAGAGAGAGAGCAGAAGCTTCTGTCTGCTGGTTCACTCCCTAGATGCCTGCAAAGGCCAGGGCTTGGCCAAGCCAAAGCCAGGAGCCTGGAACTCCAGACAGGTCTTTCATGTGAGGGGCAGGGGCCCAAGCACTGTAATCACCATCTGCCACTGTCCAGGATTAGCAGGGAGCTGGACCATAGACACAGTGGTTGAAACTGAGTTAGCACTGTGGACTAGGACGCAAGCAGTGCAGGTGGCAGCTTAGCTTGCAGCAGCACAAGGCCCACCACCTCCACTTTCCTCACTGTCCAGTCTGGGGATCCCTGCTGAGTCCGGAGGCCAGCGCATGATGTGCCCTGCCCTGCAGACACCCCACTAAGACATGAGTCCGGAGGCCAGCACATGATGTGCTCTGCCCTGCAGACACCCCACTAAGACAAAGAGTTTTTTAAAAAAAAATGAGACCACTTTCTGGGGACAGTGAGAATATGGTTACTGAAGACATGAAACCAAAGTTGAATTTCAGTCTTAGACAAACGGGAAATGGGATGGATGTGCTTTAAGTCTGTCACTTCGGAGTAACTTAAGATCATCCACAAGTTAAACTGCTCATTTTTTTTATCATGTCTTCCTTCTTTTAACATAGATGCTAAGTCAATCATGGTGTTTAGCAGAGGGCAACAGGATGCAACACCAGCACATTTAAATACAAATGGCGACTCCTGAAGAGAATGTTGCGGGTAAGTGCATTCAGCCACTGCCTGCAACACTGGTATCTCACAAGTGCCACTTCTATTCCTGGCTGTTTCCCTTCTAATCCATCTCCCTGCTAATGTGCCTGGGAGGGCAGCAGCAGAAGGGCCATGCTCGGGTCCCTGGATGCATGGGGGAGACCCAGATGGAGTCCAGGCTTCTGGCTTTGGTCTGGCCAAGTCCCAGGCATTGGGGTATTTTGAGGAGTGAACAAGCAGATGGAACACACTGCCCTGACCCCCATCCCTTTTCTCTCTATTGCTCTGCCTTTAAAAGAAATAAATGTTCTGTTTGAAAGATGACAGTTTCTTGTTGACCCTGCAGGAGATCTGGAAAACAACAACGCTTGAAGACCGCATCATCAACAAAGGTGCCCCGCTGTGCTCAGCACAGCCAGTCTGGGGAGGAAACCACCTCTGTGAACATCATCAACATCAGTCAGCAAACAGCAGCCCAACCCAGAAGAAACTGCTGCCACTGTTACTTCCCCTGCAATGGGTTCCATGCATTCCTGATACCTTTCTTTCTTTTTTTTTTTTTTTTAAAGATTGTATATCCGGCTTTCCAATAATAATAAAGAGAGGAGGAGAGACAGAGAGGAAGATCTTCCATCCGATGTTTCACTCCCCAAGTGAGCCGCAACGGGCCGGTATGCGCCAATCCGATGCCAGGACCAGGAACCTCTTCTGGGTCTCCCACACGGGTGCATGGTCCCAAAGCTTTGGGCCGTCCTCGACTGCTTTCCCAGGCCACAATCAGGGAGCTGGATGGGAAGTAGAGCTGCCGGGATTAGAACCGGCGCCCATATGGGATCCCAGGGCTTTCAAGGCGAGGACTTTTAGCCACTAGGCCACGCCGCCGGGCCCCCCTATACCTTTCTATCACTCATCTATCACTCATTATCCTCCAGCAAGTACCTGGCATCTCTGGCTTCTAACGCTAGCTGCTGCCTTATAAATGAGAGAATTCTACAAGGGTGTTCAGATGCTAAAAGCCTCAAAACACTAATAAAAAAACATAAAAACACTCACTGGAAGATACAGCAATTCTTCTCCCATTAATAATTTAGCAAAGCCCAGTAACTGAAACAGAAGACAAAAGGTGAGAAAACCAAAGTCGTCAAAATAATATTCTTAATTTTGCAAGAAGGATTTCCTTCCAGAGATCCATTTCTAGGAAGAATTCTGATAGGCCTGGCTACTCACAAATGTGCTTAGCACTGACTGGGAACCATCGTAATTGGTTTGAGATAAGGCAGCTCTCTACTGAATGGAACTGCTAAACAGGACCCAGGGCTTTCTAGCTTGTATTAAAGTAGAGGAAGTTATAAGTCATTCTGTTGGTAAACTAAGTGACCAGGAAAGAATAACTTACTAGTATCACAAGGCTGGAAGAAACTCCTCCCAAACAGAAATACATCACCCTGTCTGCCCACAGCCTGTTCTAAAGGGATGGTTGGCGGCCCCCATCTCTAAGAGCCCCAGGAGGTGGGCAGGTGATAGCTCCAGGGATGGGGTAGAATGGCAGATGCTTAGGGTGTTCTCCGACAAATCCTCCCTTCCCACCCATACCCCTCCACTCCAGGAGGGAAACAGACCAAAGGGGCTCACCATTTCTCCATCAGTTTCACTCTGGTTCCCAAAGGATGAAGCTTGGGGGTCAGAGCCAGGGTAACCTCACTTGCAATGTGGCGACACATGCACTGGGGCACTCTGGACTCTGAGTGACATTTCCAAGGCCAGACTTCCTCCAGGAAGTGTGAACATGCTAATCATGCCCTTGGGACAGGTGGGCACGTGGGGAGATAAGCTTTCCTCCACAGCTGTCAAGCTGCGGCCCTCTCATTAACACCCACGTCTCTCTCTCTCTTTTTTTAGGTCCTTTGCAGTGAATGTACTTGAAGTATGTCATTGAAAAACGCACAGATGGGATAGACCAGATCATGAGAATGCTTTAGCAGCTTTTTGCAAGTGTTTGGGGTTGCTTTCCCTAAGAAGAAGGAGAAGAAGAAGAAAAAAAAAGCTTGTATTCTAATTTCTATCCATTTCTATCCACTCGCTTCCTGCTTTAGAAATAAACTATCACAGAAGCCAATGTTCCAAGTAGTAATAACCAATAGGGCAGTGATTAAAATCTATTGCTTTTGATTTTTTCTTTAAATTCTAAAGCGGCTAATTATATCTGCTAATCACGTCGTGGTAGTTCACGGAGAGGGCACAGCATCTGAAACACGTTCAACGTTCACTGCGACCTACTGAAACTCAGTGAGGCTGAGAAGGGAGAGAGGAGTGCAGGCGACAGGAGCGGCAGGCGGGTGGTGCCCGAAGGAACACTGTATCCTAAGACAGGAGGAAGGAGTTTAGGGTGGGCAGTCATTTCTCCTGACCGCAAAGCTCTGGACCAAGGAGTTGAGGAGTTCATTATGAAAGTCCCAAGCAAGAGTAACAGGAATGCTGAGTCTGCCTCAGAATGACCCCGTGACTTCTTCCACATTGTACTCAGTATCGTTTACGAATCCTGAGTGACATCAGACAGGCCAAGAGGACGGAGTGGATACTCGGGCCGTCTCTGTGCATTAAAAGCAAGGCAGCAAGGCTAGTCCAACTGCTCGATTTATTTCTTTATTTCAGAAGAAGGAGAGAGGCGTCCTCTGCCTTACTCCCCAAGTGTCTGTAATGCCTGTGGCAGAGTGGGTCACTCTGCAGGTCTCCCCCAAGTGGCAGACAATGACTTGAGCCATCCACCTGCTATGTATTAGCAGGAAGGTGGAGTCAGGAGCCTGTCCCAGGAATCAAAGCCAGGGACTCCACTACAGGATACACATAGATGTCTTAATTGTTAGACAAATGCTACCCCACCATCCCAATCCCAACCAAGCACCCTATTTGTCACATAAGCTCCTAGTTCTGGACCACATCCAGTGGCCCCAGTGATCTAAGGCCAGCACAGCAAGAAGGCTGACACCAACCAAAGCGGACCCAAGGGGTAGCTGTGAACTATAAATGTAGCCATGTGCCCAGAATTTACAAGGTTTCCCAGAAAATACTCAGTAGAATTTACCTGAGCAGATTTGCTGTTAATAATATTAAAGCACTTACGTCTCGGCAAGAACCCTTCCTAAACACAAGCATTCACTCCATCAACATTTACTCAATACCAGCTATGCCTGTGGATCAGGTGTAGGCAAAAACTGAAGAGGACCAGAAGATACTCCCTACTGCAAAGAATACCATACTTTAAAGTGCCACTATATAATCCTTCAAATGTCAGGAGTAAAGTAAGGCTTTGTTAACTCCTAAGAAACGTTTGTAACCAGCAGGGACAGAGCCTTCTTTTTCAGCTGTGGCATAAACAGAGAAACAATGTTTGAAAAAGTGACCAAAACCACTATGTGGTTTAATGTATGGGTTTGAATTACATACATGTAATCAAAAGCTTCGATTCTAGAATCACACTGCTCACGTCTAAATGCTGGCTCTATTCTCTAAGAGGGTCCCGTGCTCAGAGTAAGTAAAACCAGCACATGCAAGGCTAGCATCCCATATGGATGCTGATGCGAGTTCCATCGGCTTCACTTCCAACCCAACTCCCTGCTAATGTGCCTGGGAAAGCAGCAGAAGATGGCCCAAGGGCTTGGGTGCTGCACCAGCGTGGGAGATACATCTGAAGTTTCTGGTTCCTGGCCGTGGCCTGGCCCAGCCCCAGTCCTTACGGCCATGTGGGGAAATGAACCAGCAGATGGGAGATATCTCCACCTCTCCCTACCTCCCTCACTCTGCCCTCCAAATAAGTAGAATATATATTTTAATGAGAAGTTAGTTAGAAAATGGAGTTGAAAGGTAAGTTTATTTTGGTAAATAAATTTTGAAATTTACACATACAAGGGACTGTCTTCTCAAGATTCCTTAACTTCAGTGCATCTCAGTTTGTTCACGTGTAAAACAAGGAATACAAGATCGTCCTCTCTGCGGACGGTCTATGAGTATTAGTTGGACTGGAAAGTGGCTGGCAAACAATAAGAATGCACGTTCTCAAGAAATATTAGCATTTATTGCTATTAAATATTTAGTTGCATCCTGCTTGGTCCTACTTCTCATTTCAATTTTAAAGCTTATTTTCATCTACTTAAAAAGCAGAGTAGCAGAAGAAGGGATAAAGAAACAAATGGAGAGGGAGAGAGAGAGAAAGATCAATGTTTCAAATGACGATTTACCTCCCAAGCACTAGCAACAGCTCAGTGTGCACCATCCAAAGCTAGACGCCCAGAGACCCACCCAGGCTCCCCACACGCAGCAGGGGCCCAAGCACTTGAGCCACCTTGTCCTGTCTCCAAGCGGTCAAGTAACAGGAAGCTGGATCTGAAGCAGAGGAGGTAGGAGCAGGGACTAACCCAAAACGGGACTAGGTCACATTGCCGGCCCCACCCCCCACCTCAAAACACCATTGAGATGCTTTAAAATCCACCATAAAAATAGATTTAAGAATGTGGTAATTTGATTATAGTTACGTTAACCTAAGGATGCGGGAAGCATTAGCCACACAGCACTGGTTCATTCTGCAGGTATTTTAAGGGTCTCAAGCAAAGAGCTAAAGGTAGCAAAGCAGATGTTTCCACTTCACACAGCAAACACATTTTGGAAAAAACAACAACAGTGAAGCTAAGAGGACTTGAAAACCTTAGCAATGAGCTCTTCAAACGCTGTTGCGTTAAGATGCATCAGGCTCCTCGGCACTCTAAATGAATCTTGCATGCATGCATGCGTATGTACAGGTCATCTGGAAAACCTTGGCTGACTCACCGTCTCATACACATCATTCACATGTTAAAAACATTACCATCAAACACACATGTTAACAGCACCACCAATTTCATCAGCAAACTCCTTAACTATGATGCTTTCAAAGAAAATACTTGTAAAGCCCTGGGTGACAGATACAAGTTTTCCAAAATTCTAACTTTTGCATGAAAGCTCGAATTTTATCATTAGCAGCAAACACTGTCAGTCCTTTTCCTTTTAGTGACAATTTCACTCCACTTATTTCTGACAGAATGTCTACCAGATCCTCAAGTTTGAAAACCGCAGTTTCTCTCAGCTATTCTGTAATGCAAAATAGCACCCCTCTTTTTCAGATGATCATCCTACCGCAGTGGGCAGGAGTACCTCACACATATTTCACGTTTCCCAAGTATGAGGAAGACACGCACTCAGTGGTTGAGAGCCAACGCAATCAGAAATGTCTGCTGCCTCATCAAGGGCCTTCTTCAGGCATGTTGAATGGTGACAACACAACAGAGAAGGAGGCACCTTCTGCTAACACAGTTCCATGGTGATGCTGCAATTCCTGCTAAGGCCCTGCAATTGCACTCATTATCATCAGCAGAACATTTCTGCACTACGATAAGGGCGTTTTCCATCTGGGTTACCCATCCTAAGGGTCTCCGGGCCTTCACTGCCTTAAGAGTCCGTCACTTCTCTGAGCCTCACTCTTCCCATGTGTCCGGTGGTGATAACCTGCAGTGTACACACCAGGGGCTAGAGCAAAGATGAAACACAACAAATGATGAACCAAAGTGACCTCCGGCAACAAGGACACCTTGAGTTGGCCAAAAGCAAAAACAAACAAAACAAAAACCTCCATCTTGGTGGGAAAGAGAAAGAGTATTTATTAGTGATTGTCTCTGAGCAGAGTCTAGGTAGAGTGTTTTCCGGACATCCTGAAAGAGATTCACCCAAGCCCACAACCCCTGCTGAACCCCCGCTTCCTTGAGGACATGGCCCCATCCAAGCCTGCAAGGGTTCTGGGTGTCTCTTCGTGGAGGGTGCCTGGGAAGCCCTCAAGGCCCTGGAGAAAGCACAACACTGCCATGTGCACTCAAGACTTCCTGTGTGTCTGGGTTCTCAAAATATTGTGACACTGACAGAGCTGAGAAATTGCCTGACCCTGAACTTTGCACGCAATGTCGGTTCTCTAATTTCAGTGTGGTTTACAAAAATGCACAGACAAAATCGTCTGTTCTTTTAGTCAAGAAGATAGAAAAACGTCTTTTTTCTTTCCTGATGCTAAGTTGCTTTTTTTTTTTTAAGATTTATTTTTATTGGAAAGGCAGAATATACAAAGAGGAAGAGAGACAGAAAGATCTTCCGTCTGTTGATTCATTCCCCAAGTTGCCGCATCGGCTTGCGCTGCACAGATCCAAAGCCAGGAGCCAAGAGCCTCTTCCGGGTCTCCCACACAGGTGCAGGGTCCCAAGGCTTTGGGTCAACCTCGACTGCTTTCCTAGGGCACAAGCAGGGAGCTGGATGGGAAGTGGAGCAGCCAGGATTAGAACTGGCACCTATACGGGATCCTGGCGAGCGCAAGGCAAGGACTTCAGCTGCTAGGCTACCACACCAGGCTCTAAATTGCTTTTTCAAAAATATACAGATTCTCTTCTCCTTCTGGCCTCTCCCTACCCCCTCCTCCACCTTCTCCCTTGCCTTCCCACCACCCCATCCTGTTCCTGCCCAGCTGGAATAAACCTCCCAAGATATTAAAAAAAAAGCCAACAGATTAAAGCAAACGTGGGTGTATTACAGAATAAAGTACAAATCTGCATGGATTTTTGACAATACATTCTTTTGTGATCAAAGAAACACAGTCACTTACAGAAACAGAATCTTGATTTACAGGATCTTTATTAGGTGAAAGGTGGATAAGGGTTATGGATTAGAAGGAGCCACATAAAAATCATTCCTGTGGGCCCCTTAAGATCTGCAATTCGGTTTGGCCCAGCTAAGGCAGCTACACATAGGGCTTAAAATTTAATCAATCTACAGTTGACTGATTCTTAAGCTGATGATTTCCTATGGCCAGTGAATAATGTTATAGATATCCAAACGGTCGTCAGCAGAAAAAAAAATTCCCTACCTCTGGTAGATAATAGTCTTTATGAAAGCTAAGTTACTGAGTATGCTAGATCTTCTATGTATATTACTCTCAGGTCTGGGATGGTACCCTAGTGACTAAGTCCTCACTTTGTGCACACCAGAATCCCATATGGGCGCTGGTTTGTGTCCCACTTCTCATCTGGCTCCCGGCTTGTGGCCTGGGAAAGCAGTACAGGATGGCCCAAAGCCTCGGGACCCTGCACCCACGTGGGAAATCCTTAAGAATCTCCTGGCTCCTGGCTTTGGATCAGTTCAGGTCCAGCCATTGTGGCTACTTGGGGAGTGAGCCAGCAAATGGAAGATCTTTCTGTCTCTCTTCCTCTCTGTAAATGTGACTTTACAATAAAAATAAACAAATCTTAAAAAAGAATGTTCTCATTCTTGAGAAATACACTGGGATATTTAGCAGTAAAGGAACATGATGTCTGAGGCTGACTCTAAATTGGGGAGAAAGGATGGAAAGAATGCAGGAGAGGAAGGGAAGGAGGGAGGGAAAGAGGAAAAAGGAGGAGAGAGGGATGGAGGGAGGGCAGGAGGGAGAGAGGCAGATGGAGAGAGTGCTAATAGATCACTTCAGGCTCTGCTTCCATGGATCTAATCAACCCAATACTAACTGATTAAAAGTTGTAGCTAGATTGTACATGCACAGACTTCTTGTCATTGGTCCCTAAACAATACAGCCATAACAACTACTCACACAGCACTTTCGTTGTATTCAGTGCTATGAATAACCTAGGAGAGATTTAAAGTACCTGGGAGGATTATCCACAACGCTATGTTACTTTACAGGAGGGACCTGAGCATGGGTATCTGCGGACAGTGAGGGACTACTCCAAAGCAAAGAGGACAAAGTGTCTACAGAAATTATTTTACTATGCTCGTAAGTTTGAAATGGTTTCAGGATAAGAGTTTTAAACCGTCAACTTTTTTTTTGCTCTTGAGGTCAAGTACCCACTAATGACACTTTTCATCAGGCGATCATCGGCTCCCTCTCTCTGCAGCCGTGCCCTGTCCTGTCCCTAAGCACTGTAGCCACAGTGCCCTCAGCTCCAGCCATCCCAGACCCGTTCTCTGCCCACAGCCCTGACACGCCTCTCTGGCTCTCCTCTCTACCCCTGCTCTTCCTCAGAGCCCAACTCCATTTCAGAACCCCACCCTCAGGGTTTTATCCATCCATACTACTTAAAGGAGCTTCTCCACTTCTCTTCACTCTGTACCTCCGCTCTTCTTTTAATTCTTAAAAAATACAGCTTGAATATCCTTAATTTGAAAACACCAAACCCAAAATGCTCCAAAATCTCAAAAGCTTTTGAGTGACAACATGACACAGCAAGGGGAAATTTCCCAGGTGGCAGTCAGAACA
This sequence comes from Ochotona princeps, assembly GCF_030435755.1. Lineage (NCBI taxonomy): Eukaryota > Metazoa > Chordata > Mammalia > Lagomorpha > Ochotonidae > Ochotona > Ochotona princeps. The sequence continues at coordinate 9,516,270 of NC_080839.1, read as the reverse complement.
TGGGTGCACTATACATTCTGCATAAGACTCACTTGAGTTGATGTAAGAAGTACATGAAATATAGATGAATTGTGTTTACACCTGGGTCCCATCTCCCAGATATCTCAACCATGGATACCCAAATAGTCCCAGTTCCTGAAAAAAATCCAGAATGTGAAATGTTTTTGGTCCCAAGCGTTTTCGAGGATGGATGGTCAACCTGCACTACTTATCACCATGAGATGATCTTACTACATCTTGCTCCATTAGGTTATTTCCCATGGGGGGAAAGACTTTTTTTTTTATTCCAAACAATGGCTGGAACATTGTAAACACCCACAGAATAGATATCTGAATGAACAAGCAGCTGTCCCCAGCATTTCAGGCAACAGACATTCAAATTCCTCTACTAGAACTCAGATGGACAGGTTGGCTGGACTGCAACATGTGTCAACAGACACATGGGAGTTTCTGCCTCCAAGCAGGACTGGGTTCTGAGATGTTGGTGACCTCCCTGCTCACACAGGAACCCGTACACAGCTCTGCTGCCAGGGGGCTTCAGGAATGCTCTTAGACATTTACTCTCCAAACAACCCAGATCTGCCTTTCATGCACAAAATGTGCTCACAGGAAGATCACACATGATCCACACACAGTTGACTTGGTCAGTTTCTCCACGCTTCCTGTTTCTTTGAATGCTGAGCAGCATTTGGCTGAGGGGCCCCTCCAGCCGGCCTGTTCGCTGGCCTTCCACAACATCAGTGACACTGCCTTTTCCCTGACTCTGGCCGTCCTGTACCAGCAACTCTCCACTCACTCACTGAGTCCTTACCAAGGACCTCATCCTGGATCTTGCTCACTCTTCGCTCCCTCTTTCCTCCCTAGACCACGTGATGCGTTCCTCTTGGCTTCAAGATCATGGACAAGGTGATGTCTGAATGTCAGTCTCCAGTTCATGTCTGCTGTTGGACTCTAGGCTCATGGTTTCAACTCCCTGGATGGTACACACTGGATCATGTCACATTATCTCAAAATGCCAAGAATGGAACTCATGATCTTTGTTGCAAGCCTTTTCATTCTCCCAGCCTCCTCATCTGCAGGAACATCCACCCTGGAGACCCACTTATTCTCCCACAATCACAGTCACCTCACCAGTAAGTCACGGTGATTCTACCTCTTGAGAATGTTTCCTATACTGACCCATCTCCAAATGGCATCACCTTATCCTGAATCTCATCCGCTCTCACTTGACCTCTCATGGGCCTTTGTCCAGCATCCATTCCCACTGAATTCAGATCTCTTACATAGGAGCCAGAATATTCCCTATAAAAAAAGGAATCTGATCATATAATTCCTCTGCTTAATAGTCTTCAAGGTTCTTCCATGGTCTACAAATCAAACAACCTAGGTGTTGCTTCATGAAATAGTTACATCCACCCTCGTTCCCAAATACTCCTCTCTTGGCACATGAAGCTCCAGTTACTAGAATCTTTCTTCAGTTTCTTGAAAGAATCAAGATACTTCTCCCTCCTAAGACCTGTGTGCACATTGCTTCTCAACCTCAAGTATCTTAGTATCCTTCTTGCAACTCCACCGTTAAATCATTCAGTAGTTTTGCTGCTACAAGGGGGAACTAACTGAAAGGCTTTTAGCTTGGAACATTAGGATTCTGAAATGGCACAGGCTACAACAGCAGGCTAGTAAAGGAGCCAAGGCTTACTAAGGATCAGAGAGAGAAAGAGAGGGAGGGAGGGAGGAAGGAGAGAGAAAGAGAGAGCGAGCGAACAGCGGGAAGAGGAGAATGACAGTCTAACAACCTAACAAAACCTCTGAACAAAAACAGTGAAAAATTAACAGATTCTTGTCTCTTTTATCTGTCATGGGAGTCAGACTCATGCAAGACAACAATGAGAACTGGCCCTCTTGGTGGTCAGCAATGCTGAGGCTGGCCCCCTGGCTTCTGGTTTTGATGAATGACTGCCTGAACAGTGGTTCCATTGAGATGTGACACTGCGGAGGTGGAAACGGTATGTAAGCGGCAGGAAGAAAATGGGTTCAATTTGGGGTATGCATTTGGGGCACTGTGTTAGAGTCCATCATCTATGCAAGAGGGCGTTACAGAGTGCTAACACTGGGAGTCACCACTCTGAGAAATGAGCAGGGGACCTGACCAGAACTGGGGAAAAAAAAAGCATCCCTGAAGGGCCATGGGTGGTGGAAGCCATTACACAGCTGATGACACCACAGACAGGGAGACTCCTTATGAGGAAATGAGCACAGCTCTTTATTAAAAAGCATTATTCTGGAGCCACGAGCCTAAAGGCTGTTCAGAGAACACACGAAGCCAGTGTAGCTCTTCTTAGGAATGCAATGCAATGAAACAAGAACATAAAACTGTTTTATGAATAGAGCACATACACTTTTGCTCAGAAACAAAAACCACCTTTTGTTTTCCATTAGCATGAAGATTGTTGGACAGAGATGTTAATTCTCTTCCACTCGAACACAAAGTAATTCACAAAGCAATGTGTTTCTCATTCCTGCAACAAATATTCACCAAGCCCCACTATATGTCATGTGCCATCCTAGGTGCTGTGGGAAAAAGTGCTATCAGCAACACACTGAGATCACTTACAAAAAGGCCTGAAACCATATGAGTTTGGGGTATGAATTAATTCTCATGTTTGTCATTCTTCAGCTACTAACACATAGGTCCCATGGTAACACAGATTTTTCTGTCTTGATTTTGTTGCATCTCAGTACCAAGAACTGTGGCTGGTAGTCATGGGCCCCCAGGCAACATTTGTTTGGTGAATAAAGATAACCTTTCAACCCCACACACAAAAGGAATGAATCAAATCAAATCACTGTTACCATGTCACACCCTTAGCGGTGCCCCTCAATTCCAAATGTGCGACCCTATAAGTCACTTTACCCTCATTACTTATTATTAAATGTTACAAAAGTCCTGAAGAGTTCTCAGATGAAAATAACAGGTGTTCAATGGAACACAGCTGTAATCAGCAGCAGAAGAAAACAAGCAGCGAAGAATTAAGTCTGCACAGCCTGATGTACCCCAGGTCAACCGTGGGTTCTGCTTGGCACAAGATTCTGTTGGCTGCATTTTCCCCCACTTAATGTGAAGAGGAGAGGCGGGGCTGGAGGGGTAGAGGTGGAAGCATCCACCTGTGGATTAACACCCCAATTGCCCACAACAGTCACAGCTGGGTCAGGCTGGAGGCAGGAGCTCGGAAATCAAGCTGGGTTTGCTAAGCAGGTGCAAAGACCCAAGAGCCTGAGCCATCATCACCTGTTGCCTTCCAGAGTGTACAGGGGCACCAGTTGGAGCTGGAGGCAGAGCCAGGCCTCTACAGACAGGGTATGCAGTCATCGCAGGCTGCAGCTTAACTGCTGTGCCCAGCTCCTGCCCCTCTTGGTTCCATTTGAAGTGGCTAAATTATAATTTTTTTAAAAAAAGAAACAGTTCTTGCTATAGAACCCTTTTCCTTGTGATTATACTTAATCAGAATTTCTTTGTACTTCAGAGTTATGGAACACTCCCAACCTATAATCACACACTTACAGGGATATACTGAGTGTTTTACCCTGTGCATGATGGATTCTTAAACACTCAGTGCCCTCCACGAGACTCAGAGTCTCATTATTTTTTTTCTCTTTAATATGCTATTTTACAACAAGTTGATTTTAGTAGAAATGAAAGGAAAAGACTTCCTGGGGCTCTATCAGTAGGTACCGATTAATTTTTTTTTCTACTCGCATGGTCTCTGGGGCCTGCTTCCATGAAAATAAAACTGTAAAAAGTTAATGTGAAGTATAAATTTAAGAACAGGTAGGACACTGCCATCAACTCCTTCAGAAAGCTAACTCGCAACCTTCTAACTGGAAATGTGAAGGCTACTGAGTAACAGGAGGGTGGCTGATTTTCCCAATTGTTGAACAAAACTTACTTTAAAGCTTCTAGTTTAGAGTGTTCTGATCAATGGTATCCATATGGATTTATACATTCTGGTTAAGTCTACAAGCTGTCTTTCAAATCTCTGAGTTAAACATGGTCAGTAGTAAAGAAAAGGAGGCAAGCCCAAGGCTACAAAATGAGGTCACTTCACAAGAATGGCAGGTTTTCCTCTGTGCACGAAGTTGACCCTCATGGGCAGTGCAGGAATCTGCTGGGAAGCACCAGGAGTGATAACTCATCCCAGAGCTGGTCACGGTGATGGAAACATATAAAGCATGCAGTTCTAAAGCTGTTTTCCAGATTGTATTATTTAACAAAGATACCTATTATTTATGCTGCTGAAAAAAGGCAGTGACGTCCCCACAGAGCCCATAATGAGTTCTGCAGAGTCACAGAATTCCTTTCTTGAGATCATTTCCTTTTCCTGAACTTTAACGTTCATGCCATCCATCTCCGCGCTTCTATAAATTCAGGCTGTGAATAAGGAACTATGTTTATGTCTTCTGAACCATGCTCATCAACTTGCTAGCAGCTCTATAGACGGGCAGAACAATAAGATGAACAATATTAGTGACATTTACTACACAACAAACTAGAGTGTGTTATCAGTTTCACTTCCATTCCCTGGAGGTACAACATGGTTTTGTAGGATTTCTTTACTATATTATGAATAGAAGAAGGGTCAGAGGTTCCCTGTTGAGGTAGAGCTCTGGGCTTTAGGAGAAATTACCCTAACTTCAACTGGGCACAAACACCTGGTCCTCAGTCTCTTGTGCATTGTGATGATGACAACCAAAGAAATTGGTAGTCATTTCACAAAGAGCCTGGTTGGCATGCCAGGAGTTCCTGCCAGTGTGCCCAAGGTGCACATGTGTTCTGTATCTTAAATGCAGAAATTCTTAAAGTCTTTACTACCCTGAGTGTCCTTTTTGACTATCTCAGACAGAACAGCCACATACTCTTCTAACAGGCATGACCTATTATCACTCAACATTGTAAATTTCAGTAAAAGATAAAAGTTGTAAAGGATCGAGCAGCAGTAGTGTCACTTACTAATGTCATCTGAAGTAATAATGCAAGTGGTAAGACAGCTACATGTTCACTCAATTGTTAATGAAGCCTGACCAATAATTCTAAGCTGAATTCCCTGCAGCATATTGATTTGCAATATTAGAAGCAAAGATCTACGAAGAGGGGTTTAAAATGATGATTTTTACTTTCCAAGAACTCATTGTTGAATTTGGTTGAGTCTGGAACGGGGAGGGAAATTAGAATGAAACAGATGCATGTAGTGTTGGCCGTTCACTGGGCAGTGGAGGTAGCTCCTCCCTGGAGCGCAGCTCCCTGTAAAGAGGGCCCTTTCATGCAGCCTCTAGGATGAATCACTATGAGGTGAAGGGCGGCGATGGGCCTTGAAATCAGGCCACACGAAGGGCAGAACAAACCTACCAGCCATTCCCCAGGCTGTGAAGGCTGGCTGAGGCTCTGCTGCCTGCAAAATCCCTCGATGTGCACCCCCCCAACACACACACATACACACACACACACACACACACACAGGAGACTCTCCATTCCAGCTCAGAGGAGTGCTGCCCAGCCTAGGGGAGAAAAGAATCCTCCCGCAGAGAGAGAGGAGACTACACAGCCAGGGAGCCAGATGGTTCAGGAAGAAGCAATCTGGAAGGAGAGAGAGGGTGTGGGAGTCTGGGCAAGGAGATCAGAGAGGAAAGAACGGGCATGAGTATGTGGCGACAGATGACAGAGTGTCGTTTGGGATGAGCAGTTGGAGGAGGCAAAGGAGATGGAAGGAATGTATTTATGCAGAAGGGCTTCGTCATAATTAGGAAAATTCCCCTTCTGTCTCCTCCAGCGGCCCTGCGCGGCAGAGCTGGAGGGAAAGAGGGAGCTGGTTTTGTCCAAGGAGTAGGGGTCACGGGTTCTCCAGCAGGCTGTCTCTGTTTCTGACCGAAATGGACCCAAACGGAGCTAATTTGTGTAGAGCTGCAGGCAATATAAACATGGCTGCTGGAGAATTCTTTATAGAGTGTAGGCCTTTGTACTCTATACTTCACAGAAGTTAATAAGTAGGTGTCAAACTCGGAATTAAAATCCCCAGAAGAGGACACTGCACAAAGGACAATAAAAATGATTTTTAAATAATCATAGGGATAAATAGCATCCACTTCTGACAAATGTAAGTGCTGGCATAAAATGTTATTAGGCGACCGAGACCATCTTTTGTTCAGGGAGTATGTTTTATTCTTCAGTCTTGTCATTTATCATCCTAATGAGCCCTCAAAATGTAAATTACACAGCAAAGATGGATGCATTTGAAAAACATCTTTTCAAAAAAAAAGTGAGGTGTTAAGTCATTTTTCTGCTTTTATTCTTGTGTACTGGTTCATGTTTTTTCTTGGAATAAAGGCCCTCTGCACTTGAACATTTTGTGGGGTAAGTTCATATAATTCATATTTTCAGTAAATAGTTCATTCATTCTCCAGTGTTCTGGAGCTGGTCTCTTAAAAAAAAGAAGAAATTTCATTTTAAAGGGTGTGCCCTATAAATTATGTTTGATCCAGAAAAATCTCAGAAAACTGCTCATGCATTTTCTTTTTTCCATTTGATTCAGAAGTGATTCTGTCCAGGGAAGCCCTCAATGAGGAAGGATTAGTAAAAATTTTAGACAGCTTTCGTTTACTGAACAGAATGCATTAATGGCTAAGCAAACACCATTTCAACCATTAATGATAAAAAGAATAAGGTCATGAGCCAAATTAGTTGCGATTTCTTGTTGCGTATTGATAAGAACATTACCCAGGCCTATGATGAATAGAGAAATCAGGGTTTTGTACTTGACCTGAATTTATGCATGAGCACACACAACAGAAGTGACTGCAGGGCTCTGCTGGGGAGGCACCCGAGAAAAACACACAGGGAAAGCAAAATAGCAGCAAATCACATCTCATTTTGGCATGATTGGTCCTCATTTGCTTCTGCCTCTCTCCCCGCTCTCCCTGACTGCAACCCATGAATCATTCCTCGCCTTCCTGGGCTGTCCCTGCTCCTCTGAGAGCTCAGCTCAGCCCTGGGTCTTTCTAGCTCCTAGCTCTGGGTGGGTGAACGTATATAAAATGAAGAGACGAGTAATAGCACTGCAGAGGTTTGCCTGACGTCCAGGGAACAACCATTAATCTGTGCGAGGCGGGCTTCTAAATCCCCAGTCTGCAGAATAAATTATCATTAACCAATCCAGGCATTCTAAAGACACTATGTTTTTATGAGGTCAAAATGGTGCAGGGGGAGGCGGAAACCACCCAGCTATGGGAGCAGCCATCCAGTCTGCAGCGTGGTCTGCATGCGTGGGGACCGACAGGGCTGTGGAATAACCAGGTGGTTCCCTGAAGCCCTAGTGTGGGGACTGTAGCCTTTGGGAAGTGCCCACCCATTGCGGCAGTGCCCAGGGATGGCCCACTTCCAGATGGATGGCATCTCTCTCCATGCAGGTCTGGCTGATGAACGAGCCTGTCACGGTGAGCAGGAGCTTACGGCAAAGGCTGCATATCCCCATGAGCCTCCCACTGGAGTTCACTTTGTGATTTTTTTCAGTGGAAAATATGCTTTTCGTTAACAGGATCAAGCTGAACTCAATGCAAGGCTGAGGCTGTCACAACTGTTGCAGCAAAGAAGCTGTGGTCTGAGGGCAGTCAGCTTCATGGCCCTCTGCCTATCAATTTCCCAGTCATGAGGCACACTGATGGATCTGTGCTGTGAGGACAACACCAAGCAGTGGGGAAGGAGCGGTGCCATGGGTCAGTGGGGTCTCTGAGATGGGCCAGTGAAAGGGGGACCAGATGACAAGAACAGTTAGCACCTGACTGATGGGAGTGAATGCTAGTATGATGAAGAACAAGGTGGCATCATTCCATGCCGATACTTAATTCTGAAGAAGTGTTGAGGAGTGAAAGACAGATTTAAAGGTGCCATGGAAGTCTCATCTGTAGGCCTGGAAGAGAACTGGTCAGGATGTCAATAAATCGTTCTACATTTGATCCTAGGCAGAAAAAAAAAATAAACAATTCGGGAAAGAAAAGGTGCCCGGCTATGAAAAATATACATTTTAACCTTTGCAATATGTTAATAATTAATATGAATTCACACCAATATGGTATCTTCAGAAAAACATGGAGCTCTCACACATAAAACCTTTCAAGTATAAAAGAAATAAGCTACCCCCTAAAGGTTTTCTGAGAACACTCCCAATGAAGAAGGATCTCACAGTCTGAATGTATAGGCTACTAAACAGATCCACAATTCCTGCCCAGGGGCCTCATGTGAAATGACTGACAGTACCACTAAGAATTCCACAAAATAAAATACATGCCTCATTAGTCCCCCAGTTGAACTCAGAATCCGCCAGCTCAGAATAAATCTCAGCCTTTAAAAATAAATTCTCTTCTGAATTAACATCTCAGAATCATTAATCTTAGGAGTGGCTCTGCAATTTTGTTTGGAGGAGAACCACTGCATTTCTCAAAGGTCGTTTTTCCCCTTTTGGCAAACCATGATTTCACGGTGAGAAGGAAAACAGTCTGTTCTTCCTTTTATCATTTTTCCATTCTTACCCTCAGGTGGCTTTTTCCCATCTCAAATACAAGATACAAAACAACAAATCAATAGAGAGCCATGGAGAGAATCTAGAAGGGACTACAATTTAGCTTTAGATACAAGTGAAAATAAAAACAGAGCCAGGTAGAATTATGAATATAAATTTTAAGATGAAGCGCCATCTACAGAATTTCACCAAATCAAAAAAATGGTAGGGACTTTATCAGAGGGAAACATTATTGATTTAACAGGCTAACTGCAAAGACAATGTCTGTGTACAATTAGGATAAATGTTGTGTTGTTGTATCCAATGTATATGCTATTAAAGGTAGTGACATCCCATCTCTTATACAAATAACAATTTACAGGGCTATAATGTGATGTTCTGGCTATCATATTAAAGGTACCTGAGAAAGCACAGGCAAAATGAAACTTAAAGGTAAGTTTATTTTGGTGCAAACTTTGAAATCCATGCACACTAAAGGCCTTCAAAAAGTTCATAGAAAATATGTATAAAAAAACAGCACACAGATGTTGAAACATTTACAAACCTAAATAAACTACTTTCTTTCAAAATGTATTTATTTGAAAGATAGAACGACAGCGAAATAGCTACCAAACGCTAATGACAAGAAAGAGGGAGAGTCGGAGAAAGAGCTTTCGTCGGCTGATGTTCACTCTCCAAACGCCCACAACAACCAAAGAAGGGTCAGACTGAAAGTGGGATTCACTAATTCCACCCGTGTGCTACGTGGGTGTGATTCTGCCATTGGACCATCCTCCACTGCTTTCCAGGCACATCAGCAGGAAGCTGGATCAAAAGCACGGAGTAGCTGTGGGTCAAACCAGGCTTTCCACAGTAACATACAAGCGTTCCAATCAAGTGGCTCAACCCGGCGTGCCACAATGCCTGCTCCTAAATTTGTTGCATTTCATCTCCCATCAATCTTCTGATATGCACTCTTGCATTATCTAATGGTGAAGACAAGTGAATTAACATTAAATCACCTCCCATATTTATCATCTCAACATTTCTCTGTGTGTGGTCTAAAATGTGTAATTTACTCTCAAAGCAATTTCAAAATCCACATCACACTACTACTGACTAGCCATTGTGCATATTTATGAATCTAGAGATTCAAAGTTGGTTGTTCACTTGGAAAGCAGAACATGAGGACACTGCTTGCTGACTTTCTGGCAACAGCACACAAGCGACCTTCCCTAAGAAACCCTGCTCTGGTGTAGGGGCTGCTGAGTTCTTTGCATCCACTGCTCACAACCCTCCAACCTCAGTGTGTTCAGTTGGACAGTCTGTGTATAAGTGGAACACTCCCATGTCAAAATCTCAGATGCTTCAAAATCAGTTTTTGAGCATCGACATGACAATGCAAGTGGATGGCTCCACATTACCACATTTTGTTTCATGCTCAAAATTACTAAAAAAATAGATATATATACATGACTACCTACAGGTTATGTATAAGAAGGCATACGAAGCACAAATCAATTTCATGTTTGGCCTTGGGTTCCCTCCTCAGGGTATATCATTCTGCATATGCAAATACTACAAAATCCCAGTGAGTCAGAAATTTAAAACACTTGTGGTTCCAAGAAGTTCTGGATAAGGAATGCTTATTACCCTGTACCACATTTTTTGGTATTCTTCAGCCAAAAATAACTCCTGTGAAGCTTGCCAACTGCCCAGCCCTTCCAAATAACTCTGCCTCCTCCTGCTGGCTTAATTTTAAACCATAATTTTCCCTGCATGGTTCTCCAAGCTATAACCTTGAATGGCTCCCCATCACATAGGGGTAGACTCTTGAGCTCATGTCGCCCCATGCAGTGCTACCCTGAGTCTTCCCAGCAGGCACTGTTGGGCATTTCCTGCTGAATAGTGTCTGAGTATTCCCACCGGAAGCATTTGTTCATCCTTCCTACCCATGATAGCTTTCAGATGCTGACTCCAATTCTTTCTGCAGTTTGGATGTTCTGCCACTAAGAAGTGATAAACGTCTGACATGACAGACATGCTACGCATCCTGGCCTGATCACTGCATGAGGCACACAGATCTGAGTAATTCTTTCTACTGAAGGTCTGCACAACCGTCCTTCACACACACTGGCTTTCCCGCACCTTCCCGCACAAAACTCAACATTCAATCTCTCCTGGTTAGCACTGCACTCCTCTTCCCCTTGTCGAAATCTGAGCAACATCTCCTCACAATGGGGGGAATGGAGTTCAGTACTCTCACGTGTCTAGCCTCCCTAAAGCTCAGCATCCTACCCATAGCAAAGAATAAAACAACATAACCACTTAAAAGCAGTTTTTTTGTACCTGCCATCAACCAAAGCAGTATGCATCCTAGGAACTCTCCAGCGTCTCAGCTGTTTGTGCCAAGTGCTGGCTGACTTTGGGGACTGGAGCTCCAGAAGGAGGCTACAGGGTCTGTGAAGCCTTGCAGATGTCATCTTTGGTCCCCTCTAAATGCTTTTGAGGTAACAAGAGACACTGAACTCTTGGGGGTTCTTCCCAGGGGCCAGGGCCTTGATGAACTGCAGTCAACCTGCTCACTCACCAGAGCACAGGTCTGGGTAGCAGAGAAGCACAGCCCTTCCTCCAGGCTGTCTGAGCTCAGGTGGACAGGCATTTTCTTCAACACAGACTTAGGGCAGATCACACTGAGCTGGCTTGGAACCCTCCTGGGACAGGGCTTCTCCATCACCCTGCCCTGTTAGCTTACAGTGTGCATGTGGAGCTAGGCTCGCTTACAATCAACTAGTGTGAGTTCATTTCCCACTGTCAAGAAAGCTGTCAACAGCAAAGTTTGTGAATCCAGTTTACTCCTAAGGACTGATTAAGAAAGGAGAATAAGCCCTGGACTAGTTATGCACATCTTTCTTCAACCTCCAAAATATGTTGGGGAAAAAAAAATCCTAGTTTATACATGCCACTATGGACCCTTGCCCTTATACCCAGGGCTGTTCACTTTGGTTCAGTGGCACTGTGTCTTTTTCATACTTTCAAAAGGTTTACATGGCCCTGAGGTGGGGATTTGGCCTCTTGCTAGCTAGCGCTCCTTGCTACTCTCCAGCCACACATTTTACATTGCAACACTTGTAGAGTGCTTAGCCTGTGCCAGGCCAGCTGCTTCTGGGAAGTCCTTTATTTAGACTGGTCTCAGCCTAACAAAATACATAGATGCCCCATGATACTGACAGCTAAGCTGAGACTTACTCATTGGAGTCATCAGACACTTTGTCTTTCAAGAACAGAAGATGTATCCATAAGGTCAGCAAACCTCCAAAAACAGAGAGGACACACTTTCTACAATGTCAGGCCTGGGGACAAAGCTAAAAGCTCAAAGTTCCCCCAGGTTCCCTCTCCCTTCTAGAAAGCGCAAAAGCTGTACAACGGCCATCTGGAAAACAGCTACCTTTTGAGATACCTTAACCTCAAATTCATTAGACTGAAGCCATTATAAAAAAAGGCCTGTATGCCACATTTCAGAAAGAAGCTTTTGTTAGCCAAATTTAATATTAGTGACAGTAAGACAGACATACGCTGCATTAGAAGGATGGCTGCAGAGGACTACATATGATCTGCTGAGTTTTTAAGCACCGATAGAACATAATTTCTTTACAGTATTTCTTTGGAATTCTCTTACACATTTTGTTTTTTCAAAAACTTCATTCAGGTAAAACCATCTTTAAAACGCACACTGGATTCAATTCATACCTAGCACAGTCAGAAATAATATCTTTGCCTTCATTAAATTTTCACTTACTCCTAACACTCATTTGCATCACTTCCTCTTAACCTCCCTACTGAGTTGGCTCAACCATCCCACAGGGATGCACCTGTGTTGGAAACAGGAATGCTTCTGCTGTGGGGCAGGGTTCTGTCTAGCAGCCAGTGAGCTCATGGCAGGCAGCTGGGCTCATCCATTCACCTGGAACTCTGTCAAATTCAGTTTAGCCTCAACTTCCAGAAACACAGTGCAGAAAGTCTAAGACAAACAGCACATAGCAAATGCAACTACAATCAGAAAATCTGTTCTAGCGTCTAGGAGAGGAAAAGATTACACTCTAATTCCCTGTTTCTCTTTGTTTGTATCTATTAGGAAATTTTATTGATTTGGGCTGGCATTGTGGCTCAGCCAGTTAAACTGTGACCTGTGATGCTAGTATTCCATATGGGCACTGGTTCGAGTCCTAGCTGTTCTTCTTCCAACCTAGCTCCCTGCTAATGCACCTGAGAGGACAGCAGAGGATGACCCAAGTGCTTGGGCCCCTGAACCCACGGGAGAAACTGAGATGGATCCAGACTGGGCCAGCCCCAGCCACAACAACCAGGAGTGGTTGCAGGCCAACGCCAGGAACAGAAAACACAGTCCAGGTCTCTCTCCCATTTTGATAGCAGAGACCCATCTTCTAGAGCCATTATCTGCTGCCTTGCAGAGTAAGCACAAGCAAGGAGTGGGAATCAGAGGAGCCAGGACTCAAGGTCAGGCACTCAGGTGATGGAATAAACGCTCTTCTGCCAATCAAAGACAATGGATTCTTCTAGTACCCTATGTAATTCCTAAAATATTATTTATTTATTCAGTCATTCATTTGAAACACAGGGTAACAAAGGGGGAAGAGATAGTGTGATAATGAGAGAATGAGTGCGTGAGACAAGAGAGATTTTCCAAATGCCCTCAGGAGTTGGTAGCTGGGCCTAGGCCTTTCTGAAACCAGAAGGCAGGACTTCCCACCCAGATCTTGCATGTGGGTGCCAGGAACTCAGGTACTTGAATCATCCAATGTTCCCTCAAAGGTACACTGGCAGGAAGCTGGACTGGAAGTAGAGTAGCTAGTACTGGGACCATGGACTCCATTATGGGATGTAGGCATTTTAAACACCAGCTTAACCTGCTCTGTCATGATGCTTGCCTCACCTGAGCCTTCGCAGTAACGGTTTATTGAGGAAAGTGTTAGAGCTGGGCTTATTAACACAGGATCCACTAGTTTACAAGGTTCTTTCAGTTTTTAAGCAACACATTATCCGGATCACAAAATATCACAGTGTACATTAATAGGAATATGATTATCACATTATAATTATCACTTCAGCATCTGTGTTCCTATTAGATAATACATGCTTTCCATGTCAAATCTTTCTTCTTAATCTTAGTTTTTAATATAGTATCAGCACGTGTTTAGCATTCAATTTCTATTTATCTTTATTGGCTGCTGCACTTGCTACAAAGCTAGTCTAATAACTGCCTTTTTATTCTAACCGGTACTGGGCAACGCTCTTCCCATACATCCCTGATTTATTCCACCACTGCTTCCCTGGGAGACAGGCATTACGGCCCAATGTTCACAGCAAGCAAACAAGGCTGAGCAAGACAAGTAACCTGCTCTACATCACCCAGTTCCGAGCCAAGAGACCAGCTTCCTTCCATCTGGGGCTGTCCAACTCCAACCCGGCACGGGCCTGAAAGTAGCACTGAACATTATAGCAAATGTGATATTTTAAGAGCAAGCTCTGTGCACTTCCTGCTTGAAATCAAAATCAGCCAGTGCTGTATTAAAAACTTTATCTACATTTGTCACCCAGCAATCAAAACTTTGCATTAACTGCTTTGATAATGAGCTTGATATTCACAGTACTTTGGACAATCCCAAAGTAAGAGATGCAAACGTCTCTTCTTAACAAAACACGGGGAGGGGAAGATACACTTTTAACAAGAAAATTCCATAAAGCTTCATTGTAAATTCAAAACAAATGAAGACAGCAGGTGACAGACAAAGATGGTGGCATAAACTATAGAGAGCTCACCTATAACACAGATATGGTTGACACTGTCCTATCTAATTTTCAGGGAATGAAAACTGTCAGCTAAACAGAAACCATAGCATATGTACCATGCTCAGACTTTGCCATGTGGAAGTAGCATTTCAATGTCTGCCTCTCATAAAAAAAACTGCATTTTATACACATGGAGGACTGCAGAGCTACCAAACTGGAGCTGCGTATTCAAATTAAATGTTACAATTACTCTGGTGCCTGTGGATAACGTGTATTTCCTCTTTCCTGTTGTTTCTAAAAACTGCGAGCAGCACACCAGCTGAACATCACCATCCTCCTGTGACCCTGAAGTCTTTCAGCTGGACATGAAACCCCTTGCAGCTTTCAGAGTTCCCCTCTTTTATGCATTCAAATCAATCACTCCTCCTGAAAGACTAAAGCATGTACATCAAAACTGTGTGTGTGTGTGTGTGTGTGTGTGTGTGTGTGGTGTGCTTCAAGCACACAGCTGTCTTTGTCGAGGCACTGCATTTTTTCAGCGAAATGTCAGCAATGTTATTCTTGGGCCTCTTTCTGCCCAAGAGGCCACTGAGGGCTGAACAATGAGGCCAATGAGACACTTAATCAATAGCAGTGGCTGCCCCATTTTTTTTTATCCTCCAGAATTTTCATTTTCAATGGGTTTGCATCATTAAAGTAAGAAAACTGCCCTGTCAATCTCCACTGGTTTCAAGAGGTATATGGAGGAATTAATTTGTCATAAAAATAATGATGCAGCCACATGCCTGAAACCTTTCAAAACCATCCACTTCTAGGCTTAAAACTCAGCAGCAGGACACACATACTGCCTGGAAACAAAAGCTATGGCTTCACAACTCTTTCTTTCCCTTGCAGCTGAGACTTCCAATATACTTGCAACCCAGAAAGAAAAGCTAAAGGTCTCAATGCAAGTCTCCAAAGAGGTGAAAAATACATTTGAAACACATTTATTAGCAGAGGTGCTAGTGCCATTGTTTCTGAATGATGTTGACACATGTAGTTTCAATGTGTACTCTTACCATGACAGATTTATGGGAAAGGAGTAAAACCATCACATCACACCAGAGAAGCCCTCCCAAGGGTAGAGAAAGGTTTGCTGGGCTCATAAAGCTATCATGGAAGGGGGGAAGAAGCAACAAACTTAGGAACAAAGCCATGAAAAAGGACTGTGCAACCCAGGAGCCCTGAAATTTAAGTTTGATTACTTAGACAGTGGAAAACAGCTTTTCCTTGGCCCGTACTCAGGCAACTTCTACAGGAGTTAGGCTTTGAAAAGGTTGTGTTAAAAAGCTTTATAATGTGCTTGTCTTCTATTTGGTAGAATCAGAGGCACCGACAGACATCTCCCATCCACTAATTTACTTCCCAAATGCCCACCACAGTCAGGGTTGGGCCAAGCTGATCTTCAGGAACTCAATCTGCATCTCCCCCAGGGTTGGGAGGATTCCACTGTGTTCTCCAGTGTAGGCGTTAGCAGGAAGCTGGAGTCAGGAGCTGAGCCGTAACTCCCACGCTGGCATCCCCAGTGGTCTCTCAGGAACTATGCCCAACGCCAGCCACAGCACGAGGCTGTCAGCTAGGTCTCCAGTTGTCACTGTGCTCTCCCAATCTCCCTGACATCATCTGTCAGTGTGTTGAGAGGCATCTGCTTGTCACTGGCCATCCGCTTCGCCCACAGAAGGGATGCTTGCAGAGGATGGCCCGGAGAACCACATTCAGAGGCAGCAGCGAGGGAAACGGCAGGGCACAGCAGGGCGTGGCTTTGATCTTACACAAGACAGGGAATGGCAAGATTTAACACTGGGTTCACGTTTTGGGCATAAATTACTACATTTCTACACTTGATCCATGAGTTGTTTTTTTTAAAATCTACAATTCAACTCTACACAGACCAATAACCTTTGAAAACAAAATAATGTCAACACTGAGCATTTTTTGACGTTCTTCTCTTATCATTATGTCCTAATCAACATAGTATAACCGCTGCCTACATAGCATTCACACTGTATGGGGTATTCTAATGCAGAGACAGGTTAAAGCAGAGAAGAGATTATGTGTAGGTTCTATGAAAATACCATCATACAGGCCTTGAACACATGCACAATGACGGCCCCAAGAACCAATCCCTTCCAGACACTGAGGTTGATGTCTCATCAAACAGCAAGAAAGCACTCATATCTATGGGGGAGATGATACTCCCCCATTTAACAGATGGATAAACTGAGGCTCAGAGTTGGGAAGGGTCTGACTTACATCCCAAGAGGATCATTCTACCTATTAGATATTGGGCTTAAAGCCACTGAACTTGTGAAGGTCACACACAAATGTTTAAGACTTGAAGGAAAATACAGGGCACTCCAAAATAAAAACAGAAAATTAACGGGGTAAAAAATCATGTGTTTAGTCACATGCCTAAGACCAAATGTTTTTATTCCTTATTCTGTGTAGTACTCATTCAAAAAATCATCACATTCAGGAACTGCTTACATTTCTTACTTTTGTAAGAATTCTTGAGTTTGCTTAGTGAGCAGAGAAACCAATGGCAAAAGAAATCAACTGTCCAAATCACACAACTCCAAAAGCAATACACAGGGGCTCTAACATTTATTAAATATATTTTCTCAAATATTTAAAAAGAAAATATTTTTTCATCTGTTTCATAGGATGGAGTGGGACCTCCAACAGCAATCAGGCCTGAGTCTGCCTGCCCTCAACTGCCAGGTTCCCTGGTTCACATCCTGGCCTCCCAGCACAGGGAGTTCAAGGTAATGGCAGGTCATATGGGAACGGACTCTCACCGTGTTTACCTCACGATAGCAACTGTTCGAAGCAGGTCACAATGTCCAGCTGTGGGGCTGATTGCAAGCAGAACTTCTAGAACGTCTGTCCAGAGCACCCTTCTGGCGTCACCCTTCCTTGACTCTCTAGCTGGGCTATTCTTACTGATGGAGCACGGGGCTTGCGAAACGCCATCATATGCAAGGTCCCTGACCTTGACTCGTTTACTTGCATTAAAAGCGCACATAGAAGGGTCTCTGTACAAAAGGACATGCTTCTCAGGACTGAATGGTGCACTTTCATAAGCTAGTAACAACAGTATTTACACTCTTATTTCAACAAAGGTCACATAGGGGAGTCATCAGGGACAAAACCTGCAGACCTGCTGGGCTTGCATTCCAGTCAAAAGGATACGGAGGTAACTTAACCTCAGCTCCCTTATCTATAATATGGGCTTACCAATTCCTATTACACAGGGCTGCCATTATCATTACACTGAAATATTTCCAGTAATGCTTGTTACACAGTAAACTCTCAGTGAATGCTGATGCTTACCGGCTTGAATGGTTAACTTTCCTAAGTCATCATATCCCACAGCAATTAAGCCTGTCATTTAACAGAAGTACCACTTGGAGCTTAAATCCCAAAGATCCTCAGAACTGGTGCAGGTTTTTAACTCATTTTGGTGCCCACATGTCAAAAGACTATAAATTTAGAAGTCTCTGATCAGGTTTCGCAAATTTAGTGACACCAAAACATAGTGATATAATCTTATAGAACAACATCCCATCACTGACTCAAAGCGAAAAACCAAATGAACTACTTTGGATCAAATACCAGAGTATGGCTTATGTCATGAGGTGTTTCATAATTTCAATTGTTAAGAAACTAAGAAGTTGAGAAAATCATACTAACTTCACTCTATAACTGGTCTTCCGTATCAGCACATTGATGCCTTACGGTTCACATCCAGCCCTTCACTTGGCCTTTATAAAACAAAGTTTTATTGAAACACAAGCACATCCATTCACTCCCGTGTCATCTGTGGTTGCTTTTGTGTTAATCTACCATGGCAGAATTGATTACCTGTAGGAGACACCAGATAGCCCATAAAACCCAAGATATTTATTGGTGGTAGCTCCTTATAGGAGAAGTAATTCTATGTTGTTGTTCTACTTTCTGAATTGCTTAAAGGATGTCATAAATTGCTATTCATATTTATGACTTTAATGTAGTAACTATTTAATTCCATGCCATAGGCTCTCTGGCTTTTTCTAGTGACATTCTCTCGTGCATTTTAAATTTCCTTTTGACTTGGTTTACTCAAGGAAGCTGGCTGCTGCCTTCTGCCCAAGAGTCTTGTTACAAAGCTAGGTCTTTATAAATCTATAAATAGTTTCAACTAATTTTAAGGGATTTTTCTATTTCTCAGATGCTAATAAATGAGTTACAACTAAAGTAAAATCACTAAACTCTTAAATTGAGAAACAGTTTTGGAATGTAAACTTCATAGGAGGTTACATGCCAATTAGTTCAGACCACTCCTGGGAAAACCTTTGCAAAGATAACTGTACTCCTGGATACTGAGTTAACCACTTCTGGCATCTCCAGTAACAAGACAGCAGGGCCGAGTCACCTGCCCCTCATCTATCAGTCTCCTAACACTCTTCAGGACTTGTCCCCTCCCTGACTCCTTGACCCCTATGGGGTTGGGGAGACTCCTGTGACATGGTAGCACAGAGGGTGTAGGGAACTCCGCATGCAACAGTGTCCTCCCAGTCTAGCAGAGCAGAGGAATGCATGGACTTGTAGGGCGCTGAGTGTGGGGAATGCAGACAAGGTGCCACAAGGCCGGGCCAGCAAGAGAAGGAGGCAGTTGCATTCTCATGATTATCTTTTACTGTTCAAACTTATGAAAACCCTTTAGCTGTGATATTCATAGGTGTAGCTTATTAACATTTAGTAATCTAGCATTCAACTATATAAATCTAATGTAGTTCACTTTAATGGCAATAAATATTTGATTTCAACTATTTTTTTTTAACTATCAATAGCGTTTTTTATCTCCTTGTAGTTGGGTGCACAAGACTTTATTTTATTTTTTTATTAAATTTATTCATTAATTACATTGTGTTGTAATTACATAGAATCTAGGATTCTCCCCCCCACCCTCCCCCCATGGTGGGTTCCTCCACCCCGCTGCATAACCATAGTTCAAGTTTAGTTGAAATTCCCTCCCTGCAAGAATTTGCCAAGCATAGAGTCCAACATCCCATAGTCCAGACAAGTCCATCTACTTATTGGGAAGACCCTCTCTGGTCTGAGGGCAGAGTCAGCAGAGCATCTTCCCGGTCAAATAAAAGCATCAATATGCCATCTGCAACAATTAACATCATTATGGATTGAATTGACATGATATTGAGCAGTCAACATGCTAAAAATAAATGTGATTTCTTAACCACTTTCTGTGACCCCCCCATTCACAGTTCAATTTTAGTTTATATACTACAAATGACATAATATCCATAACATAACATGATATGCTTAACATCATATCATATTAAATTAAGGCAAACATGTGGTATCTAACCTTTTGGGATTGGTTCATTTCCCTTAGCATTATGGTTTCCAGTTTGGCCCATTTGGCCACAAAGAACTGCATTTTGTTTTTTTTTAATAGCTGAGTAGTATTCCATTGAGTAGATGAACCATAGCTTTCTTATCCAATCCTCTGTTGATGGGCATTTTGGCTGTTTCCATGTTTTTGCAATTACTGATTGTGCTGCTATGAACATAGGAGTGCATGTTGGTTTCTCAAAACAAGTGTTCTGGATATATTCCTAGGAGTGCTATTGCTGGGTCATACGGTATGTCGAGTTTGAGTTGTTTGAATATTCTCCATACTGATTGCCATAGAGGCTGTACCAATCTGCAGCCCCACCAGCAGTGGAGTAGGGTTCCTTTTCCCCCGCAACCTCGCCAGCAAGTGTTGTTGGTGTTTTTCATGTGGGCCACCCTTACTGGCATTAGGTGGTATCTCATTGATGTTTTAATTTGAATTTCCCTTATTGCCAGGGAGCTTGAGCATTTTTTCATATGTTTATTTGCCATTTGGGTTTGTTCCTTTGTGAAATGTCTGCCCATTTCCCGTGCCCATTTCTTGAGTGGCTTGTTTATTTTGGTGTTTTGGCTGTTTTGTAGCTCTTTGTATACTCTGGAGATTAGTCCTCTATCACCTATGTCGTGCGCGAAGATCTTCTCCCATTCTGTGGGTTGCTTTTTTACTTTATTGATTGTTTCCTTTGCTGTGCAGAAGCTTCTTAGTTTGATGAGGTCCCATTTGTTTATTTTGGTCTCAATTTCTACTGCTTTTGGAGTCTTTTTTAGGAAGTGAGGGCCTACCCCTAAGTGTTGCAGTGTGTTTCCAACATTTTCTTCCAAAAGTTTGAAGGTTTCTGGATGCAGGTTTAGATCTGTTATCCATTTAGATTTGATCTTAGTATATGATGAGAGATGTGGGTCTTTTTGTTTCTACAGGCTATCAACCAGTTGTCCCAACAGCATTTATTGAAGAGACCTTCCCATTTGCCTGGATTATCGTTTGTCTTTTTATCAAAGATTATTTGACTGTATCTGTGTGGGTTCCCTTCTGGTGTTTCTATTCTGCTCCATTGATCTTCCTCTCTATCTTTGTGCCAGTACCAGGCTGTTTTGATAACCACTGCCCTGTAGTATGTCCAGAGGTCTGGGACTGAGGTGCACAAGACTTTATAGATTTGATAACCTAGGACTGAAGTCACTACATCCAAAATCAAACAGATTTTTAAAGATTCTGAGAAAATTTCCCACTTCATTTCAAAGTGCTTATACTTATTCATATCTTCACAGCAATGGGTGGGGATTCCCACTAAGCTACTTCAAAACTGAAACTATAACCCCAATTTCTCCATTGTTAGGACTATGGAAGTTTTGAAACTCTTGGTGTAGTATTATTTTGCCTCTGCCTCATGACCAATATAGTTCAGTGCATTTCATTTTAACGTGGTTTTGACATTGGAATGATCTTCCATCACACTGTGGAAACATGCCTTTGATGATGCCCAACTGCACACACATTCCTGGAAACAGGGGTGGCAGCCTTCCCTCCGGTGCCGCTGAGCTGTGTCTACTCAGACAGCCGTCAGAGGTCCCGGTTGGAGAGGCTGTCACACTCAGTGCAGAGAGGGCCTCAATCCCACACAGCCTGACTCCCAACCCCAGTGTGTGGAACCCCCTCGCTGCCAGGACAGCTGCCCTCAGAGCTGATGACACCAAGGGAGTGGAACAGCAGGGACTTGGGCAAAGTGATGTAAAGTGAACTTATGAAAGTAACTGACCCTTTGGGCACAAGCCTGGCAGTTGCCACCCCCTGACCCCCACTCTGCCATCTTCCCTCGTCTCTCCTTTTATTTTAACCAAATCTCAGTGGAGGCACCATCACGCAACAATGGAACACTCTGTCCACCTCATCTCTGATAGATGAAACTACAGAGGCCCGAGTTGGCTATTTAATAAACAGAACTTTGATATCACAAGGAAAGTTTGCATGAAATTGTGTGCTGTGGAACAAGCCCTGCATTTTGAGTCCATGAACTCTCAACCGACATCAGGGGCCTCCAAAGCATCCCCATCTAAAGATTTGCCTATGACCCCAAATTCCAGAAATACAAAATCCGCCCAGCCCACTTTCCTGTTACAACCCCCTACCCGCCACATCGCTCCTGCCACTTAGGTGGCTGCCTTGGTTATCAGAGTATTTTCCTAGGCCAAGGCCTCGTCTTTTCTTTGAACCAAGTGTCACTCAAGAACCTGTCCAAAGCTTCCACCTGAAGCAAAGTGATTCAAATCAATGTATGTCAAATTTCTAGTCAGGAAGTTTCATTTGCTCATCTCCTCCCCCATAAGCCCCCACTACGCATAATACATCTTGGGGTACATAGTTACCCCAGTATTGAAGACATTTGTGTCCCATGCATCAGAAAGCCTGGGTCCAATGCCCAGCTCTTGCTTCAGCTCCCTATTAATGTGCACCCTGGAAGGCAGAAGCAATGGATTGTGTGAGAGATCTGGACTCCATTCCTAGCTCCTCATCTTAGCCTGGTCCAGCCCTGGCAGTGTGGGCATCTGGGAAGTGAATCAGTAAATGCAAGATCTCTATTCCTAATATCAATTCTTACACATGTTCTTAACTAATCAATTTCTTACTTTGTAAGTATGCTTTATACATTCTGTAGATTTTTTACTTAATTGTTAAGATAAAGGTTTATCAAAAATCAAATAGCAATTTTATCTTCCATAGTTACACAGCACATATATTTATTGTAAAATGAATGGAAGTGAATTATCAAATTATGCACAATTAAATGACATTTACATGGAAACTCCATCTTGTAACTTTTTATTCAGCAACAGAATCCAAAGGCATAACCATATATAATTCTGCATTTAATTCTCAGTCATGTGTAATTAGCTTGCTTTGTCTTAACTCAAAATTCTTACTTTTTTCCCCCAAAAGTTATTCTAGCAAGATTTTTCTAAGACACTAGAGAATGAAAGGAAGTTTCATGGACTTAGGAATAAAGTACCTCCCAGACTTTCACCTAAGCCTTCTATGTAGACTCCTGCTCAGGCCTGGACTTGGCCTGCTCTGATCTCCCCACTCCATTTTGCTGCCTCAGCAGGGCTCTGCTCCACTCCCTTGGAGCAACCTTGCCTAGTGACCCCAGAACATTTGCAGCTTTGGACACAATTCAGGAGTGCAAAATACACATCTTACACCATGCTACTTGCCCAGTACAGGGAGGCACGCATAGCCGCTACTTACCAATCAATGCTAAACTGAAATATTAGTTGAAAAAGAACATGATGTGGACAGAGCAGATGATTTTATATACTGATGAGTCCCTGACACATAAAGCAAAACTACAATCTGACAGTTTAATAAGATATCAACTGTGAACTGATAAGAAAAAACAAGGCTGCTCAAATGATTAACTGTGGCCAAATACTGGAGACTCCTGATAAGCAGGGGTAATGGTCCTAAAATCTTTCCTATGTCCAGCCCTGCTGGAATCTCCATTGAGGTAAGACGAAGTCACAGGCAGGCCACAGGTGGGCCACAGGACAAAGCAGCCGCTTCTCTGCTCTCCTGTTCATTGAAAAGGAAAAAAAAAGTTTGCAGAGTTGGATGCATGTGAGCTCCCTCGCTCCCTTAGCTTTTGCTGTCCTCAAAATTAACACTTGTCCCTGTCTACCTATAAAATGTTAATTACCTCACCTCACAGTTATTGGGCACCTTATCTGGATACTCATCTGGGTGGGTTCCAATTTCTAAGACTCAGAGTTTCACTGTTACCTGCCACTGCACAAACTCTCCACCATGGCCACAGCACTGCTCCACCCCCTGCCACACACACACACACACACGTGCGAGTGTGCACATAAGAAACTGTCAACTGCCAAACCTCCAGTGCAGGCTCCTTCCAGGAGTCTCGCATCTCGGACACCTCCTCTTCAACCACCAACTCCCGCTCTGCCCCAGCCCTGCTGCCAACTCTTGCACTTGGCCTGAGTCTGCATGTGTTGCCTTTGGCCAGCATAGCTGTGTCTGGCTCTGGTGCCAGCCCATTCCCCAGGAAGGCCCTTTGGCAGGAGACACCTTAGTGACAGGAGTAACCCCAGCCACCAACTCACACCACCCTGGGGGCCAGGAATGCCAGTCTTACTGACGGGTGCTCTCACTTCAGCCGATTCTGCCTGCTGACAAGGGTGCACCCACCTTCCTCTTCCTCACCCGCCAGCAGCCCAGCCTCCTGCCTTCCTTTAAGTCCTGAGCACCTTCTCTTCCCTCAAACTTGCGTTCATGCTAATCTCATCTTCAAATATCAGACCAGTGCAAAACCCATTCCATGCAAAGCCTTTCTCACAGGGCACGGCATCCAGGTGTGCCTAGTACAAACGCATGTATCGGACACATCTGGGTGAAGGCAAAATGGAGAAGAAAGCAGTGTATTGAGTATCTAAGAAAACCCAAAAGCCCACTTTGGTGCTTGTGGTGGTGGCGAATGCCTTCCTTTCTTCACTTCACATCCTCAAAAATACATACGAGTTCTTCTAATGCCCCTAATCGCAGCAAGTTTAAACTGCAGTTTTCTGAAACACAGGTCACTCGCTCAGCTACAAATAAATAAAAATTCACAAGCATCTCAAGGAAAATCAATACAGATAGTAAAAAATCTAAGCTGATAATAAATTTTAGTTCCCTTTGCACATAGCTCAGGAATGTCACTATTTACTGGAACTGCTGTAATATCAGACATTTCAGAAGGGTATTGATTTTACCATTGAAGTGTGACTAAAGGGATAAATAAACTGCTCCTGGGGTCAATCGATCCATTCATCTTCACTGGTTATTTTATAAAAAGTCAAAGTAGCATAAACTTTGATAAATAAACGTTATAATGAAAGAAATATTGCTGACATAAAGATTTGAAGGAAAGAAGAGCAGACAGTTCTGCTATCTGCTAGCCAGATAGCTGAGCTGCAGCGGTTCCTACGAAAGCTGTGTACATGGACACATCCTTTGTAGCCACTCTGCATAATGCACAGGGTCTGTGTACATGTCCACAGGGCCAGAAAGAGCAGTAACACAGGTTAAGTCCAAGAGAAGCAGAAAGCCAAAGAGGAGGGGCCCGTGCTGTGGCCTGGCCGTTGAAGCCACCATCTGGGATGTTGGAAACCCATACGACAGTATTAGTTCAAATCCCAGCTGCTCTGCTTCCTGCCCAACTTCGTTAACACACCTGGGAAAGCAGCAGAAGACAAACCAAGGCATGGCCCCTAGCACTCACATGGGAGATCTGAATGGAACTCCAGTTCCCCCGCCGCGTCTCAGGCCCAGCTAGTGCAGCCATTCTGGCAGCAAATCAACAGAGAGAAGTTCTCTCATTCTCCCTAACTGCCTTTCAAATAAACAGTTTTTAAAAAGGCAAGAGAAACACTGGGTTCATATTTTCTCTCCTATTTATTCATGAAATAAGTGCTAGAGTTTTCAAGGTAAACAATGTGTTTGGATATTTTGAAGGTACAAGCATACTTTAAAAGTTACTTTAAATTATGAATTTTGGTACCAAGATCCTTTTAAATCCATGCATAGCTGTTTTTCATAACATCCATTTTCCATGCATAATGAAAAAGGTTTCTGTGCCAATAAACTCATACTTTTAATTCCATTCCCCTCCACCCCCCAAACTTCTCGGAATACACTTGTAATGTTTGGAAATAGCAGCACTATTCAGACTTTAAGAAATCAAGATAGGGTACACTCTGAAGTGGCTTTTTAGGCATTATTATTAAACCATGTTGCACCAATAACCACTTCACTGCATCACAATGATCCCATGAAGATTTCTGTGCAAGGCCATGGACATTTCACACCATCGCAGCTATAACAGGATATGAAGGCTGCAACATTTTTTTAATCCCAGGAAAAGCGGGAACTGCATATAGAGACTGTAACTCACCCCAGGAAGTTTTCCCCGACAGATTTTACTGCGGTTGTTTGCGAACAGCAGCACCATCTCAATCGGGATGGAACCAAGTGAGGATGATGAAAGAACACAAGGAGATACTGTAATTTCAGCCCAATAACCTCTTCAACCCAACCACCATACCCCTGGGAAACCTGCAACTTTGGGAATGGAAGTATCGCTGCAAATGGGCATTTGGTCTGGGTCACTTTGAAAAGGGCTCTCAACTCTGGAGAAGAAAACAATTCCAATGCAAGAACCGAGCTTTTAGATTCCAGCCCACCCAGGCCCATTCAGCAGCTCCTTCTCACAAACCACTGGGCCACTGCTGCCTTCCAAGATCCTGCTCAGAGAGGCCCTTTGCAGGATCCTGCTGGAGTACAGCCTGCTCAGCATTTGGCCAAACAGGCTGCATGCCCCCAGGGGTCTGGTGCAATGCCCAGAGGGACACAGTGGGCCCTTGATATAATGATAGCCGCCAACTGGCAGTGTCTGGGTGGCCAGACCCAGTCTGGGATTCTCTGAAGGTCGTAGGATGTTGGCAATGTGTTTCTAGTAGCTGTAAAAGCTACCATGAGCAGAAAGAATGGTAGCCATGGGCATAGTGAGGAGGGACTTGCCCAACATGAAGGCTCTCTAGCAGGCTTGGACAATCTGCAGGAAACTGGGCTGGCACGTTTCCTGGATGGAGGTGGCGAGAAAAGTCCACTCAGTGTACAATGCTACTCTTTCCTCCTCCAGAGCAGGATTAGGCACGGTCTCATGTAAATGCATGACGTCCTCCAAGGCACTGAAAGCAGTAGGGGGTGTGTGTGTGTGTACGCACGCACACGCACACAGGCATGCATTTGCATGTGCACACAATCAGTTATGGATTTATTTCCCAAAGTCTCCCTGATACTACAGAAGTAGAGGAAAAAAACTGGCCAGGTTGTCTTTGCCAGTGTTCTGCTCAACTCCTCTGTGGTATCCTCTCCTTGTCATCCTAACGCGTTCGGTTCAATCATTGCGGCCTCTTTAAGCCCTCTGCTGTGCATGTCATCTCCACGCCTGTTCTGTGGCTCGTCTAGACAAAATGTAAGCATCACCTGGCAGACTGCGGCTTCGTCTGGGTGCTTGGGCTGTGCTACCATCTGGGCTTCTCTGTTCAGCTCTCCCCCCTCTCCAACAGGTTGGGAGGACAGAAATAGAACTCACTAAAGCAAGCCCCTCCCAAACTGATTGCGCTTCCATCCCCAGTCCTAAAGGAACCCTCCAAACTCTAACCACAAAAGACCTCCCCTTCTGTCCCGTCAAGTACTAGCCTGATCTGCAGCCAGAATATCCAGTATGATCCAGGCAGAGCACTGACCCAGGTACAAACCCAAGTTTCCCTTGCCGTGGCGGAAAAGCCTGAACTCCCAAGTGCAGTTGGAAGTGTTTAGTGCCATGTGGAACCGCCACAGCTCCCCAATTCTATAAACGCACCTGCTCAGCTTCCCACAGACAGCTCATCAGTACAAGCACTTCTAGCCTCACTGTTACTGTGCTTGGGTTTAAGCTTCTGATAAACCTTAGTCAGGCCTGCCTGTTGGCCTGTTGTCGATTTCAGCGTGTGAATGAGCCAAGCAACCTGGGGTCAGACACAGTCACGCCAGATCCTGCTGGCTCTGCTAAATCCTTACGTTCTCCTTTTTCTCCCTGGTCAAAGGGACATCTCCACCCAGAGGGTGTCTGCTTCATTGTCTTCACTCTCAGCCCACTTTGCTTCATGTGGCCACTGTTTCAGATGACCCACTGACCCACTAGTGGCAGCCAGGTCCTGGCAGTCGGCTGCCCCTCTTCCTCGTCTAGTCCCCACATTCGGTTTGCTCCCAGGCCTCTGTCAGACTTGTCAGGCCTGCAGACCCCTCTCCATTCCTGCTGTGTCTTGTACCCTGTTCTCCACGGCAGATGCTCTCCCAGCAGACAGTTTGCTTTCTGTAACCCTGGTCTGCTCATGTCGCTGCCCTGCTGGAGGCTCTCAGAAGGAAAGGCTGAGACATTTGCTGATCTGTACCTGGAGTCATCTCTTTTAACACTTGCCACCACTCCACATTCAAGCTTCTTTTTGTTCTTGTCCATGTTTTTAAAGATTGATTTATTTAAAAGAAAGAGGGAGAAAGATTGAGTTTCCATTCACTGGTTTGTTCCCTAAACACCGACCTTGGCTAGACCTCGGCCTAGCCAAAGCCAGGAGACCAGAGTTTCTTCAGGGTCTCCATGCGGGTGACAGAGGCCCAAGCACTTGGGCCATCTCCTGTTGCTTTTTCCCAGCCCATTAGCAGCGATTTGGATCAGAAGTGGAGCAGCCAGGACTTGAACCAGTGCCCATTTGGGATGCTGGCACCACAGGCAGCAGTTAAATCCTTCACGGCACAGTGCCAGCCCTGCTTCTTGGTTTTACAAATGTTTTCCCTTTGTCCCTGAGCACTGTCTCAGTGTCTGCTTGGATGTAATTTTCTTGTCAGTCTGAAATAAAGGTGCCTCCTAGGTACTTCCGACAGAACCTGTGTGTGGCAGCCATTAACAGTGTTCATCAAATACGGATTTCGGGTATATACGGAAGTATATTTGCTCATGACTGTTTAAGCTGTGAGTCCACATACTAGAAAATAGCATCAACTTTAACAAACAGTATAAATAATTTATAGCTCCATAAATTCTTAAAATCTGGAAGCCAGAAGCTACAATTAGTACTGACGTGCTTCACATATACAATGGAGAAAATGTAATTTCTCTTCTGTGGGTAGAGATATTGAACACTGTTTAAAATGAATGAGTGATAAACTCTTAAGTCCCAGTAGGCGACACTTCTGATGTGCTCATGCCTGCACAGCACAGAGGTGGCTCACAGCTGAAAGTGTTTAGCTGAATTTCACTGTCGGCCACCCAGCAACACAGGTGTACCTCACCAATGCAGGTGTCTCTCATTTGACAAGATAGGTATGCTTTTAAAAACCCAGCAAACTCAATTTTTGTGAATCAAGGTTGATTCTAAATGTCCCATTGGAGTATAGTCTAAGGTAATTCTATGCTCAAAGGGAAAATCAACTCCAAATTTCTTCAATAACCCAGAATTTCATAATTGGGTTTACTTACAGCAAAATCATGAAGTAATTGATTTTAGAGTAAAACACAAAGGAAAAACAGTGGTATAGAGTATGTACACACACACACACACACACACACACACACTGCAAACACCCTTCAGAATCCAAACACTAAGACGATGAAGTTGTTTGAAAAAAATCTCTCTTGCATAACGATGGAAGAAAACAGCAAGCTTAACATGTACACTGTTCTGAATCCCATTTTATCTACACATTCGATTTTAACTCTCAAAAATAATAACCAAGGACACACAGAGCATTCTAGATTACAACCACTCATTCTTCCCACAAGACATAAAAAGGAGTGACTTAGCGAAAAAAAAAAAAGCCCTCAATTTTCTATTAAAAAAAAAAAAGAATGAGGAAACACCTGCTGAGGCACATCAGCATGTGGCTGTTTCATCATATTAGACTGTTTCAATGATTTTTAGATACCAACAGCAAAATACTCCACAATGTGTGTGCCATTTAGAAAGGAAAAAAAAAATTCAAGTGCATTTAGACTCAAAATACTGCAAGATACACTCTAATTGTATAGGTGCTAAAATGTGGGAACATACACCTTGGAATCCATGCTACATGGTCATGAACTCCTCTGCTTTATTCCTAGCGTTCAATGGGGTCTAGAAGCATCTACTGAGTAAATGAAAAAATAACAAATGGATATTAGAAACATCAGAAACATCTTGCACTCCCCAAAATTATGAAAATGGTGGGCACTGAGAGACATATAAAAACTTTAGCATCATTTATCCAAAGTGTCTGGGACTAGAGATAATCTGGTTTCTGAACTGGTGGGAGGAGGGATCAGAGTACTTGCATTGGTATAGTATCTCTGGGATGAGAACGAAGTCTAAACATGAAATTAGTTTGTATTTCAAGGCTGGCATTGTGACATGGCTGGTAAAGCAACCAACTGCAATGCCAGCATGCCATGTATGTATTAATTTGAACCCCAGATGTTCCACTTCTGATCTATCTTCCTGCTAATGTCCTGGGTAGTGGCCGAGCGAGTGCCAGGATGGGTCTCAGCTTACTTAGCCTATATGAGGTGCAGCAGGAGCCTGGTCTCGGTGCATGTCTAGAGACTCGAGAACCCCCTCTGGTTTCAGAGTATGCTTTGAGACCCTTCTCCTGTCTGGATGGCGCCTTGAGACCCCTGTGGACCCATGCAGTTGGCAGGATGCCTGGGTCCTCTGGGTATTTCTCTCCCATTCAATCTCTTCTGGTAATTTGGGCACTTTGCAATAACTTGGTCGATTCCTCCCTCTGGCTACCCCAGTCCATATCCAAGTTGTGGTAATCATGTGATAGTCTTGTAATAAATAATTCCAGGATGTGGGTAGGTTACATAAGTTGTGGTGGCCTACACAGTACCACCTGGCAAAAACACATGGCAGTTATACTGATTGGCTAGGCTTATACTATGTAATAGATACTTATATTACTCACTGTTACTATCCTGAGTCTTATTTCCCGAGACATGCCTTATATATGCTTGTGTTTGGTTGCTAATAAATGGACAAGTTTACCATAACTGTCTCAGGTACTTCTCTATTAGGAATGCTGTTGCCATACCATCTTACCTCAATGGGTGTTCTAGGCTGTGACCCCTCACACTGGGTAAAGCAGCTACCAAAAAAAAGAAAAAAAAAAAGGCCCAAGTACCTGGATCCCTGACATCCATGTCAGAGACCTAGAAGTTGTTCCTGGCTTTGACCTGACCCAACCCAGGCCACTGTGGTCACCTGGGGAGTGAAACAGCAGATAGAAGATCCCTCTCTGGGTCTCTCTAGAATTGACCTTCAAATAAAGTAATATAAACCTTTTTTAAAAAAGGAATATTTACATATAAAAATGAAATTCATTTATACTTCATATAACCTATATAAACACATAGAAGGTAATTTGTATGCAATATTTTATATAATTTGGGTCACAAAGAAGTTGATGTCTGTGAAATCATCAGGTTTATGGTATTGTGTTTATGTTCAGCAAGTTTCTGGGGTGAGGAGTGACATTCGGCCTTGTGATTTAGACATTGGTTACAACCCTCACATCCCATAAAGGGCTGCTGGGTTGGAGTCCTGGTTCTGATTGCAATTCGAACTTCCTGCTCACGCAGACACTGGGAGGCTGGTCCAAGAAGCTGGATCCCTGCCGCCCAATGTGGGAAACCTGAACTGAAGCTCTCAGCTCTCGGCTTTGGTCTGGCCCAGACCTGGCTGTTGTGGGCATCTAGGGAGGGAACCACTTCTCTGCCAAATAAAGTATCTTTTTAAAAAGGTTTTAGGTTTTGGAATATTTTCAATTTTCAGAATAACAGTTTCTAACCTACAGTTGGTTTTATACAGCCAATTATCTCTTTAAAATTACAACTCAGGACACTGTAAAGAATAACCTCTTTGCTGGCTTCCATTAAGTAGATAACTACAAGGTTTAGGACATACAAATAAAAACCTATACAACTTCAACGAACTTTTCTACCTGGTTTTGAGATGATTGCCTTACCATTGCTATCTGATACAAGATTTTCTCTTAAGTTTTATTTTAAGCTCTTTTTTATGTCACATGTATTTCACAGATCCGGGGTCTCTTCGTGTCTGTGTGCTTACATAGTAAAACATGTCCATTTGAGTGGAAAATGCCGCATTTTACTACTGCTAACAATCTGCTGATTCTGCCTATTGCAAATCTTCTTAAAGACATCTCAGGAACCTCCATTATGCCTCTTCTAGCTGACACCCTTTTAAGACAGTCCCAGCAGAGACCAGACTTCTGTAAATGAAGAAATAATTTAGGCACATCACTCGTACCTTGATTAAATTTGCTGAGCTTTATCAACCTTCACAAAATTTACCTTTCATTTGAAAACTCGGTCCCTTGCCTTACTCAGGTGTTTTGCCTTCCTGGGTGCCTGAATATAAAACTGGAAGTTGGCTGTGCAGTTCCTGACAGCTTTACTCTCACATACTCTATGGGGAATGGAAGCTACCCCCTTCCCGAGGCCTGAACTTCACATAGAAATGCTAGCTCTGTGGGGCCAGAGATCAACCTGGGACTCCTCTGTGCAAAGCAGGATCTGCACCCCAGGGAACAGCCTCACAAGGACGTCACGCTCCAGTCTTGCAATGAAAATGTACATCTCCCACTAAATGACAACTGCCTCATTTCTAAAGGTTGAATAGGACAGTACTTACACATGGATTCCACCTGATTAAATCTCGTGTGCAGCAGGGAACAAGGTCCTCTACAAAAATATTCTCTAGCTTGGGGCCCTTTGCATCTGATTTTGGAACAATTTATTTTGTAGCCTCTTCTCTCAGTACGTAGGGAAGCAAACACTCAGTTGATAAGCAACATCAGGCCCTGAAATCTGAACTCTTAGTGCTCTAAGTTAGTTGCCTCTTACAGTGGCTCATTAAGAGAGGGTTTTCTTTTTATTGGGACATTTTTCAGAGCCAGCCCCATTGGTAACTTGTTTGTTGTTTCTCCAAGGATTCGATTTCCTCTGATCCCTTCCCCGGAGCCAGGAGGAATCTCTTTTCGTGGCTGGTTCTGCAAGCCTGCCTCCTCCATGTTCTGCAACACTAGACACTGCCAGAATCTGCTTGTGTCTCTTGCCCAGGTCCCCCTTGGGGCTAGAGGTCAGCCCCTCTCTCAGAGCCAGTACCTGAATCTATTCCTGTGGCAGCCACTGGGCTGCCCTGACCCCCCATTCTGACTTACTTTTCCTCTGCTCTCAATTCTGCTTGCAACCAAGAGAATAGGGCTGAGGTGAAAGGGTGGGAGTGAGACTTGAAGCCAGACAGAGAAGTGAAAACATTTGGCTGTGTTGAGCTAAGGTGTCAGAGGATGAACCAGGAAAGCTTATCTTGCTACCCTGTTCTCAGCGGGGACCAAGATTGCTACCACCCAGGAAAGCTGCCAGAAACCAGCCAGACTTAGGGACACACAGTGTATCAAGATGTGCACTGCAAACAGGAGGGGCCCTCCTACACCGTGGACACTCCCAAATCCTTTCTAACACAGCCTAGTTACACAGCCTTTGCTTTCTTTCTTCCCCCTCTGCCCAGAAGGCATGGTCCGCTAACCTGTGGCTGTCACTCTTCAGCTCTTCCTCCTCCCACTCTCTCCACCTCCCGTTACCATCCTGCAGCAGCATTCAAGGGATGGAGGTGTGCTCTGCAACTGCATGAGGATCTGATGGCGGCAGCTGGCTGAGAAGGACTCTGCTGCCGCTCTTTGTCCCTGCTGGCCCCAGGTCTGCAGGGCATTGCTCTGAAGATGCTCGCTCAGGGTACTGGCTGGCCTGACCCTGCTTGTATGAGCAACAACTTCCAATGGAAACTTTCTGGGGACCCTCGAGTTCAGCAGCTCTGCACCTGTCTTGCATTCCCTATTCAAAGGCTTCTTCCAAATTTCACCTCTCTTGCTCAGAAATACAGACTATGCCTGTTTCCATAAAGGACCAAGGAGGAATGCACGGTTTTATTGTTTGCTCCCTTTGCTCTCATGTGTTGGTTCCCAGCTTCAGATTCATGAACAAAAGTGCTTCGTGCATTTCAGGACACTGGTACAAATGGCAATATAAGGCTTTTGTTTCAATTTTATATTTTAAAAGCTGTAACAGATATTCATGAGTTTAATTTAACTGTCTACTTACTAGCAGCCATGCTTGTTAAGGGCTGCAATAAACCAGCTGAAAAATTAAGTGCTCCACTTCCTCACATCCTAAGTAATACATTACTTTAAGAGTCCCGTCATTAGGAATTCAGGGGGTGCTTGTACCAGCAGCACAGATCCTAATGACTCCATTTGGTATTCACACAGATGTTATCGTGTAGTGTGCCCTCCACTGCCATTGGAGACGCACTCCCATTCTCTGTTTTTATTTTATTCCCTGTGTTTGATAAATAAGCTGATAATCTTCGCTCTGCACAATAAGAGTATTAAAACCAGGCCTGACTAACAAATGTATGGTCGAAGATACAGGTGGGAAGAAACCTTTACCAGTGTCGGCTTCAAAATGCTCAGTCTGACTTATTCCCCACTCCTCCAGCACTCTGATTTTTAAATATTAGATTTCTGGATGCCATTCCAAGCAATGGGTAGGTAAAACCCCTGACTATGCACAAAAACGCTCTAGAGCATGGTGAATACTCATTAAGCCATGCCATTTCGTCATGCCAGACAGTCACTTTATTGTCTCAGGAACTGCACAAAATCAGCATTCTCTACCCTACGTTATGCATGAGGAAAAGAAAACAAAAAGGTTCAGATACATGCTGAGCAACAAAACTAGAACATGGCAAGGTGGCCATCAAAATCAAGACTTGTTCATTGCCAAATACATGATTTAGGACCTACATGTCTTTTTTTAAAATTACATATTTCTGTTGAAAATGCAGATCTACAGAGAGAGGGATAAAGATCTTCCAGTCAGGCCTGGCACGGTAGCCTAGTGGCTGAAGTCCTCACCTTGCATGCACCGGGATCATATGTGGGCGTCACTTCGTGTCCTGGAGGCCCCACTATCCCATCCAGCTCCCTGCCTGTGGCCTGGGAAACAATCAAGGACGGCCCAAAGCCTTGGAAACCTGTACCATGGGAGACTTGGAAGAGGCTCCAGGCTCCTGGCTTAGGATCGGCACAATTCCAGCCATTGTGGTTACTTGGAGAGTGAATCATTGGACAGAAGATCTTCTCTGTCTTTCCTCCTCTCTGTATGTCGAATTTTCCAATAAAAAGATAAAATAAATATTAAAAAAAAAAGATCTTCCAATCACTGTTGCACTCCAACTGGCTGCAATGGTTGGAGCTGAGCTGATTCGATGCCGGGAACCGGGATCCTCTTCCAGGTCTCATACATGGGTATAGTGTCCCAAGGCTTTGGCCCATTCCTATTGCTTTCCCAGGCCACATGCAGGGAGCTGGATTGGAAGAAGAATAGCTTGGACATGAACTGGCACCCACATGGGATCCCTATATTTGAAGGTAGAGGACTAACCAATTGAGCCATTGTGCCACACACTAAGGATCTAAATGTCAACCAGCATTGAACACTACACATTATCCATTTGCCATGGCCAGTGGCATTTGTTAACTGGTGAGGCTACAGAATGTTAATACAGGAGGTGCTGCAAAGATACTTTAAACACAGGATTCAAGTCTACACTCAGCTTAAGCAAAAGCCTTCAAGAACATCCAGGGGCCTAACAGCAGAACTGAAACTTCCCTGCACAAGTGAAATTCTCAAGCGAATTTCTGCATTAGCTCCTTGCTGACAGGATCCACTCTATTCTTCCTGATTGCCTGCCTCTGGATTCTGGATTGCCAACAGTCGGAACCTACAGTTACATAAGTCAGCTCCTTGCCATCCAACTCCTCTATCATCATAATAGCCAACTGTTTGTAGTATATTTACAACCATTCAACCTACTCATTGCTATCCATCTCCTATTTCTCTGTTGGAAGGCTGACTGGTAACCACTAATAGAATTGTACTGATGAATGAGGAGTTATCATGCGCTAATTCGGTGCCAGGCACCTGTTAATGTATGGCCAAGCCTATCATATATAACACGCACAGCAACCATTAGGTAGGCCAATTCTTTAAAATCAACCTTGTCATGAGTGAGAATTTAGCCTTGTGGCTAAGACGCAAGGATCCCACACTGGAATACCTGGGTTCAATTTCTGATTCTGACTCCTGGTTCCAGATTTCTATAATGCAATTATTGAGACAGCAGTGGCAATGGCTCAGGTATCTGGGTTCCTGTTTAAGTAGAGATCTAGCTTGATTTCCTGGCTCCTGTTTTCAGCTCCACTCCAACTCTAACCATCTCCAGCATTTGAGGAGCAAACCAGCAGATAGGAGTTCTGGTCTCTTCTGCCTCTCAAAAAGCAAAATAATAATCAAACCTCTTTAATTACAAATGGCACTGCAATGAACAGAAAGTAATTTAATTTTAGCAAAATCAGATCTTGCTTTGTAGTCTGGGTGTCCTTTCATCCTTAATGGAGGTGGAAAACAACCGCTCTTCATATATTTGAAGTTATCCATATGTAAAAGCTGTGTAAGCTGTCTAACATTAGCTCAATTCTATTGCACTGGGAGTAATTTTACCATTTTACATAATTAACAAGTTCACACAAAACTCAGTCATTCTATGTGTGAGATTAAAGTGAAGTATTTGTAGTGTTCCCAAAATATTATTCCTCAGATAGCAGTTTAGAAAAGCCTATTCTTTTCTTCAGGTTAAATAACCCACGCTATCTTGACGCTTCACCGTGAATCATGAACCAGACTTGGAACTGCTTCCTCTGGCTGTGTGTGAAGCCTTTCACATTCGCTTTACATCACCGCAAGTAGATAAGGCTGGGTTCAGCTTCTCAGAAGCTGCCGAACTGCCGAGGGATGCTGCTGATACTATAAAGCAAATGCTACCATCTTCACCCACAGTCGGTCTGGGGTTCACTGTATTCACTACATCTCTCATTTTCATCCATGCCTACAGAAGGACTCTGGACCCTCTGCTGTCAATATGGACTGAAATGAATGATGAGCAGTTTTCTGACAGCATGAGGCTTACAGCCTATGCCTGGTAAAACTGATAATGGCTACTATTCAGGAGATTCATGTGTGTCCATTTTCTCCTATTTCCTGTAATGATTTTAAATCAATATTGTCTATTTAACCTCCCATCTACAGGTCTAAACCCAATCACTGATCATCTATCTGCCACTTAATATAGTATTCCTCACTTCATGTCACTAGTCAAAAAAAAAAAAGTATTTTAAAGTGACCTTTTCGTGCCTTGTAGCGGTACATTTCATCTGAGAAGAACACTGAAATACGAAATGCAGCGATTTAATGCAGAGCATAACAACAATGCTATCCCCTGCCATAAAGACTAGATTCTAAACATTAATTGCATAAAAAAAAAATCACTCAGGAGAAAAATCTGCTTGATATGGGAATAAAAATGTTTCTGTTTAGGCAATGACAGAAAACTATTCTCCCATTATTTATTCACTAAGCATTGGTAGTTAACATTTTTATTGCTCATTTGTTTCTATTCTCCCGCAGATTTTTAAAAACTAGACTTGTTCAATAATTTAACATCCCATATTATGAAGTAGTATTTGGATAATGCATTAGGGCATTAGAGAAAGATCTAAATAGGAGAAATCAGTGTGCCCTTCCCCTATCAGCATTGTTCTGTATTTTAGCATTCTTAACACTGCATGCACAAATGGATGCAACAAAGCTTCTGGCTGCAGATTTCTAGATATTTCACTAGTGTTATAGGCAACCTAACCTTCCACATCACTAACAGGGCCTGTGGGAATCATGTTTCCTGGACGGTAATGAAAATCTCTACTCCTCCAAAATTTAAGTATAAAGTGACTCGATGCCCTTCAAGGTTCCCTTTTTAACTGGCCACCAGGAAACTCAAAACCAATGTATAGGTGGCATTTCCTTACCATGCCACAATTGAGTTGACTTGGAGTAGTCATCCTACAAACCTTTATGAAGAAGACACATATAAAATGCACTGTGATGGTTTCAGGAGCTCTGATAGGCTTTGCTGATGGGCAGGACAGTTTCCCTAGTTAAAGTTAACATTGCACACTTAATCGGGGAACTCTACATTTTTCCCAGTACTGGATTAAGAGTTCTATGATTCTTTCCTTCCTACCCAAGGTTACCCTGGTGACTGGAGTTTAACTGGAGAACCTTAAGAGAAAGTTCCTACGTAAATGTTAAGGGAGGCATAAAAATGCTTTTGCCTTGAGCAGGCAGCAAAAATCAACCAGCACGCGTCTGAGTCGGATCTGCTGGGGCACAGCCTCCTGGTGAGGAGCATTAGCCCACATTGTCTGCCAACTATCTGAAGCTTTGTCCCTGAAAGAAGACTGATCTTTATGGTAGCAAGTGCAGCGCCAAGAGTCCGTATGTCCCTAACACAGCCAAGTCTCTTTCAATCCTGGATGGCCCAATTACTTCTATGTGCTAACTTTTTTTTTTTTAGACTGAGCATGATATCAAGATATAGCAAGAAGAGGTTTTCATATGAGAAACATTCCCCTCAGGAATGCGGTACAATCAGAAATTATGGACCAGCTCCTCCATAGAGGAGCTGAATGACTGTGTCCATTTAAAATTTTGCAAATGACAGCCTCCGACTGTCGTGGCAGGCAGTGACCTTTCAGATACGGTGTGATTCCAAGTAGGAAGGATTCAGAGTCATTAGGGAGGGATTTCCTGGGCCATGGATTTTATTCCACTTTAGACTGACCAACACCTGAACTGTGTGTGAACGTGTGTGGATGCAGGTGTTCCCCAGGCTGGGTGCTGAAAGGTGCCTTCAAAAGGATAAACTGCTGTACTCAGCAGCAGCCACTGTCACCCGCCTATGAGGAAGCTCGGTGGGAGACAAGGGCAGTGGAGCAGGTTGTGGCGGCCGGGGGTCTGCAGGAAACGTTGTGCACCAGGAACAGATGCGCCAGGTGTCGAAGGCCTGTGAGGTGGATGCACTGTCATGTCAAATTCCAAGAAGAATCCAATATGTGAAAGCAACTAAGCAATTTAAAAGTGCTGATGGGAAAGGTCAGCTTCTCTGATGATTCATCAGGTCTGCCTTGTTAAGAGAGGCAGAATTTACAAGCACAGTGGAAAAGCAAGGCGAAGGTGCTCAGATGAAGGATAGGAGAGAATCCACCCACCAGCAGGACACCGGGCCTTAGGAGCAGTGGCTCAGGGGTCAACGGGAGTGACATATGGCCCATTAGCTCAAAGGACAGGGCCGCACTCACATCCGAGGGATAGCGAGTCCTGATTTCGCCATGTGATTAGCCTGTAAACGAAGTCTGCTCTATTTATTAACATAAGAAACTAGCAGTATTGGAGGCCGAGGGCAAAAAACCGCCACAACCCTTGGGAAAATATCTGCCCATGAAACTAACGGTCGATAGTTCTACATTTAGCTGAAGTTTTATTATGTTTGATGACAAACACAGTTCATAAATGCCACTTTGTAATTTGCAGTGGTAAAAATTATTAGCCAAAAGTCACACTTGGGGCATATGTGCTTCCAAATATCACATAACTTGTTACAACATGTCCTCAAATTTATAATGACGCTGTATGTTCCCATTAAGGCTCAATAAATAACCTTTCTGCATCACCAATTAGGAAGATTTTTCTTCATTAGGGTAGCTTCCAATCATACAGTCTTCAAAGAGTCCTATTTTTAACCCGAAGAAAAACACTAGAGTATGGAAGACAGAGCTATACAGTCGATGAGGAAACGGTCAACTTAATGAGAAACTAAATCTCACAAGCTCATACATCCTTTCCTGTCTTGGCCTGCTGTCTTTGTATTAGGAATTGATTATTGCTCAGCATATCCATAAGTTACATAAACCATTTTATGATTGAGGTAATTTGTTATACACATCAATAACTAACCCAAGACAGTCTATATAAATAGAATTCAAAAATATATTTGAGGGGCTGTTTCTTCACAGAAACCAATAGTAAACAGTACTGAAATCAAGAGAGAAAAGCTGCAATGTGTGCCCCAAATACCTTGTCCCCTGCACCCTACAGCCTCTTACAAACTGGGATCTGAAGCCTGATTCCATGCTCTAATACCACATGAAAACCAACTCTGTCTCCTTCAGTTCAGGAAGAAAAGAACTGAAGCAGTTCACAGTAAGAACTGTATCTTATCCAGCTCCACCTGCTACAGCCACTCAGTACAGCACATACCTTATCTGAACATTTATGCTAAATCAATGTAGGTTGATTTTTCTAATGGTTTGATTTTTCACAGTTTTGTTGGTCATTTTTTTTTTAAGTTTTTGTTTGTCTAAGGGGCAATGAATGACACAGTGCTCTCATCTGCTGGCTCCTTCCCAAAAGTCCATGACAGCACAGACTGCATCACGATGGAGCCAGGATTGGAGAATCTAAACCAAACCTCACACAAGGGCAGCAGAAACACAATGCTTTGAGCCACTGCCACTGACTCCTAGGGCTTGCATCAGCAGTAGGCAGGAGTTGGGACCATTCCTCTATGATTGCGGGCATTTTAACCAGTGGCTCAGCTGCTAGCCTAGAGGCCTCTTTGTCAAGCAACTAGAATTTACCTGTCTTGTCAAAGCCGAATAACTAAGTAAATACGTTAAGCTAATGGGAACATGCAAATACATTACAGAAAGGAGCTATAAATACAAAAAGCACAGGAAATTAAAATTAACCACACAGTACTGGATTGGAATTGAAGATACCAGCCTAAAACCTGGGTTACCATTATACAGATAGACAGATTACGGATGATGGATACTGAACTAGATGCAGAGAGATGTAGCACTGGAAAATATATGCAGATGCATGCATTTCAAATATAAATACAGTTTAGCTCTGCACAGTGAGAGAGCCTGGAAGCAATAACACTTAAGTAGGAATAAGCACACATGGTGCATAGATCTTAGTCTCATTTTTAAAAGATTGACTAATTTATTTGAAAGTAAGGGAGAGAGAGAGAGAGAGAGAGAGAAGGGGATCTTCGATCCACTAGAAGATAGAAAAGACAGTTGCAATAGCTAGAATTGGGCCAGGCCAAAGCCAAGAGCTTCACCTGGGTCTCCAATGTGGATGGCAGGAGTAGGGAGCTTACATTAGCAGCAGAGCTGCCAGGAAACAGTACCATATGGGATGCCAGTGGCAACTTCACCTGCTTCTGCCACA
The DNA here is from genome assembly GCF_030435755.1 of Ochotona princeps. Taxonomy (NCBI): domain Eukaryota; kingdom Metazoa; phylum Chordata; class Mammalia; order Lagomorpha; family Ochotonidae; genus Ochotona; species Ochotona princeps. Next base: position 9,475,637 of record NC_080839.1, on the reverse strand, counting down.
ATGGTGGCCCCTGTTGATTTCTAACACCATTTCTACAACAGAAGTAAGTAACAATCCCTTGGAAAGAGTTTATTAAAGATGCAAGGTTGTAGGATTACAAAATGATTCTAGAACACCCTATGGTATCAGAAAAAGCAATACTGAGGTATGTCAAATGGAAACAAGCCAGTTTGAAGGGAGTCCCATGGACTAAGCCTGAGATAACACAGACAGAGTACTGTGAATAATTATAACCTACTGCACAAAAATAAAAGCCCATAAATTCACAATGAATAAATACATGAATAGCGTAGGAAAAAAGTCTTTGGGAGACAGGGGGCAGAATAATGCCAACTAACAACTGTAGAAGTAATATTGTAAAGAGGAAAACCACAGGCTGGCAGACTGCTGTCATACCTGACTCAGAAAAGCATCACCAAGTGACGCTAAAACCAATGACTGAAAGTCTGACAAAGATGCCCATATTTCAAAAATATTTGAAACAATATTTATTAAAACTTTCACTGGAAAAGGCTGGCAGATGCCCTCTTAACCTTGAGGCGATGCTCACCTCATTGGGACTGGGACAACCGTGTTACTCGCCTCCAGACATGACACAACGAGAAGAGCCAGACTCTCTCCTGCCCAAACGGCAAACATCAGACAAACCTGAGCTGAACTAGCAAGGCCAGCAAAGATAAAGTGAGTCTGAGGAAATGAGACAGGTTCAATATGCCTAAAAAGACACTGAACTAAATGCAGTGCAGGATCTAGAGGCAAATCCCTGGCCAAGAAAAGGGAGGAGATATCTTGGACAATCAGAAAACTTACACTAAGGTCTGCAGATTATAGCATTGTATTAATGTATAATCAATTACAATTTCCAGACGTCAGTCATTGTGGTATGCTTATATGAGGGAAAGTTCTTGCTTTTTAGGACATCAACACTAAAGACGGAAATGATGAATGTCGCGATTGCAACTTATTCTTAAATGATTCAGGGACAAATTTATTTACTAATACTATAAGATATACTTTAAATTATACATACAAATATATGTATTATAATATGCATACAACATACATATATACAAATGTGTGTGTGTATACACACATTGAAATGAGAGGGACAGGGAAATGGAAAATGAAGCAAATCGGAAAATCAGTGAAAGGCTAAGGGAATTCTGGACTTGTCATTTTCAAGTATGCAAAATCTTTCAAAATAATTTTTAAGCATTACATGGACATAGGGAAATTTAAAAATAAGTCTTTACTATTGAAACAGATTAAATAAAATATTATATATACCTGACAGTCATTAACATGGAAGAAATACTCAGACAGTTGGGTTGAAAGAAACTGGCAATGAGAGTACAGAACAGGCTGGATGAAAAGGCAAGTTACAGAATGTCAGGAATGGAATACTAACACTTCGGAAATTTAAAACACACACGTGAAATATTACTCCGTGCGTGTGTCTAAATGTAACAAAAACATGTCCACCTGGCTGGACATCTTTCATTTTCATCATGCCGGTGAACCTCAGGGTCAAGGAAATAACCATGTAGGTGAAAAGGAAAGATAGGAAAGAGAAATCCAAATTCATCTGAAGCCAGTGCCAGTCACACCGGGCTCAGCATTGGTTTAATGTTCTACTCGGTATTTTGAAATATTTAATAATTTTCTAAACTTCAGAAAGAGAGAGATTGGGATCATCCATTGGTTGGCTCATTCCTCAAAATCCTGCAGCAGCCAGGGGCTGGGCCACAATCACAAATTCAATCCAGGTCTTCCATGTGAGCAGCCAGGATGCAACCACTGAGTCATCGTCTTGTGCCTCCCGTAGTTGGTGCAAATTAGCAGGACTGGGACTTGAAGCCAAGCAGCACGATGTGGAATGCAGGCATCCTAAACACTAGGCTCAACATCTGCCCCAGATATTCAATAACTCTTGAGTTGGAATCACCCATTTTCAGTTTTGGGGCTTCATCTTTGCCCTGGGTCCCCAAAATTAGCTAGTCTTACTTGTAAGATTGCATTTCTTTCATTAGGACAATCAAAATAAATTTTTGGAATTTTAATTTTTTAAAAAATACAAAGGATGTTTATCATAAAGTTCACTTTGAGTCATCAATATGGTCTGTGGTGATAAACCTGAGTGGATATGATGAGCAGCCACCACATGGGCTAGCTGCCCCTGGGGTGCAAAGGACCTGGCCCCCATGTTTGTGGGGAACTGGGGGTGTGGGCTTGTGGGGAACTGGGGGTGTGGGCTTGTGGGGGTCTAGGGGATAATGGCAGCCAGGGATTGGCGAGACCTGGGGTTCCACGTCCAGGCAGACAGAGCAAGTCTGGCAATCTCCTCATGTGTGTGGTCCGTGATCAATGGGAGGGGAGATGTGGGAGAGAAGACCACTAAGGGAATATGTTGCAGGTGAGGAATGACCTCTGAAGGACTCCTATCAACAAAGCCACTGTACTTGCAGCCAAGCACTGACAACAAATATCTGGGCAAATGGAGACTCTGTGGTGGACTGCGTCAGCAGATGGACCTTCGATGTATTTCCTCAACCTTGGGTGGGTGAGATCGACAGCATTTCAGAACCATCAAAATCACTCCAATGGAACCTTCAGAACAGACCCTACATCGGGGACCCTGGGATGGCATCGGCTGGCCATTTCCCCACCCTGGGTACTGGGATGGTGGAGAAGCTGGGTGAAGCTTCTCCTCTAATTTTTTCCTCTCCCCAAGATGCAGGAGGAAGAAGGGGTTAGATTTGGAAACAATGGCTTCACCCTGACTAACACTGTACACATCATCAAAATTTTTAAAAATAAATTTCAAGATGTAGGGACCCATAGGATATTGCAGCACCCTGCCTGAGGTTAGAACAGCAGGGCTAGTAGAAGAGGCCAGAGTCCACAGGCTCCCAGCAGAGGATGTGATGGAAAGGACCTGAGGGACATGCCTGGCACTAAGAGCAGGGCATTGGGGGAAGGGTATGGATCTGGCAGATTGGCTAAAACAAAGTGATCTCATGTACTCAGAGTAATTCCCTGCTGCAAACACAAAGAGTGCACCATCTTATCCTCTCCCGCTTCCCATGGCTTCATCTTTAGAAGATGTGGTCATCCCCTAAAAGAGCTGACCACACAATCACAGGTCATAGAAATACCACTAACCTAGTCATTCAATGATTAGATCATGCAATGGGCTGCCAAAATAAATTTCCCAATTAAAAAGGACTAAGCTGACATTCTGAATGCTTGCATACCCTATTAGTGTCTAGATTTGTGTTGCACTTAGCTTCCAATTCCAGCTTCCTGCTAATGTGCACCTTAAGGGGCAGCAGGTGGTGGCTCAAGCACCTGGGCTCCTGACAACCACACGGAAGTCTTGGATTGAGCTCTGGGCTCCTGGCTTCAGCCTGGTCCAAACACAGCTTGGGGAGTAAACACACAAAAAGATCATCCTTTCAGGCTCTTTCCTTTGAATAAGTTTAAAAAAAGTTTCTACAATACTCTTATTATATGTTGAAAAATGAGTATTTGTTTCATTAGTGGTAGCAAGAATTCTATACCAGATAATTTACATTTCAGCACAATATACAGAATTGCCTAGTAAGAAAAGTAAATGATGGAAAGGAATTCGCTATTTGACAAGAAAACTGCATTATCTGCCCCACAAAAGTCCTGCTAGGTATTTATGACTTGGCTGTTATATGAAAATATTACAGAAATAAATATCCCAGGGAGAGAAAAAATGTTGGTATACAATCAATTTTGATACCAAAAAAAGGAGGATAAAGGGGGGGAAAAACAGGTTTTCTCTTTCAGTGTAGTTTTCTAAGGGGAATAAATAATTTACTGTTCTTTCAACCAAGCAATTCTTTTCTATTATTTAAAAATATATTCTGGTTGCAGTTACAAAACAAAATACAGTATATTCTTGGTTTCTTGGCTTGCCATTCGTGTGCTGTATATCTTCTGATTATGAGCATGGCAACTCAGAAGTCACAAGAAAAAGTTTTTCAAGTGCCTTTTTGCTTTAGATGCAATAAGGAAAAGGCAATCAATCAAAATCTGATAAACCCTAGCTATCACATGGGCTATCTAAAATAATGTTTACAGTTCTAAATTAGATCAGTTCATTACCTTCCGTGTAACAACAGCACCATACACAACTCTATTCCCCAATTTGTTGGTACCCCAGGGGACAGAGGAACAAGTCAGGTCATGACATGGTGCTCAGATGCACCTGCCCACAAAGACAGCATCACCAATCCAAAGCATCTGTTGTCATGTCTGTGTCCACATCTTAACAGCTGCAATCTTTGGCTTGGTGGATGCATTGTATTTATTCATTCTGACAACCCATATTTATGAGGTGAAATGGGCAGACACCGCACAAATAAATATCCAACAGCTGTCACAGTAAGTGCTGACCCGCAGGCTACCTCACACAGGGGTATCTGAGTGCAGTAGGGAGGGTGAGGACATGCAGTTACTGGAAACCAAAACCCAATATTAGCACTCCTACACATTTGCATCTCATAAGAGAACAGCAGCAAGAACAACACTAAAGTTCAAAAGGAAAGGTTTGGGAGGGTCTGGATAATTCCCAGAAGGGTTTATCGCACAATCATGTGACAATCACATGTCACAAACTTTTCAGTGATTCAAAGATAGATCACAAAACAGATTGTCAGATTTTTCCATAGTGAAAAGGACAGCTTGAGGTGGGCATCTTTATTTCAGCAGTTAAACTGCCACTTGCGAATTTCCACATACTGTGTCAGAGAATCCAGGTTTGAGCCATACTTGGCTTCCAATTCCAGCTTCCTGCTAACATGCACTCTGTGGCAAGGGTTTGGCCATAGCGGATAGTGGCTTGCACACCTGGGTCCCTGTCACTCACACAGGACAGACACCTGGAATGAGCTCCAGGCTCCTGGTTTCAGCCTGGTCCTGACCTTGTGACGTAGGTACTAACTAGCGGAGTGAGCCAGAGACAGAGGTCTTTGTCTTTTTCTGCCTTTCAAATAAACAAAAACTGGATACTGTAAGCCTATTTTCCACTGAAATCATCTACATATAGGAGCAGTACATGTATCTCACGGTTCCCACAGAAAAGGGGATTTCATCTGGGATGCGCCAAGCTTGGAAGAACAGGAGGCAGTATCTACCCACACCACCACTGCTCGCCGTATGATCCATCTGATTGCTGCTGTATCCTCTTCATGAACACAGACAATAATCATTCATTTCACCCTGTAGTAGTACAGCATCATTTCTCTCCATGGTAATGTGCTCTCTCATAAAGGACACGCATGAAAAACACTTGGGACAGCTAATTCTTCTTTTATGGATGATCCGTGAACATAAAACTATTAATGTTTACCTCTTAAGTGTAATTACCATATTTCCCACATCAGTGCCCATGGCTGAACACATCAATTAAAACCAGGAGTGTAGTTTTCACGTTTCAAATAAATTTAATTGTGTGAAGATCTGTTGTGTGGCCTTATGAACATATATCTCTGGAGGTGTTTCTTTGGCAACTCCAGGGTAACAAGTGGAGCGCACAGTAGTTCGTTTATGAACTGTTCCAAAGGTGGAGTGCACGGTGGCTCATCTGTGAACTGATCCAATCCCCCAGGTGACTGCCACTCCACAAGGACAGCTACACCTCCTCAGATTACTTTCGGTCTAATGAGTGAGCTGTCTCCATATTTAGAAAATGGATATGCAGCTCAACTTGCCTACATGGTTAATAAAAATATTCCATATTGAGAAACTATTCTAATATTAACTACTTACTTATACATACTAATTATTTTTTTCTGCTTACTAACCAACTTCTAGTTCCTTTAAGACAAAAGTTAAGACGTTTCTCAGTTTAAACCAAGTAGAGGAAAGACAATAAAATCATGAAATCAATGGAATAGAAAATGACAAACTGGAAAAGCAATCAACAAAGCCAGCGACTGGTTCTTTAAAATGATCAACAAACTTGATAACCATCTAGCAACACTGATCAAGAACTTTTTTTCTTTTTAAAAAAGGGCAATCATTGTAGGCAACTGCCTAGGTTGCCTTGTAGCGAGGCAAGTGTTATACTGCTGGTAGAAAAGCAGTGAATAGCTGGTAGGCACTCTGGGCCTGGTTAATGCCAATTTTGTGTTAACTGTATCAATGTGCCAGCACAGTTGCCATTTTTTTAAAGATGTGGGGAAGGTAGGGAAAAGGCTGGGACATGCCACCTGGCCCCCAGGTGGGGGGCTTCAGATTGCTGGGAAGGGGGTTTAAAGATATATTGAAGCAGCTGAGGGTGTGTGTAACAGGGGAGGAATGACTTCTGAGACTGTACACAGACCGGGCCACTGCACTCTCAGGTAAATGAAGGTGCTAAGACTGACTGGTTTAAAGGAAGCAAACTGGAGAGCATGTCTGGATCTGGCCAAGGCACCTGCCCATGTGAGACACCTGAGCTGAATCACCTGGCATGACCCGCCACCCCATGGCACACACCAAAGTTGGGACTGGCAGGCATGCCTGGATGGGCTAGACTGTAGTGCAGGCTGGGTATTAACACCCAACAGAAAGCAAGAGAACTGGATCTGGGTACAGATTCTGTAGGAGACTTTTGGTCTGGCCTCTGTGGGACTGTGGCACCCACCAGTTTGCAGGAAGAGCTGGGGTTGATGACAGGCTGAGCCAGGCTGGACCACAGAACTCACCTGACACTCCCGGAAGCTGGGGCTGGGAGGGCCTGTGCTAGGTCAGGCTAAAACACTTGCCAGCACATGCAAGGTTAAGGACTGAGGGCAGGCAGATCATGCAAGCAGGGCCACAGCACCCGCTGGCATACGCGAGATCCAGGACTAGGAGTGGGCCTGGTAATGAAACTTGCGGAATTTCTTTGCTAGGCCATAGCTCCCTCTGGGGAATGCAACAGGTGGAGGTATGCTGGGCCAGGTCAGGCAAGGCTACAGCATTCCTCAGCATTTGTGTAGGTCAGGTCTGGGGGCAGGCTGGGCTGAGCTAGGCCACAGCAAGAACTGAGACTATCAGTGGGCCATACCGAGCTGGGCTGAAGACTTTTCAGCATGCACAAGATTCAGGACTGGAATGGGTCTGGTAGGACAATCTTTGTGACTCCCCTACTAGGCTGCAGCTTCTATTGGTGAGTTGAGGGCTGAGCTGGGGAAGATCAGGCTGGGCAAGGCTATAGCAATCATTGGCATGCTTGTGGGCGGGGCTTGTGGGCAAGGTCAGACAAGGCTAGGCTCCAGCAGCATTAGTACTTGCAAAAGCCAGAATCAGTGTGAGACAGGCTGGGCTAGGTCACAACACCCACCAGTTCACACGAGAGCTGGGTCTTGGGGTGGGCCAGGCTGGGCTAGCCACAGTATCCACTGGCAAGAGCTGGAATGGGTGCAAGCCTAGTCAGACTAAGCTTCAGTACCTGCTGTTGAGTGCCAAGACCTGAGGCCAGCGATGTCAGGCTGGGCTGCAGCAACCATTGGCACATGCAAGACCTGGGGCTGGGAACAGACCTGGTAGGGGAACTTTACACTAAAAACTCAAAAAAAAACTTTCATGGGTGAATAAGGAAGACCTATGTTAGTAAAGAGATACAGCACAAATGTATGAATTGGAAAACTCATTACTGCTCTGATGGCTCATTCTCCCCCTTTTGATTTAAAGATTCTATACAACCCCAGGTATCCAGCAAGTAAACCAGCAGAGAGGATCATACACTCTCTTGCTTTCTGCCTCTCAGAAAAAATGAATGAATGAATGAATGAATGAAAGAAAGAAAGAAAGAAAGAAAGAAAGAAAGAAAGAAATGAAGAAAGAAAGAAAGAGAAATCACACAAGAAGTCTACAAAAGCCCTACAGTAAACACTCACATCCATTTGATCCTCAAGTATCTAGAAAGAGACCAGACTAGTAAGAGTTCAACCAATTACAGACCCACGTGCTGGACTTCCACTCAACGATGAATATGACCACCAATATACAAGTCTAAAAACTCATGATGCTGAATGACAAGAAGCATCCAACACAAGGTATACGTGGTGTGATGGATCACATGTCTGCTGAATTCCAGAGTTTGTAAAGTCAGCCTGCAGTGGCAAAGATCAGGTCAACACCTGCATCTGGGGACCAGGGAAACTCAGTGGAAAGGAGCTTAGGGGAACTTCCAGAGGCGATGGACATGTTTTGCATGTGGTGTCTTCAAAAGCTCATTGATACTGTTCATCACACACACACACACACACACACACACACACACACACCAGGGGGCTGTAACAGTGAGTTAAGCTGCCACTTGAGATACCAGCATCTCACTATCAGAGGGCCAGCTTGAATTCTGGATTCTGTGCTTTGATCCAGCTTCCTGGTAATGTGCCTGTAGAAACAGCAGAAAATAACCCACCCAAGTCCTTGTGCACCTGTCATCACACAAGGGGCCAGGATGGAGTTCCATGCTTTAGTATGGCCCAGCCACAGCTGCTCTGGCTGTTGTGGCCATCTGGGAAACAAACCAGCAGATCAGATCTCTCTCCAATAAATGTTAATAAAATGCATGGATTTCAACTGCATTTGCACCAAAATGCTTATCTTTTCATTCCACTCTTCTCTTAACTTTGTGGGGGCACTCCTGTATTCTGAAATGCATGCATTACAACTGAGAAAAGTATACTTGATCACTGAACATTTTGCCACATGCCAACTATACTTCCATAAGAGGGTAATAGCATTCATAAGAACTAAGAACCACTGTAAGGATCTCAAACAAGCTATTTTCCTTCATACTTAGTTTACATCCTACTTTTGGGACCGGAGCCAGTCCAGTCCTCAGGCCACTTCTCTGGGGACCACAGCAGAAGCACATGGTTTCTACCCAGCCTTCTGGAGCTCTCTGCCAAGGCAGGCTCTAGTGTGGCCCTGTATTCCTGAACGGTTTCTAAAATGCTGTACACCATTGTTTATTCATGTGCCAGTCATGTCCAGTATGTGATCCATAATACCAACCCCATAAGCATTTCTCATTCTACAAATTCTTACACTTCCCCCTAAACATTTGGGAGAGTTTAAAATCTAATGTTTTAAGAAAGCTCCTTCTCCTTATCCCCTAGAAAGCAAGGCATAACAAGTGTAGATTACACAGTAGAAACTAAAAGACAGAAACTGGGGTTCAGTTTGACCTTGACTCAGTGGGAACTGATGAAAGGTGTCACCCTTTCACATGAAAAGCCAAGCTGCTCACAGTTCAATGGCTTCTTAAGAGCTAGTGGGTTGTACACATGTGGTGTTCCTAAGGGCTGGGGTCTGAACACAACTGTGAGGTTTACCAGGGGAACAGATTGTCAATTTCTAGATATAGACTTTCAGTGCTAAAAAGCATACGGAGTAGTGGGAAAGAAATACATTTCAGGCTGAAGAACCAGCAAGTATTTTTATTTCACCGTCTACCTAAGTGGTCTCAAGAGCCTCCATTACAAGTTCTATAAACTTCAGAGCCAATTTGTATGTTTGCAAAAGAACAATGGAGGATGGCTTGTATCTTCTGAGCTGGAGCTGGGTGGAAAGTGAGGACAATGAATTCATTCAAAAAAACTAAAGCATCAAGTGACAACAGCTATTCAAAATGGCAATTGAGCCCATCTGCAATGGCAACTGGATAGGCCATTTGAATCATATCTTAAAGGGACTTCAATAGTTCTTTTGCATAAAATTTCAATTTTGTATGGAGAAAAATATTCCCAAGATAGAAAAAAATTTTGGATCCTTCGTTTATGAAATTTGCATAGCTATTTAAAAAAAACACAGCACCAGAGTAAAAATAGATCCATTAGACAACAGAACACAGCAAAGACCTAAGAAGTAAACCCATGCAGCTACAGCCTCATGATCTTTGGTCCAAGGAAAAGGACTTCTTTTCAAATAAATGGTGTTGGGAAAACCGGTAACCCAGATATAGAATGAAGCTAAAAATTCCTCCCTGTCATCACCTACAAAGATCAACTTAACAGGCTGGTGCTACAGTGTAACTGGCTGAGCTGCCACCTGCAACCCCTGCAGCCCATGTGTGCCATCCAGCTGAGGCTCCTGAATCCTGGTTTCAGCCTGGCTCAGCCTGGCTGTTGAGGTAGTTTGGGAGTGAATCAGCATGCAGACAGCCTCCTTCTCTTAACGCCTAAATGGTAAGACCTGAAAATTTAAAACTACTAGAAGACAACCTAATGGAAACATTCAGAACACTGGAAAGGGCAAAGGTTTTTGGATCAGACTACAAAAGCATAGGAAACTAAAGCAAAAACAGACTAACAGATTTCCTCAAACTAAAGAGCTTCCAGACAGAAAAGGAAACAAGTGAAATGCATCACAGAATGGGAGAAAGTATTTGTAGTCTATACATCTAACAAGAAGTTAATGCCCATACTCACACAAAGAAACCATACCCGAAATAATTCCATTTAAAAATGGACAGATCTAAACAGACATTTATCAAAAACAAACACACAAATGGCCAATAGGTACACACACACACACGTTTAACATCAGGTAAATGCAAATCAAGACCACAGTGATATAATACCTCATCCTAGTTGGACTAGTTATCAACAGAAAGATAACAGGTATCAAGTGTTAGAGCTGGCACCACGGCGCAGCAATATTAAGCTGATGCTTGTGATGCCTACTCTAGAGTGCCACTTCAAATCCCAGCTACTCCACATCCAATCCAGCTTCCTGCTAAGGCAGCTAGCTGGGAAGGTGAAGGGAGACAGTCCGAGTACTTTGCCACTCACCGTGAAACCAGGAAGGAATTCCCAGTTCATGGCTTCAGTACGGCCCTGACCAGGCTGTTCCAATTATTTGGGGAGTGAAAACAATATCTGGAAGACATTTCTCGCTCTCTCTCCCTCCCCTTATCCCTCACTCTCCCCCACTCTTTCTCTGTGTTTTTCTCTCATGTTTTTCTGTATCCTTCCTTTCAATACATAAAACAGTATTTTTTTAAAAAGTTTGAAAAGATAAATGCTGGTGAGAAAGGAAGCCCCTACATATTGTTAGTACAGCCATTGCAGAAAACAGCATGGAGATTCATCAAGAAACTAAAAAGAGTCACATACATGGTACAGAAATTCCACTATTATGTATATACCCAAGGCAAATAAAATTCATCTATCCAAGAGACATTGGCACTCTCATGGAACCTGCAGCACTATTAATAATAATCAGAAAATGGAAAAAAAGCATTTAAGTGTTCATCCACTAATGGATAAAGAAAATGTAGGATATATACACAATAGACTATTGCTTGGCCATAAAAAGGATACAATCTCGTCACTTGCAACAGCATGGCTGCAACTGCAGATTATAATAATTTAAGTAAGTCAAGCACAGAAAGATAAATATCATATGATCTCACTCATATGTGGAGTAAAAAAAAAAATAAGAAGGTGATCTCATAGAAGTGGAAAACGTAATTGTGGTTACCAGAAGCTGGGAAGGGAAGGAGAGAGGAGACTATGGGAGGGTGATTAACAGGTGCTAAGCTCTAGCTGTTCAGGAGAACACATGTCCAGGACTCTCCTGCACAGAAAGGGAAATACAGAAAAGGTTAGTGTACTTTCTTTCTGTATTAACAAAAAAACATTTAGAAGATAGGATTTGGGATGTTTATGCCATCAAGGAATGTTAAATATTAGAGGAGAGACATATGTACCTCGATTGTGCAATACACAACGCATACACACTGAAACACATGACACTATATACATTTCTAACATGCTAATTTTTAAAAGGGAAGTCAAAATGATCAACTTTAGGATTCTAGTACATATGCAAACATGCTAAATGTGTCTGCTGCCTCTCTCGTCACACTCTAGGATTTATTCTCCATGCTATTATTACAACTAAAATGAAAGCAAGGAAAATGATAGAATCCCTAAACATCATATACAAAGTGTCGCAGAGTTCTACTTTGAGAAATATGAAGTGAGAAAACCAGAAGTGAAACAGACTTTGTGCAGGTTTTGTGCTTTGAGTGCCTCCATCCATCACAGCCTGTTACAGGACTTTCCGAAAGCATCAAGCATTCCCCCAACTCCAGCCACTCCCTGTGCATCCGCTGAAATCACCACCACCTCTCACCCTGGAGCTCACCTGGCCCAGCCTCCCCTGTAAGCACCTCTGAACAAGCTTCTGTGTAGCACGCTGGACAGGGACATGGCAGGGCTTCTGCGGAAGACAGGCTCTGCTGCACCAACAGGTCTCTTCCCCATCACCACACGCAGCTCTTATGTACACCTTTTCAGTTGTTTTCCTTCAGCTCCCTTCCCCACAGAACTGGTTCTGCTATGGAATTCCAATGTATCTTTATTACAGCTCTTATCTACACATCAAGCCCGAAATACATCTCTAGTCCTCTCAGAATTCTTCCCAGAATGCTTAGCACAGCACCTTGTACACAGTTGGTGCACACTAAGTAAAAGCTGAACTCCTGATCTTACATTTAAATCTCGAATTTGTAAAGGGGCTGCCAATTATGTGTATGGGAGGGTGGGGCTGAATAAGTGGAAATGCTGCTTCCAATGGCCTGCACCACTCTTTGGTGTTACTTCCCTCTACTGTTGCTTACTGCTATAAATCAGCCAACAACATCTGGGACTCAATTTATCATGCACTAGGTTTCAGATTTAGAAGCTGCTGAAATGATATAGAAAACCCAAATGCTATTTTAGCTACTTAAGGTTGCTATGTCCACATAACCCAAAAGGAAATTTTGATATTAGAACTAGAGCATCCAATGCAAATGATTTAGGTTATCACTATTTTATTATAATTTCTTCCCTTTGATACTATGGACTGGATGAAATCCTTTATTCAAGCTCACTGTGTGATGTTCTCCTACCAAATGTGCTTACAAATAGGCTTGCATGCTTGGAGTGCAAGCCTTTCTAAGGAACGATTCTCATCAGCACAGGGCATGGTCTGAGAATTATTTCTGTTGATGGCTTTGGGCTCCTTCAGGTCAAGGACTCCAGATTAAAGTCTTCAGCACCTTGTAAGTGGTAGACACTCAATGCAAGTTTGTGGAAGCAGTGCTCTGTAAAGAGCCTGGTACACAGAAAAAGGCGATTCTGAACCAAACAGGGTCACTATGCTGCAACCCCTGTCTTCCACCACTCCCAGTGAAAGCTGGCTTTCCTGACTCCCCTTGGGGCACCCACCTGGCTACCACTGGGCTGTCCAGCAGCAGCACAGCATTTGGAGGTCAAGCATGGGTGATGGAAGGATATTGCACACACAGACCATGAAAAAAGACCTGGTCCCACCAACTGCTCTGCACACAGCAGACACTTAGCCAGTGTTGCTTCCCTTCAGCCACTTCTGCTGTCCTGTTACACATGTAGTTTCAATTCCAGGGAGTCAATGTGTTATCAGAATCAACCAAGGTCTCACAAGCATGGATCAGGAATAGGTAACGCTGGGGTCAGAAGCTGATGTCCCTTGCAAGCTGCTGAGTTTGGACACCGCTGAGTTTGATTACTATCTGAACAAGCTGCTCCAAGGAAAATGAAGTCATCATTCACACACTGAGCAAACACACGTTGAGCCCCAATTCCAGTGTGCAAGGAGTTGAATATATAAAAATAAATAATTCATAGTCTTAAATCCTTGCAGAACTCTCAGCCATAGGGTCACAACTGCAACATAAAGTAGCCGGTCTAAGAGCAGAATTCAAATATATACAGCCAGAAAAGGGAACCCAGGAACACAAGACAGAGCACAAAGTAAGTACACCAGGCCAGCGGCTAAGCCCACCTGCCTTTCTCAACAATAAGCAGGCCAGCATCAAGGACGCTTGGAGTACCAGGCTGGGGGCCTGTAACTCCCATAGTCAGGTGCTAGCTCATTATGCTCTTCATTTCCCCACACTGACTCGATTCTACTTTTCCACGATACAGGTTTTTCATACAACAAAGTCCCTACACCCAAACCACCCACCTCATACATAATTAATTTATGCATGCATATGATACACACACAGGGGTGGATATGCTGGGGCATACATAAACTGTTTTATGGGCAATTTAGGCATCTCAAGGGCAGTTATGGCAGAGTACAATCTTCATCTCACACACTAACTATTAATCTAACAGTGTATAAAGTGCGCCGTGCATATGGGACCTGGAGGAAGGGCCACACCAGGTAATGCAACCAGGTGGCACAGAGTAAAGGCCTATGCCTACCTCATATAACAGTCTCTTCAAAATTCCCATGCGCACTTAACAATGCTTTCACTGACCACTTTCTGGGAACCTGATTTATTTTCTCTGCTTTTATTTTCAATCTAAAGTAGTTTGAAATAGATTTCGTTTGTTTGTTAAGTACAACCTCTGAGATGGGAGTTTGGCCAAGTGGTTAGGGATAACCAAATCCCATGTCTGAGTGCCCTGGTTTGAGTCCCAGCTTCACTCCTGATTCTAGCTTCTTCCGAATGTGTACCATGATTAGCAGCAGACAATGGTTCCACTACTGGGGTCCCTGCCACATGTGTGGGAGACATGGACTGAGTTCCCAGATCCTAGCTTTAACTTGAACCAGCCTCAGCTGTTAAGACGGGCACCTGGAGCAGTAAACCAGCAGAAAGGGAATTTGTCTGTCTTCCTCTCTGCCCTTAAAATAAATTAAAAAAAAAATACTATCTGGGGTCAAACACACTGAAGATGTTGCTTACAAATGTAAATCTCCCAAAGATCTGAACATCACTGCAGCCGGATGATTTCTACTGAGTTTTCTTGTGGGTCCTGGGATTTCACATAGACTTAGGGCATTAGCTAATACATAAGTTCAAAAAGCCTTGTACTTCCAAAAGCTCAGGGAAAAACAGATCTGTTGCCATAGCTCTTTCATGATGTACATTTCCCAAGACCTTTTTGAAAACTAATAACCCATACATGAATTTCTTTGACACCAAAATGAACTTCCCTTCTAATTCCATCCTCCATGAATTTTGTGAGGTGCCTTGGTGCAAGCAAGGTGGTCCTGGACTTCTAGACTGTATCGACGCCTCCCCTTAAAGGAAAGACTCTGACAGCAGCACTTTGCAGCCTCCTGCTGCTTGTCATGTCCCTGCTGGCAAAATCCAAGACTTGCTCAAAAGTCAAAAGCAAGGGGATGGTGGGAAATTAAGCAATTTTCCAGCATTTTCCAAATGAGTGGAGAAACAAATGTTCTCACCCTAAAACAACACTGTATCCTAATAGGAGAAATGTATACCCTGAGAGCACACAGCACATGCCAGGGGGTCCAGGAGAAATGTCACCCTGAGAGCACGCAGCACCTGCCAGGGAGTCCAAAGTGCAGCTACTGGGGGACTAATGTGCTAACACAGCAAAGGAAATGAAGGTGTCAGACTCCGTGACTTCAGAAAAACCTCCACATGGTACATGACTGTGTGAGCCTTTTTAACACACACAACCCGAGGGCAGGGGGTTCTTTCCTGACTACATCGTCCCCAGAGCTCCCTGTCCTCAGGGGGAGGTTGATATTTATAGGTCACTGCCCCAACACATAATCACTGTATTTATAGAACCCCAACAAGCTGGCCTTTGTTTCCCTTCAAAAGCTCAGGAGCTGTACCTGAACAGGTTAAGACAGGTGACTCTTCCTGTGCTATCACTTCAGGTAAATTAAACCAGTCCTACTCCACCTTCAATAGGCATCACAGAAACAGCCAGAAAGTGAGAGATACTATTCTTCAGGGAGACCTTGGCACTATGCTGCGTAAAGCAATATGAGGGTTGATGGCTAGAGAGGGCCCCAACCTCGGTTCAAATGAACAAAGAAATGTTCCCATCTCGACCATCGGGATCTGTCAGATGAGTCAGGGTAGGTTCCCACCAGCTCTGCTGCCACTATAATAGACTAAGAACTAGGCATGCGCACACACACTTGCTCACTTACTCCACAGCAGTGAATAATCATAAACTGCATGAATACTGCAGGAGCCAAACATCCACGGCTTGAAGGCAAAGCTGTAACATACAACCACCTCTTCAACATCTCTTTTAAAATAACTAAATATGTTTACCACATGTTGAGTATGACTGAAGCAAAGACATGAATAAATGGAAGTAAACACTAAAGAAGTGTAAGAAAACTCTTCACTCATGATCTTACATAACCAAAAGCAAGACTCCATTCAGCAAGAGCAAAGGTGATGGGGTCCATTTCATCCTTAAGTCTGACTGCCTGCCTTTTTCCATTAACTTTTTTTCCATCAACTTTATCAACTTTGGTAACTTCTGTATTTTTAATGAATCTAGAGTCGAGTTTCCCTGTCCTTCTCATTTTAATCATCTGAGAACAACCTTACTTAATGTGAAGATTTTTACAGAAAAGCATCCTCTTAGAACAAAGTCTACTCTGTTATCTCACTGTTTGCCTACACTTGACTTCAATTTTTATCTGAGAGATGAAAACAGATGTGTATTAATTACATGCAAATTTCCACTGACCTATACACTAGGATTTTTCTAAATTTAAGAAACCCTCATTTCTGGGCTGAGAAAATATTCAATGCTCTGGTGCAGTCCACAGGGTAAAGTAGGATTATGGGAATGCTGTGTCTTCCAGCCAAGAAATGATAAAGGAATGCTTCACATCCAGAGAATGACCCAAGTCATCCTTTTCTCAAGCATTGCAACCTGTCTACCAGACAGACGGGCAGACCTGACCAAAACAACGATGTCCTATGAAGGGCCTGGCCACGCTTGCAGACATGCAGATTGCAAGGTCAGGTGGCCCTGCCATGCTGCCCTGAGCCTGCACTGTCAGCCGCAAGCATCTTCAACCCAGCCCCTCAGAGTGCAGACCAACCCATGACAGTCACCTAGGTCACGGGGTCATCTGGACATGTCAGGAACTTAGTTGGAGAAGGAAGAAGAAAATGACAAGTGAGACAGGTACCTTTTGTTTGGTTTCTCTCCGCCGTCCTGGAGTCTATCTATCTGTGTTCTCCTAATTCTGACACTCCTACATGCTGGCATAAACCAGGCTTGTGAGCAAGTGATCTGTCACATGAGCTCAAAAATTGCAATAAATGCTCCGGCCCATAATGCAGCTCTCAAGCGTGTAAGCAAGGAAGTGGAGCAGCCAGAACATTAACTGGTGCTCAGATACAATGTTGGTGTTTCAGGCAAGGATTATTAGCTTGCTATGCTACCACGCTGGTCTCTTTTTGTTTTGAAGTTCACCTTTATAAAGGCTCCCACAGCACCTCTGCGTACAACCTAGTAACTTGTACAAGCACATATGCTCATGACAATGTCCCAACCACCCCTAGCCTAATATTCAGAATCAATGTGAATTTAAGAGAACTTAAATTCCCAAAAGAACTCTTTGCCATCGTCACCACCTTGCAGATGGTTCACGATTTCAAGATGTTGAGTCACCACGGTTTGTCATGGCCCTGGCGTTAGTGTGCTTTACAAGAGAATCAGCACAATGACAGACATCACAACACTCTTTGCATCTTGCACTATCCAATGTTGTATGTCCCAGATAGGCTGAGTCAGGACCTAGGAGTCCTTTGTTCACTGAAGAGAGACAGAGCTTACACTGTGGCAAGAAGAGTGAGTTGCACCCTGGGCCCTCCTGTGGCTCTCTGATCACAATCGTACACCAGAAACCACTGCACCTACCATACATATTCTTGGCATAGTTATAATTTATAAATTAGGTACAGTAAGAGATAAATAATAATAAAACAGGACTGATACTACCATAAGTTGTAAAAGCATAAAAAATAACTTACGGAACATGCCTATCTGAAATTCTCTGTTAAATAGTTTAGGATCACAGTGGACTGTGGAGTATTTGAAATCTTGGAAAAATCAACCACCAACATGAGGATACTACAGTGTTTAAAACCATGTTTAGTTGTGGGGCACTAAACAGAGACATCCCTGGCACATCTGCAATGTTGTGCAACTTACAAAACTACCATGCAAGTAAAAATAATTTGCATCCTAAGGATACCTTTATCTGGCCACAGGAGCCTTGCAGAACAGGATGTTAAATAGCACATGTCTTTCTAATGAAAAAATATGGCCACACATATCTTCCATAAATTATCACCACAATCCACGTCAAGTTGTGGCTAGCCCATCTTCCTCTTGCAGAATGAGCGTATCAGAGAGTATCTCTTTGTTTCAGATTTCCCCTGCAGAAAACAAGATGTGCATCCAGGACATCCTCCAGCTCCGGGGGGTGAGTTGACAGTCACAGCCAAGAGAAAGGCCTATTGTGCAAGGGCAGCTGTGCTAACCTCCCTTCCTCACGCTCCATCCAGCAAAACTGCCAGGGGACCAGTCATGGGGTGCTGCCTCTCCTTGTCCAGGAATGGTGCTGGACTTGGAACTCTGTCACCTGACAGGCTCCAGCGGCCATCTCATTCATCCCTGCCACACTGAACTGTAACGGTACAGAGGGTGGAGACGGCATCTTGAACTCATCTGACTCTGGCATGCATGAAATGCTCATCAGTGCTAGTTCCGTGTGCATAAGAGGGCAGAGTGCATTTTGAAGAGTATAAAAGGTTACACAGAGAGGCAGGCAGGCAAACCATTTCCATGCGACCCTGCAGACATCTCAGTTAATCCTAGTTTCTAATTAACTTTTTCATTGTGCTTCACAGATCTTTCTGTTCTACTCCTGATGATAATGTACACTTTAAATAATGTGTTTTGTTTTGTTTTATAGATGTTAAATACACTCCTGGTACTTGCACTGCAATAAAGTAATTTCACAGAAAGGCAAAGTGGATTTGCTTGTCAGATAAGAAAGATGCGTGTTCATAATTGAGGAAGATTTATGTTTCCAGAAAGGAGGAGAGGGGGACAAAGGAGGTGGACAGAAATTCCAAGCTCTGTACTGCAAGTGATGGGTCTCAGCACAGATTTCTTTCAGGCAAATGCACTATTCTGAAAACCAAAGGCTTGGGACATTCCTTGGGAGAAGCTCCTGTAAGAAGCCTTCAGTAAAGCAATGATTCTAAACTGGAGACTTGGCATAACACCTAACTGAAGATGTCTAGAGGTGTGAGATAAAGATCAGGATAGCTGAGAGAGCATCCCCACCGCTCCAGTCAGTTCCAAGTGACCACCAACACATTATTTGGGACCTTGAGACCATTTCTGCATAACGTCCACTACACACGACAGCTCCCACGATAGCACCAACACCTCTAGGCTAGCCAATCATTCCTCTAGGATGTTTAGAATGATAGCACGAGGAACGGAAAGGGGCCTGTGAGACATCATAATGAGCAAGGAGCTGGAACTCCGCCCACCTGATGCTGGGCTTGCACTTGCGGCCAAAGGCGACAGGCTCTGGAGGGTGACATCCAGAGGTATGTGACAGTGACAGCTGGGTGTCTCCCAGTTTGTAACATGAACAGATGGATCCTGAGGGTTCTTTTCTACAGGTCAAGGCATCAGGTTTCCAAGCCTGGGGCTTCTCTGCTACCCAGTACAGAACACTTCAAGGACAACTCCTGGCAGGGACACTCCCTGGTGGTGGACACCTGCTTGGAAGGTGCTGCTGACAAGTGAAGCAAACCACCTCTCGGGAGGCACCAGCAGGTTAAAGAAGGAGAGGATCATGCTGAACCTCCCCCAGCGGAAGGGGCAAAGACCTGCTGCAGGTTTAACAAAGCCAGGACTGCAGTGGATTTCAGAGGAACAAGAGCACCAATTCAGGTGGACTTCACAAACGGAGCGCATCAAGACAGCCATCAACCAATGCCCAGAGCGCTGTCGGTGCTCCCCTCCCACTCCCTCCGCAAGGGCAGCAGTCCTGTTCGCAAACGGAGCGCATCAAGACAGCCATCAACCAATGCCCAGAGCGCTGTCGGTGCTCCCCTCCCACTCCCTCCGCAAGGGCAGCAGTCCTGTTCACAAACGGAGCGCATCAAGACAGCCATCAACCAATGCCCAGAGCGCTGTCGGTGCTCCCCTCCCACTCCCTCCGCAAGGGCAGCAGTCCTGTTCACAAACGGAGCGCATCAAGACAGCCATCAACCAATGCCCAGAGCGCTGTCGGTGCTCCCCTCCCACTCCCTCCGCAAGGGCAGCAGTCCTGCACCATGCTCCTCAGAAGCCACTGGCTGGGACCCTTTCCACACCTCACTCATGCCTCACGGGGGCAGGGCAGCCTTTGTCAGCACCTCTAACAGCCAGCAGGACGCCATGTGCTGGGCTCAGCCTGGCCCCATGGGAACTTCCCAATGATAGAGTTAGTTTTATTCATTCCACAAGCGGGGGTAATTTAGAGAGAAAGGGATGAGACAGCTTCAAGGTCAATGGAGACATACTCCACAGAGGCAAATGACAATTTTTATGTTCCCTATGATCAGTAAGAACTTTCCAAGATGCCAATTGCACCAGGGGTGATTCTAGCTTAACACAAGTAGCCCCCTTCCATGGAGAAGTCTATGGTCTGTCCCAATTCTCTATTTTGAACAAACTCAATTTCAATATACTTCTACTTTTCCCACTGCACTTCAAAGTTGTTAGAAGAGTAAAGCTATCAGAGTGGGGAGCTGGTGTTATGGGGCAATGGGCTAGGCTGCCACTTGACAACACATTATCACATAGGAGTTTTGATTCAAGTCCAGTTTTCTCCACTTCTGATCCAGACCCCTGGCTCATGTGCTTGGGAAAGCAAAAGGAACTTCAAATGCAACTTCAAATAAAATCTTGCTAGTAACTAACTTAGCCACTCGTCCTGTCACAGGAACTTCATGATGAATCAGTGAACAGAGCAAAGCCAAGAGGGGCCAGGGCTGTGGCACAGCAAGTAAAGCCACTGCCTGCACATCGGCATACCATATAGACACTGGTTCTAGTTCTGTCTGCTCCACTTCCAATCCAGCTTCCTACTACTGCATCTGGGAAAGTAGTGGAAGATGGCCCAAGCGCTTGGACAAACCATCAGATGGAAGAGCAAACACTCCCTTGCCAATCTCTCTCTCATTCTTTCAAATAAATACAAAAATCATAAAACACCAAAAGCAAAGGGTCTTCTTTGGGAAATAAGGAGCTGAGTTTAGAGTCCGAAGCAAGCTCCCATTACCTACACTCTAAAAAGTCAGACCACCACAAGGCAGTAGGTAGCAGAACTACCAAGAAGCTGCTGTCTAGCCAGGTTGACAATCCAGGGCCAACAGGATCCATGTGCAGACGAGCTCTCTTTTTCTAGCTAAAGTGTAATACAATCTAAAATACATTACTTTGCACTCAATCATGATAAGACACAGACCTGAAGAGCCTAGCTATTGGATTTTTTTTCTAAGGAAAACAAATGGATTAAAGAACACTACCATGAGGTGTTCAGGTTAATGCCTGGAATTCACCCACTGAGGTAGCTCCCATTTGCTAGAACTATCACACACAGGCTGTTAACACTTGCTACACCTAGTGTATGTGCTGATTAACAGAGGCAAGACACAACCCCTGCTCCTGAGGAGACCCTGTCCTTAATGGAGAATACACGGCCTCAAATGCAGGGTCACAAGGACTGTGCAGAGACACAAAATGAACACAACTGTGCCGGTGATCAAAGAATAGCCTTTAACTGGTTCTCTGAAGACAACACCACACTGATGTAAGAAGATACCTTCAAAGGTTCATGGAAAATAGAAGTCAAAAGGAAGTGGATGTGGGTGCAAACATTTTGGAATCCATGCAGGTAAGGGACCTTCAAAAGATTTACTCCTAAACTTATCTTGTAATGCCTTTTTCACAAATTGTTTCAACTGTCTTTTTTTCCAACAAAAAAAAGTATTTAAAAAAACGGCAACTAGAAACAAGTCTCTGCTTTCCATTTGCTCAGTTCTTAGCCCTTCTACATGAACAGGGAAAATAAGGAACTCCATCGTTGCTTGGGGAAATATAGGCGAGGTGGGTGATGCAGACAACTCCTTCTGCACCACTTCCTCCTGGCTGCATCGTCCGGTCTTGCAGTCATTGTTCTATAGAACCATACTTCAGGAGAGTGAGCTATGCATGCAAGCAATACTTAGGGTTGGAAAGTGGACAGCTGCTCCATATTGCCAAAAAATTTAGGAAGGATGTGGCAGCTCCATCTGTCACATACCAGCAGAAGCCTGGATAACACCCAAAGCACACTTGCTGGGGCTGGCATTTGATCTAGCAGTTACAGACATCTGTACCCCATATATCAGAGAACCTGGGTTCAATTCCCAACTCCTCCTCCTGACTTCCACTTGCTGTTAATGCAGTCCTTGGGAGACATCAGTGATAGCTCACATAGTTGGGTTCCTGCTACCCAGACTAGAAACTGGACTAACTTCCAAGCTCCTAATCAGTGTGGCCCAGTCCTGGTCACTGAAGGCACTCAGGGAGTGAACCAGTGAACAGGAACATTCTCGTGCTCTCATGAGTGTGTCTCCTCTTATATAACCATTTGACTACCTACGTAGGTAGGTAGGTAGGTAGGTAGGTAGGTAGACAAACAGAGTGGACACATAAAATATACAGAAATTGCACAGTAATCAATATGACTACCTATGCACAAAGTCAACTAACCACATTTTGACTTTCAAAAAAATTGAACTCACAGAACATGTATCCATCATGTAACTCCTTTCTGCTTTGGTTCTATCAGACACTGCCACACCAGAAAGTCAGATCTTCTCAGGCCACAACAGGCAGCAACTGAGGACTGAGAATGTGGCGACAGTCCAGCGGGGCTCTGCCCCTCTGCTAGCAGAGACAGCATCCCCAGTGACTGAAAAAAATCTTCCGTCATGTGCCACAAACTCACATACAGGGCTATGGTTGCAGACTCATAGTTACCAAGAATGGATGAAAGCAAATTTATCAGGGTCAATCTAATTTAAGTCAATTCCAGATGAGAAGGAATTAGGCCAAAGTTGACACTGTTCACTACTTAGGTAATATAACCAATGCTATTTCCAGGAAATAACGATATCAAGCACTGGTGTGTAGTAGGTCATGCTTAGCCTATCGGAGCACGCTGGGCACCTCTGAAACCCCAATTATCTACAAATAACTAATGAAGTAATTATAAACCATTAAGGCAATAACTGTCTTTCATTTGTGTGTCATGATCCTTATCAAAATATGTAATTTAAGGGAATCTATTTAGAAGTGTGCTCTTCACCCCAGGTAAGGAAATTTATTACCTGATTTAATCACACTATGGGTATTTCTTTAACACCTATTACATGCCAAGCTCTTAATAAAGGTACTGTAACTGAGTGTGCAAATAGCACACTAAAATAAACAATTGGAATTTAGAGAAATCAGTGGTGGATATTTGCAGACATGCTGTATGGAGATTTCCCAGGAAGTACATGTTTTAGTGGATCAAGGAAATCAGAGGGAGGGATTTAGGTGGAGCTTGGGGAATGCACACGATCTGGGTGCACAATGAGAAGAGGGTGGGAAAGCAGTTCAGGAAAGGCAGAAAGCTAGGACCAACAGCAAAGAAGACTGAGCCATTTGGCCTCTTCGGTGCATAGAACAAATGATGGGAGGGCTGCTGTCAGGGAAATCTGAAGAAGGAATGCACACAGAGCACAGAGCACACCCTGCAGACCAGACTGGGTTTCCAGATTGGGCCATCACGTGCTTTGAAGCAGAACATGTTGCAGCCAGGAGGCCAGCCTGATTGTATTTAAGGGACGTAAAAGCAGACTGCCCTCCAAGCCCTCCTACTTAGGGGAGTCTCCTTTAGGACCACCACCTTCCCTCCCCGACTCCGCTCTGCTGGCCTGAGGCAGCAACCACTGAGTTGGCCAGGCCCAGAGCTCTCTGCTCTGTTTCTCTGCTCCTTCCTTGGGGGAAGCTAGCCACTCTCCACCCATAAGCCTCGGAGCTTCCTGACATCACGCCTAAAGCTAACCCCCCCCCATCAGTGCCTACCAGCATGCACTACTTGCCCCTGTCACACACTTCCCACTTGGCTCCATTAGGCATCGAACTGTCCACATTGCCATTGGAGAGGCTTGTGTGGCTTCAGATGCAAATAGCATCTGTGACTTTCTCTTTGAAGTCTAAGTCCATCATATTTCATTTGAGCAACGCAAAGGAAGAAGGATGATAAACGAGCACAGTGGACAGCAAGTGCCTTGAGAGAAGGGTCATTGCTGCCTTTACCCCAATCATCTCTCTTCCTGCCTTCCCCATCCTGCGCCTCACCCAATTCATAGCGCAGAAGTCCCATGGACAGAGCCCTAGGGCCAAGTCAGCAGCAGTCCCTACAAAATGAAACCCACCATGTCAAAACACAAAACATGGAAGAACCATATCTTATGAACCATGAGCTCCACACACCAGTTTTCCCATTTAGAGCAAACGGAATACTGAAAAACAGTTGGAAACTCCTGGCAGTACCTTCAATTAATTATTCCAAAACAAAGTTTACTGGAAAAATGTAAGCAGAGAGGCAACAGAGGGACTCTGCTTGAGATGCTGCTAGTATTATCAAATAAGCTCTTATTCATTCTGGGAAACAGGTTTGCTATCTGGTGTGTGGTTTTTCTGTCTCCTACAAGGGTGCAGGGAACTAAGCCCTTGGATCATCTCCAGATGCTCTCCTGGGCTCATCAGCAGGAAGCTGGATCCAAGAGGAGTGGCCAGGACTCAAACTATTGCTCATATGGGATCCTACTCCTATGACCACTTAAACCATGACTCCACGTCTCCCACAGTAGCTTAATCCATGACATCATGATGCTATTCCCAGCTCTGCCAATTTCAAGCGTAACCCTCAGTAAGTCCTTTGGGATCCAGATTCCTCATTTGTAAAATGGGAATACAGCAGGACTCACCTTAGGTCAGTCAAGAATAAAGTGAATAACTGCATACAGAAAGTATTTAATACATCCATTAAGGGTATTTTATTGTTGCTAACATTCATGCATCTAAACAGTTTTATTTATGGAGTTCCTTCCATTTCTTTAAGTGAAATGTTTGCTTCCTTTTGGTCTCCCAGGAGGCAAGAGGAAAGATAAACTCTGAAGCAAACCTCATAGTTGTGAACTCCACAGGATTTAAGAATATTCTGAACACTCACAGGTGTCTACGCACTTAAAATGTCACTAACAGCAAATACTGGAGCATCATTTCATATCACACTGTAACCATGTAGTGCTACCTTTCACTCTTCCCAGATACTTAAAAAATCACTTCCATTCTTCTGCTTCCCCTAGGAACCAGAAAGCAGTTTCAGAAACCAAGTATCTAACACAAGCAAAGTGATATGGCAGGCAATAACACATTAGTAATAAAGTGACTTCCACTCAATTGCACCTGCAATAGTATCAACTCACTCTGCACAAATAAGTACATGATTAATCATGCAATGACAACTGTAACATAACAGTAAGATTAAACAGATTATTTCTCTTCTTACTTAGATAGTTTTACCCTTCTGAATTTCTGGTTGGGTTCCTAGCTTTTTGTGTGTCCTGAACCTATACAAAAATAAAGGAGAAGCAAGTTCTGGAACAGTCAGTGTGGGCGGTAAGTATGCTGCAGATTGCAGGAAAAGAAGAAAACAAATAGTGTTGACTCTCAATAGTCTCTGGCACAAAGGATATACTGTATTCTCTGTTTCAGCATTTGGGCTACGAGAAACAAGTATCAATTCTTTGAATGATTACAGTAATTCATTACTATTATCGGAAAGAAAACCGCTGAATAAACATGAAGTGGAATTTTTTTCAATGAACTGTCCTACCCACTAGATTACTTCTCAACTTCAAAAACTATATATTTAACAATTGCCAATCCAGAGAAGATATTTTTATTCATCTACTTAGCAAACACTTCTCCAATATCTATCATGTATAATTATAACAGTAGAATCAGATCACATTTGAATGTGCTGATTTAAAATTGTATGTTTCTTGACTTATTGGTCACTGTGGCAAATTCTTAAGAAGCTGGAAACATTCTTTCTTCAAAAATAAAATCCAATTTGTAGAGGGAAAAAAAAAACCTTAATGCTCGAGAAATCAGAGAATAGTGAGAATGTTTGTCTACATCCAAACATATGTGCCTACAGGCATACATATATACATGTGTTCCTCATTATTCAACTTGGTACCCAAAAAGGGAAAAACCAAGTCACTGAAAATAGAGGAAAAGATTCTACACTAAATGGTGGGAAAAAAAGCTTCTCTCTAGATTAAACACTAAGACAATTTTAATATTTTAATGCTGTAAGTGTAACCATGCATTCACTCTTAACAATGAAACAATCATGGTTATTTTTCAAAACAATTTTCTGACAAAAATCGTAGGGAATCCTGAAAATATATTCCCGATTTTTGATGTTTAAAGAACAGATGCTTTCCAAAAATCACTGCAGGTTTCTGCAATTCTTCCAGGGTTTGTCTTTTGAAGTGCCTATCATGCCCCCCTCCTGCCATTCCCTCTCTACCTACTCTAAAACTCTGCCATGTGCCAATGGTTCTGTCCCCAGCTTCATTCCCAGGGACCTCAGGAACTCTCCTATATTTGAAACACTGCCCTGCATCTGCAATCCATTGCAACAGATGTTTACAACAACCAACTGGTGAAACACAAACGGGCTGGGCAAGTACAAGAGCCGTGAGGCTGGGCGAGATTGGAAAAGCAGGAATACTGGGATGGAGGGCTGTCACAAAACGTCATCACATTAGAAACACTGTCGTGTGCAAGCCCGCAACCAAATGCTCAGTGCGCTGGACGCAGTCTGTTGAGAGCCTGTGGCCCTGCGTGCAGAGCCACACGGAGGGGTGCAGCTTCCCTCTCTGCCCCGCAGGAAACCCCTTTGCTCCTTCTGCCTGATCACCCTCACCATGAGAATACCTTCTCTCAGCTGCCCCCCACAATGACTGCCACCCCACCTAAGTCATCTTTACACCATTAATGTAATAAAAGAACTTCTCAGGATCCTGACATCACTACCATGACCAAACCTCAGCATTATTCTAAAAAGGTAACACACTACTCAACACTCCTGCTACATACTAAGACTCCACGAGGTTAGTTGCAAATCACCTGCATAATACTGTACTTTTAGTCACCCAGGAAAATATCCCAATATTTACACTTTTCCTCTATCCGTAATTTTCTAGTCCTGTGCATTACTGCTTTTAAGCTTGACTGCGCAATCAGCTGCTTCATATAGAAATTAATTTGAGCTGTACCATTGTGGATCAAAAAGGGCTGGACTGCAGAAGGCCGCCCATTTGACACACATCTGAAGGTCCTTGCACACTCCTCACCAGGAATGCGGGTGTGCAGAGCCATCACTTGGGTTCCAATCCTGCTTACTGTCCTCACTGCTGCCTGACTTCAAGAGAGTTGTGGCAGTAGTTTTGCTGTGGTTTCCAGGCCCAGGGTAACAGTGCTTTCTTAGGCTACAGCAGAAGGAGCAGGACATTAAGAGGATCTGTGCCCAGTGTCTCACAGGGCCCAGGGCCTGAGAAGCATGGGGTAGGCATGAGCACTGGTGCGACAGGCCATTTCAAACACTAAATCATACCCAACAAATGCTTTCTCAGATGCAGAAGGAAGATGCAGGTCCACTGAAGAAGATCGGTGGCTGATGCCACCTGTGCCACAAGTGGCTCTGCTGCTCAGTGAGGCACTTCATTCCTTTAGACTTCGCTCCATTGTAAAAAAAAAAAAAAAAAAAAACAAACAAAACCAAAACAGTCCTTCTAGTTTGCAAGGTCTTCGCAATGATTAAATGTGAGACACACTTGAGAAAGCATCTGGGCCACACTAACACAGAGACCCCCCCAATGCTCAATGCTTCCTTCTTTGGAAAAAAGAGCCATCAATTCAACTCGCAAATACCTCCAACAGGATGCACCACTTACGTGAAACCAGATTAATTTCAAAAATTTCCACATGCAGACTACCAGCTTGAAAAGACTAAGGGACCATGACACCTGTAACTTTTCCAATTCATTAGGCCTGATCACTTTCTTCTGCAGTGAAGTGACTAAGCTATAATATCCTTTCTAGGAATATGCTTTTATGTAAGAGGAGGAAAATAATGATTGCTGAAAACAGGAAGGGAATGAAAAACAGGATGGCAAGAATCGTAGAACCAACACGGTTGGGCTCCAAATACAGGGGAGAGAAGCATGTGGGGAAAACGCAAGAAGGGAGCTGACTTTGCTCACCACAGCTCTTCTCCCTGGGCTGCTCTAGAACATTCACTGAAAAAGTTCAAAACAAAAAACACCCACACTACGCTGTGAGTCACTGGAGAGATGTAACAAACGCAGCAACAAGTCTGCACTATGTGTGTTTGGCCAGAATCATGGCCTAATAATATTCCTTGTACTCTGACTCTAGGGACTTCTTGTCAATATGTACAAATGGAGTGATACAGGCTGATCACCACTTGTTGGACACAGGTGAACCAAACCTCAAGGTTTGGTCTTCACAGAGGGACAGTGACGTCCTTCTGCACATGATTAAAACTGTATCAGTGCAAGGGAATTAAAATGCTGTGGTATAAAACTCCACTTCATCAATGCTTCCCCAATCTGATAATCATATACAGAAAGCACTGTTTACGTCCTTCTATCTTTATTCACAGTCTAAGGTTATTTCACCTTACAAGTATAGAAAAGTGGGCTCAGTGTGAGGGAGCCTAGAGGCTAAACCCTCACCTTGCACATGCCGGGATGTGGGCATGTGGGCGCCAGTTTGTGTCCCAGCTGGCTGCTCCACTTCCCACCCAGCTCCCAATTATGGCCCAAAAGCAGTCGAGAATGGCCCAAAGCCTTGGGACCCTGCACCCATGTGGGAGACCTGGAAGAGGTTCCTGATTCCTGGCTTCAGCTCGGCCCAGCCCAGGCCATTGGCCATGTGGAGGGACAACCAACTGGTGGAAGACCTCTCTTTAACCAAAGGTGGACTTTTATGTTTTTCCAAGACCTGGTGACAAACATCTATAGATCCTGTAACTCTGCAGAAATGTTGACAAGGTAACAGTATGACATGCAAAATACCGTAAGGAATTAGTGTTTAGAGATGCCCTGATGATTGCCAAGGTGTTGTACTGAAAAGAGGATAGTAAAACATTATTAAACGTTAATTACAGAAACAATAAAAAATAATTGACTTGTACAAAGCACAGCACTCCTATTAAAAAGAAATGGCTGAACAATAAAATATATACAGTATTTTGTCCTCTAGACATAACTATTCCAAGGCAGCAATTAAATTTTTAGAACACTGTTCAGTTTCTGCCATGGTGCATTACCACTGCAAATTCAAGGCCTGTTAGACGAGGACTGCCTCTCCAAAAACGTGTGCGACTGCTTTACATCCCTACAGGAAGCGCTGCCATAAACCCAAGAATACGTCTTACAGACAAAAAAAGTGAATTTTTAACACACTGAGGATTCCACTGAATTTCTCCTATTTCTAGTTTCCATTTTCGCTTTGGTTAGAAATGCCCAATCCTCCTGAGCACAGTTATAATATTAAGACAAATTTTAATGAGAAAATAACATTCTGCATTATGACTGTTATAAAATATTTTTTCTAATAATAATCACACCATTTTTTTACACTTGAATCTTTCTCACTAGTTAAGGAACTGGGACACCATTCTATAAAGCCACTCTGGGGTCCTTGGTCCTTATGGAAGCATTGTTTTTAACAGCATATGAAAGTCTCTCCTTTTGGACTTTTTAAAGCATATTCAGAGGGACCAGAGAATCTCTGCATTCAGGCAGCTGTAAATAAACGTTTTTCTCTGCTGCTGGAGATGCAAAGAGAGGCTAGAATTTCACTGAAAAATAATAATAATAATAATAATAATAATGATAATAATAATAATAATAATAAAGGAGGGGAGGCAGAGAGAAGGGGAAGGTAGGAGTTTGGCCTGGCAGTTGAGACACCAAGGAAAAATGCTTGATTCCCACACTGGAGTCCTGGATTCAGCAGTTCTGTTCCTGTTATTCTGTGCTACGCAGACCACGGCTCAGGTCACTACACATGGGAGATCCAGACTGAGTGCCCAGCATCTCAGGTCTGGCTCACCCTTGGCTATCACAGCCATTTTGAGAGTGAACCAGTGCATGGCAAGGCGTTCTGTCTACCTGCTTCCCTGTAATGCAAATTTTCCAAAAAAAAAAAAAAAAAAAAAGCAGACATCTTTTATTCATTGGAAAATGAGACTGATTTTTGTCAAAAGAGCACAGTAACAGGAAAAATAAAAGCAGATTTGAGAATTGTGTGTTTTCTGTGTGTGTGTCTGTATAGAAGAGTCTTCAAAATCCCAATTAGATCTCATTTTCTCCTTCTCACTCTCTTTGTCTGCAAAAGATGCTCTCCAAAAACACTGTTTTAGTCCAAAGATACACTCAGCGTATGCTGTGATAACATGACAAAGACATTCAACTGAAGAAGGAATCAACTGATGAGCACCCATCAGAGCAGAGCTAAGGAGAGAGAGAGTGAGGACCAAACAAGAAAACTGTGAGTGAGCATGGGCCTCCTCCTTTCAAAGGAGGGCAGAGAAAAGAGAAGTGGTTAGTGCACTTCTCCAAAGCTTGAAAACAACAGCACTCTGAGCCAAGACCACCAGCCTTCAGGGTGTTGGCCTCCACAGTGTTTACCAGACAGCACTGTCCCCAAAGAAAGGGTGAAGATTTAAAAGGACCAACTGAACCTGCTCGGTTACAAAGAGTATTCAGCTAAAGCAGCATGAATAGATGAAGACGTCAGCTGCCAGGATTTGCAGGAGATTAAAAACTGCACATCTTCTTAGCAAGGGGAAGTCAAGATGTGATCCAGTTCCGTCTGCTGTACCTGCTGCTTGGAGAGCAAGGCACACAGCATGGACCAGGCCCTTTACGGCTGACACCAGGGCTGGCTGAGTATCACTCGGGCACTGGGCCACAAGAACTAACATGACTCATGCTTTGTGGGTGCTGAAAAACAGATCAAACTAGTTCCAACTTTGCCACAATAATTACAATGAGAAGGTGCCCAGAATGGCAGGCAGCTCTCCCCCATCATGAAGACATGGGTAACTCTGCCCCAGTGAGAAAGCTGTTTTAAATCATAGAGTCACTGTAAGGGGAAACAGTCGAGTAAGAAAACAGGGAAGTCACAGATTTCAGAAATGGAGGTAAGTCTCCAGAGGGTCTGAATAGTTACCTCCCCAAATTGGGAAGGCATCAGATACAAGTCAACTCAGTAAACACTGGAGAAGGGGGCTCTTCAAAAAGTTCCCAGCAAGTGAAAGATAAGCTTAGGTGAGTACCAAGATATTTTTGAAATTCATGCCTAATCCCTCATAATATGTACATAATGTGCCTTTTTCTGAAAATGCCTCACACGTGTCAATTCTTAGAAAAAAATTCATACCCATGTAAATTTATGTTCTAATGCAAAACTTACCCCTAACATTTACGATTCACTGAGCAACCTCCAGGTGGACATTCATAAGCTAGGTACCCTGCAGGGCTATGGGAAGGATGATAGAAAATCTCCCTTTGCCCTCAGGGAGCTTGCAGTCTGAAGCAGGGATCAGGGATTGAAAACAGACAGAGAAGGAATTCCGAGTGGACGTAGGGAGCACAAAGCACTGCAGGGACTCAGGTGGAAAAAAGAATGTCTACTAGAGAATATTCTTGAGGAATGAACATGATTTTGATAAACAGGATTTCTTTCTGAGATCAGGGATTAAAGAACATTAACAAGGAAAGGTTGAACAGCTGAAGGAAAAACAAGATGTGGAGAGTTGGTTAAAACGCCAAGAAACGTCTGGTTCTTTCTACAAAATAGAAAATGCCAAGAAAAATTATGAATGATTAGCATGTTTAAGACCTGTTTATAAGTACTTAAAATAATTTTTATCATATTAATAGAATGCTTACATTATTAAGGGAAAAAGGCACGAAAATATTATTCTCACAACTCTTACATTTCAAGTACTATTTCTTACACCAGTACATTGTTAAGTGCTAGGTAACAGACAACTGAAGTGAAAGGAAAAATCAACTTATATTTTGAATTGCATATAGCATAAATAATGTATCAATAACGAGACCATTAGCATTTTTTTCTCAGTATGTCATAGACTAAAGTTCTCCAAAAAGCATATAAAAAAAGCACAATTAAAACAGAAATTTATTTGGGGCAAAAAAACTTCAAAATCCACACATAGTTCTTTTTCATGGTAAGCATTTCTGAAGACCTCTTCATAGCACTCCCCATTCTGTTCATAAACACAGCCCACTCTCATCCAGTGCGCGTTCACTCCTGTCTGTCCCCAACGCCTCTTGAAATTCTAGCACAGTCTTGGCTTCTCTCTACCTCACCCAATCACATCCAGGCCTAAGCGAAAGACAACCGAGATCTGATTAGTGTCCTGGGCAGAGCACACACAGACGGGGATTTCCCTGTGTCTCGTCCACTGCTATATTTCCAGTGCCTAGAACAGAACCCAGCACAGACTGTGTGATCAATAAATATTTTGTTGTTGAACAAACTAAACAGATTTTTAACTTGTGCAGAACATGCCAAAATAAAATTATGTCTGCTGTTTACTTGTTTACCTGCTTTTGAGGAATATCAATGACACTAATAGGGTAACACAATGAAGATTCCACGGCAAATGAAATGCAAAATTGGGTATCAACAAAGAATGCACCCTTTCCTTTCTTTGAAGGGCAATGGCATTAACATGTAAAACTCAACACTCAACTGTAAAGATTTAATTGTGTTTAAACAATAGTAACGCATGCTGGTCTCTATCACAATGTTAGACTCAACTAGAAATTTCTGCTCATATTCAACCTTGTATTTCTTAAGATAAAAACGCCCTTTTGGATATTTTACCTGTTACTATCATTACCACTTTCGTTCTATTTACTGAGAAAAACTCATGAATTGTATGGATGAACCCACAAGAGATCAACAAGATGCAGACTGCTGCCTTATTGAATCCCTAGGGTCCCTTCTGTGGAATACTGTGCTCCGTTCTGTGATCCCTTATTTAAAAGGCATGCTTTTCACCTACATGCCCGTGTCTGATCTCTGCCTCTCTCCCCTCTTCTTTCCTCTTCACTTATATGCTATCTGGTACAGGGTCTCTCCAACCAGGGCCAGGGGCTGGGGAGAGCTGGGGAGATGGCATCTGCAGGTTCCAGGGTGGAGGCAGCACACATCAAAGACCAAGGCATTGCTGGGCACCCCCTCCATATATTCCAACCCACTCCTCAGGGTCCTGCTGCTGTCTCCTCCTGGGCTATCCCTGTGTTTGCACCAAACCTGCGACCTACTTTCACACAGCCTGGTCCTTCTGGCTTCCCCACTACCGGTTGCCTAACAGGTGGTGGGCCTGCTGCCTGTTTTCTCAGCACAGCACGTCACGCTGGGCCAGCCTGACACCTTTGTTCACTTTCCAGTCAATGCCTCTGGCATGTCAGTCACCGTGCGCGGGAACTGGAGGGCCACAGTTCGCCCACTGTTCTCTTTCCACCCTGCTTCCCACTGCCTACCAAGCAACCTGGGGCAGCAGGGAGGTGGTGACCTGGAAGGTGTCTTATTTAGATATGTCACTTTCTAGCTGATTGTTTCATTCCAACACCAGAGGCCCCTTCCGTCTTAAGGTCATATCCTATGAGGCACCACAACCGCTGACACTCTGTGGTTATTAATTGCTCCCATCAGCCTGGGAGATGGATTGATATTTCCTCCCTTAGAGCCCCAGTGCTTCTTGATCCTATTGCTTACTTGGCAATTCATCACACTTGGCCTTGAGACACTGCGGTTTCACTTTTGCCATGATTTTTGAGCTCCGGATTCCCAACCGGCCAGTCGCCTAGACATATAAGGGTTTGTCCACATTCTCCAGATTTGTACAGAACTGAGTTGCAAAAATACTTTTAGACTGACCCATGGGCTTTTGTTCTGGCCAACACATAGGCTCATTTCCTCCTGCTATCCCCTGATAGGCACAATGATAAATGGGAAGCAACACAAATGGCCACCAGAGATGCAGGGTATGAGGGAAGTTGGTTTAGGCTCCTAGGACTGGATGCATGAGGCTCCTTATGGCTGAAGGTGAAACAGAATGCAACTCAGACCTAGCATGTTTCGACCCCATAGTCAGAAGTCCAGAGGGGCATATTCCTTCTTCCTACAAGTTAAAAGGATTCCAGTGCAACACAAACAAAGCTGCCATAAAAAAGGATCCATCACACCCTGCCAAAACTGGCCACAAGAGTGCCTCTCCTCCCTCTCTAGGCCAAAGATGCTCCTTCTTGCCACAGAATAACCACACAAGGGGCCTCTCTTAACTACAAGCAACCGAGCAGGGAGGGATCCCCTCCCTAACAAGCCCAAGAAACCTCAAGGCAGCTTGGCACCAAAGAAACTGGGGTCCAATGACAACAAACACCTAACCCAGCAGGCACCCTTCATCCATGGCCACCCTGTGGGCTGCACGTTCCTTTCCTTCAACTGGAAGCACCTGGGATCCACCTCTTGAAATCACTCCCAAGGCAACAGCACCAGTGCTATGAGATAAACCAAGTGGATCAGAGCAGCACAGAAAAGGCGTGTGTGTGTGTGCGTGTGTGTGTGTGTGTTTTAAAGGCAGCCCAAGCACTAAACCTAAACAGAAAGACTCTTAATATGCCAGGCGGAATGACAGGACACAAGGGTGAACACTGGCATAGCAGCTAACACATGACTTCAAATTCCATAGTGAAGTGCCTGGGCTCCAGCCCTGGCTTCACATTCAATTTCCAACTTCCTGGAACTGTGCATCCCAGAAGGCAGGAGGTGATGGCTCAGTTTGTGTCCTATGGACCACTGAGTACACCTGTATCCAGTTCCTGACTCCTGGCTATTAGCATGGTTCAATTCTGGCTTCAAGCAACTGTGGGGTGAATTTGCAGAGACCTTGTTCTCTTTCCTTCTGCCTCCATGCCTTTCAAACCTAATAGATGTTTCAATATGAATGACAGTACACAATAAAAATCCACCCATCCTATTGAGAACCAGAAGGATCACAACTTGAATGACAGATAATCAACTCGCATCAACACTGAGATGAACAGATGCTGAGATGATCAGACAAGGACTTCTGAAAGTATCATCAAAATAAGGCAAAAATGAGTGAAAGAAGCTTTTGAAACAAATTTGGAAAACAGAAAATTGGGGCAAACATTTTACAAAAACAAAGCAGAAAGTGCATAAGTAAAACACTGTAACAGAAATAAAAACTCAGACGGGCTAAACCTCAGTAAAACTGCAGATAATAGAAGACAAAATATGTGAACTTGAAGACTTATCAAGAAAATCTGCTCAACCTGAAGAAATGAGAAAAAGCAGATAAAAAAAATGAATTGTCTCTCTGGAACCTTTGGTACAATAAAAAGACTCTCTCTCTCTCTCTCTCACACACACACACACACACAAATGTATATGTCATCACTGATATAACCACAAGAGGAGAGAATAACATGGATGAAAGCAGAGTCAAATAATAACTAAAAATGTCCCATATTTGATGAAAAATGTCCACATATAAACTAAGTGAATCCCACTTAGGATTAAACCTAAAAATTCACACCAAGACACATCGTAATTAAACTTACAGAAACTTGGAATAAACTTGGATTCCAATAAAAACTTGGAGTCAATCAAAGGAAAACAAATGACATTACTTCTGGAGAAATAAAACTCTCAGGAGCATTCTCCCCAAAACCATGGCCAGGAACAAGTAGGATGACACATTTCAAATATGAAAGAACTGCTCACTACGAACTAGAAGTTGAGGAACGAATATTGGGTTTCCACCTGCCTGGCTTAGAGTAGAGGCAGTGATGATTTTTTTTTTTTAAGAAATTAAGGGGGAAATACAGGCACGTTCACATAAAAGAGAATTTATGTTAGCATCCATGCTCTTAACAAGACACTAACAGAAATTCTTCGAAAAGAAAAGCAAACAGAAAAAAGTATGAAGCTCCCCAGGGAAAAAGAGCAATAGGATGGATTAAACTGATTGTTGAAACAAAAATAATTACCCTATAGATTGTGGTGCACAATGCAGACAGAGGAAATACCTAAGACAAACTATACTTGAAAAGAGAAAATATATAATGATATCCAAATTGCAGCAAAGTTTCTAAATTCCATTGGCATTGATCATTATTAGTGCTTAGAGACAATGTTACACATGCAGGCATGGTAAGACCTGGAAATACCCCTTGGAAAACTACAGAAAGAAAGATTTAGAAGAAAAATTCTGGGAGCGGATGCTTGGCCCGGTGACTAAGTTGCTGTGTGGGATGCCTGCATCCCTTACAGGAGTGACTGGCCTTGAGAGCCAGCTTCTCCTCCACTTCACTGCTAATGTACACCCTGGGAGGCAGCAGTGATGACAGAAGCACGTGGCTCCCTGCCATCCATGTGGGAAACCTGGAGTGACATCCCTGCCCTGTCACTGCTGACATCTGCAAAGCCAATCAGTGACTCATCCTCTCACTTGCTCATTCTCTAACAAAGTGCATTGTTTTTAAATTGTTTTTTCAAACCCACCATATGTATATTATTTTTTTTAAAGATTTATTTATTTTATTACAAAGTCAGATACACAGAGAGGAGGAGACACAGAGAGGAAGATCTTCTGTCCAATGTTTCACTCCCCAAGTGAGCCGCAACGGGCCGGTGCTGCGCCGATCCAAAGCCGGGAACCAGGAACCTCTTCCAGGTCTCCCACGCGGGTGCAGTGTCCCAATGCATTGGGTCATCCTCAACTGCTTTCCCAGGCCACAAGCAGGGAGCTGGATGGGAAGTGGAGTTGCCGGGATTAGAACCGGCACCCATATGGGATCCCGGGGCATTCAAGGCGAGGACTTTAGCCGCTACATACGTATATTATAGAACACTTTCTTCAATGTCTAAATGTCTCACAAAGAGTAAGAAAATGGAAACAGAGGAAAAAGTAACACTCAAAAGACAAAAAGATGGAAGAATTAAGTCAAAATGGAGTGTAAGACTAACACTGTGAGCTGCCAGAAACGACCTACATAAAGAAAGAACATATGGCTCAGAAGACTGGTGAAGCAACTATACCAGGCACAGGAAACAGAGGAAACAGGACTACACATCATCATGTTAGCTCATCCTCAGGAAGAAAAACCCCAGGCAGGGCGAGTCTTTTATTAAAGCTCTAGTAATAAGGCCTTTCCAGCCCTGAGACGGAAGCACAGAACTGCACCTACTGGATTTCAAATATTTCAGCTCTGCTCTCTGTTCTAGGGTTGCTCTATGGATGCGAGTCCTAGCAAACCACAGTCAACCTGTACAGGGAAACCAAAGACATCTTGGCAAGAGTTACCTGTATCCATGTCTATCAGCATTGTCTCTCTAAGCTGGGCAGGTTGCAACCCAATACTCATTCCTCAACTTCTAATTCGTCTCCTGCTGCAAGGAGTATGTTAACAGGCTGCTTTCTAACCTGTTAGTGAATTTTACGTGTTTTCATTTTGAACAAAACTCGCCTTCCAGGCTGAACTTCCAC
The DNA here is from genome assembly GCF_030435755.1 of Ochotona princeps. Classification (NCBI taxonomy): domain Eukaryota; kingdom Metazoa; phylum Chordata; class Mammalia; order Lagomorpha; family Ochotonidae; genus Ochotona; species Ochotona princeps. The sequence goes on along the minus strand of NC_080839.1, from coordinate 9,438,014 downwards.
TAAGCTGTCCTCAGTTTCCTGATAGCTACCATACAGCCCAGGATGGAAAATAAAACTGCAGGGTTGGCAGTCCAATGAATACAACTCTGTGCGCCCATCTCAATGGTTCCAAGACTGTGGCAAATCCACCACTGACCCGGCACCAACCGCAGTGGCCTCCCAAAAGCCAAGTTGACATTAACTGCAATAGACAGTCCCACTGTGCTGTGGTCCAGTAGGATCTTCCTGAACCTAGCAGTCATTCCTTGTGCCAAAACCACCCAATTATACATGGTGCTTTGTTCTTTGACAATATGAAGAGAACTGCCACAGGATGAATGGAAATATTCATGAGATTTTTATTATTCTTTTCACTGAAAACAATGAAATAATTTGATTTTGTTTTAAAGCACTACGAAAATTCAAGAGATTCAAATATTGCAGCAGACACAATAAAAATGACCTTCTTCCACTACAGGACTCTGAGTAAGACTTTAATAAATAAATGTATGCTGGGATCCGCATCTGGTCTTCTATTGCTCAAGCAAACTGTCAGAAAAAAATAAACTTACTTGGGTGGGCTTAACAGGTCTGCACTGAGAGACAAGATTGAACTTGCATAGCTGGGTTGGCCACAGATTAAAATTTACACGGACCAATCGCTGCAGGGTCATGGCCTAGAGAAAACAAACTCAGAAATGATGGCCTTCAAGGAAAATGCAGAACAGCAGATGATATAATAAGTAAAATTCAATATTAGATTTTTCCAAGTTATCGATAAATCAAATCTTTACCGTGATATTTATGAGAAAAATAACTGAGCCTGATTTTTAAAATTTCATTAAGATAAATATGAAAATGGGAAGAATTGGAAACAGATTAACAGCACTCTATGCAAAATTGATTATGGGAAGGAATTAAATTGGTTTAATGATGCTCCCTTAGGAACATCATGAAAATTAGTTCATGCTGGGCCAATTCTGATTAAAACATTCATATTCATAAATTCAGAGTCAACATGGCCTATATTTCCAATGACATCACTCTAACACACTAAGCTTCTACCTTCTTCCAACTGACATACTAACCCTTCTTTTTCCCCAGTCCCTCGCCTCCACTGTTTCTCAAAGTTTGTTTATTTATCCAAAAGAGTTGAGGAGAGAAAGATCTTTCATCCACTAGTTCGTTCCCCAGATGGCCACAATCACTGGGACCAGGCCAGGCTGAAGCCAGGGCCTACTTCCAGGTCTCCCACAAGGATGGGAGGGGTGCAAACACTTAAGCTTCTTCCCCAGACAACAGCAGGGAGCTGGATTGGAAGCAGAGCAGCTGGGATGAGCACCCACACCTATATGGGATGCTGATGTTGCAGGTGTCAGCTTTACCAGCTACACTAAAATATCAGTGGCCCCTCATTTCTGGTGTTTATTCCACATTCCCCACAGTTTCATTCTACCTTTCTCCCTCAACATCCTCCCTTCTCCTGCCTCCTCCACTTTAATGCTGATGACTTCCAGCTTAGTATCCCACCCAACCCTTTGTCCTGTGTGCCTGCTCTAAGCTACCAATGCCTGCGAGATGTTTTCCATATGGATGTCCCATTGATGATGCACTTGATCTCCGATGATTCCAAGCTGGACCCAGCAGAGCAGCAGCCAGCTTAGGGCAGCCCAGGCACTGCTGCAGGCATCTCTTCCCAGTTCCACGCTCAGGGCCACCATCCTGGGAGTGGGAGGTGGAGGGGAGGCAGAGAGGGCTCTGTTGAGACAAGTGACATCATGCAAAATAGCAATCAGCAGAGCAGAGCCCTGCCTTCTATGGAGGCAAGGCACACCATTGCTTAGCACGTGCTGGGGACACGGGACTGAAACTTGGAGCTAGTCTGTTGGCCTCACCACTCCTGTACTCTACTTCAGCAATACCTGGTGTGCTCCGGTTTCCTTTCAGATTGAACCACATGGCCTTAGTGCAAGCCATCATCAATGTGTCCCCTAACTAGGATAGGTTCCCTAAACCAAGTTTCTCTGACTTTCTTCCATGGCATACTCTGTCCTTCACAAGGCTGTGGGGTCCTCTCTTTTTAAAGATAGTAGTAACCTAACATTTGGCTTCAACATCCATTTCCTAAGTAATAAAGTCGCCAATCTTTCCAGCTACCATGCATCATTCTCTGTCCCATGAGCACAAAGACAAGCTTTGTCTCTGGCATCCCCTTCACCTCCAACTCCAAGGTCTTCACCCTCAGCTTCCTTCTCCAGGCACAGCAGCTGATGAGGTCCCTTCCTGCTTACTCCCCACCCCTCAGTAAGAATGGATTTCCCTTCATCTGCCTTCCCAGCCTTGGTTGGCATCCCTATTGTGCCCTGCTGGCCTCCTGTTGCAGTGTCACACATGGGCCAAACTTGGTGAGCAAATGGCTCCAGTTCCATCCGTTTTCAAAACCTGCTTTTGCCCTTAAGGCATGGAGATTCTGTTTTCCTTTCAACTGTGTATTTTCTTCATTTTATTTCCCTAACCCAATTTTAATTATCCCCAAACCATAAGCATTTACAGAGTTAAGAATGCCTTCTCTGTCTGTCATAATCATGCAAGATGAAAGGATATTTAACCCCAGGCTGGGTGTTCCAAGTGCCTGCAATTAAAGCAAATCTTTTTCCAACCCACCCCCTTTGGTTAACTCTATGATTAAAAAAGAATATGATTTCATTAAGGATAATTTAGTTGACATTCCTGCTTTGGTACAACTTGGGAGTCGAGAAGGCTCGCGCTGCCCTGGAATATTTCAACCTGCGGTAACATCAAGAAACCAAAAGCAGAAGAGGCATCAACATACTTGAGTCACGGGTGAAACACGAAGCAAGCCCTTGGGAGGTAAGCCTGCTCCGTCATATGATGCCTGTGGGAAGCCATGGCAGCTTCCAGCTGAAGCACAGTTCCTTCTCATCTTATGCCCTCTGTCCTTTGACCACTTCTCATCCCACCATTCAGAGAAGCTGAGGCACTGTCCTTTTCGGCATGTGTGCAAGAACCCAGATAAACACTTTTAAATCAATATGATCGGTCAATATCAATGATTTCCACATTTCCAAGTCTGAATATCTATCATCTTTTGTGATTAGGATTCCTGGAATTTTACTCAGAATGATCACAACAGCATCATGCATTTCTGGGATGTTTTCCTCCTAAGAAGCACAAGTTATTCTACAAGACTTGTGGATCTCCATTCCTAATGGCCTGTGGGTGCTGTTCTCTGGATGCCAGCAGCATGTTGATGGTGTGTAAGGGACACATCTGCATCTTATGAGGTCAGTGGATCTTCTGATCAGGGACAAAGGGAAGGAAAAAGCCAAAGGCACAGACACGGAGCGTGCGCTCTGTGGGCTTTTCTGTTGGCTACCTGCTCTCCTGAAGATAGTCAACTGGAGCTACGGGAAGCAGAAAACCCTCAGCCTAAGACCAGAGTCATGTATGTTTCCTCCCTATCATGTGGGACCTCCTCCTCCTCCCCAACAGTATTCCTCCTTCTAAAGGATCACAGTTACACAGCCTGAAAACCCAGTGGCCTGATCCTGGTACTTTTCCAAACCTCCCCTCCCAAGTCATTCCCACGTCCCTGCTTCCCTCTCTCCTCCCTCCTTTCTTCACCACTGAACTCAGCTCCGTATCACAAATTCTGATTTCATCAGCACCATCTACCACATCTGAGGGATCAGTGCCTGGCTCAAGCTCTTATCAGACAACAGGTACCACTATTCCTAAAGCCAACAATGGCCCTTTTGTTTGCCCTTTCTCACTGTCAGCACCTCCTGTGTCATTCTTAGCTTCCTTCCCTTTCCCTGCCCCTAAGGCCATGCCCTACCAGAGCCTGCCATTCCACTACCACTTAATAATGTTAGATCTCCACAAAAGATCCTCAGCCTCCTCTTTACCCTCAATCTCCTTCCTGAAGAGGTTGAACGCTCTGTGGACTGCCCATCTACATGCAAGACTTGAGTCTTGCATCCTATGGTCCATCTCCACAGGGTGGCTCTGTCTTCCTGGGATCCCTGACCACCCTCCTTGCCCCATCAGTCATGAGCCTTATACTTTCTAAGAAGTTGCTTCTGCACAGAGTGGAAGCATTTTATAGGACATTATGACAATGATGAGGTGGCTCTTCAATTTACAGAACACCATAAAAATGCAGAGTCCTGTCAGGAGGATTCTCCTCCCACCTCCACGAGTCACAGAGTCACAGGATTAAAGCCCACTCCGACACATCCTCCCTTCACCTCAGTCTGATGCCCAGTGCCTGGACTCTACTGCTCTACAGGCCCATTCTTCCCATTCCACTTCACCCTTGTGTGTTCACGCTCAACACGGGCCTGCCTCCACTCTGTCTCCTGCATCACTTCCCAACTTCTCCCTCCTCCATCCATGCTACTACCCTCCCCAGTAATCTTCCTAAACCTTTACTTCCACCACATCTCTTCCCATTTCCTAAACCGATTATGGTTGCCACTTCACCCAGGAAAGTATCCAAACTCTTCTGGTTGACTTTCAATTTCTCCCACAATATGGCTTTTCTCTCCAGCAGAGATTATCTGAAACTAATCCTTCAAAACCACAACCCGCTACTCCTAAATGTAAATGTCATGTCTCCCCTCAAGGCTGGGCGCTCCTCGAGAACTATATATACACACATATTCACATACAAATAAAACATGTCAAATAGACCTCATGTAATTCACAGTGTATAGCGTGCTGTTGTCTGGGCATGTAGTATTTGCTCTAGCTTACGCTGGAAACCCTCAGCTGGGTAATACGAGCATGAAACATCATCTGAGGGTCATTTGGGTTGAAACAGTAACCCACCATTTAGTCCTCCATTAGGAGTCCGGCCCAGGGCCAAACCAAAATAAATAAACAAGGAAGGAAGAGCAACAAAAGTCACTGTAGCAGGAGGAGGCTCGTGTTCAATATGGCCACATATGCACTGCACCCTGAGGCCCCGCTGAGGAAGCTTTACAGGGGAAAACAACAAAACCTAGTTCAGATGGGTTTCCACCATCTAAACGATGAGCAGAAAATCTAAATATGACATATCTGTGAACTTGATAGGCAGCCTAAATCCATCCATGGGTGACACAACTGAAACTACATCCAGAGTCCTTCCCAGTGACACAGAAATCTCTCAGCCACAGGGTCAGCTGACCACTTGCCAGGTGACCAGGTGTTCCAACACATCCAGGGATGATACCAACAGCAGGATACTAGGACAGTGGGCTCCAGAGGGCATCCCTGATTCTGGTGCTGAGGCCACTGATGGTCTTACGGGAAGGCCACAACGGGGTCAGTCCCCATGCTCAGAAGGCATGGCTTGTCTTCACAGTCATCCCTGTCTCTACTCCCAAGATGCCTGGGGTCACGTGAAGACCAAAGATATGGACAAGAGGAAGTTCAGGACAATTACTCACATTTGGAACGTTACGGTCTTTACTCTGGATTCAGATCATCCTCAGCGTCCTTCCTCCTGTCTCATTTACACAGGCACAATTTTAGGGGATCCAGGAGGTGAGGAGGGGTGAACATTTCAGAAAAAGATAAAGAGTGACAGCATGTACAGAGGATCAAGGAATATCCATAATTACCTTGCTTTTCATTACAAATGATATTCATTACTACACTGACTCACATATACTTCTTGGCTATTTATAGGACGATATACTAGTTACTTGTAGGTGTCAGGGATAAAGCTAAACATGAGAGACACAGCCTGTAAGGTATCCAGGAGGCAGGCAACAAAAAAACCTGCCAAGGAGTGAGATAACAGCGGATGGCATTATGTGATGTGAACAACCTAATGACATTTAAAAAGAGAAAAAAAAGATGGAGAATGACTGGAGGATGGTCTGAGACCTTAAGAAAAAGGGCTGGGACGTGTTCCAAATCTCTCACCACGTTTACCCATCCTGGAGGTGAGAGTCACCTTTTCGCTATCACCCTGCAGCTACAGGTGCTCAGCACAAATGCTACACTGCTTTTCCACTCCTCTGCTCAGCCTGGCCCCTTCCTAGCAAGCCCTGCCCCACACATCTGTGTGTCCCAGGGATTTCTGTCAATAGACATTTTGACACACCTGATCTGATTGGAAATGAACCCTCAACCAACACATGATGTCTTTATTCTTCTCCTGACTTACCTTGTGTAATTGCCAAGCAATCAGATTCAAGTGACCCTGGGCTGCTCTCCCCTGAGTGTTTCCTGAAGATAAGATGCTCTTCTTGGTTTTCCATGGCAGTCCTGACCTCTCACACTACCTCTGCTCCTGGGGCGCCTTATCATGGTGCAGGTGCAGCTGAAATGCGTTCCATCCACTCCTTACAGAAGCAGCTCTGTGTATGGATTTGATATGAGAAAGGAAACCACAGAACCTAGGACATCTGCTCTGCTGCAATTGTTTTTCCGCCAAGGTGGGGAATGGCAGTAGATAAGCAAGTTCTCCACTGACTCTGCTTTTCCAGCCTTCACAGCAATTCAGAACATTTCCTGAGGATTTATCTTGTTACCACATGTTCACATATTGCACCCCACACAGTTTTCTTTTGTATTCTTTTTTATGTGCAAAGTCACTTGAATAAAATTGACCCAAATCTCTCCCACGTCCAAGGCCCACAAGCCCTCCCTCAAACCTGGGGAGCATAGGATTTAATCACAAAATCGGTGTCACTGAAATAACTCTCACAGTTTCAACTCAGGCATATAAAATTGCACTGCCTAAGCCCTAATTGCCTAATTCTAATTCTCAGTGTTTTTCACTTTCTAGGTAGAGTCTTCTGTTTTTGTTAAACCGAGACCTTTAATGGAAAATTATTGCTACAGGTACAAGCCTTCCCTGGGCCTGCTGCCCCTGCAGCTATTGTTTTAATTAGTTTGCCAGCTTGTAAAGTGCCCTTTGTCAAGGCCCGCTCTAGGGCAGGGGCGTCTGCAGAGGGTTCCTCTTCTGGAACGCAGGCCTTAATGAGCCATTTCACTCCTAAGAGCCCTGTATTGAGCCAGAAGCCTGAGCACCCCAGATGCCCTGAGCAGCAGAAAAGCTCATGAATTTCTGAAACTGCCTTTCCAATTTGCATTTAAACATACCAACTGAAGAAGAACAATTTCACCTGTAATTTTCCAAGCTGGGGGAGTCAGGGACTTCAGATGTTGAGTATGTCCAAATTATGTAAATACAAAGGAGGTAAATCAAAGTCAAATGCATTGTTGTGTCAAATGCATGCTTCTCTAAATGCCTATTTTCCTACCAAAGCTGGCTTTAGTTTTCCCCCTAAGCGAAATGTGATGGAAAAATTTTTTTAATTAAGTGAGTCTTTATAATTCCTATTTGATTAAAACTCTCTGATTAGTCCTCAACGTCCTGTAACCCAGAATTCAGAAGCCTTAGTGAGAGATTAGTTGGTGACTGGCCACTTCAGACAATAGATTGAAACCAATCTAATTTAACACCTGTGTGCTCATCAATAAGTGTACTCAAGCACAAAAGTGAGCACAGTGTTGAGCGATTCTGACACTGACTGCATGAGAACCAGAGATTCTGTATCCAAACATTCCCAGACAAGATGCTAATTGCAGTGATGAAAGGCACACCACTAAAGGCATGAGTAGTCGCTGTCACGATCCAAAGATAGCCTGCCCTCCATACTGCCTGCTGGGGGAAGTGGTGGCATTTATCTAAAGCCTGTTTCTACCAAATCTGACAACCTTTTGTCTCTCTGACCACCACGAAAGGGAAATGATTTTTCACCACTCCTCTGCAACAGGGAAAAGTCTCTTCTGAGTTCAGCAGCCTGGGACAAAATAAATGCAAACGTTAGTGTTTGTTATCAAGCTTCAGAAATGCAAGATTAATGAATGAGACCTGTCTGGATTCCTTCTCCCTCAATCCAGCCTCTGGTACCCACAATAAGAATGCATGGTGCCTCCCTAAATAATACTATTTGTAACAGACTCTAATCAGGCAAATGATGCAGCCCCCTGGTGTATGACAAGGAGGAGACACAGATTATTAGGTTGCAGGTCAAGGTACTGGAACTTCGTAACAGGCTCCCTGAAGCACACAGTTCAACAGCTGAAGAAACAGTAAGACTGTCCACTTGCAGTATCTGGAATGATGCAAGCCAACATAGATGCCTGCTGAACCAGAATGCATCTGTAGCCTGGCAATCATACCAAGCTCTTCTACAGCCCAAGGTCAATGTGGTTCTGAGTCTCACCAAAGCTCTTCGGACCTCTGCCACTGACGCCTTCAGGCTATTGGGTGCAACATGTACAATTCGAATCTGGAATCCACCCCAACCCATCAAGCTGCTGACTTCTCATTTCAACTCCAATGAATTGTGGTAGAAGAATTAGACATCCTGAAAATCCAACAACTAGGGCAAGCCCCTGGTGCAGAGATTAAAGCAGAGCAGGTTAGCACACCCTGTGAACACCTGTGTGTCACATCAGAGCACCTGCTTTGAGTTCGGGCTCCTCTGCTTCCACCCTAGCTGCCTAGTTATGTCCCCCATGGAGACTGAAGGTCACAGCTCAGGCAGTGTGGTGCCTGTCACCCACGTGGGAGATCTGAACGAAGTTCTGGGCTCCTGAATTTGGCCTGGGCCCACCCTGGGTACTGCACACATTTGGGGAGTCGATTGGCAGATCAAAGGTCAATCTCTCTGCCTTTAAAACAAACTGAAAACTTTTTTTAAAGAAAAAGACAACCCAAGAATAGACTGAAGTTAGCTAAGCATCTGTATGAAACAGTATACCTGCTTATGAAATACTAGTGATGACACCAAGAAGGTTTTCCGATTTAAAATCTATGGGTGCCAACTTTTAAATTGTAACTCAAATAATTTCCTATGGCGTGTTGCTAATTAAGTCGGAACAAAAAGAAGAGCATAGTTCGTAGAATCTGGATCTTCTCAAAATGTGTGTGCGAGGCAGGAAGCAGAAGGCATCCACAGTTCCATGGTACTACAGTAGTGTTTACAACTCAGGAGTCCACAGGAGCGGCGTGGCAAGTTTCCAGCACTACTGGTGACTCAGTCCTTGTCCCCAGCACTTCCAGACACTGTTTCCTCCACTCACTATGTCAAGCTAACCCACTGGACTGTAAGAGCCTTGCATCAAGGAACATAGATTCCGAAAGCAGCATCTATTGCTAAGGAGCCTAGGAAGGTGACTGATGAGAAACCAGGTTTGTACCATGAGCCACTGGCAGAGCCAAGAGCAGAACCCACTCACGTGGCACTGGCCAAGGCCCTTCTACCTTCACTGCATGAGCAAAATGCTACCAGAGAAGCAAAATTAAACTCCACTACATGTCGGGGACTACTGGTGGGGATACTTCAGAAAAGAAAAAACATTTTCAATTTCAGTTTCTAATTAAGCCCCGTTGAACTTCACTTCAGTAGAAATCTTTACACCTTAACTTTTTTTTTCTCCCTGACCACAGATTAAGAACTTTATGTAAAATAATTCCTCTTTGAATAGGATGCCTTTTATCAGAGGCAAGGTCCAACAGTACGAAATACTTTCAACAAGAAAATGTGTTTCTAGTATACATTTATCAGATTTTCAAATAGGCCCATAATTCCTCCAAGAGATTAATGATGTCTGTTCTACACAGAGCTGGGGTTTTGGCAAAAGAAATCTTACTCCAGAACCCTGCTTTTCTCAATAGTCCCTAAATCTCTTCAACTCACATAATTGCTTTTAAATTCACAGAGGAAATCCATAAGAACCTAAAAAGAAGAGTGAACTCAGGCTCTCACTGGAAGAACAATGGGCAAAAATTGATTAATTCCACAGCAATGAAAACTTAATTTTTTTTCTTCATTTCACATGGCCTGAACTTCAGGTAGGATCTGTTCAGCAGAGGAATCATTTCTACTTGTTCCTCTCTCACTTCTATTTTTTTTTCCCCCTGTAAAGGCTGTCACTGACTAGGTTTGAATTTGTTAGCATGATTTTTGTTCTAAATTCAAGTGACTGGGGCCAAAACTATTCCACCTGGGAAAAAAATAAAGCCAAACCCCAATTTAATATTGGTTTTAAAATACGTGAAGGGTACTCAGAGGCTGTATAGCCAAAAAAAATGGTCTTTGAGCCACAGTATGAAGAATTTGAGCTTGTTGTAAAGCTGTCTCCTGCTGAGAGGCTGAGGGACCAGGAAACAGGAGAGGAGTGAGCATTTGGCCTAGGATTAGGCTGCCCACTGGGAGGTCTGCATCTCCTACAGGAGTGCACGGGTTCAAGTCCCAGCTCTGCTCTGGAGTTCAGCTTCCTGCTATTGCTCCCAGAAGGCCGTGGCGATGGTTCCAGGATGTGTACCCTCCCTCCCAACCGCCAGACTCAGACTGAGTTCCTAGCTCCTGGATTCAGCTAGGCTCACTGCAGGTGATTGGGGCAGTGAATTAGTGGATAGGGAAGCTCCCCTTCTTTATCCCTCTCTCTCCCCATCCTAAGCAGATTAATAAATACAAAAGACTCCCAAGTGTCTGAGATGGCATGGATGTGGCTTTGCCCCAGGTCAGGAGGATGCATTCGCTACCCACAGGGCCCTGTTAGCCTCTAGCTCCAGCCAAGCATGTGCAGGACTGGCAGGTCAGAGGTCAGGGCACAAGCCCGGGAGGTGTAGAGAACCAGCTCTGCAAGAGCAGAGCAGTCAGGGAATGAATGTCACAACCATGCCATCTCCTAGCCAGATCCCAGCAACCCTGCCCGCACCCAGGGTAGCTCCAGGCCTCCTCTGTGTGATGCTGCGGAAGATGATCCACTGTGCTGCAGCCTCCACTGATCCCTCCGGGAGCCCACATGTGTAAGAAATACAAGAACAGATCCCTCACGCATCACAGTAGAAAATAAACACAAGTTGGACCTGGCTCGGTGGCCTAGCAGCTAAAGTCCTCACCGTGCATGTGTCGGGATCCCATATGGGCGCTGGTTCTAATTCCAGCCACCCTACTACCCATCCAGCTCCCTGCTTGTAGCCTGGGAAAACAGTCGAGGATGGCCCAAAGCCTTGAGACCCTGTACCCACATGGGAGATCCGGAAGAGGATCCGGGTACCTGGCTTCAGATTGGCTCAGCTCTGGTCACTGCAGCCACTTGGGGAGTGAATCAATAAAAGATCTTCCTCTCTGTACATCTGCCTTTCCAATACAAATAAATCTTTGAAAAAATAAAAAACACAATTTTTTTAAAATCTGCATTTTGCTTGTGTTGTACTGTTTTTCTTTTCTCTCAAAGAAAGATAATAGCCTAACTCTGCTTCCGAGACACACACTGTGAGCAGTGGGCTGAATTTGGTCTTCCTATTTGATGGACAACTGAGTCATAATTTAAAGGAGGTCTTGACAGCTTTAGACCTTCAAAATGAGCTGTGGCATCTCTGGATGTGTCCCAAAGGGGGAATCCTAGTGATACTCAAGGAGCTGGAAGTTCAGCTCGCTTGACTTCCAACCAACCCTGTTCTCAAAGGCCCAGAGATGCTCATTTCCAGGAATCCTAGAAAATATCTGGTCAACCCTTCTCTGCAACACATGCCCATTTGCCACAGCTCCCGAGAGCTCACCCAGTTCTTCCTAGAGCTTGTCCTGTGAGGTGGTCAGGGAACGGATTCACAGCCTGCAATCAACTCAGCCCAAGCTGCCCTGCTCTAAATAGGTGAAGTCTACCTCTGCCTCGCTCCACACAGGTCCACTCTGCACAGTGTGTAAAACTCCCCATGTCCCTTCCACAGCAGTGAACGCTCACCTGTGCACTTAGGCGCAAAGATCGCTGCACTGTCCAGGTGCTTGAGACGCGGCAGCAGCACAGATGCTGTTAAGGCAGGCTACTTCCTCGTCAAGCAACAAAATAAAGTGAAAAGCAGGTCATAAGGTATGCTGCAAGGCAAGTGTGCTCACAGAACGCTGACTCACAGAACTACTACTTGAGTAGGAACAGCATGTATTAGGGTGTGAATGCCTACTGCAACACTACACACACAGCAGAACCCAACGTACACTAAGGAACTCAAGGTGAAAATGCTCATACTATAGTTTTAATAACATCACCAATGTCAAAATTACCCACTGCTTACGGAGTGTGATACAAAAGTGGAACTCATCAACTTCTGAGAATACACACACACAGCAGCCAGAACGACAAGGAAGGGGCTGGCTGCCTTCAGGATAACGGGATACCTTCCTCCCTGCCCCCTAGGGTGCAAGATGTGTGCACAGCATTGCAGGGAAGGGAATCTAAATGTTTACTTCTCCTGAAGTTCAAGTGCTGAAACCTGACTACCCAACATGATGGTATTGAGAAGGAAGGTTTGCAGGAGGCAACAAAATCCTAAGCTGGGAAGAATAGTGCTGCCCTCTCCCCACTCAAGCTCTTGCCAGACCACTGCACCTGCCAGCATCACCACTCTGGACTTCCTAGGCTCCAGAAACAAAGGTAAGCTTCGTATTGCTGTTACCAAGAGAACAAGAGCACCTGATACGGAATAAGAGGACAGAGAGTTCTCTAAGTGCAAGTGAGGCAGTATGACGGACGTTGAGTCAAAACTCTTGACAGGAAAACAGACGCACTGACCTTGGCCATCAGTACCAAGGTGAGGACTCACCAGGATGTAGCTGTCCTCAGACCACACAGTGACCCTGCAGTACCCTGGACACAGCAGGTGTTCAGCACACCTTTCTTACTGAATCTGAATTGCACTTTTCCATGGGAAATGTCAATGCCTGAGCATGATCTATTTTCATTTCAATGGATTAATCTGAGACACTTAAATGACTTCCATGAACAACAGCAACAACAAATGCCTCCAACAGCCAGGTTAGGCAAGGACGAAGCCAGAAGTTCAACCCCCGTCTCCTGTGTGGCTACGAAGGACCCAACTGCTTAAGCCATCACATTATGCTTTCCATAGAGTGAATAAGCAGGAAATATGACCCAGACATGCCCATATGGTAGGTGAATATTTTAATTAGGCCAATGGTTAAGAGCCTAAGCTAAAAGTTAGGAAGAGGTATACTGCACAGACAGCCCTTGTAGACAGAGAACTGAGCATAAGCTCCAAGCAGCCATGGATCAGAACCTGGATGAGAAGATTTAGACGCAGACCAAAGCAGGGGAAGTCATGTGGGAGGCACACTCCGCATCCATGGAGAGGGGAACAAACATCCCACCTCTTTTCTGGAAGAGCTTTTTCTGTTCTTAACCTTGGAAAGAAAATCCCTACTTACTTCTATTCTTTCTTTATTTTGCTTCCCCTGTCAAAGCCATTATGTTGAATTCCCAGTATCACTAAAGAACCTGAATTCCACAAAAATAAGAGCGATGCAGAACACTGTTCTGAGTATCTTTCTGCTGGTTCTGCTGATCTCTTTATTAATTACAGGTCTTACCATAATCATGTGTCCTCAATCAAACCTACATCGCTCACACTTTTTTTTAATGCAACAATTCATGACCCTGTTCTTGGCTTACAGCACCATCATTGTAATAGCACACTGATTTGAGAGGATTTTGAGTTTTGTATTCACAGCATTCACATCCCTAAAGGAAACTGATGCTGTTTTGTTAGCCTTTCTCCTGCTGCTCAGCAATCTCCTGCCAGCCTCGAGGGCTGTCTGGCACACTTGGCTCTGGTGCCAGGACAGAAGACACAAGGTGCGTCCTTATAGACACAATGTCAGCGAGTCAGTGTTTTCCTTCCTCTAACTGTGGCTGTAATGACACTTTGGCACGAGTGCACATGAGGTGGCAATGAGAGATGGTGCACATCTCAGAAAGCACTGTACCAGGGAATGCAGAAAAAAAAGGCAATATTTCTCTGTCTCAATACGTGGCAATCATTACATTTCAGAAGAATAATAGATGGCTACAACCCACAGAAGGATTTGATTTGTGGCAACTGCTTTTCTTTTCCTGAGTCTATGAATACCAGGATTGCTGGCCATAAGCATGGAGCCAGGTATTTCCTTATTTAGTGCTCCCTGGGCAGCTATTATCTTTATCAATTTTTCCTTTTATCCAGATCAATTCTATTAAAAATATGTGTCCTTCAGTCATCGTATTTTAGCTAAGCAAAATATTGGTTGGAATGGTCTGCTTTTAGAGTCTCTAAAGCACCTTTAAGTCAGAGAGCTATTTTTAAAACATGGCTACGAAAGTAATTTAGGTTCGTTTTCAGTATACATTGGGAAAGAGTCGAAATAAATAAAATAATCCACACTTCATTACAAGTTTTATGAAGTTAAGCTCTAGTAGCAATCAAGTATGTGTTTATAAAACTAGAATCTTCATCTATTGTTCCATGTATTAATTTTTCTAACACATCATGAAAATTTTCTCTTGGCATCAAATGCTCTGAAATCAAGTTTTAATGCCATGTACAGAGGGTTTTATTCTTCCTCTGCCTTGAAATTGTGATACATATTTCTACCCACAATCTTTAAAAAAAACAGATGTATACCTATTTCTATGTCATCTCTAATGAACCTCAAAGTGCCACTGAACATTAGCCCATTTACAATCTTCATACGCACTCCACATTCTGAATTTGTCCATGACTATTAACCACCAAAAATTTCTCAAAAAGGAACTTCTACTGCCAACCAAGGAAAGACAAAATTGTCAATATCGAGAGTGGATATTGGCCTAGTGGTTAAGACATTCCATCCACGTCTCACAGTGGAGAAACTAGCTGGCTTGGGTCCACGTTCTGCTCCCAATTTCAGCTTCTTGTTAATATGAAGCCTGGGAGGCAAGCAGGTGTCTCACACTGCCTCCCACCTGGAGACCTGAACTGAGTTTCCAACTCTAGGCTTTTGTCTGGTCCAACACCAGCCACTGCAGGGAGAGGACCAACAAATGCGAATGGTCTCTTCCTCGACTTGTCTGCTACTCTCTACTTCTCAAATAAATGCAGTGATTTGGGGCTGTTGAGGTGGCTCAACTGACTAATCCTCCACCTGCAAGTGCCGATATTCCATATGGGAAAAGGGCATCATGTCCCTACTGTAGCCCATTTCCCATTCGGCTACTTGTTTATGGCCTGGCAAAGCAGTGGAGGATGCTCCAAAGCCTTGGGACCCTGCACCTTCACGGGAAACCCAGAAGATTCTTCAGGCTACTGGCATTGCTATTTTTGCTGTTCAGACACTGGTCATGCCCCCAAAATTATTATTCTGGCATAAGGTCTGTCCTGAAACCAGGGAAGCCACATACAAGCAGGCAAAAGCCATGTGGGAGCAAGAGACCACATCCTGGAATTCAGCAACTGGTCAGAAGTACAGAAACCTAACAGAAGAAAGCAGTGCAGCTTATCAGGTGACCCCCTACACTCACAGAGCTCCCCGTGAACATCCGGGTTTCACTCTAGCATGTTCACTGCTGGAAGTATCCATTCTTTCTCTACAGATTTGCTGTTCCAAGGAGCCAAGGTATAGGGTTTAGGTATAGAAAGGTATAGAAAGTGGTGGACACTCAAAACATTGAGCATTTACCTTGTCGTGAAACTAAAAACGAAGCAAACAAGCAGAAACCTCTGACCAAACACAGAAAATCAAAAAGGACAGAAAAAAACAAAAAACTTTCAAATTAAACACAGGGGAAGTTACAGCAGTAGAGGAAATGGAGACCATCCGGGGCTTTCTGAGCTAGGGTCACCCACCCACCCATAATCACGCAGCAGGTGAGACCGGATCTGACCTCTGCCTTATGTCTAAATACTTATTCATGCTTTACATTAATCACCGGGTGCACACAGGATGATCTGCAAATGGCTTAATCAAGAGCCCAGTCACAGCCTTGTGTTCAGAACACAATCCTGGGAGATAGGAAAAATATTAGATAAAATCCAAGATCTGCTTAATCAGTACAGCCCAGCATACAGGTGTGCGATTAATTCACCGCTGCCATCCACACGGATGGCAGAGAGAGCAGAGCCCAGTGCAGCCTGTTCCGCCCAGTGCCGGTGGGAGCCACTCTGCTCTGAATGGCTTACATCTTATCAACAATTTCCACCAACAACTTGTGAGTTGATTTATTTTCAAAGTTCTGTTTCTCCATTCACTCATGTGAACAACAGCAAAAGAGAGCAGGAAAGACAGAGAAAAAGGAACAGAGATTTTCCATGTCCTGATTCATTCTCAGAACAGTATTGGGCAAGGAGGAAGCCAGGAGCCACAGGCCCCACCTCCAGAGGTGGCAGCAGCCCAGCGCGTAGGTCATATGCTGCTGCTTTCCCAAGCGTATTACCAAGCAGCTGGACCACAAGCTGGAACACCCAGGATCCAACTAGTGTTCCAAAATGGGATTCCAGCACTCCAAATGGCAGCTTAGCCCACTATTCCACACTCTGCCCTCTCCGAGTTCTTTCAAACTATTTTTGTTATTACAATCATTAAATAATATCAAAAACTGACAAAATCTCTATTTACCAGGCAAAGGTTGAACTTCGGGGTTCTGTGGTTGTCTGCTGCCTGGAGAGCAACAGAACAGATCTCTTTCTATCTCCTGGTTTCAAAAGGGCCAGAGGCAAAAATCATAATTATTTTACAAGTTCAGGAAAGAGAAATTCACTTTTTCTTGAATTTCTTTGTGTAAAGCAGCTTTACTACGCTGAGTTACTCAGGTAATCGTTCCTCCCTGGTCTGAGTTTAATTAAAGTAAGAAAAGGAAAAACGCTGCAGGCAAGCAGTTTTCAGGAAGTTCCGAGTTTTGCAACGAGGCTGCACAGCTTCAGAAAGTGCCAGCTGAGCATAAAAATTAATCCAAATAACATTAGTTTTAATTTCACTCATTTTGGCATAAATCCTCCTCAAAAAGCCTATAAAACACTGGTTTTTCAAGCATGAGAAGGAAAAGTGCTTCCCTCTTCCCACATAAAACAAAACAAAATATAAAGGAATTTTCCTCCAAGATTTAAGAGTAGGCGTTGGTTTTGTATTGCTGATTTAGCTTTTTTTAAAATTTTACAACATGTGATATGTTGTCTTAAATCATTAAAATGTCAAACCTCATATATGTGAATGAAATCACACGGTATCTCATAAATAAGTAACATTATATGTCAATCAACTAAATAAAATCAGTTTTTTTTTTTAAATGTCAGTCTTCAAGTTTCAGGGGCTGGCGACTCAGGCTGATACACCAAGCAAGGTGAGCAACACATGACACAGCTCAGACCCAGACGTGTGTGTCCCTCGCTCTAATGAGACATCACCAGCACGTATGTAAGGAGGGATTCTGTGAAGGTTTTCACATCAGGCCCAAGCAAGGACAAATTTAACCAGGAAACATTGTTTTTACTCACCTCCCATTTCCAGTTTCATGCCAAGTCCTGGTTTTTAGTATGTTACAAAAGAGTCCACACGGTCTCTCTGCCCACGCCTGGGCCAAACATGTAGGTCGGGGTAACCACTAAGCTCAAAGATCATCTGAATGTGTTACGCTTGATTCTGGGAACCTACAGAGTGACAGCAACACACGACGGCTCTGTGGACAGGAAAGGAACTGAATAGCCAACGAAAGGAATTCTGAGTCTATCTAGAAACCCGAAGCCAAACAGTGTATTAATACCATCTGTTCCTTTCTATGCTGTGCAGCCCTGCCTGCCGGCCTGCACCCCCTGCCCCGTCAGAGGGATCTAGTTAATTCTCAGGAACTGCTTGCTGCCCGAGACTCCTGCCAGAACACTTAACAGCCCCTCATTGGCCTGGTGACTTTACAGCTCTCCAGTGCTGAGCCCAGGCAGGGCAAGCCTGTAGTCCCTGAGGAGGACAGTTAAAACCACCACCCTGAGTGGACATTGAGTCCATTTGTGCTGGCTCTCAGACAGAAAACAAACTGCAACCTCTCACACGGGAACTCCTTTCTGCACCGGCAAACCTGAAAAATGCAGACAAAAAAAAAAAGTAAATCAGGCAGCCTCGCAACAGGAGGAAGGGGAAAAAATGCCTACCACTCCAACAGCTGCTCTTATAATTAAGAACAGATTTCATTGCTAAACTCTGGCTAGCTCTGTCTGCAGCAAAAACAAATACGCAGATGTGACAAGGCATTCGCACACGGGAACTTTTCTCCTGGGTAACTGAACCAAATTCACCTCTTCTATTTTCCAGTATTGCCTTAAAAACATCAGCCACCCAACAATGCAGCCTAAGACAGCGTCCCCACCTGAGGACCACCGTATTTCTGCCATCGCCTTACAACTCTATTTATTTTGGCTTTCCCCCAAATTCACTTTCTTTTTACATCTTCGGGATTGCAACGGACTGCCATGGACGTGACCTCTTTCAAATAACGAAAATGTGCTACCCATTTCTTTCACTCATAAAATGTGCTGGATTTATAGCTGCCTCATTTATCCACGCTTTAAAAGGCAGCATGGCGCATGCGGTAAACGGAATTGCACTTGACCTTCGTGAGGCCAAATTGGTGTGAAGCTAAATCAGAGACATGCAATTAATGACATGATAAAATCACAATGAAAAGTGATGGGGGAGGGAAATTAGTGGAAGGTCACCCCACTGCCACAAAAAAGAGAGATCCAACCCAGAGAACAACGTAGATGAGTTGCAGAAGCAGATGTGAACAAAAGCAACCATGAAAGTGCCAAAGCAGACAAAAGGTAATTTGCTGTCCATCAGGAGAGTTGTCAACCTTGGCCCAGTGGGGTGGTGCTCCAGAGGGCTTCTCGGTGTTTGGTCATGCTTGATATCTCAATCTGAATAATGGGTACACATGTGAAAAATTCTCCAGCATGTCAGAAACCTTGTGAAAAAAACAGAATGGCAAATTCACTAAAATTCATGCACACCAGGTCAAAAGGGCGTTATGAAAAAACTGAGCAAGAATTTCAAATGCTTTTTTTCCCATCAAAATAAACCTATCTTCTAATTCAATTGTTTCCTATGAGTTTTGGGACTTACTCTCATTTACTGGGGATTGCCTTTCTTTATATAAATGATACTCCCCTAAAAGGTGAATAACAGAAGCTGGCACTGTGGTACAGCCGGTTAAGCAGCAGCCACCTGTGATGCCAGCCAGCATCACAGACACCCCATCCCAGCTGTGCCGCTTCTGATCCTTCCTAAAGTGCACGGAAAACAAGGGGGGAAGTGGCCCAGGAACTTGGGTCCCTGCCACTTGTTGGGAGACCTGAGCAGAGTTCCTGGCTCCCAGGTTCATCCTGGTCTAGCCATGGCAGCTAGGGGAGAGAACCAGCAGATGGAATATTCTCTCTCACCCTCTGTGTCACTCACCTATTTAAAAAAAAAAAAGAAGAGGAAAGAAAAAGAAAAAAGTGAACCATAAAAACAACAGGTGAGGCACACATTAGATGTCATTCTTCCCAGCACCATCTCTCCGTGTTTTTGGCATGTTTAGCATCTGTCATTTCAGACATCACAATTTACCTCCTGACTCTGTAGCAACAGTAGTTATGCTTTCTAAATGACTCAGCCAAGGGAGCTTCAAATTAACACTACAGTGTGCTAGGGGAGTCCTTTGGCTAAAACTATCTTCTTCCTAAAAAGATGTGAACATCACATAATTTAATTGTGAGCTGCATTTTCACTACTATATGCCAAGCAATGGTTTTAAACCTGTCGTGTTCAGTAACATGTGGTTCTGACTTCTTATACTGATTTATCTACAGAGCCATAACCCATATCAAAAGTGACAGCTGTAAATCAACTAAGACCTCACTCAAGGTGACCCAGTAGTTCCTAAGATTCTAAACACCTAAAAGTAAATGAGAATATACCTAGTGTAGAGTTCAGTGAGGTCAAATGGTAGTTTAAAACACAGTGGTGCTCTCATTCAGAATTGCACTTTTCCATGTTAAAATTAGGATTCTGATAACCACTAAGGTATCTGAGTATCTGGAGAAGCAAACTTGGGCCACAGATTGTGGCTACTGATGAGAGGGTGATAAGAAAGCAGAGGTCTTTCCATGTTCCATCCCAGTCAGGTCTTACAGAGAACAAAAAGGCTGATGGTTACATACATAAACACACACACACACACACACACACACACACACACACACTTACTTTGCTCTAAATGGCTTCACAGCTGCACTTGGCAATTGGTGCCCATCAAGGCATGAACCAGGGGTCAAAAGCATAAAGAGATTTTCTTTACTCTAAGAGGAGGGTCTCTCTGACCTCTCCCTTTATGTTTGCTCATCTACTTCAACGTTGCCGCAAAAGCTGAATTCTCCTCTGATAGCTTGATCCTATGCAGCTATTAATGTTTAACAATTAAGCCGAAGGGGCCGGGGGCGGGTAAAGGAAACTTTATGCACAGTCTTCACATTCATCTATTTGGAGTCCTCATTCATAAGTGACAAGTCCTAGAGGATTTGTGCACAGCACAATGAAACCCTCTATAGACTAGAGTCAGCTTAAGTGATCTGCAATGGTCCTCACTGAGTTCTGCTGTCACCTGCTCCACACTCAATGACCCCAGGCCCTCTCCTGAGACCCCCGTCTGACATACAGCTGGGGACCCAGGGCAGAGTTGGGCTCACTTTAGTTTCTTTAATTTATTCTCGACTCTAGCTGGAACAAGCTTAGTACATGTACTTCCACTTACGCCTGACAACAAACCCCGAGAGCCACAGTTGGAGGAAACCGGGTCTGTACCTTTCAATGATATGGCAAGCTTTCAAAGTCCTATTCAGTGTCAGGGTGTAGACACTTTTCTCCTGATGGCCTGCTCATCCCAACGAAGGATTTCTCCATGAGCTTACACTAGCAAAACACACTTATTTTTTAAAAGTATTATCTGATGTTTAAGAACTTCAGGTCCAGCCAGAACCCTGACAGGATGCAAGACAAAAAGTATACTGCTTTCTGAATTTCCAGGCCTGGCTAATGCCTGCTTAGCAAACACTATGAACCTTCATGAAAAGCACTGAGATTTCAAGTTTTAAAAATTTAATTTCACATTAATTTATGAAGTACTATACCTGGTGCCAAGCATAGAAAAGTGAATAAGAAAAGGTGCCAGCTCTCTTAGGAGCTCACAGACCAATATAAGAGGCAGCTGTGTGAACCTAATTAAAATATGATGGATGGACGGATGGAAGAAAGGATGTAGAAGAGGAAGAGAATCAGGTAGGCAGGTATGGGAGAGGCAATGGAAAGGACCATGAAAAGCCACTCTTGTCATGAGTACCAAACAGGTTTGCAGTGGAATCAATAAAGAGGCTTCAGTGATGGTGTCCCTTTGTAATCTGGGGATGGGAGAGTGGATGCAGATTTCTGGTGCAAAGTGCAAAAAAAGCACCAAGACACCAAAGTGCAAGCTGTTGTGGGGAGTACAACCATTAAGTTACAGCCAGAAGAATGAGGTGATGTCAGAACCGAAGGTCTCTGTGTGCTGAACCCAGATCTCTGGATTATCATTTTTTAGGTTAGTATTTGCGGGCATTGCGTGTCCCAGAACACAGATCTTACAGGCTGCTTGAGAAAAACATCATCTTAGGATCAAGTATGTTTCAGTAATGCTACACCTATGCTTAAGAGGTTCAAAATACACACTGGGATCATCAGGGCTGAGAAACCCAACAAAGAAACCAGTTTAGCTGGAGTACTCTTTGCACAACACTACAAGTATTGCTCAAAATCATAGTGCTGCAGAATAGAGAGCCTGAACATAACTGGGGAGAGGGAGCCGGGAAACTTGGAGCATGACTGAGCCAGTTGGTGTCTTCCTTCTATAGAAAACACTTTGTTGCAGTGTCTGTCTGGCTGTGATACTGAGGTTGAACTAAGCTCGGAAGAGAGTGATGGCAAGAAGCCAAGTGGTAATGAAACCCAGGCATAAGGGGCCCCACTTGGGGACTTCCTAGGAGGAAATGAAAGGGAGTTAATGATGGCGTCGAGGTGCAATGACGGAAGCACTTGAGAATGACTTACAGGTTCTGTTCTAGAGACCTGAGTGGAAAGCTTTCCTCTAACAAAGACCAGGGCGTTGGGAGGAGCAGCCTGCTCTGCAGAAATGGCTCAGTACCGGTCGTTTTAAGCAGGAAGTCTCTGCCAACCCTTCGCAGACACATCCAGAAAACAATGAGAAATGTAGCTCCTCCACTCAGAATCAAGGCCATCATCACAGTCTGTACATAAAGTCACCAGCACAGATGCAGTCCTTCTGGGAGGACAGGGCAAAGGACGGAGAGTGTGCAGCAGGCTGACAGCCCAATGCATAAGAGACAGACATGAGAAACAGCCTGAGGGACAGATGGCATTCCTTGACACTGCAATGCTAAGGGCACTTTTAGATTATCTATGACAGAATATAGTGTTGAGCCTAATAAAGCTTTACATTATGTATTTTTGAAAATATTTCTACTTGAAATGTCAGGGCAAGCGAGTGGGTGAGTGAGCAAGTACTTCCATCTGCTGGTTCCTTTCCCACACAGCCACAATGGCTGGGGTTGGGTCAGAGAGAAGCCAGGAACATGGAATTCAATCCAGATCTCCCACATAGGCCGTGGGGACTCAAGTACCTGAGCTGTCATCCTAGAACACATGTGACCAGCAAGCTGCGTGAGACGGGAAGTAGCCCACAGCTAACTTGGGCACTCCATTACATAATGTGGGCATCCCAAGCAGTAACACAGACACCCACCCCTTAGACTGCACTTTTAATACTGGTTTTTGATACAAATTGGAAAGGAATCAAGATGTTTGGAGAAGAGCATCTGATTAAATACACCTGAAACACCAGAGCAATGACAGAAACTGATCAAAGCCACAGAGCCAGTTAGGCTCCTCTGCAATTGGTTCAATAAATCAGGGTGGGAGGACTTGGAAGGAGGGAAGAAAGGCAGACTTAGGTCCGGAAGCAAGCCTTGTAGGTCCATATGTGAATTTTAGTAAGAATTACATTTTTCTAATCCATTGGAAAAGTTGAAAATCAGTTCAGAGCAAGTCATTTGCCTTCATTTCATTCATTTCTAACGATCTGAGAACACAAAGCAGCTGGCCCACTTGAATGGCAGGATTGTTAACAGATTACAAAAGCCTCGTGCAGGTTCCCCATGTTCTCGGCTCTTCCGCGTGTTGCTGTGCTCTGAGCGCTGTCAGCAATAGCTGCTGCAGAACTGTGTTTCACAGGGAATGAGCCTGGATTCCTGCAAGGTAGTCACAGGCATCAGCGCCCAACATCAGCCTCGATGTCCCTGCAGGTACTACAAGGGCCTAACCAGGAGGGCGGTTTGGCTTGAGGAGCCAACAGGCAAGACCAGGAGAATGCCAAAGCATCTCCGAACACCACAAATGAAGAGGACAGGGTCCTGCAACACTCCAGCAGACAATAAACACGCTCCAGCACGAAATGCAACCACATTTGTGTCTCTGGCAAGGGAGGGAACCCTCAGGGTTATGAAGTCGTGTTGCACAGTATGAATCCTGACACTGAACTTGACAGATGTGTACCCTTGGAAATGGCGAAGACAGTGAAGTCCAGGCTATGTGGTTTTTAAACTAGAGCGTAAGTTTTTAAATTGTGAAATGATCTTCCATTGATGTCTGTATAGTGTATGTCCTACATCCTGTAGGCATCAAGGAGCCTGCAAATTTTCTGAGCTGCGGAAGAAAGAGGTCAAACTGGACCTTGAGGAGAATCAATCAGATATTGACACTCAAAGCTTATTAACCAAAAGTGGACTGGACAGAGACATTCAAAAACAAGAACAGCAGGGTGGGTGTGTGCACAAGCAGTTAAGATAGAGGCCAGTTAGGATACCTGCTTCCAACAGGATGCATGAAGTCCTGCTTCTAAGCTTGGTTCCAGCTCCCACTGATGCGCACCCCGGGAGGCACTGGTGATGGTGAAGTAAATGGGCTCCTGTCACCCAGGAAGAACCCTGGATTGAGTCCTTGGTTCCCAATTTAGGACCTGCCCAACCACAGCCATTGCAAGCATTTGGGGGCGTGAACCAGTGGTTAAGAATGCTCAGTCTACAGTGAGTGAGTGAGTGAGTGAGTGAGTGTGTGAGTGTGTGTGTGTTTAAAAGCCAGAAAATTGGTATCAGAGCTACATATTTATACAGGGAGATAATAGTAAAATTCCAGAGAATGCATCCAGTCCTCCGAGATAGGCAATTAGCAAGGAACCGATGTGACAGAGAGGAAGAATCCAAGGATTCCAAGTTTTAGTAGACTATGGTACATGCTGTTAGGGTCCTTCCAATCTGAAACCAACACAGTAACACTGCCCAGGAAGTGGCTGGAGGACTACACCCTTTCTACTCACTTTCTACTCACAAACACCCTCAAGTTGACAAGCTGCAGCACATGTCAGACACAAGCCACGGACTCACACAAACCCCAGCCTGAGTCAGCCCTTCATCACCCATCACCGAGGCAGCCACCACACCCTGCTCTCCCCTCACCTCCACAGGGGTTCCCCTGCTCGGTCTACCCTACATGGTCCGAGAAGGAAGATGACTGCATCCAGAACGGAGTAACAGAGAAAGGTAAAACCTTTGTACTTCAAATCTGACGACAGTAAAGAAAACTTCCAGAGAGGGAAGGAGTTTCCTCTCTGAGGTTAGCCTTGTTCTAAGGGAACACAGACTGGCACTGGGGACAACTGGATCCCTCTGCAGCGTCAGGCCTTCAGGAGTCCGACAAGGACGCAGGCATTGCAGGTTCCTCAGAAATTCCCGACGGGGGTCCACATGCAACGCCTCTTGGTGTTTCCCAACCAATCTCCTTTTGAGAAAGCAGAAGAAAATGTAATTTTGCTGATGGACATTTACAGGGTCTGCAAGGATTGCCTCTCCACCCCACACCTGAGAGCAAAGGGCTGCATCCCAGCATCACCGCAGGAAACTGAAGAACCTTACTGTGATGTATTGTGTTTGAAAACAAGGGGGAAGAAAGAATACGAAGAAAACTCAAGAGCTTTTATTAAAATGTCTAGCACCTTATCACAGGATATTTCGTCCTTCTAGAACACACCCATGTACACAAAGCATAGCCAATTTCCAGAGAGGGAAAAAATAGTTCTTGGCAAAGTAAAATAAATTTATTTTTCCTTAGATTATTTACCTTTAGACTATCTTACCTCTGTCCTTTGAACTGAACCTTCAACATTCGTTTTTCATTTAAAATGTGGGCATGTTAAAATTGCCAATCCCAGGCTATTATGGTTTACTAAATAATTATTATTTTTACTTGTGCTGGCTACCGAATCTGTGACATACAGCTTAGAGGGAAATGCTGTCATAAAACCTGTTGGCGTCAAGATAAGCAGTTTATTTAATATCTAATTAAATGTGGTCACCAGAGAAATCACAGCTTATGAAACTTTATCAGAAAAAGATTAATCCATTTCAGGCTTAACCCAGATGTCATAGCAGAACTCATGAATTTAGATAGGAATCCACTTACTATCCAAAGACATTTTCATATTGAGTTAAGAAAAGCCTGTATTCCCAGATATATTTATACATACATCAATCAATCTTATATACTTCATAGCTATCACTGGTTTCAGCGGCAATTATCAAACTAAAATAATGGCAAGTCTTTTTTGTCAAAACTTTCTAGACTCTTCTACAATACTTGGTGAGTTCTTTTAGATCTTTTTTAGAAATTCAGAAACAACTTAAAAATAGCTACTTAGCAAGTAAATGTTGAACACCTATCAGCACTGAGGAGATGCTGATGGGAGACCCCCCATTCCATCCGATGGGGGGCTCATGGAGCAAAGAAATCTCTGACATCAAGTGTTACCACTATAGGCACAAGGTGCACTTCTCCCCAGGAGATCGGCATGCCTTTCCCCGTAACAGCAGCAGGACCCATGGTGACTCACTGCGACCAGTGGGATGCGAGACTCCCAGGTACCTGGTACTTCCAGGTTGCACCTCTAACGGTCAGGATTTGCCTTCCTGTTTCCTGTCCTTCACCTGAAGTGGGAAAGGAACAGGGCCCTTCCTGACAGCTATGCCAGCAATGTACATTCGTACAACCATTATGAAAAACAGTGGGGATTCCTCAACAGGTGAACAATAGACCCGCTCTAAGATCCAGTGGCACCTACTATAAAGGAAATGAAATCAGTGTGTTCAAATGATGTGAACATGCCCGTATCTGCGGCAGCATCACTCCCACCACCCAGCAACAGATGACCACACTGCAAGTGGAATATTACTCAGCCATAAAAAAGCACAAAGTCCTGCCATTCAAAGTAATGTGGGTGAGCCTGGAGGACATTTGTTAGGTGAAGCACACCAGACTCCAAGACACAAATGCTGCATGTTTTCACAAAAACTCAGTAGGCATGGAAAAGAGGGATTACTACAGACTGGGAGAAGGGGAAGGGAGCCAGAAGCCACTGGTCAATGGGTAAAAGTTACAGTAAGAGAAGGGGTGCTTTATTACACTGCGGGGAGGTTAAGGTTCATGGTATCTCATTGAATATTTTAAAAATATATGTACAAAGGATCTGGAAGGACCTCGCCACAAAGAAATGATACATACACAGGGTAACACATGGTTATACACTACATTACACTGCAACACCTATGTGTTTCATTAGAAAGACAAGAAATGAAAGACTAACTTCTACATAGGTAACAGAGCAATAAACAACACTCAAGTCCATCACACACATCCTAGCACAGAGCCCGCATACCACCTCAGATTTTAGTGACAAAATTCCACTCTTCGACATTAAGCCACTGCTACTTGAAGTCCATCATATAAAGGAAATACACACTCTAATTATGAAATAGAGTAGCTTTCCTATGGTATTTTCATGGTTGGAAAGCCCACCCTAAAAAGAAGAACCAAAATTTAACAGCAGTGAAGAAAAATTTGATTTGTAACTTTTTATGAACAAAATCTCAAATTATGACAAAATTACAGTTAACAGATTAATTAGATCTTAA
This sequence comes from Ochotona princeps, assembly GCF_030435755.1. NCBI lineage: Eukaryota > Metazoa > Chordata > Mammalia > Lagomorpha > Ochotonidae > Ochotona > Ochotona princeps. The sequence continues at coordinate 9,411,094 of NC_080839.1, read as the reverse complement.
ATTCTCAGAAAATAATTTTCTATTCATTAGATATAACTTCTAAATTAAAACCATGATCACATCATTAAATTCACTCTAAAAACTGAAAAGCAAATTTAAAATATATTTCACTGACTAAAGAAACAGCTAACTTAAAAGGAAAAAAGCAAAGTTAGAAAATAGAATAAATGTTGGGCCCGGCGGCATGGCTTAGCAGCTAAAGTCCTCTCCTTGAACGTGCCCCGGGATCCCATATGGGTGCCGGTTCTAATCCCGGCGGCTCCACTTCCCATCCAGCTCCCTCCTTGTGGCCTGGGAAAGCAGTCGAGGACGGCCCAAAGCCTTGGGACCCTGCACCCATGTGGGAGACCTGGAAGAGGTTCCTGGTTCCCGGCATCGGATCTGTGCAGCACCAGCCGTTGCAGTCACTTGGGGAGTGAATCATCGGACGGAAGATCTTTCTCTCTGTCTCTTCCTCTCTGTATATCTGACTTTGTAATAAAAAAAATAAATAAATCTTAAAAAAAAGAAAATAGAATAAATGCTAAAAATTCAGCCATTAATCAAAGTTTTTGCTATGTCAAATAATAACAAATGCAGCTTAAAAATTATTGAGCACAATTAACGAACTAACATGAAAAACCAAACTATTTAACATAGGGTAACTCCCTAAGGGGCAAACTAAAAACACTATATGCAAATCACTTAAGATTAGAAAAAGTTTAAGAGCTGGAAGAGCAAGCTTAGCAGCAGATTGGAGTAGCACAGCATGTTTTAAGAAATGCTTAAAGCTGTGACATTTTGGTAAAGAGCTGAAAAAATGTACAGAACTAATTCTTAGGTATTCAGGCAGAAACAGCATATCACCTACAGGAAGCAGCAAGATGCGTAAATTACAAGAGTACATGCCAAGGCTCAAGAGACCCAAAATCTGACTATTCCAAAAAGATACAAAAAGATAAAGACACAATCAAAAGCCAACATGGCATCTCATGCTTCTAACGTTTTCGGGATTCAGATGTAAAGTGATGTTTAAATCTCATTTTTCTTTTTTAAATAAGCGTGTAACCTGTTGATTAAAAAAAAGTATTGAAATAACAGAAAGCAAAGATGCCAAGATATTAACACTGACTAATTTCCAAAGAAAATGGCTAGAAAGAGTAACAAAGATGGAAAAAATGTTAACAAAGTGATATGCCTAGGAACCATCAGGTCTGGCAATGGTACAGGTAATGCCCAGCTCAGATTATTTGCCATGACTGAACTTCATTCTAATTTCTATTCTGTCGCTGATCCACCAAACATCACACAGGCTTGTTTTCCTATTTTTAGGTGCAGAAACTCAATGTGCAGGCTTCAGGGGAAACAAATAACTCAGTAATACCCCGTTCTACAAAACAGGGGTACAGAGATCAAAGGAAGAACCCTGTCGTTAAGGAACTAGAAATAATCCATAAGCTCAGACACAGAGAAGAGTCAGTAGGAGTCATCACACACACTCATACCTAAGCAAAGGGGGCTACTCTGAGGCAGAAGTGCCCTTCACTGTGTCCCTGGAACCTGCTCCCACTGCCCCATGGGAGGCGGTGTCCACAGGGTCACAGTAAGCACCTAAGCCATGGGAACAGCACAAATACAAGCAAAAACGAAACATCCCCCACTTAGGAAATCCCAGTGAGACACACAAGGCTACAGAGCTTGAGGCAGACAGAGGTGCATCTGCAGGTCAACCTAGGGGAGTGTCAGAGCTGTCTAAAGATGGAAACGATCCAAGCCCCCCTTGGCTGGGTACATGAGTGAATCAGGGTAAGACACAAGGAGTCGGCCACAGGGAGGAGTCCAGCATCCCACAGTGTGTGTGGGGGGGACTCCCCCTCACTGTTGCTCTCACAAGAACCTCCAAGAACTGTGGGCTGAAGGGAAGGCTGACCCATGCTTGTCACCAGGGTTGATACAGCCAAGTGCCAGAAGGCCAAGGCCTACTTTCTACTGCTTATGCTTCTGCCACACTGTAAGAGGTCCACCAGCTACCTCGTACCAAGGGTACACCAGGGACTGTGCGAGCACACGTGTTACATAACCAGCAAGACTTATGGCACATGTGCCTGCAAGATGACAAACAGAGCTCTTACAAAGTATGTGGACAGAGTCTATCTGAATTAGGAAATGATGCATTCCCATGAAATCACTGACATGGGGACCATGAGAGAAACAGGGTCAGCAAAGCATGAAGGAGTATGCATGGAGACGGATTTTCAATCCAGCAGTTGAAATGTCTGTTTCCTGTCTGAGAGTGTCTGGGTCGATACCTGGCTCTAGCTTCCTGGGAAGGCAGACTCTGGGAGGCAGCAGTCATGACTCAAGGAACCAGATGCCTGCCAAATCACTCTTGGTTTTGAGCATTATGATGCAAGCACCATCAGCATCCATTCTGAGCAACGGCTGGAGTCCCAATGGCCCTGCTTCCGATCTTGCTCTCTGCTAATGCTCCTGGGAAAGCAGCAGCAGATGAACTCTGCTACCTGCAGGGGAGACCTGGACGGAGTTCCTGTGCAGCCCTAGTTTTTGAGGCCACTGGAGCAGTGAACCAGGAGATACAAGCTCATACTCTCTAATGTCTTTCAAATAAATTAAAGAAACTTTTAAGAAAGCTACTTATTATTACTGTGAGTTTTTACTCAGTGTTACTGTGTGCCAGCCACTGTTTTGGACACTATGCAGGTATTACCTCATTTAAGTCATTAAAATGTTATCACTAAGGTCTATCTCCACAAGGCAGATGCAGCACCGGGCCACTTGGCTAGCAAATGAGGGTAAAACTCAGTTTACCCAGGAAGCCACAGCCCTCATGCTGCTTGAGAATAGGGCCAGAGGCAGCTAACTGGTGGGTCCTGGTCAGTATCACTTTCAAAAGCACCTGCCGGTGCACAAGTCTGACTGTTGGTCCAAACAGAACATGTAGAGTGTATGTATGGAGTGAGAACTGCACCAGGAAGACTCCATCTTCATCTGCTAGGAAGGTATTGCTACTGTAGGGTAATCATATACAGGATCAGTGCTTCCACTGTTTGGGTCAACTAAACATGCTGCTCAACACTTGGTGGCCTCCAAGAGCTCTGTCTCAATGAATCCTTCTAACCACTCACCAAATCTCAGTGATTCTGTATTTCCTTTCATGGAAATACGTGCAGCACATTCCACTACCAGTAATAATAGCTCAGGAAAACAAATGCACAGAAAAAAAAGAAAGAAAACACACATCTAGACTTGGTAATAAAATCCCAGGAGCAGGGCCAACAAATGAGGGTGAATCATGTCACTTGGGCCTTATTAACATCAATCCAGGGTAACTCAGGTCCTCAAGAGTATTTCTAACAAGTAAATGCAGAAGAACTTTCAAAATGTTAATTTTTTCCCCATTTTTCCTTGTAATTCACATACATTCAAAACCACTCCAATTATTCTATTCAATTTTCTTTGTTTGGTTTGTTCTTATGTTAAAGATGTTCCATGAATAGTCACATGGCTAGCATTTGTTAAATGTTGACTACGAGGATATGCTGCGAAAAGCTCATGGAAAGAGCAACCAGGAGTTAAGTTTGGGAGCCAATCTTGTGGCTTGGAGGGTTAAATTCATTGCCTCTGATGTTGGCATCCCCATATGGGTACCAGCTTATGTCTCCGGTTGTTCTACTTCCAATTCAATTCCTTACTAATGGCGTGAAAAAAGCAGCAGAAGGTGAACCAAGTACTCGGGCCCTTGCCATCCATTTGGAGATGAGGAAGAAACTCCTAGCTTCTGGCAGTGCCTGGCCCAATCTAATCCATTGCAGCCAACCAGTGAGTGAACTAGCAGCTGGAATCTCTCTAACTCTGACTCTCAAATCCATAGATCTCTTTAAAAAACAACAACTACAAGTTTGATACAAAACAATCTGAAACTCATGCAACTCTCTTCCATAAAATCCACTTTCCACACACTTTCTGGAGACTGACTCATTATGCATATATTTCATATGTATGTGCATATTTATCTTGTAATTAAATTCTCCATGTGCCTATGGAAGTACCTCATGTAATGCTGTTGTGCCAGGACCATTTCACACCACCTCACTGACTCCTCTCTCCACCTGCCCGGGTGATACCACTTTCTCTACTCCACACCTCAGGAAGCAGGGCCCCAGAGAAGTTGCACCACGTGCTCACAGTCACAAGCAGGTGGCATCCCTAGCATTTGCTCATCTGCAGAGCTAGAACCATCCCACTGTATTCTCCCTCTACCCTATGCAGGCCAAAGATGGCACACTGGTTTCTGACTGTGAAAAGCAAAAAGCACAGGCCTGAATGTGATGGCTCTTTTGGTGTGTGCCAGATGCCCCAGCCACACCTCCCAGGCACTGGGGTCTTAGGTTCCTGGAAACCCCCTACAAAGTTCACAGCCACAGGAGGCTACTGTTTAACAGCTGCACTCCTGTAACCACTCCTGATGTGTTCCAGGAAGGAAGTTTTACAACAGAGTAGACAAGAAAATAAAGTGGGCTTGCTGTTAAAACTTGCCTGCAGGCCCCTCTCTCCATACCTCCAGCACACCAGTTTCCACCGGCCAAGCTAGGGAGCTTTCCTTTCTAAGATCAACCTACAGGCACTTAGGAGCTGGAACAGAAATGGATGCACGCACTTTGAGACTATGGGACACATGTTAACTTGCTCCCTTCAAAGTTTTCAACAGGAGTTTACGGACACTGAAATCACTTCAGGTTATTAAATGAATTCTTACCTTTTAGGTCTCACTGGCTGAACACAAAAAGATTAAAGAATATGGAAATGTCTCCATGGGCCAACCTCCACCATGACCTTCAAAATGACCTGTCAGCAATGGAGAAAGCCAGCATTTTCTACCCAGCTTCTGAGATCAAAGTCAGCTCTTCCTGGCTCTTCCAAGTACTTACAGTCAAGCACTCCAAACCCTAAGTGGGTGGAGTCATACATCACATGGACAGGAGGTAGCTCAGGGTTGTGGCACAGGCGCTGTTGCTAAGACACCACATCATGCAGATGGGGGACTGCCTGTCCTGGGTGAGTAAAGACATGGGCCGGGGGACAGACAGGCAGAATGCCCCTGGAGCAGAAAAGAAAGTGGGGTCTCCAAGCTGGCACATCCTCTTCCCCCAGGAACAGTGTGACAGGCACTTGGATTTGAAAACATTATATATCTCAAATGTAATTAAGAAACTTGGACTGGCATGAATATGTAATGTACACATGCCTTTTTCGCCTGACAGGCTGGTGCTGACTTTAATTTGGAAGAAATCCATTTTCATACAAAGGTAGCCAAGAGTGGCAGGAAATAGGAAGCCTACATCATTCATCTTCTCTGAACTTCAGAGAAAAAAAATCAGTTAATTGCATTTCTAGGAAGCTATTTTGTGGAATCTTGGTGCTTCATCTTTCTGCTCTTATTCATGGCATATGCAGTGATTCTAAAATGCTCCTCTTGAAAATGCTATGATTAATCAATACATCTTCAACTATTTAATTACTTATTTTAACAAATGAAATCTGATCAACCAAAAATGGTTACTGTGTTCCTGGGGATGAATTACCCACCACTACTAACATTCTTGACACACAGCCCGAATCAATTTTCAAATTCAGGTGTCTCTTTCCTTATCGACTAAGCTACAGGCTGCAGCCCCTGGTTTTCTTTGCATTTTATTCCCAATTGGTAGAGCTCTCTCTCCAAGAGCAGATTCAAATCATCCCTATCTATTAAATTAGGAGAAAACAGAGACTAAAATGTGCCAGCTTTTAGAATAAAATCATTGAGGCTGTCACTTGCCAGACAAGCTCTCCGGGTGGCTTTGCGGGGGAGAGGGGTGGCACCAGTGGCTCCTTTCACAGGCTACCATAAACTTCAAGCTTTTTCAAGGTCCTGTCCTATTTTTGCCTTGCCTGGATCACACAGTGTATGAATAGGTATTTTTATATTCCACCAAGTCTGAGTTGAAAATTATCATCTTATTTGGAATTCCTTATCATTTTATGAGCAAGCCAAAGACTGCCACACTTTGAAGCCAACCATACACACTTGAGCTTTGGGGCTTCCAAAGGCCCATGAGGAGTCTCTCACCAAACAAAGTGGCAATGCAGACACAGGCTTCATAAAAACTCCCATGCGAGGTATTTTTGTTCTTTACCTAAAGAGGACCAACAGACTGCATGCTAGGTCCCATGAAGCCTGAAGTTGGCCCCTCTAGCAGTTTCCAATGTCTCCAATAAAATATCAGAGAGAGAGAGAGCATGTGTGTCTGTATAAGAGACAGAGAAAAAGAGGGTCGGGGGGAGAGGACAAAGTGGGGGGGAGAGAGAGAGAGAGAAACAAGAACCAATTTACTTTCTTTGGAAACAACACAGAATGTGCCTCTCCTAGGATGTTCTAGAATATTGCTCAAACCACTTATCGACAACCTGGTCCCTCACACCTTTCCACGTTGTATTTGGCAACTGGTGGGGTCCACTTAGGTGGGCAGAGAGAATAAAAAAAAACCTCCGCTATCTCAGCTGTAACAACAAAATGTGTTTTTCATTAAACATAAAACTGAGCTGGGAAATACCAGCCAAGAGGCAAGTGTATCAGTGGAAGAATTCTCCTGAGGTCTGTAACTTCCACATCAAACTGCACCAGATTCTTCTACATTAATTACTGATTACTGTAGACTAAAGAATTCTAACAAAAATTTGCCACAGCAGTAGAGAGAGTGCAGATATTGTAAGGGAAGGAAGGAGAGTGTGTAGAGTGTAAAACCAGGCACAAGTGGCTCCCCCAGATCTCATTTTTATTATATTTCTGCTGTTCTGACAACGGAAGTGAGGGAATTCTCCTGGGGCTAGAAGGCCAATTTTTAAACGTCATTTGGACTGTGACAGAAATTGCAAATTAAAAGCTTAGGGCTGGAGTCTAATTTTTTCATTTCATGTAAATTTCTTGGAGGCAGAGATCACAGCCACATTTCTCTTCCATTTCTGGCATCACTTTGCACCCAGTCACTGGTCAGTCTGGTGCTCTCCTACATCCCTCTCTCTCACCTGGTTTTCACATCACTTTTACCCAATGCTTCCTTTCAGCCCTCAGGTTCTCCAACATCCAAGGACGAGTGGGGGGAAGCAATCCCAGATGCCTGCAGGTCCTTTCCTCTTGCAAAAATCCCTGTGACAGGCACCACCATGTCTAGCACATTGGAAACTAATAACAATACTGGTAAGGAGGCATTTTCAGTGATAGCATCTATATTAACAAGATGATGGCCTGCCAGAGTCCATGGGAGATAGACGCTACACAAGTATCAGGCATAGATTCAAAATAAACAGCAAATCTGCAACCAAATCAACAAAGCCTGAAATTCCATTTCCATGAATTTTTTGAAGTCTCCTTGTATATGGAGGCATGCATATTTTCATAATTGTTTTCTACAATTTGAGATTATTTTTACCCACTTCAAATAACATATGCCCCTATCCCCCTTGAAAGCACAATCTACTTGATAAAATTCTTCAACGTCCATGTCACATCTGTGTATTTTGTAGGAATGATGCATAAATACTGAAGACTACATTGCAAAAGGTTATGTTTTTTTAATCTTCTGGAATATTGTAATTTAAAAAACCCTCCAAGTTTGAAAGATAGGAAAAATAACTTACAATACACCATGATACTGGGCGGACTAAACAGGCCAGTATTGGAGAAACCAAATTGCATTATTATTCCTAGCATGCCAAGCTTTTCACTAACCTAAGGACTGCAATACACACACACACACACACACACACACACACACACACACACTTTAAAACAACAGACCAAAAAAAAAGTTAGAAAAAGCTTGTAACTTTTTTCCTCTGTTATCAATGCATGACTGGTCTCTTTGAGGTATGCAGCACAGAATGGCAGAAGGCACGTGGGATGGGTGGATCAGCAGGGTTATACATCAAGGAAACAAAACAATTCCAGCAAAAAAAAAAAAATCTATGCTTTCTCTGGCTGTGCCTCCTATCTCAAGCATTTTTTCTCTTTTTCTGATGATCCAGTACCAGCACCCGGGGGTCATTTCCAAACTTGCAGTCCTGAGAGTGTCCCAGTTATCATTAACTCCAAAATGTTCATTCATGCAGACGGTTCCTGGGTAACCAGCAGTTCACTGTCACCGTGGAACCAGCTCTTCCAAGGTACACAATCAACCAGTCACCACTTAATAAATTACAACTCTCTTTGGTAGATGAAAAGTCACTGTATCGTGGAGGTAAATGGGATTGCAGCCATGCAGGGATTCCCAGTGACTGCCACAGTCAGTCCCACCACAAGAGGGGAGCTGGTTGGACCTCCCAGTACAGGTCAGTGGACGATGGCAAGAGTCAAACGGTGGCAAAGTCAGTTTTGTGAGACCGCATCCACGTGTGTATCCTACAAGTTTTTTTCTTACAGAAGGACTTACCGACATGACATTCGCTCCCATTAATTCCTAAGAAAACCTTCAAAATCTGGGTCGGTCCACATCTCAGAGAAACGTCTCTTCCCTGGGGGGGAACAGCGCTGCTCTCCCAGCTGGTCCATAGGGATTTCTGAGATGACAGCTCAAACAGGTTTAGGCTCAGCCTCATCACTGAGCAACAGGAAGTGTCAAATCACTTTTATCACTTGGTTGTGAAATTAAGAGACCAAGAATATCCTGGATATATTGTTATTCCATCCTTAAAGAATGTATCAAATCAGAAAAATAAAAGCCCTTACCAATTCCTAAGCACCGTATTCTACAACACACTCTGCATGCTGGTCAGTATTGCACATTAACACAAAGGGCACAGTCTCATTTCCTCTTCATGTGTTCTGGACAAGCATCATCAACTTGGAACAGAGGACGAGATGTGCTTCTCTAAAACAGCTACATTTTTTCATCCAGATTTATTGCTCAATCAACTAGTCATCACCTCTCTGTCACCTCTGTGATCATGCCATTTCCTTATGTACAAGCTTAATATTCAGTATATCAATTCCATACCTTTTGTGATTCCATAAATACTTTAAAGTCAAATTGGAAGCCACCAAAATGTGAAATAAAATATTTCCTTCTGTTCATAAAACCTAACACCATCTTTACAGGTTGCAAAAGAAAGCTCAAGTCAGGATTCTATCCTAATAAAACCTCAATCTTAGAAAGTTCAATCTGAATGGGATATTTAATGCATTTCAATAGGCACCATATTCAATACTGAATCATTTAAATAACTTTAAATATTGTTTTGTTTTGTCTACCTCAGAGCATTTTGAAACGTACTAAAATGTTTTAACAGCTTCTAAACTCTATTATATAAAAATGAACTTCATTATACACAAAAAACTATAGCCTTTGGAATGTCTTCGCTTCTCACATGTAAAATCTGAGTCAACATCAGCTTCTTCACAAGACATTCCTTCCAAAAACTCATAGCAACACCCAAGCAGACACCTACCTGCACCTGCTGGTATTGTAAAAAAGTTCCCATTACAACACAATATAACACATTTGAGATTCTCAGATGTCAGTAGTTGCATCTACCACCCCATTTAGCGATGGCTTTACAAATCACACAAACTCACTCATATCACTGAAAAAAGGAAACACGGAATTGAATTATACATCCCTTCAGATGCTCAGCTGTGCCTTCTCAGCCATGCTGGTAGCAATGAGAACAGACTCACCTCTGCCTGCTTGGAGATGAACTTGGAAAGCTTGGTTTTGGTTCTGGACGACTCTGCCTTGGTGGCTGGGACTCCCCTGAAGGACAGTACTTCCGTAGAGGACTTCAGCTTAGGAGATTCATCAGGAGCCTGCTCCTGGCCATCCATGGGGCGCACATACGCCGTAGGTTTCTGCTGGACCAGGCTGGGTTTTGAAGCCAGGGACGAAGGAAAGTTCTGAACGCAGTGCCCACCACTGCTGTGCTTGGCTGCCATGGCAGGTGGCCTTTCCTGGGTCTGCAGCCCCACCTCTACGTTGCACACTTGTTTGCTCCGTGGTTGCTGTCTGCCAACACCATCTCCAAGCAAGGTCCTCAGAGAGCCCTGTTGTGCTGAGTTGGAAGGAGGAGAGGAAGAAGAAAAGGATGAGGAAGAAGGATGAGCACAGAGTGATTAGTATCATGGTCTGAGGCTGGCAGAGAGGTGCAAGGCCAGCACCTCCACCAGTGCTTACTTGATCTCTGGTGGCCATCAGGGGGCGGCGGGTGCCCTGTCTTCTGCCAGCCCATGGTGCTCCTCCGGCTCTGTGGCACAGGGACAGCTGCAGGCGTGGAAGATGTGGTGCTACAAACAGAGGAGGGCTGGGTCTGGGCTCTTGAATCTGGAACAAAATGCTCCTCGATCTTGTTTACCGGCGTTTGCGGAACCCCAGGTTTAGGGACGCCAACAAGATGACTCTGATTGGATCGATCAGTTAAAAAGTCTTTCATCTCATCGTAATTGCCTAAAGTATTCTGGATCCGGTTGGAGAGCTCATCCCCTTTGTTGGTCTGGACAAAGAGAAACACATCCAATATTCCTGTTAGAGGCAACACAAACACAGGAACTATGGACAGGCACACTTCTCAATCACACAGCCAGGGTCGCCCCAGTCAGAACGGGACATCAGACTCTTCATTTCCTCTGTAGGCACACCTACATTTGTCTGTATCATCAGAACTGGAGACCTGTAACAGCTCTAAGGCACAGAAAATGGGAACCTACCCTTGCTGTTGTGTTGGAGCTAAACTGCATTACCTGAAAATCAGGAAATTTACCATAGCAACTTCACAAAATGGTCTAGATTAAGTCTTTGCTGGATAGGATTCTTTACTCTTTTCTGTTTAGTACCACTGGAAGCTTTTCTTAACAATTCAGATTTCACCAGGATTAATCTGCTTCCAATGACTAAATGCATAATTTCTCTTGTGAAACGGGCTGGCACATTGGCTTAGCTAGCTAATCCACCTCCAAACACCAGCATCCCATGTGGCAGCCAACTACTTCAAGTCCCTTTCAGCTCCCTATTTAGGGCCTAGCAAATCAGTAGGTGCTCCAGCGCCTCAGGGACCCTACACCTGCCTGGGAGACCCAGAAGAATCTCCTGGCTTCTAGCTCCAGATTGGCTCAGCTCTGGCTACCACAGCCATTTGGGGGAGTGAACCAGCATATGAAGATCTTTCTCTATGAAATCTGCCTTTCCAATAGAAAAAAAAATCTTCGATTATTCTTGTCAAAACCCCAGAGTGAAAGCCAAGAGAAGTCAGAGTAAATCCCAGAAGCAACATGGGAGCTCAATGTGTATAAAGTCTACCAGGCTGAACTACTTACAGCTCCATGTAGCTGAAGATACCAGGTACTTCAAAAGATTCATGGAAAACAGAACTGAGAGACAAGTTTATTTTCATGCAGATCTCGAAATCTGTGCACAGTTTTTTCCTAAGACCCATTTTCCACAAACTTTTCAGAGTCCTCATACAAATGGACTTCAAGATTTTCTTCTACAAAAATAAATTCAATCTTGAATTCCATTTCCATTAACAGTTTGAAATATCTGCTTATCAGTAAAATCTGGGAAGGTAACATTGGAAGAGAAGCTGTATTTCTGGTGTTCGGCATAAAGAAAAATTAATCTTTTTCTTTCTCCTTCACCATTTGCAGTCCAAGTTGTTTTAAAAAAAAAAAAGCTGTGGGGAGTAGGATGCTGCTGCCCATGGAGAGTAGTCACCATCACCATAATAACATTCACGGGACAGAAACAGCAAGGAGCCCATTCAGTGGCTCAGTCCTTATTTTCCACTGCAGGAGAAATACTCTTGCGGTTTCTTTCTCATTAGTCCTAACAGGCACCCTAATCCTAACCATGAGCCTTGCATGAAAAATGGGTTAACTCAATCTCTTTCTAACAAGGCTTGATTCTTGAGAACTTAGAAAATCCAACAAACAGCACTGAGTTTGAAATATCAGCAGGGAAAGGATGTCTGCATCATTGATGACAATCACAGCAAGCAGAAATCAGAAGTAAACACAAGTTACATTTGACTGAGGGAGTAAACCAATCAGGAAACTTAGGAATTCTTAGCACCTGAGCCAGCTCTCCCAGCTCAAGCAGCAGACAAGTCACGGGGCTACTCAATAGCTCTAGTCATAGCTGTCACCACAGGGGTACAATCAAGCCAGGGACATGAAAGAGTGCTAGCCATCTACCTTGTAGGGCTCACTGAACAGAGAATAACTGGAAGCAAATGTGCTGACATCCTGTTGGGTCTCCTGGTTTCTTCTTTCTCGTTCTTTCCTCCGGAGGGCATTTCTATCAGGCTCATAGACACTGCATCAGGAGAGAGCAAACAAAACAATCGTACTCAAAAATAATAAAGTTTGGTCAAGCCCAGTGTCACGTTGGTCAGGGTGCAGAAGTCTGGCTCATGGAGCACGGTGATGACAGTCAAGTCAGTCTGATCAGGTCGTGTGAGCAGGAACCCTTGCTAATTACATCCTTGGGGAGGGGTGGGCAGGAACCTCAGGGCAAGTTTCAACCAGCACCAGATCCATGAAAAAGGAAGAACTACTTAAGGAACTTCCACAGGGGAAGACGGAGAGTAATCCTACAAAAAAAAGGTAATTACAATGATGTGTAAATAGAAATTATGAGCATGCTTCCTCATAAGATAGCACCGTCTCTGGGTGTTACAACCCAAGGCTCTTTGAGTTTTTGCTCTGCATTGTGTTTCTGCATGGCTGTGTTTGTGCTGTGATTCTTTCATTAACCAGCTCCCTCAAGAGCTGTTAAAACTCCACACTGCACTAGTCTGCACAGCTACAAGCCTTCTTCTGATCTCTGTTAATCAGTCAAGTCATCCAGCGATCACTGAATCCATTCTTCCTTCTGATGCATTTGACAGGATCACTCATCACAACTATAAAAAATGTGCCCGAAGGAGGGGGGCAGGTGACAAGAAGGAAGACGAGAAATTGAATCATGGTGCGTCACCGAGGAACTCGGTCTTTGAGGAAAACAAGTATCTGTCCTCCCAAGATACAATAATGAAGTGGTCAGACATCTGGCAATGGGAAGAACTAAGGGTGAACAAAGGTGTTCCTTGCCCTAAATGAGGAGGAAATAAAGGGGCACATTCAGCCTGGTGTTATTAGGGGCTGTGTAAGAGGCTCACGGGCCAAAGTCACATGGCTGCAGTGTAGATTGCAGAGTTCACACAACCGATGGGGAGAACTCCCACTACCCGTAAAATCATCCCTGGGCTCACGTCCCGCCAGGCCCACTCAGTGCGCATGCTCTCCTCGTCCTATCCCCAGCAGCTCCCACTTGTTCTGGTGCAACCAGGCTGGGAGCAGAGACACTCGCTCACCAACTGGGGTTCCCCACTGGCAAAACCCACAAGAAGGAGAAGGTATTCAACCTCTCCCCACCCCCTTGTCTTCATTGACAGGCAGGGACATTTTGTAGCCTTGTTACAAGGTTTAAACAGGAACTGAATCTACACAACAGCCTAGACACAGCTTCAGGTGCCACAAACCCCAACATCTTGCCATTAAAATATCATTCATCATAGAGGGATAGGTGGGATTAAAAGATCGTGATGCTTTTAAAAAGTTAAACAGGTATCTTCAGTGAAAGAGTATTTGTGTCATGCAGCTGCAGGGAACACAAACAAAATAATCATAAAATACAAATTCTTATCCTAGCCTGTGTGTGTAGCCAGAATGTATTTTAAATTCTCTAAGAAGGGACGCTAACCATGTTTCTGGCAAGGCAGCTACAGCACCTATGGCACTGACTTTAAATTTAAAATGAGGGAATGCTAAAATATCCAGAACATGGAGACTATTAGCATGTTAATTCATCCTTAGCACATTACCCAAAGTTATTAGGTTTGAGAGTGGAACCAGTGACCTTTACATAATGGAAGGCTACTGCTTCTGGAATCTTCCACCATCTAAGAGGCTTGCAGCTCCAATATCAGTCACTAAGATCAATCATGTGGCTGAACGTGAACAGCATAAGGGTGGGAATGCATGTGTGACGCTGCGGGGAATGCGGTGGGATGGTCCTCCTCACAGAACCAAGCCTTCGATGCAGTAAAGATGTAGGAGCAACTTCCTGCTTATGAACGACTACAGCACAAACACCCCATGGGTTTCAAATGGACACTGCTCTGACAACACAAGGCTCATGTGATGGGTTAGCATGCAAAGGTCTTGAAGCTACAGGACAGTTCTAGCTTTACCAGGAACTACAAACTTTTGAAACAAAACTGACATTAGTTTGGGGGAAAAAAAACAAACACGTGAAGTGTGTAGGGCAAGCAACGCCACACCCGCCCTCTCTTCATGTGCAGTGTCGGTGAAGCTTCCTGCGGGAGACTTTCACACGCACACATGCCTCCCTCCGCCAGGCCAGAGCAAACACACACACACACACACACACACACACACACACACACGAGTCCACTGTGACAAAGAGTGGCTGTCTGTGGGATGGACACAGGTGCTCCCGGGGGATGATGGCTGTGCTGTTGAGTAGTGCCCATCCATGCCCAAAACAGTACCTCCTGCATCTGCTGGCTGAAGACTGAAACTCCACAACGAGGGGCTCGTTCCTCTGGCTTAAGATGTCTTCACCCCTGCAACACAAACACCACCAGAGAGAAAAACTTGTGAAGCCTGAGCAGCCTATTGGTGCACCTGAGTATTCCCCCAGTTTTCCCAGAGCTCTAGGGGGTCCAACCAGGTAAATGACAGAAAGGGCAGAGATGATGGCACCAGGCAGCAATGAAAACAAACTTATAAATTCCTCTCGTTTTGCAACAAGGCTTGGATGTGTACAACAAAGACAGTGGAATGAAAGGCAACCTCTGTTGAGTAGATTATCAGACTCTACATATCTTCCAGGGCCTGGGAGTAAGGACTATATTCTAATTTGAAGAAGTCAGAGGTGAGCAGGAGGCTGTTTCTCCTTAAACTGCTTCCTTCCCCAATCCCATTAAGCTGGAAGATACCCAACAGCATGCCAAGACGCAGATCAGCTCTTGATAAAAATCTCTATTGAGGTTCTGCCTGCATAACCAGCCTGTGGCTTCTAATACTAAGAGGATTAAACATGCTCAGAAGCACTCACACTTAATCTGGTACTAGAAAGCCACTGGCCATGCTTCTCCAGAGTCTCCACAATGCATGGGCCATACCTCTGCACACCATCCGATAAAACCAGAATCCCCAGTGGCAGTCATCCCCCACTTCCCCAAGGGAAAGAGAAAGTTTCCTAGAAAGCTTCTTTCAGGTTTCTCTCCCTTGGTAAGCAGCTCTGCAGCCTCCGCTGAGCACTGAGCCTTAACCAGATGCAGAACCCCCAAGTGACACTTCAGACCTAGGAAGCTAGGATAACACCTTGGAAGCTACTGTCTGGCCTTCCCATCATCATGGCTGAGTTTCTGAACTTCGAGGTTTCCATCAACATTCAACATTTAGAGGCACAAGGAGTAACTTCTCTGCAAGGAGTCCACTATTCCCCTAATTGCAGGTGAAATCCACGCAGGTACTCAGTCCTCTTCACCTTTCCAGGGAAAGCCCTGCCCCCTCAATCCTCTGCACTTGGAGCAATGGGAAAGCCAGCCTACTTGCTTCAAAAGCAAAGATATGCTTAAAGTCAGGTCAGCTTCCCTGGGCAGGGCAGATTTAAGTTACAGAGAACACTGACGCCTGGCAGGCTAATATATGTACATTAAGCTCAGCAAGCACTGCACATTACCGGCTGTTTCTTTGTTAGGAGCAGATGGTAAAATCTCTATCATCTGTAAATTTGATTCTTATTTCTGTAAAAATTACAGGAACTGCATTTCTCGAATGTATGTCACCAAATGTATTTATTTATTTTGCATGAAGGGGAGGCAGCCAACTGTCACGCTATTTATTATTTATTGCAGATGCATAACATTTCCAGAAAATGAGTATTTTTAATCATCTCCTTAAAAATGTATTTGCACAACTGAAAGAAAACAGCCAATGAAAAATAAAGCAAAAGCATTTCTGATCATTTCCCCCAAATTTGTATTTAATCTATAAACTAAGATACCTTGCAAACTTCAAGCCAAAGGCAATCATGGTGGGTTAGAAGGAAAATGAAAGATCTTCACAAAGTTCTTGAAAATAGAACCTAAAGCTCATTTTGATGAAAAATATGCTGAAATCCATGCATACAAGGACTCTTCAAAACTGTATGAGAAATGCGAATAAAGTTTCAAAAATGAGAACAGTTCACCACACACTGTTGTAAAAATAAAAAAGTCACCATGGAGAAGAAATTGCAAAAGGCAAATCACTTTACTCATCTCTACCCAGAGGATAGGTGGCCCTGTATCCTAACCCTGAAGTCTGCAAGCCCAGTCCTCGCAACTAATAAACCTGAACCCCACAGAAACCAGAGGACAAAGAGAACCTATTTCACATTCAAAGAGAACCTTAGGGAGAATTTGTGGATCAATCAAAGCTGTGATCCTGCCTACTGTGCATCTCCAAGCATGAGGGTGTAACACACAACTGGATTATAGGTGAAGAAGATGAACAGCAGCCCCCTCGCTTCTCTTATGGAGAAAGTTCTCAGCTTCTCCATCTTTAAAAATCACTGTCCTTTCCAAACAGGAAAAAGATCCATGACCCGATTTAAGCCAAAGGCACGTGCAGAAGGTACTGTGTCAAGATGTTGGCGAGACAAGCAGGGCTGTGACCAACCTATCTTGCCGCTGAGAAGCTAACGGTCTGATGCAAGAGGATGAAGAAAGGAGAAAGCAGGAGAAGGCAGACAACTGAGCATTATGTGGTCACGTGATAGGGGAGGAGGAGGGCCACCTGCAGGTCAGTTTCAAGCTAGTTCTGGGGAAAGGGGATAGTGAGAAAAGTGAAGAGAACCAGAGGGACCTGAATGTGCAAGAAACAACACAGACCAGTACGAAGGCAGGAGAACACGCCCAGCCAGGACAGAGGCACCTTCTGGCCATCACTTACCACCACCTCTCACCTCTTCTACGAGCCAGAACCCTGCACTTCAAGCTTTACCTTGTGGCTTTGCCCATTGCTGGCCTGCCATTACTACCTAGCTCTGAACAGGCTCATCTGATCCTGCCCTAAAAGCAGATCAGACTTTGAGGGAATGAGTGCATCCTAAAGAACGCCTTTCCCTTTTGTTCAAGCGTGTTCCAGGGTGAGCCCTGTGCAACCTAGACACAGAAATGATCTTTGCAGGGCCCTGTGTGACAGCCTAGCGGCTAAATCCTTACGCCTTGCATGTGTCAGAATTCCATGTGGGCATAAGTTCATGTCCCGGCTGCTGTATTTCCCATCCAGCTCCTGTTTATGGCCTGGGAAAGCAGTCGAGGATGGTCCAAAGCCTTGTGACCCTACAACCACATGGGAGACCTGGATGAGGCTCCTGGCTCCAGACTGTCTAAGGTCTGGCCATTGCAGCCACTTAGGGAGGAACCAGTGGACAGAAGCTCTTTCTCTCTGCCTCTTCTTCTCTCTGTAAATCTGACTTGTCAATGAAAATAACAAATTTAAAAAAAAAATGATTTTGCAGACACACTCGGTGTTGGGACAGCACCCTGGGGGCACAACAGGAAGAAAGGCAAAGGGGTAGAGAGCATAAGAATGCTCCTCAGAAATTCTGCTCTCTGGAGCAGCATCAGCAACTGTGTAAGATCAAACAAATGTAATCAAATGCTCCAAAATTACAACTGTTTGAAATGTAATGAATCAATCTAACATCTTGTATTACTTAGACAAAAAACGACCAAGATCAGTGATTCTTTCTGAAATTAGTGGGAAGCGAAGTTTTTTGAATACTCTTGCAAATTTCCTCCCAAGACCACAGAGATGGTGGAGTGATGACAAGTCAGAGAACAGGTGAGAGAGAAACTCCAGGGAGATGAGGAAGACAGGATGAGACCTTGTCAAGCGCCAACAATCTCCTAACCAGGACCATTTGAGGCCCTGAGTTACTGTGACTGCGGTCCTGAAGGCATCAGAATTGTGACGGTGGTGGTAGTGTGAGAATGATGAGATGGTGAAGGGATGGTGGCTATTAAGAGAGCGGGGGCCTGGCACGGTGGCGTAGCAGCTGAGGTTCTCACCCTGAACGTGCCAGGATCCCATATGGGCCAGTTCTAATCCCAATGGCCCCACTTCCTATCCAGCTCCCTGCTTGTGGCCTGGGAATGCAGTCAGGCACAGCCCAAAGCCTTGGGACCCAGCACCCACATGGGAGACCCGGAAGCAGCTCTGGGATCCTGGCTTCGGATCAGCTCAGCTGCAGCCGTTGCGGCCACCTGGAAAGTAAACCAGCAGATGGAAGATCTTTCTCTCTGTATCTCCTTCTCTCTGTTTATCTCCCTTTCCAATAAAAATAAATATTAAAAAAAAGAGTGAGAGCCATAGCCACAATAGTGTTGAGAGGGTTACTAGTGCTAAAGGTCCACTGAGCGAGAACTACTTAACAATGCATACATCAAACCCTGAAATCTTGAAGGGCACAACTGTGCCCTTGCCCACCTATGGTGAATCACTCTTGAGTCCTAATTTCAGTATGTTCATATCTAATAATTCTATTCCTCAACACCTCCTTGCCCCCGTCCCACAAACCATGGCATCCTGGGCTCACCATGAGCTCTGCAAGTATGAGGATCCATCGTGGATTATTTCCACCGTGAACTCAGAAAGGTCAGCCCAACCTTTAACTGTCTCTGAGCACAAAGGTTCCCTCCACCTAAACTCAACCTGGAGACTGTGTTTGGGGAGGGTTTACAGATGTCTGCCTTAGATCTGCTGACTTCTTCCATAACAGAACTCAGAGGGTAGCATATCTTATGCGGAATCCCGACATAGAAGTGTCACCAAGTGACAAATACAGCAAACACCCACATGACTGGGAGGATGGTCCAGGCCATCTTCCCAGCCCCATCAAGACCCTGCTGGAATTTTGCTAACCGCTGCAAGTTGACTGTGCAAGAATTACTCCATTTAATCATCTTTAACCCCTCCTCCCTTGGAGACAGTATTGCCATTTACCAGCGACAAAACAAGAAGCTCCGAGGTTAACTGATGTATCCAAGTCCCATTGCTTGGATTCAAAGCCAGGCTGTCTGGCACCAGACACAGGATTCTTCAGACTCTGTCCCCTGCTTCCCCAGGGAACTGCTCACTGACAGGCTCTGACAAGTACAACCCTGTCCTTTGTCATTAAATGCCAGCAGAAGGGTGTTAATTTTCAGATCCCAACTAATTTCAGCTCATTCCTCTAAGATTCTGCTAAGCCCCCTGGGTTGATGTATGTTCTCTTCAAGGGTTCTTTTCAAACCTGTAAAATATAACCGAGATGCCCAACTCAAATGAGACAGCTATTAACTCATCTTCCAGTCTCTGAATTTTTCCAAACAGATTTCAGAAGGGGTTCAGTATATGGATTCCCCACTCCCGACTTCATCTGCATTCAAGTATGGAATTCCATATATCAAAGTCAACAGGAATGACAGAACACTGTATCAAGTGCAGGAGTCTTGCTGAGCTGCTGCTGAGACCTGGTATTAGACACCTGTCCGGCTTCTTTGCCGATCACACACTGAGTTCCAACTCCCATTTGGAACTCAGGGGAAATGAGAACTATTTTGAGCCTCTCTTGTAAGTATACTTCAATGGGTTTTATAAACATGACAGATAAATGACAGCCTTGCACCTGCAAGGGTTAAATGCTTTTCCTGAGGGATCCTAAGTGTTGGTTCTGGAGATCAGATGTCAGGCTACAATGGAATAGTTCCATGATAAATAAACCATCAGGCTGCATGACAAGCAGCACTCCAGAAGGCTTTCCATACAGCATAAACAGCAAAAGTTAATTTGAGTTTCTTAGCAGGACCTTTCGCCTTTACAATCTAAATGTGTCTTGGGATGAAGCAATTACTCTGATTTACCATCTTCTCCTCGGTGGACCATACACACGCAGAACCCCACAACAGCAATAACTTTCACAAATGAGACTCACTTGCAAAATCCCTACTACGCTATCTGAAAATGCTCCCTTGCTGGCAGCAGCACAGAGCCGTCATGGATCACAGGTGCTTGGCATGATAAGGATGCTGCCTTTTAGGGATTTTCATTTTATACTCAATAAATTATCTATCCACCAAATGCTCAGTTAAAATTCATCTTCACTTTACAGTATCATTTTCTAAACTTCAGCTCCTAGGAAGCTGAAGAACCACGTACAAGATGTCTCAGACTTTCCAGCACCCCAATGCTTTAGCTACAACTGCTCTTCAAAACAACCCTTGCCATGGGTTTGTGCCCTAAGCCAGAGCCAGAAGGATGGTCAACGTCTGTCATTTAACTTCCTGACACTTCAGGTGGGCCAGATCACTGCACATGCAAGGTCTGAACACTCTGGGTTTCACCATGAAAGCACTGGTGGCGTGATGCCTTGTATCCAACTCAAGATCTCCTCCTAGTCAGTTAGGAGAAACACAATGGGGCTGGAAGACAGCTAAGAGTCAACCTAAAGGCAGTTACAGTAAACTTGAAGGCAGTTAGAATGAACTTGGGTTGCTGTTATCAGTCGCCCTATATCAGTGTACCTAGGAGGGACAGAACTAGCCCTTGGCAAGAACGTAAACAAACAGAGAGGACTTCACTGAAAGACAGAACCAAGACAGGCGTGGCTACTAGCCAACCACTGGATTTTCCACGTAACACAGGCTGGAATGAATACAAGAACAACCTACTAGGGCACAGGGCAATTTATCAGCTTAGGCAGAAGTCTTGGTGGAGCCAGGGGGCAAGGAAGCAAGAGGTCAGACAATGCAATTCCTTAGGATCTGAGCACAAATATGGAGTGGTGTGAGAAGTGGAGTCTCTGTGATCCCCAGGAAGGCAGGAGCAGTGTACAAGATCTAGAGTTCCTAGCCACAGAGGAACAGCACCAGCGCCAGATGCTGCCCTGTCACTTAGCCTGGGCCCCAACCCTCCTCTCTCCAGGCACACTTACCCAAGGACACCACTGTCCCAGACTCCTGCAATGCCTCAAGAAAGGTTCCTCCTTGCCCTAGCCAACTGCTTCTGAAATCCAGCGTTGGTGCTTCCAAAGAGAAGGTGGATCATGTCATTGTGTAGCCCTCATGGCAAGGCTAAGCCTGGGAGTGAGGACCCTGCAGGACCAAATGTCTTCTTTGCACCTGTCTCCCATCTCCTGATCCTGCAGGTGTCTGTGGAGCAGCATCTCCCACTCAGCCTCCGCAAACACTCCTTTCCTGCTGCGCTCTTCTCCATACCCACACCTAATACACAAAGTGTCTGAATTCTCCACTCAACTGCCAGCTCTCTAAAAAGGTCTTCACAACCTTCTATCTTCACCACCTAAAACACACCAGCAGAGAAAGCACAAGAGAACATTCTCTACTTTAAAATACCTTAAAAATACATGGCAAAAGAATGTTTCCTTTTCTTTCCTTCCCATTTAAAATTTGGCCTATATGCATATTGTAATTACACAAAGCAGATTAAAATCCATTCAGATCCTGCGCCCGCAAAAATTCTTTATGGTAACACAATTGAACAAGGGGAATTGTAGCAGCTGTTAACACTGACCAACACTAGGTGACAGTGGGCTTGTGGGGAAACTTTCTATTTGTTAATCTTGTTTGTTCCTGTCAGCAAATCTATTTGATAGGCGCTTTTTATGCAAAACACAACATTTTAATAAATGACCACAGAGATTAAATAGGGTCTCTCTGCTATGAACATCACTTTATTATTTTACACATGAAGGCTTTTCATTCACAGAAAAAAAAAAAGGCAGAGTTTAGATAAACTAAATGATATCCCCAAAATCACACAGTAACTATTACCAACTGGACTCCACTTCTAAATTCTTCAGACAGTGCAGATTTTAAAAGCATTCTGAGTTTGAAAATATACCCTGCTCATTCAAACAATATCTACTTTGCTTACTGGAGAACAGAACTGAGGTGCTGGCAAGACATGAAAAGCCTCCATGACCCCAGCCTCTGCCCGGGTGTGTGAATGCTTCTCCAGCTTCCTGCAACAGGAACACTGCAGTCAATCAAGCCTGACTTAAAGGAAGACGTTAAGAATTATGAATTATTTGAACTGTTCAGGTCTATAACTCATCCTGTGCTAGTGACACTAAAGATGATTAATTCTAAATATCCATATAACACAGTGGCAGAAAACTGAGGAGTCTTCTGATAGCTGCCGTGTCACTCACAAGTTCCAACTTCAATTAGATGGGTAATCTATCACTGCAGGACTGCATTTGATCCCTACAGCATCGGAAATGTTATGCAGCATGGGCTGCCCATCTGTGATGGTAACTGTCCTGATCCTGGTTAAAAACTGTTGCAATCAAGACACAAAGCCTATTCTGATGACACGTCTGCTCACGTCACCTTCAAATGTCTTCACCCCATCCTCCCCTACCCAACCCCGCTCTATACACTCATACAGAACAGAGTTCAACGTCTCAGGTGCAAAGGCAGCTCTGTGACACTAAGGTGCATTTTACTAACGTGAAGAAAGCCTGGAAGGCTCTTTCCCACAATGGTAGGCACAGAACAAAGGCCCTAGGGTCTCTACGGTAAGTAGGGTTGGGCACTGAGTGGCACATGGTGCAGGAAGAGCCATCTCACTCTGCTCCTCCCCTCTGCACTCTGCCAACGCAGTATCCATGGGGCCATGGCTGAGTCAGCAGGAAGACTTCATTCTCTGGCTTCCACCAGGCTGTGCGGCTCCCTGTGCCCTGAACCATCTCCGTCTACTGGACACTCGAGTCCACCCCTCTCAGGGATAGCTGAGAACCACAACTGCCTCCCAGTTGCCACTCAATTGCCATCTGCCAAGTGGATGAATGAATCAAGGGGCTTTTTTTATTTTTTTACTCAACACTTCCTTTCACTGAGTCAGGATAAACAGCACTGGAGGATATGCTTGGTCTCCCTAGGACATAAAGCACATGCTAGCATACCTAAAGGCCTTTCACATGCATGTTAAAAGCAGCAGGTTCAGGGAGCTGATAAAGCCAAGACTTAAGTCCTCTAAATTTTTATGTCTGACACCAACATGGATTTGTCAACTTGTCCTTTTGCAATTAACAGAAGATGTCACAATGCACTAATGGGAAACACCCTAGTGGTTGAGAATTCCTAGAGTGACAATATGAAATGATGCAAAACACAAAACTTTCGAGTATGGACCTGACACAACCAATGGAAAATGCTGACACACCCCTCGAGGGATGGGTCCCAGCCAAAAGGCAAGTGCGCCAAACATAGCATGCATGTGCTAACGCCGTGGCACAGTAGACCCAGATGCTTCTTGTAGGGACAGTGTCCCATATCATAGTGCCAGCTGGAGTTCAGGCCACTCCACTCTTTCAGCGTCCAGAAAAGCAGTAGATGACAGTCCATGTCCGTAGGCCCCCACCATCCACATAGCAAACTCAAATGAATTTCTTGGCTTCAGTCTGGCCTAATGCTGGCTGCTGCTGTAGGCATCTAGAAAGTGAACCAATAGAGCAAAAGATCTGCCTGTGTAAGAACAAAACATTACCTGTGCATTACTTGTGTATGACACAAACAAATTTTAGGTTTAGACTTGGTCCCATCCATAAGATACATTATAATGTACATGTAACTATTCCAAAATCTAAAAGAATCCAAAATCCAAAACACTTCTGATCACACATACTTCAGTAAGATATTCAAGCTGTTCAAAAGTTACTAAACTTAAAGATGTGTTGGAAAAGAAGTAAAGGATTCAATCTGGAATTGCAGAAGTGAAAGACATAGTAAAGCCCTGCTCTGAACAAGAACATTTAGCACTGGATTCTCCTTTACAGAAGCTCTCCAAAGATGGAGTCGTAGATGAAGAAACCCAGATAAGATCACAGCAAGGATGAACAGGAGCCACCCTGAGCTGCAGGTGCTCATTTCTAGACAACCTTCATCAGAGGCGGTAAGAAGTGATGAGGTAACAAGCATAAAAGAATCCAGAAATGCTCAAGTGCTCAGTCAAGGTGAAATGATACCTGGGAGAAAGCTGACTAAAATACCCTTCATGCAGAAATACATACTACTTCCTATCCATCTCAGACAGGAAGCCCGGACATACTGGCTTTAGACAGGGACTTATACCCCCACAATGTCACACAAGGAAGCTTTAAGAATAAATGGGCATAACATGTTATGTTTTGAATGTTATATGTTGTGTATAAACTAAGATTGAAGTATAGGTGAGGTGGTCACAGAAGGTGACTGGGAACTCGCATTTACTTTTAACATGTTGGTTACTCATTACTATGTCAATTAATTCCATAATGATGTAAATTTTTGCTGATGGTATGTTGGAGCTTTCAATTGACTGGGATGATGCTCTGCTGGCTCTGTCTTCAGACCAGAGAGGGTATACCTAAGAAGCCGTTGGACTTGACTGGACAATAAGATGCTGGACTCTATGTTTGGTATACGCTTGCAATGGGGGAATCTCAACTGAACTTGAGCTGTGGTTATGCAACAAGGTGGAGGAATCCACCATGGTGGGAGGGTTTGGGGAGGGGTGGGGAGAACCCAAGTATCTATGTAATTGTGTCACATAATACAATGTAATTACTGAAGTTAAATAATAAATATATAAAAAAAAAAATAAAATAAAATAAAAAGTCAAAAAAAAAAAAAAAAAAAGAATAAATGGGCAACTTGCACTCCATGGTCAGACCATGGAACTTGCACTTCTCATGGTTGGGGTTCTGAAATCAGCAGTTCAGTTGGAGGGATCCTCAAAGAAACTTCATCTGAGGTGATCCCAGGCCTGATTCCTGTGTGTGCTTGCCAGTACAGGGTTCAGAACAGTCAGTCGCTCCAATCAGCTCACACTTACGTTGGTGGTTGCAATTGCTGGGTCAGTGCACATGGAGGATATGGCAGTCTACTGGAACCTGCAAATGACACCTGGTACAACATGACGGAGGACAGAACAAATCAATATCTACCCCAGCCATGTGTTGGCAGTGAAAATTTGAGCTAACAGAGACTCTAAGGTAGACTGTGTCCGCCAGTGGATTCTGGAGAGATTTAATCATGTTTGGAACAGCAAGATTGGCAGCAATTCAGAACTGTTGAACTATCAAAATCACTTGAGCAGGACCCTCAGAGCATGCCCTACATGGAGGACCTGGAATGAGTGGGAGGCTGGGTGGGGCTTCTCCCTTTATTTTCCCCCTCACTCCAGATCTAGGAAAAAAAAAAATAATATGTAAACAACGGTCTCACCCACTTTCCTGTAGTCCTTGACCCTTTGTGCCCTAATCAACTAAGATTATCAAAATAAAATAATTATTAAAGAATAAATGGGCTAAAAGGAATTTAAAGATAAATTTATTTTGATGCAAAATTCTGAATTTCCTCCAATAAGTTCAAGGGAAATGCACATCATGAAAAATCCATTTATGGACTTAAAACTTTCTTGTGGGCCCCACACAGTGGCTCAATTGGCTAATCCTCCCCTCCAAGCACCATCATCCCATATGGACACCTGTTTATGTCCCAGCTGCTCCACTGCCCATCCAACTCCCTGCTTGTGGCCTAGAAAGGCAGCATGTAACGAAAACATAATGCCTGGGCATCAACTTTTTTTTTCCTGCACCAAAACAAATTTGAAAGGATCTAGTTTTACGTACCAAAAAGGGTAAGACATTGCTTTGAAAAGAAAGTTCCTCCTTCTTCTACCAAGTTTTACCTTAATTTTACTGTTTATCCCTTCTTTACTTTTCACAGAGTTCACAGTTAGCATTATATCGCATGGGTGGAAGAGGGAGGAGCTCACTGATGTTTTTCCAAAA
Organism: Ochotona princeps; assembly: GCF_030435755.1. Taxonomy (NCBI): domain Eukaryota; kingdom Metazoa; phylum Chordata; class Mammalia; order Lagomorpha; family Ochotonidae; genus Ochotona; species Ochotona princeps. The sequence goes on along the minus strand of NC_080839.1, from coordinate 9,385,172 downwards.
TTTTCTGAGAACAACATTCCAAAGAAATCGGTAGATAACGAGTGGATAGCTATTTCCAGGAGGGATGAGAGGATGCGCAAGATGAAGCCCACAGCTGCAGATGATCCAGCAGATCATCCACATCCACATGAAAGGGAAAAAAACTCATCTTTTTGAACCCTAATTCAGAAAGGCACAAGCAGCATCCAAAGGCCAGTATCCTGCATAGCAAGCTGCTGCCTGCCTCCTACAACCACCTTCCTGGGAAATGAACTAAAGCATTCTCTCAGTAAGACCAAGGGCAGTGTTTAATCCCAGACTCTCTATTGATCAAGGACATTCTGAATCTTTCAGTATTCCCTTGCACTGAGCATGCAAAAAGGCTGTTAAAAAATAATCATCCCTTCATTTATCCAGACAGCATCTATCTGCACCCCCTTTGCTGTAGAACCTGGGTCTCAGACAGCTCCTCTGTACTATTCCCAAACACAGTACCAAAGACAGCAGGTTGCCTGATATCATGCCTGGGAGTCTCTTCTTATGAATTTGTGTTCCTCCTTGAGATACAGGACTTCAGGTGATGAACACGAGTGCAGAAGAGATTTGGAACTTTTAATTTACAGTGAGGCGGCAATTTACTGAATGCCCAAGCCCTCCAGGACACTGAAGTTTACTTTCCTAGTTACAGATTTACATACTAACTTCCCATCCCCTTTGCTAGACAACACCTCCTGCCCCCAGATCTTTCCTACTTTCTTCCACTTTTTCAAAGATGCTATTCCTCATCTCCCACCTAATCCAACTCCATTTGTTGTTTCAGAAATAGGGTTTTTTCGAGCTAGTAAATCATAATATAGGAATTATATATATATGTATATGTATATAAATGAATAGTTCTTAATTATGTGCATTTCCTTTTTCCAAATATGTATACTTTAAGCAGCTATCTGATTTGCAGACTGCACATAGTAAAGAAATTACCATTAGTGAATGCTTTATTTTCTAATATTCTATTAAAATAAAACAAATGCACATTTTCTAAAACATTAAATGGCATGGTACACAGTATCTTATTCTTTTACTACAAAAATAAAGTCTGTAAGTTCAATGTGCTGTCTCCTAGCCATAGGATTAGTTTTACACACTTTAGATTCACGAAAGAATGTGAAAACTGTACATCCCTATTAATAATCAAAGGAATGCAGACCGAACCACAGTAAAAATCTGTCTACCTAACTGCAAAATATTTTTAAAATGGGTTGGAAAGATGACATTAAATATTGGGAACTGTTTGATGGCGGCAGTGTCCTCTACACAGCTGGAGAAAAGTATATAAGGACTCCCACAACAACTTGGTTTTTTTGGCTATACATGTTCAAGCCCTTTGAAAAGAACCTTTAACTTCGCTATACTTCTCTTAGGTAATCTTCTTCCAAATGAACTTGTTAGAAATGCACATGTATGAATCATTAGAAAATTGTATATTAGAAAGGAACTAGAAGAAACCTAACGTGCAATGACCAGAAAATAAATCATTATTTATGCAGTCATTAACACTCATTTGTTTCAGCAATATTTAATGACACAGAGAATACTCATAATGTAATGCTGAGAATTACTGAACTAATATGAACAAAACTTCCTTCGAATTATATTAGGCCATGTGTTTGCAAATATAAATATATACATGTATATATACATGAAAAAATTCCTAAAGAGCATTATGTGGTTAAAATCACATAATCCTAAGATACTCAAGAAGAGAACTTATCCTTTTTTAGTGACTTTTAATTTTTGTATTAAGCATGTATTTTTCCTTGAATCCATTAGGATGCTGGCTCTCAAGAAAAGAGAAAACAATAAATTTTGACGAGGTGGCATAGGACCCTCATGCAGGGGGAATGATACAATGGTAAGCCTACTATAGAAAATGATAAATTCTATGATTAATTCTCCAAAAACTTAAAAATAGAGCATGATGCAACAATCCTACTTCTGAGTATACTAAATACAGGGTCTTGGGGAGGTATTTGTCCACCCTTGCTCATAGCAGCATCATTCACGATAGACAAATGGTTGTTGGAAGCCAAGTTTATAGGAGGGACATATGGAACAAACAGTGTCCATACCCATACAATGGTTTGCTATTTTAGTTTGAACTAGAAGGAAATTCTGGTAATGTGCTACAATTTTATCAGATGGATTATACACCCCCAAGATTCAAAGGTGGAAATCCTGCCCTCTCGCACCTTAAAATGACTTGGAGGTAGGGCTTCTAATGAGTTAAGATTAAATGTGGCACCTGGGATGGCCCCGATTCCATCTGCTTGGTGTCCTTATAAGAGGCAGCAGACAGCAATGCCAGGGTTGCTCGGGCACAGATGAAAGATCATGGCCCATGAGGAGGCCAACTACAAGCCAAGGCGAGAGCTGTCAGAGGAACCAAGCTTGCCAGCACCTTGACAATAGAATTGCAGAGTCCAGAACCATAAATAAGTAAGCTTCTTTTGTTGAAGCCAGTCAGTCAGTGGTATTGTACTCTCGTGGGAGCTGCCTAGAGGAGTTGGAATTCATTAAGCAAGAAAAGTAGGAGAGCTGTCAAAGAGAGGGGGAGCAGGAAATGAGTGTTGTTTAAAGGACCTAGAGAGACAAAATGTTTGAGACTGGTTGTACATCAGCAAGAGTATATTTAATATCACTGAACTATACACATAAAAATGGTTAAGCTGGGATAGCTTTGGGCCCCGTTACACACTCAGGTTCTATAACAGAGTACCTGGCTTCAACACCCATCTCCACCTCCTGAGCCCAACTTCCCATTACAGCAGACCCTAGAAGGAGGCAGGTGATGGATGGCTCAAACCAACTGGGTTCATGTCACCTGAGTGGGATGCTAGATTGAGTTGCTAGCTCTTGACTTCAGCCTTGCCAAGCCCCCGCCCCAATTGTGGCCATCTGAGGAATAAACCAATAAAATGGACCTCTTCCCGTTCCACTACTCTTCTCTTTACGCTCTCCCTCCTGTCTCTTCCTTCCAGTCTCTCTGGCTTCCTCACAGTATCTTAAATAAATCATTTAAAATACAGTTAAGAAGGTAAATTTCATTGCGTATCTGTGGCACCACAACTATTTTAAAGCTACATCTTTGAGTACAGAAAAACATTTGACAATTATTTACATGTATTTTAACAATATTTCAAGATCAACTATCACATATGTAACTTTTACCAGCCATCAGCAATAAATTAGCAATATTCCACAAGTTCTCTGTAATCATACAGTATCAACCTCATTAGAGAACTTGAAAATGAGATTCCACTACACCACAATAAGAATGACTAAAATCCAAAAAGCTGACATCAGCCATGGGGGAGATGTATAGCTGGTTGGAATATAGTTGAGCAATCTCTTGGGAACTCAACATCACTTAACCATGCAATGCTGCAGTTGTGCTTCTGGCTGTTTACCCAATTCTGTCTAAAACTTATGTCCACGGAAAATTCTACAGGCAAATGTTTACAAAGGTTTTACTCATCATGACCGAAAACTGCAATCAACCAAGATGTCCTTCAATAAATTAATGGAGAACCATCTGAATGCATCCCATTACTAAGCAATAAAATGAAAGGAGTTACCAAGTCATGGAAAATACACGTGACTCTTACGTGCATTCTGGTTAGTGAAAAAAGCCAGCCTAAAACATTACCTATTGTATAATTCAAATATTTTGGCATTCTGGGTAAAAGCCAAAAAATGGAGTAGTTTACCGGGGTTGGGTGGGGAAATAGATCAGTAGGGCTGAACATACGGTGCACGAGACATGTTTGGGAACAATGTAGATGGCAATGTAACAGTGAATGCAAAATATCACACATTTTTTTAAAAATTCACATAACCTTATGACAAGGGGGTGAAAACCTTAAATTGTAGAAGGCCAGAGGAATCTCCAGGAAGAAAACAGAAAATGACAAGAAGAGTTTACTTGTATTTAACAAATATAAAAGTGTGGGGAGAGAGTTAAGGACTGAAGCAACTTTGCATATAAGTGAAGCCTATAAGAAAAGGCAAAGAAATTAAGTGCTATATTCTAGTTGGTAAAGCTGTTTCTACCAGGAGCATAGGACACAAATTCTACTGTACATATATATACTGAACTATTATGTAAATAGGTGGTAAGTGATGGGACCCAGGCTTCTCAATGCTGGAGTGGGAGGTTACAGTAAGCAATGAAGGTAGAATAAAACATATGATAAACAGATTCGTGTTAAAGACATCAACATGAATCCATGTTTAGCTTTACATAGAAAGTTACAAAGGAAAAAATTTTAGATATGTAAACAGACATAATTCCTTGCTCTTTTAGCCAAACAGGCCTAGAAGCTTTAACATCGCTGTAGCAAGGAACACCTACTGCACTCAAATTTTGATTTCTAGTAACAGTCTCCAGGAAAAGAAACTAGGGTTGTTTGGAGGAATGAATCTAGGATAGGGGTGAAATACATACAAACTACACCTTTAATAGCATCCTTTAGTTTGGAAAGCAGGAAATAAGGGTCGTCATGGTACAATGGGTTAAATCAATGTTTGATGCCAGCATTCCATGGTCAGAGTACCAGTTCAACTGCTAGCTACTCCTCTACTGATCTATCTTCAATTAACGTGCCTAGAAAGGCAGCAGAAGATGACCCAGGTCCCTGCCACCCACATGGGAGACCTAGATGGAATTCCAAGCTTCTGCCTTCAGCTTTGCCCAATCCCAGCTGTTTAAGACTTTGGGGAATGGAAAATCTTTGTCATCCCCTGTCCCTCCTCCATTTCTTTCTTTCCGCCTTTCAAATAAACAAATCCTTCAAACAAGGAAGGAAGTACTCTAAAAATAACAATACAATAGTGGAAATATATCTGAGGGATAGAGAAGTCAATTGAAAGAGTTTCCAATGGCTGAAGCCAAAGCAGTTTGAACAACTAGACAAAGAGCACTGGATTCTAATCCCAAGTATAAATGAATATCCATGAGCTCACACTGATCAAAAACTCCACGAATAAATACATGAACAGGGGAAGAAAGATGAACTGCTATGCAGAACTCCAAACCATCTCTTTCCATCCTTCAAGAAGACATAGCTCTGCACTTAAGAACTACATCTTCCTACAACACAAATAAATCATCAAACTGAAACAGAGTCAAGCAAGCAACACACAGAGGAATGCCTATCCTGTATTTCTGCAACATACAGAGCAAGCGGATGAAAATCAGTCTGGAACTCAGCACACCGGTGACCTCTGGAGAGAAGAGAAGGAGCCATGATACGAAAAAATACCTAAGAGAGGTGTCCGGTAGCGTTCTATTACACCTGATCAATGATCTGTAATCTGTCAATGTTCCAATCAACTCAATGAATAAAAGTCAATCCTTACTTCAGGCCCCCCAAAAAAGGCCTGAAATTGACTCTATCAACCCTTGCACTACACAAAGGCTATATATGGAGGTGGGGAAATGTTTTTTCTAGTAAAGACCAATTGAATATTTCTAATATCATTTGTAGACCATTAGAAAATTATCAACTCAAAAATAAACCTACTAAAGGACATTGAAGACCTGTCTGTATTTGCCTTCGTAAGGCGAGGACATTTCCTAAGTTCCCCATCTTTCTTCTCCATCCACCCACCTTCCCACCTGTGTGTGTGTGTGTACTTTTGATCTGTGTTTTCAATTCTATTAGTCTATCTACCTATCCTTCCACCTATGCTGTACGTCTTAGTTTCTACAGATTTATAAAAAAGGCTTGATGCCCAACAGAATCAGTCCTTCCACCTTATTTGGTTTCAAGATTATTCATCGCCTTTTGTCCTCCCATACAAATTTGAAATCAACTTGTCAGTTTATACACACAATTCTACACACAATCATTGCGAACTAGCCTGGAAACAAGGACACCATAACCTTGCATATGCCATATGTATGTATTTCTCCCTTGCCAAATATGGAAGCAGGAAGAAAGAATTTTCCTCCATTTGGGTCTCAGAGTAAGGGGTACAGTCTTCATCTCTATCACATAGTAGTGAGCAAACTTTTTTTTATTAAACAAAATAAATTTTATGGTAGTAAAACCTGAGGTAGAAAAGTTTTACAAGAGAAAAACTCAGTGAATTTGTTTGAACTATCTGAACTACAATATGTACATAATACACGTATGCACACAGATGAGATACAAGAGTTGTTCATTCTATACGAAACATCTGAGTTACTTGCAATTCACTGAAATTAAATCATTTGCCAGATGGCAAAATCTGGAAATAAAATTTAAAATATGCAAAAATACTATCTGACATGGGTATGAAACACAGAGTACCCCTGACTGTAAACTCAGATCTCAATTTTGAGAAAAGGAAACACACAGAAGTTCTGGTTTTCTGTTTGCTTCCTTGGGTCTGTTTGAGAGGCAGAGAGAAATAGACATAGTGAAACATAACCTATCATTCCATAAGTGTCTGCAGCAAAGTCACAGGTGGCAGGAACTCAATGCAGCTCTCCCATGTGTGTGACAGGGACCCAGGTTCTCAAGCCATCGTCTGCTGCTTTCCAGATCTGTGTTAACAGGAAGCTGAACTGGGAGTGGAAGTGGGACCTGAACTGCAGCACTAGCTCAAAGGCCCACATCTAGAACTTCTATTGCTATCATTTACTTAGAAAGAAATCAACTCTGACTGCTAAAAGATCTGCCTTTTGCAAACAAATCACCATTTCCTACTTGCTCTGTTTACTGACCATTAAATGCCACACAGGCTAAGAATTCATCAGGATTAATACAAACATGTACATTTTTACCACATGATGTTTCAGGAAAACTTTAGAATTTTTGCAACAGCATTTGTGTATATCAAATTAAGACACACTATATCATTAAGTTGTGTTGCAAAACTACACAAATCTTACCTAAAATCTCACAAGGTTTTCAAAATTTACCCACTGTTAATGCTGCAGTGTATAAATCATGCAAAGGGAATTTTCACAATACATAATAGAGACGGCACAAAATTACTTTGATTTAGTTCTCAATAAGAAGGGAAGCAGTAACTTGTTACTTCAGACTGGCAAATCAATATCAAATGCTTGTTCTAAGATTGGTTATCACTCTGGCCTTGTAAGTAGCCTGGAAAACTGACATATTAGCGTTGACAAAGGGATTGCTCTATTTGTTTTCCGAAGGCCTTCCTGCATGACTATATACTTAGTTTTATGTCAAGAAAATCAATTTCTTTATTCAACTTGTCAATCAGAAAATACACAGAGAAACAATGACTTCATTGCATTACATAAAGTACACAGCAAAAATAAGATGAAATCGAAATATAAAATGATGTTTTATATAATATATAAAACAGAATTAGCATGCACATGACAGAATTAACATATAAATATAAATGCAAAGTCAAATCACATACAGAAATTAAACCTGACAGTTTCAGTGGACTGTGACTCTCAGTATTCAAATTCATTTATCTCTTTTCACATCACAATGTTTTTTAACGCACTAGAAGCTTCTTCCAGTACAGTAAAAATCCACAGAAACCTAACTTCTCTTTTTCTGCTAATATGCAAAGGCTAAGCCTTCTACATGGGTGGTAACACTGGCTAATTTGTACCAACATCAATGAAGAAAATAAAAAATAAGGATTCTGAGTGACTCTAAATAAACTTTACATAACCAAGAAACATTAATGGCCAGTTTTAAATCAAGTGCCTATAAAAAGAGTCCCATTTAAAAGGTATACATTGGATACCAAGGTAGAAAGCAACTTAATACATAGATCTAATTATCACCTACCACATTCCATCAAGGTCACTCAAGTTCATCATGCATGCAGGATTAAATGTCACTCATTCGAGCTTTATTTTAACAGACTGGTACTGGCAAGCCCCAGGGCATGGCTCTAGAAAGTGGAATCTGACCCAGGAAGGCAGTCAGATCCTTGTCCCCCGGCTACTCCCCTGGGGAAACAGGATGGCCTACCCAGCCTCAGCAGCTTCAAGCACACCAACAAAACAATAATGGACACATCATACCACCACATGGTGAAAAGTATGCCAGCGTGCCTAGCTCTCCCCACTGTGGCTACATTCAACTTCCTCCATGTTCACTTCAGTCTTAAGGCATTTATAAACTCATACTGGTGCACAAAGTGGAACATGTTTTCAGGATGTTCGGGTCAACTTCACACCAAAACATGTATGTTTGTGAATCTTCTATTTCATCCAAGTGTAAGGGCCTTACATTAAATCCTTCTGTTCTGCTACAAGAATCCTCATAGAATTGGTCAACCTTTCAGGAATACTGTGCAATGTGAACTGGCTTGAAAAAGGAACTTTCAAGATGGTTATTTACTCAGTAAAAAAAATGATACTGAATAGGTATGACGGCTGCAGAGTCTGACACCTCTGTAGTGAACTAAGACTGACCACGAAGTTCCTGTAAAATTCTGATAAGACTTCCGACCAGTCTTAACCAAGAAGCTCGCCAATTAATGCACTGGACAGTATGGTGCAATGCAACATGCCCAAATTGGAGTCACAGCATGTGGGCTTTGCTCCCAGCTCTTTCATTTGACTTCAGCACTTTAATGGCTAGACCCTTCCCTTGCATGGACTTAGAGTACGCAGTCATGTCCACAATGTCACAGGTCCTCAATAAGTTAATCCTGTTATCGTTTATGTTCATGTGTTCTTGTGGTGAACAGATTACTTTACTGTCTTAGGTACCTAAGCTTTCACACCTCTAAAAATATGGACGACTTAATGACACAACATACGCTTTGGCATTGCGCTACTGTGAGAATCAAGGAACTAACAGACATAGAAGTCATCTGCCCAGGGCCCGGCGGCATGGTCTAGCGGTCAAAGTCCTCGCCTTGTACGCTCCAGGATCCCATATGGGTGCCAGTTCTAATCCCAGCAACTCCATTTCCCATCCAGCTCCCTGCTTGTGGCCTGGGAAGGCAGTCAAGCGCAGCCCAAAACCTTGGGACCCTGCACCCGCGTGGGAGACCTGGAGGAGGTTCCCGGCTCCTGGCTTCAGATTGGCACAGCACCAGCTGTTGCGCTCACCTGGGGAGTGAATCATCAGACGGAAGATCTCCCTCTCTGTCGCTCCTCCTCTCTGTATATCTGACTTTGTAATTAAAAATAAATAAATCTTTACAAAAAAAAAGAAGTCATCTGCCTACAAAGCATATTACAAAAGCACACTGTCAAGAGTGGTGGTGTCCATGGAGGAACTTCAAACAACAGGGCCTTCAAAACCCACACTTCCCCAAAGTCTAGGAAACGTTTAATCCATTTCTCAGCTTGAGAAGATACTCAGTCCACTCAGAGATAAGGGTCTAATTGAAACTGAAAGTATATGCCAAGTTCTGAAAAGCAGGTTCCAGAAAAAAAAAATAAAAAGCCGATCGTTTCCTGGTGTGTGTCTCTACTCCTGAATTTCCTTCTGGCAGCACCTCCCCCTTCCGCTCTACCTTTAAAGTTGCCACTTTCTTGTCCTTACTGGACTAGGATCGACCCCCATTTGGCCCTTTGCATCTTACAAACTTATCCAAAACCGAATTTCATATCACTATGAATGCATGAAACCCATCTTTAAGCTTGACAGCAACAGGTAAAATACTTGAAAATGACATTTTGGGCCCGGCGGCATGGCCTAGCAGCTAAAGTCCTCACCTTGAACGCGCCGGGATCCCATATGGGCGCTGGTTCTAATCCCGGCAGCTCCACTTCTCATCCAGCTCCCTGCTTGTGGCCTGGGAAAGCAGTCGAGCACGGCCCAATGCATTCGGACACTGCACCTTTAAGGGAGACCCCAAAGAGGCTCCTGGTTCCTGGCTTCGGATCAGCGCAGCACCAGCCGATGCGGCTCACTTGGGTAATGAAACATCAGACGGAAGATCTTCCTCTCTGTCTCTCCTCCTCTCTGTATATCTGACTTTGTAATAAAATAAATAAATCTTTTTTAAAAAATGACATTTTGATCCTATTTCTTAATATATTATAATAAAAGAAAAGTATGATCTTTAATAAAATTAACAGGATAAAATAAAGAGAATATAAAAACAGATTTAATCACAGCAAAGACTAAATACTTTCAAGCATCATCAAGTTTTCACAAAGTAAGAAGACTAAGGATAAACTGGGAAAAAATAGCCCACATATGAAGAGGAAAGAAAACAGTTTCATATATTTTAGGAGTAAATGATTAAAAATCTGATACACATGAGTTACCATGTGAACAGTAAGTCATGAGAAAAACAGCCAACTAAATGTTTTGAAAAACAAATTTACCTGACACTTACTGGTATTTTTACAGATGAAAATGACTGGAAAAAAGAAAAATGTAGGAGCCCAGCACGGTAGCTAACCATGGCAAGAACTGGGGGAGTGAACCAGCACACAGGAGTGCTCTGTTTCTCTATATTTCTCCCTCTCCAAAAAAATATTGAGGGAAGGACTACAAAGAACAGAGTATTTTACAGAAAATCACACCAAAAATTTAAAAAAAAAAAAAAAAAGCAAACAATCTGAACTGCTCTTGTGAGCTAGTAACAGAAAGCCAGCTTTGATTTCATTTCTCGTGTATCACATAAACAGCAAGGAGTGTGAAGGAAGGCCATCACGCGGCCGGCAGTTGGGGCAGGAGGAGCAGACAGGTGGGGAGGCTGGGCACCAGGCCAGGACCTTCCCATGATCCTCCCCGGGACACAGACAGGCACAGCAAAGTCTGTCATGGAACACAGCACAAGATGATTGAATTTCCATCTCTGGGTCATGGGACTACACAACATAGTTATGTTCTTCTTTACAGTTTTTCTACTTTTGAATTTTCCTGAAAATAATATAGTTTACTTTTGTAATGAGAAAGAAACTGGACAGTGGTGCATACATTTTTAAATTATAAGAAACCCCACCTGCACTACATCACTCTAGCTTCCTCACAGCTGTTCTAGCAAGCCCACCCTCCTTCAAATATTTTCTACCCGGTTTGCTGGCCACAACTCTTTGCTTGACAGAAATTTCCCTCACACACACCTCATGAACTCTATCCAAATCACTTCCCTCTCTCGATGCGCTCACTGGGACACTTGCTATTTCCAGGACTTCTCCCTTTTGCTGCGTATTCCTTCCTACTCACGTGTTCTTGCTTCCCACTTCTTTGCTTGAAGTTCTTCCTCTGACTCACCTCCCTTTCCACTTCCAACCTGCGACCGCAGGCAGGTCCTCAGTTCTGCACAGCAGTCCTTCCCACAACTGCCTGGTGCCTCCTCCTGTCTCAGCCACCTGCTGCTCACACTTGGCCGAGCTGAGCTTGCATTCTCTCTCTAGGCCCTGAACTCATTTTTGTTATCTCCAGCACCAAACCCAACACCTAGCTCAAAGGAACCCTGGATTAAAAGTGTACTGAACTGAATTCCTCCCTTAACTCTTCTGTTTCTCACGTCTCCCAGCCAGACTACATACTTCAGACCAGCCAACATCAGTCTCAACATGAACAGCAATTACAGACCCAATAACCATCCATGCCATGCTTTGTAACCGGAATTTCATCTAAGCTAATGACCCATGACTTTTTCCCTTTCACAGAAAGCTCTCACCTGAACCTTCCCACAAACTCCTCTTTCCTTATTTTCTTAGCCAGATTTGTCTAAAGTTTGTTATTTTTACTTTGGTTTGGCAAGCGCTATTAAGTACTATGATAACCTCTGGCAATCTACTTAAAGAAAGTAACTCCTGACTCCGCTTGCCCTTAGTTCATACACAGTGAGGCCCTGTTCAATGATTGCAGCATACTTTCACTCCAGGAAACAGCTGCACTCAGTGAACAAGCAATCAATACACATGACTGGATGTCAATAGCTTCCAATGGTCCTAGAGACACTCCTCTCATTGGTGAGACACAGAAGCCAGTCACGAGCAGCAGGACAAGTAAGCATGCTGTGGTGTCATCACGTAATTTAAGACAACTACCAGGAAGTCCTCAAGACAGCAGTGCACTGAGGTAGGATTTCTACATCACCTGCCAGCTGGGACATTAAAGTGGTTGTCTCACTGCCCGATGACCTGCCACCCTGCCTTATAAGGAACTGCTCCTGGACGATGAAAGCAGTGCTAGAAACAGTTTCAGGGCCGAGAGCGATGGCTCAGTGACTAAATCCTCACCTTGCAAGTGCTGGGATCCCATACGCGCACCATTTCATGTCCCAGCTGCTCCACTTCCCTTCCAGCTTACTAAGCCTTGAGATCCTGCACCCGCGTGGGAGATCAGAAAGAAATTCTGGGCTCCTGGCTTCAAATCAGCTCAACTTCAGCCATTGTGGCCACTTGGGGAGTGAATCATTAGACCAAAGATCTTCCTCTCTATATCTATTTATCTCTGTAAATTTGCATTTCTAATAAAATAAATAAATCTTTAAAAAAGAAAGAAACAGTCTTATGGTGCAAGGGCTGGCTGGGAAAGGGGACAGAGAGGATCTCCCAGAGGGGAAGAGCCCCCACTGCACCTAGCAGCACCCAGAAAAGCTAGGCTGAGGTGGCTGCAGGTGCAAACTTCAAGCACTTGGGAACTTGCTATTTAAAGGGGGCCAGCCACAACTGGGGTCTAACCGTAGTTTATCCCAGGCTGCAAGTTTCTTAACCCTGCTCTTCTCCCCTTTTTGTTGGAATATTTAAATTTTTTTAGTAAAAATAAGACAGAAAAGGAAAAAGAAAAAGAAGAAAGATTGCATTGGCTCTTCTCCTCCCAATCCAACTATTCTGCCATGAGTCATCTTCTCATTACCTTAATTAAAATATTGGAGAAGCTACTTGCACAGGCCAAGGCTTATGACGATTCACAGTTCACAATAAGGAGGCCCTCTCAGCCCTCTTCGTCAGATGCTGGGTGCAGGCTGACAACAGCAGACCACATGTGAAAGAAGGATCCTATGGCGAGACCACAAGCAAGGCCAAACTAAGCTCAAACACTCCCATCCTCCAGAGGAACTACCCTCCAAGTTCAACTTCCAGTGACCTAAGCATTCCCCTGGCCCTACCTCTCAGACACCATTACTGGATCTTTTCCAGTAATGAGACAAGACAGAGATCTTCCATCTAATGATTCACTTTCCAGATGGTCCCAATGGCCAGCACTGGGCCAGGCCAGATACAAGAGCCAGGAGCTTCTTGTCGGTCTCCCACATGGGCTATCCCTGCTGTTTTCCCAGGCCATAAGCAGGGAGCTGGATTAGAAATGCAGTAGCTGGGACATTAAGTTCAGCTCAACTCATAACACCTTCTCTAAGCCTTTGATTCAAAACAGTACAGCTAAACTCAATGTTATCCAATTCTAGCCCATGGCCCCTTCTACCACTTTCCATGGGGCCCTAACAGTATGCCTCAAAATTCCTAAGAGATACTATCAACAACACCAATGAAGAGGCAAACACCAGGGTCTCACCAGGCTGTGCTCCAAAGTTCTAATCAGCCTGATTTTTGACATCCAGAGAAAAAAATCTAGAAAAACCGAAAAATGGCAGAGCAATTTGCTCCCATCCTACCAGTTTGTCATCAGTGAACTGACAAGCTTCACTGACTGGTGTCATGGACCAGGAAGACAAAAAACACACAGGACGGGAAAAATTACCTTTTTCTAGACAGGCAGACATATGTACATATAAAATGTCTCAATGCACAGAGTAAGAAATTCAAGTCTGGGGCCTGGCGCGATAGCGTACTTTAACCAGTCCTCGCCTTGAACGCCCCGGGATCCCATATGGGCGCCAGTTCGTATCCCGGCAGCCCCGCTTCCCATCCAGTTCCCTCCTTGTGGCCTGGGAAAGCAGTGGAGGATGGCCCAAAGCCTTGGGATCCTGCACCTTTGAGGGAGACCTGGAGAAGGTTCCTCACTCCTGGCTTTGGATTGGCTCAGCTCCAGCCATTGCGGCCACTTGGGGAGTGAACCATCAGACGGAAGATCTTCCTCTCTGTCTCTCCTCCTCTCTGTATATCTGAGTTTGTAATTAAAAATAAGTAAGTCTTAAAAAACGAAGAAATTCAAGTCTGTGAATTCTAAAAATGATAGCTCTCACTGTGAGCGTAAACAGCCCCCATCTTAATGCTTCATCACCTTGAACTACTTCATCAACCAAACAAATCATAGCTTACTGTAATATTTACTATTCCATAACTTCCTTTTAAAATCAGAATTCACATCACTAACCTATGAATGTAGCAACTGCGTCCTGCAACATGGAATAGTGAGAGAAGCAGAGTACAGTGCTCACTGTGGTGGCACATCAGGGCTGGGACCAAGCTCTACAGCTGTGAGATCCTAGCTCAGAAAAGGTCTTTGTCTACCTGTCGGGGGAACACCACAGCTCATGGAAAACGCAACCAGAAGGTAAGTCTGTTTGGTTGCAGAAGATTTTGGAAAACCATACAGCTTTTTGATAATGCATGTTTTCCATAAATACTTTGAAAACCCTCTACATAAGGTGAACATAATCATGCTTGCCCAACATTACCTTCTGTGTATTTGAAGGACAAAGCAAAGGTCACCCTTTGCATTGCAAAGTGTCATTCAGTTTAATTCAGTTACACAACACAAGAAAAACTGGTGTAGCCATGGAACACCTGTTCATTAGGGCTTGTTTCTACTCTAGCTAAATTTCATTACTGAGCTTCTTAAAAGTTACCAAGTTCAAAAATTTTTTAAATGCACAAAATCTCAGCGTGTCATGAGGAGCTTCTGCTGGCAGGGAAAGGATCAATCCAGCTCATGAGCTGGGAACCTCTCATGGTCCTCACTTCTTCTATCCCCAAGAGGGAGGCTGTCACCAAAATTATAGCCTCCCCTTCACCAGCTTGAAACATAAGCTAGTCTCAAACGAATCCAGAGTCAGAGCAATCTGCAAACTCACAACCAGACAAGGATCCAAGTTGTGTGTATGGCTGACAACTCTAGCAACAATGTCTCAACAGTGGGGTTGAACTGGAACCTCCCAGCCACAGGCTGGTCTCCAGCGGCACTAAAGCAGCAGGCAGATTCACACAGAAGCCATCCAGCAGGCCTTACTGCAAAGACATCGCTTCAACAGCAGCTGCATTCAGGAGGTAGGAGGGTCCCAAACATTCATACAAAATGCAATTAAAAGGTAGCTTTATTTTGGTAAAAAGCAATGTTGAAATCCACACAAAGTTTTTCTACAGCATGTACTTCTCAGGAACCTGTATAAGATCCCTTGCATGCATAGATTTCAAAAACCATTTCATACCAAAATAAACATGTTAATTTTATTTTCCATGTTTAAAGTCCCCTGCTATACTACATCTTGGAAGAGATGTAAAGATTACATATGCAAGGGGATTGCCACAGCTTACCTTAAAGACAGTGTTGTACTAAGCAAAATATCCTGTTAACACACTGAAAGAAATATTCATTCTGGGGTACAAAGTTACCTAATCTTCAGCGTTCCATGCTCACATGACAGGCAGGGAGCTGAAGCCAAGTTTATGCTTGTCCAATTAATCAAGTAACCTCCTTGCCACTTATCTTTCGAACTGGCATTAGTAAAGTCCCTATGTGCCTCCAAATCATATAAATTCCATGGTTTCCTATTCATTAAATCCAGGTTGGCCTGTGCTGATATGTCATATTTTGACATGTGGCCACAAGGGATACACAATCAAAATTAAGCAGGGGACCCGAGCTAAAATTGGCATGCCCTACTCGAATGCACAATTTACGCCTATACGTGGATGAAATGGCATGTATTGCCTCCAAATGATGACTATCAAAAACTTATGAGAAATATAATCCACAAATTCACTTTTCATAAAACATTTATCTTACACCCAAACCTGTAGACAGGATATTTACATCATAGCAAGTATATGAGCTACTATTACATGCAATTACACAGTTTTCAATAAACAATGCTGACAAAATAAGCCTGCAGCATTAGCAAAATCACACCCTCTCCTTCCAAACACACACACATGGATAACCCTCTCGTGGCTTGTCTCTGCATTTAGAATCAACATCAAACTTCTCACCATCGCTCCCAAGGCCCCTTATGATCTCACCCACCTGGGCCCCGCTCTCTGAACCCGCCTGACACCCCTTACTCCTCCTGCAACCTCTCCAACCCCTGGCTCTACCCCATCATCATTCATTCTTCCCCTGCCACACTGGCTTGCTTTCTTTGTTCTTTGTTCTTCAAATGAGCTAGGAGAAAAACCATGTCCCTGCTGATTCCTTTGTCTGCAAGGCTTTTCCCCAAAACCTCTGTGTGGTGAACTTCTCCGATCTCAGGTCAAATGTCAGCTCACCAGCTGCTTCTCCAGACCCCCGTAAGTCCCTGCCCTCCACCTGCAGTCACTCTATCATCTCCCTGTCACCCAGTTTATTTTCTCCAGAACACATATATTCCAAACGGAAATGTATTCTCCCTCACCCCCCAATTATTGTAGCTGTTAAAACTTAAGCTCTGGGGAAAAGGAGTCCTCTTGCACAGCTGTGTGGCACACAGTAGGTTCTGCCACGGACATCTGCTACAAAAATGAACACTGTGCTTGAAAAGCAAATTGCTGTCACAGCCACCCAGCTCCTTGTAAATATCTGATCCTTAAGAAACAAATGCTCAAATATCTGAAAACCCATAAGGTAACTGTTTAGGAGCTTCATACTGTCATCAAAGTTAGGCGCATGCACACCATATAAACTATTTGAGAGATGAGTTAGTAGAAATGTTAGTGACCTGTGCTATGGTTTGGATAGTGTTGCAGTGAGTTCCCCAACCTCGCCACCTCTATGGTGATGCTGAGAGGTGACGAGACCATCAAGAATTGGGGCCCAGTGTGAAGGGTTCAGGTCTTCGGGGACCATCATCTTTGGAAGACATTACCCTGGTTCTCATGAGACCTCTTGGTTCACCTGAGAGAAATGTTATAAAAAAACAAGCCAGTCCCTGCTCCTGCCTCACTATGATCACCCCTTCCCGTACCTGCCCAACCATGCTGCCTTCCACCACAACCTGTGGTGACAAGGTTGTCCCTAGCTTGAGCCTGTGCCAAGCTGCCTGGAACTGCAGCTTCCCAAAGAATGACTTAAATTAATCTCCTTCATCCGTCTCAAATATTTTGGACCCTCAAATACAAAGGACCCTGCCTTAGACGCTTGGTTACAGCAATGGGAAATGGACTAAACACAAAGGTGTTTGAAAATGAGGAACTAGTAAAGCAGAGAGGGGCACAGCAATTGCTGCCTGCAGCATCATGGCTGCTCAGCAAACTGGCTGGATTCTGAAATACCAGAACTAAGAAACCCTTTAAGATGCTGGATTTTTAACAGGATAGTTTTAAAGATCATTTTCAGTCATGGTTACTGATGCTGCCTTCTGGCATAACCACCAGCTATGCAGAGACTAACTGCAGGCAGTAGACAAATTATCCAAGAACGTAGGAAGGGCACTCCCCTAAAAAACTTATAAGCAGGGAGAACATTTTTTTAGCCCTATTAATTTCAAAGAGCTGCGCAAGTGCAAACAGACTGCAGCTTTTTCATGTTCTTCATGACCAGAAAATAGGACATGAACATGCCAGGAACTCTTTCAATACCTAAGCCATGTGACAAATGCATTTGAAGTTCTCCAACAAGCAAGATGACTCCTGTGAGGCTGCCCAAGAACCAGATGCTTCCTTCATAAGAATATCAATTTGGCTTTGAGCGGGGAAAAAAAAGCCTGTGGCCTCAGCTCCAAAGAGAAAGGGCAGA
The DNA here is from genome assembly GCF_030435755.1 of Ochotona princeps. Taxonomy (NCBI): domain Eukaryota; kingdom Metazoa; phylum Chordata; class Mammalia; order Lagomorpha; family Ochotonidae; genus Ochotona; species Ochotona princeps. Next base: position 9,367,392 of record NC_080839.1, on the reverse strand, counting down.
TGACACGTGGAATGACGTGGTATGGGATCCCTGCCTTGGCAAGCAGTATCTCCTCACTGTGCAACTGTGTTGCTCCCAGAGTTGGAAACGTGTGCAGAATACACACGTGGCACTGCTGTCCACGGGATCAGTGAGTGGAAAGCTTTCGTGTGGGACATACACAATGAACCTCGCAGATAGGGAAAGACTGATACTGAAAAACATGCAAAATAGCTTCACAACACCTGAAATGTGTGCTTTCAGAGAACTCAACATAGATCAAGCGCAGAAAAAAACACAGCAGAAAGTGTCCTTCCAAAAAGTCTTGTAACATAGAACATGAGAAAATAAAGCTTCTTTTTTAACTCATGCATACAACAAAGAGCAATTGTTTTTATTATTGCTGTGTACCACATGATCCACTTTGAGGTCTTTGTCCTTTAATTGCAAGCCGCTTGCAGGTTGTATCCATGCACATGCAATTCCACAACCTGTGGTGAAACTGGCATAATGACCTGGGTTCAAATAATAAATTCAAAGGGCTAGTGTGGAAGCTGCAATTGCTTTTTGCAGGCTGATTTCTTAAGCAAGCACAGATTCCATGTCTGCATTTGCAGCTCCTCATGGAGTTCATCTGCGTTTACATGCGCTGCCAAAATGACTTTGTCGATATCTTTAACCCTGGCTGGTCCTCAGGGAGCATGTGTGCTCCAGGCTTTCATAATTAGGCAGTTCACACCTGCATACCCCTGTCTTGTAATTAGATCTTGGCCAGCAGTCTGCTGCCCATCCAGTCCAGCCAAGGGGCCAGAAACAAATGCATCTGAGAGCTGTGGCTGAGCCGTCTTCGCCACCCTGCCTTGCTCAAGGTGGTGAGGTCCTCAATTAGCGCAGCTATGCCTAAAGGACAGAAGCCACATCCACATTCCTGCCCGCTCAGCACCCACAGGCCTCTCGCGCAGGAAGGCAACTCATAAACATTAATTTTCTGGCAGTAGCAAGATCAGTAAGCGCACCTGCAATTAGGTGTTTTCATGGAAGCAGCTCTTTCTGTTTTCATTTGCCACAGTCGAGTATGGTGCAAATATGGCACACAGAGCGCGCCCCTTCCCCAAAACACTGAATCCATTCAGAAAACCCCTTCACCCCGCCTCCACTGTATCTCAGTGTGCAATGAGCCTCAGTAGCAGTTCCAGATTTTTTTCATTCTTAACATTCAAGATAAATTCCCCTTTGTTGACTGGCTGTCATAAGGCAACAATTAAAAAAAATTACTCAGCATGGAATGGAACCATGCCACTCTCTCACTAACTTCTTTGCTGATGGCTGGCTCACAGATCCACAGATGACCAGCACAGCATTCAGAGGCAGGTCCAGCAGTCAACATACCTGCATCCCGAGCTCCAGTACCCAGCTCCACTCCGAGTTCTGGCTTCCTGCTAATGCACACTCGGGGAGGTACAGGAAACTCCAGCAGCTGGGTCTCTGCCCGCCCTGCCGGAGACCTGGATTGAGTTCGTAGCCTCCAGCTTTCATCTAGGACAGACCTGGCCATTGTAAGCACCTGAGGAGTGAGCCGAGGGTCAGGGCAGTCCACTATCTTGCTGTCCACTTGGCAGAGGGGCACAGTAGGCAGTGACACACAGAGGGGAACAAGTGGGGTGGGAGCAGGGATACAACCCTCCCTGGAAGAAAGCACATCCGCCAGCCTCAAGGTGGAGAGGTGCTCTTCGGTCATAGCAACAGACACCCCTAAGCACCTGCTCTACTCCAACAGCCACCCTTACAAAACACAGGGCCAAGACGGAACTGAACCGAAAGATAAAGACAGGCAAGATGAGGCCAAGTCCATCAGCCAATGTGGAAAACAGGAGGAGCTGAGGCAGCCAGTGGTACTCAGACAAGCCTGTGAAGTCCCTGCAGGAAGCTGAGCAGCCAAAAGCCACTGGACACCATCCACCAGCAATGCCATCCCCGTCTCCATGCTCTGGGCTGCTTCTGAGAACCACAAGAAACATCCAGGCAATCAGACAGGCACTTTGCTTGGAAGAACAGCAGCTACCATTGCTGAGTTATCACTGTGCAGGAGCAACTTGACGGGATCTGCCTTAAAACTTCCCCACAGAGGAATCAATACACATTTATTATATTAAGTGAGGTCTTGAAGAATATACTGCTCTCGGGTTCAAAGGGAAGCCCTAGCAGATACTGATCAAAGAGTTAGAATAACTCAATCTTCAAAATCCTTTAAAAAAAAAGTGGGCGGGGAGGGCTATGTATGTATGTGAGAGGCAGAGAACTTCCATCCACTGAGTCATTCCGTGTTTTCTAATGGGCTATACACCAGGTCCAAGCTGACAGCCAGGAATGCAGTCCAAGTTGCCCTCACGAATGGCAGGGACCCGACTCCTGGAAGCAGCAAATGTTGCCTCCCAGGGTGCACACTTGCAGGAAGCTGGGGTTAGGAGCAGAGCCAGGACTCACACCTAGGCCTATGGCCAAACAAGCAGCATCTTAATGCTAGGCTACATATCCACCTCAAAACCGTCAGAGATACAGACTGAACGTTCCTGGCCTGAAAATCTAAAACCCAAAATGACCCAGTATCTGAAATGTCACAGAATGTAATGTTCAAAAGACTTCAGATTTCAGAGTCTTTTCAGACTTGGGATTTTGGGATTAGAGAGGCTCAAGTGGCAAAGTGAAACATGCAAACACTCCAAACTCTGAAAAACTGAAACATTGAGTTTTCTTTATCTGAAATGCCTGGAACCAGCAATCTGTAATAGGATTAATAATGCATGCAAAGCATATACTTAGCATGGTGAAGACACTAATTATGATTGTAATAGCTAACATTTACATAATATTGTATTTACTCTGTAGCTCTCTACATGCAACAAGGCACAAAACAGGGTCAAAAACTTGTCCAATTCCACAACCCAGGAGACAGGTACCAGAGTCCACATTCTCAGCGCACTACAAGGTCTCTCAAGTAAGCAGCCATGCAAAAGTAGGTATGAGATGGAGCAAAGAGAAGCGAGGGAAGGGATATGAAAAAAAAAAATCCTCACCTGAAAAACCATTTTTATCTGTCACTGTCAGACTGGGTCTGGACCTTGCCACCACCTGCTCATCGCAATGGCACTCTTGATGCTTCAGTTTCCCTCCATAAAACGTGAAGCAGTAACTATTTAATGCGTCTTACTACCTGATATTTATTAAGGTGGTCCCAAGGACCAAGTAATCATTTATCAGGCACTCACTCAATGCAGTAATGTGGCAATTTATGTTTGGAGAAACTCTAGTTTGAATTGCATTTACTTTTGGTCACAGCTAAATAAAATGTATCAGTGTATAAAAGCAGGTGAGGGAGAAAGGCCTCAAAGTCGCACACATTCTCCGAGCCAAGAACCGTCAATACGAAAGAGCCCGCTTTCTGACAGCTATGCAAGGAGGAGGGCAAAAGTCTGCATGGGGTTGCAGCCCATTAAGTGCTTTATTTTAATCGCACTGACATCTTGATAAAGGAAGCTTTGTATCTAAATTCTTAGTGGGCTTGCAATTATTTCAGAAAAGGACTTCTCAATGTAAAAATAAATCATCCTTCTTAACAAAAAAAAAAAATCTTAGTATTTTGAAAGACTTTAAAAATATAAGCTGAGCATCCCTTAAAAAAAAAAAAGCTCCAAATCTCAGAATGTCAAAATTCAAATGTTGTACTGATGTTTTTACTTTGGATCTGGGGATTAGGGAAGATTAACCAACATCGTTACACCCAGATGTTTAGCACGTATGGTTCTGAGGATTTTTGGACAAGGCATACTCAACCAGCAAAGAACCATACTTTTACAATATTTAACAGACACATAATTATTTCTGTCTGAGGAGTGAATAAATCCGTTCTGGGGAGCTCACTGGGGTGTGTTTGTCCTCTTTCTGCCGTTTAAAATTAAAAAAAGAAAGAATGAGACAAATATTTAAATTTAAACAAACAAACTTCAGTGGACAAGACATTTGGCATAGTGGTGAAGACACCCCTGGGGCCAGCCAAACCTCACAGTAGAGTGCCTAGACTGGCATCCTGCACCTGCTGCCAGCGCCAGCTTCCTGCTAGCGCACACACTGGGAGGCAGCAATGATACCAAGCCCCTGTCCCGGGCACAGCAGACCTGGACTGAGTCCCCAGCTTCCAGCTTGGAGTTGGTCTAGCCCAGGCTGTTGGGGGAGAGTGAAGTAACGGATGCCCCTTCTCTCTGTGTGTCATTCTCTGCTTCTCAAATTAATAATTGTGCTTTCATTTCCACTGCAGAAAAACCCAACTTTTTCAAAATTCTTCATGCAGTGGTTAGTACATGGATGGAATGTTTTGAAAGGAGTAAAAACATCAAGTCCTTCATGGCAAGCTGCTGTGGTCCTTCCTCTGTCCTCTGGTTTCTACTTTCGTTAGCTAACCCCATAAAGGAACCCTTTAAGGTAATATTTATTTTCAGAAACACACACTGATTCAAGGCACTCAGAAGCACATACACGCACTGAGGGGAGCGCTCCAGGAAAAGCTAGTATTTTATCACAGCACGGATATTACTATCATTGCACCTGCCCATCTCCACACTCAACACTCCCTAAGCATTGCACATCAGGCTCCAGCACTGGCCAAAGCCACTCTGGTGGCTTACCTGCATATGACCCACGCTATTGACACCAGTAAATATCACGTTCCACTCTTTGTCAGGACTGTGTGATTGCACAAACATGACACATTTTAAAAGGAAATGTATCTCTATTGATTACAATGTAACAAAGATAAAGCCATGACAAATATCACAAGCTATAAATAAAGACATCAACCATTGCACTGCAGTTATTCATCTCTGGGCTGAACAAATGTTAATTATAGAGAATTTGAAAATGGTGCTTGTTAATGTCATTTTTAATTTAACATGTTACGGTATAAATGTTTTCCATTGTGTTAATTTACACCTGTTTTCACAAGCCTCATTATTAGGTTTATAATGGCGCAGCTCTTGGTGACTTTGAAATTTGCTTAAAATGGCAGAAACAATTACTAATTAGAAGGGCATGTTTACTTTAATTATATTTATTTCCTAGTCTAGTTTTGTATGTAATCTACTACGGAAGTGCATGATTCAATTAGTGAAACCCATTTATCACAAGCTATTTCTCAAATGAGTAAGCCTTTAAAAAATAGAATAGATTCAGTATTTCATAAAGTCTTGCATGATATTTTTGCAGAAAAGCACATCTACTTGGAAGTCTTTCACTCATGACCTGGGAGCACTGTCCCACTTCCGTTCCAAATATGGCAGTAATTATAAGTGACGAGAATCTAACTCTAGGAGTTTTTCAGGCAAATATTTAGAGACAGCATGCAAAAGTGAGAAATACAAAAGCATAATTTTAAACATCTGTATTCATAATTTAACAAAGGCCTTTCATTTCTTGATACACTTGGAAAGCACACTAAAAATTCCATTTTAAATCCACAAAACTTAAACTGTAGTTTGCTGCTGCTGTTTTTAATACCAGGGTTCCTCAAAAAGTGCATGGAAATGTAAAAGATAAGCATATTCTGATGCAAAAAAATGAAATTTGCATACCTTTCAAATGACACATATTTCCCATGAACTTTCTACTATCTACAAACATTTCAACATTGTTGCACTGAAATAGATTATCTTCTAAACCATTTTAGCAAACTTTTTGAAGTGCCCTCCTAAAAACAACCTTTTCCTCACTAGAGTCATTTCTCTGAAATCCCAAGTAAAATTGAGACTCTATTTGGGTAAATATTTTGGCACAGTAATCACCAATGTAATAACCAATTTATGCAAAGATCAATAACAGATGGAAAAACTCTGGGAAGGACTGTTTGGGAAAGGCATACTCCTCTAATCTCAAAAGATCATCCACAACATCCTTCCAGGAAGGATGTTCCAGGGGACTGTGGCACGGTAGCCTAACGGCTAAAGTCCTCGCCTTGAAAGCCCCGGGATCCCATATGGGCGCTGACTCAAGTCCCGGTGACCCTGCTTCCCATCCAGCTCCCTGCCCGTTGCCTGGGAAAGCAGTTGAGCACAGTCCAAAGCCTTGGAACCCTGCACCCATGTGGGAGACGCAGAAGAAGCTCCTGGCTCCTGGCTTTGGATCAGCTCAGCCCAGCCATTGCGGTCACTTGGAGAGTAAATCAGCGGACAGAAGATCTTTCTGTCTCTCTGCCTCTGTATATCTGACTCCTCAATAAAGTAAATCTTTAAAAAAAAAAAAAAGCAAGCAAGCAAGCCGGTGCCTTCACAGCAACACCGCCATCACCATACAACCAAACATCACCATCCATGGGTACAGACTGGCACCTGAGGGGTCCCTCAGGATAACCCTCCCCATTCCTCTCTCACTCTTTAGTGTCCTAATAGAACACAACTGGGCTTGCAAAACATTCCACAGGAGCCAGCCTGGATTTTCTAAGGTAGTCAATATCACTTAAGTCCTCAAAAACAATCTATTTCAGACTAAAAGGAGATAAATAATGTAATAAATCTAATGTGTACCTTACTTGATACTGAATTTCAAACAATAATAAACTATAAGGAAAATTATTTCAGTGAAACAACTGGACAAATTTGTATATATACCGTATACATACTCCACACTAAATAATATCACAAACATCAAAATTTTCTGATGCATTCATGGCAGTCAATAGTGTAAGAGAATGTACAAATTCTCAACAGATATACCCAGGGGCCGGCACGATAATGCTGCAGCTGCAGCATGAGCTGCCACTGGAGACCTTGTCAGTTTCTATCCGGGAGCCAGTGCCAGTCCTTGATCCAGCTGCCCGCTAGAAACAACTAGAAGAGCAGCAGAGAAGGTTGTCCTAGTTCTCGAGTCCCTATCACCCACATGAGTCCCAGACTGGAGTCACTGGCTCCAGACTCTGGCCTGGCTCAGCCTTGATTACTGCAGATATTTGGAGCCAAGCCACATTGGTTTAAATGTACACCCATTCTCACCACAAGCCTTGGATTTTAATCCTGGGGGCAGATCTGGCCTAAGTAAAAAAATCTCCAGAGAGAGAGAGAGAACGCGAGCGAGCGAGAGCTGGAGAGTATCAGCCTCTTGAATAATCGTGGAAGGCTACAAGTGAAGGCGGCAGCTGGTGACAAAGCGGGGGAGCTGATCCACGGAGAACCCGACGTTCAGCGGCTCTCCACCACAGCCGCCAAACGCCCTGCACCTGCAGTGTTCTGAGGCCGAAAATAGATCCTCTATCTCCAGAAAAGGAAAGCATCAGGATGAAGCCAAGCTTGTCAGGAGAAAGGAGAGAGTGGTATCGAACCTGATTAGACTTCCTCCTCCTCTCCCGGGCTGCACAAGGTTAAAAGATAACTAGCATGGTTCGCATATCTTATCTGGTGTCAAGGCAGAGGCTACATGGAACCAAAGGAGCTCTTCAGAGACAGGAGACCATGTTCACGTGGACCTCCGAGTCCAAGCATGTACAACATACACTGTGTGTTTCCAGAAGGCATAACCAGATAAGAGAGGTCACGGAAGGAGGCTAAGTTTCATCAACCTGAAACCTTCACCTTAGAAACCAGGAACCAGAGTAATTAGATTACAGTCTTTCCAACACTGTGGGAGAGATTTGATCAATTAGGGCCCGGTTCAGTTACATTATTTGGTTTACCTAAGTAATGGACCCTCAAATGCAATCAATACTTCTCCAGGCTGTGAGGCTGCAAGACCTGAGACGCACTGAATAAGAAACACTGCCACACTTGCAAAGGGCGGGATGTTCAATCACAGCCCGGTGAAGGGGAGTGCATTGGTCAGGGGCGCGGGGCTTGCAGGAGCAGCAAGGAAACCAACCTTCCCACTTGTTCCATGGGGGTCTACACATTCCCCCCATCTGTGTGCTGTTCTCATGTTTGCTCACGTGTGTAGTCTACCAACAAACGTGTTTTACCAAAGAGCCTTAATCCAGGTGACATGGGGTAACCGAGTAGGGAATTAAGTAGGAATCAATGAAGTTGTAAGAATGTTTCCCGTAATTTCAGGATTATGCTATACTCTAACTCTACATTTCCTGTCCATCCAGTACACTCACTTTGCCATAATGCTCCTGTGTCTCGCCCAAAACCAGAAGATGGTAAGTTGGCCACATGAGGTTAAGCTCAGAAAGCTTCATAAATCAAACTCCAATCATCTGTATATTCAATTAGGGTACGACCTACCTCATAAAAAGAACTGACACATGTGGGCGCAGTACTTCCCTTTTGCTTTTTTGCCACAGCCTAAGTTTTATGGTCTTCTGCTTTTTTTTAAGATTTTTTTTTTAATTTCAAAGGCAGATTTTACACAGAAAGCAGAGAGAGTTCTTCCTTCCATTGGTTCACTCCCTAAATGGCCACAAAAGCCAGAGCTGAACTGAGCTGAGCTGAACTGATATGAACCTGGGGACCAGGACCCTCTTCCCAGCCTCCCAAGTGGGCACAGAAGCCAAAGCCCTTGGACCATTCTCCATCACTGTCTCAGGCCACAAGCAGGAAGCTGGATAGGAAACTGAACAGCTAGGACACGAACGGGTACCCATATGTGACACCAGCACTGCAGGCAGAGGCTTAGTTTGCTACATCACTGAACCAGCCCGTCAGTAAGTCTTTAATTTTAGAAAAAATTAAGAAAGGTTCCAGAAAAAAACCCACATGAGCACCAAGCCTTCAATCATCTACATGCTTTGCTCCTTTCCTCTCTACTCCCAAGACAAGGAGCATGTCATTCAACTTGGAGGGTCATGACGTTTCAAGCCAAAAAAGCAATTCATTTGCACATTCAGAGTACTCTTACAAGTGCTCTTTCTCAGTCTGCTCATCACCATTTCAACCTCAGTCTCCTGGAGGGGCAGGGCAGAGAGCAGCACCTGTGAAGCCTTTCCACTTGCATGGGCATGCGCACCTGCCATGTGCAGGACTCCTACCAGCACTTAACACTCTTGGGATGATTATAAAGTGAAGCAACCAATTCCTGACTTCCCCCAGAGCAGGGGGGTGGGTGGGATTCTGTGAAGAGGTGTGGGGAGATGCAACAAGAGGGGAAATGAAGAAGGGAAATTTATCCTCAGTGTTTACTTTGCATATCTTTGAAGTCTCTGGGCTAATGAGGAAGAAAAGCAGGGGTAATCTAAAACAACAGGTAATCAAGAAGTCACTTCTGTTTACCTTTTATCATCAATTACCTTCCTCTTGGCAGCAGTTGAAAAATTATGTTTCACTCCAAAGTCAGTCTGTTACCTTTATTGATACAACACCTGAGCTGTGTTGGGTGTCAGCGCATAAGCCACAGTGGAATTTCAAGCGCTGTTGTTGGGTAGCAACCAAGCATAGGTGCTGAGAAGCCATTTTCGGAAGGATGTGTGTCATCATCCCGTAGCATCAGGTGTGCTCAGAGTCAAAGGAGTGGCATGCAAGCACACCACAGTATTTCACGTTCATTTAAGTCATTCTCTTCCAAAATGCAAGAAATGCTTCTGGGGCTCGGTCTCCCCCACTCAGTGGAAATAAAAAGTAACTTGCAAAGCTGTCTTTTAAACTAGGAAAAAATACACTAAAATTGTTTAGAATGTCCTCCAAATCATGCAATTTAGGGGACCTACAATCTTTGAAAGGCAGAGTTACAAAGGAAGAGAGAAAAAAACAAATCACCTACTGGCTCACTCCCCAAACGGCTCAAAAACAGTCAGGGCTGAACTCGGCCATAGCCAGGAGCCCAGAATTCCATCCAAGTCTCCCACATGGGTATATGGGCTCACGCACTTGAGTCATACTCTGCTGCTTTCCCATACATACTACTCCTAGCAGTCACAGGAATGGCTAATTTTGTGTAACAACTTGCAACACTCTGAAAGTTGGTGAAAGGTGATTCTGAGGATCCAGGGAGTATTTTTCTGGATGCATTAGCCCTTGAACCTTGGTAAAGCAGTTGGCACTCTCTAACGTGGGTTGGCAAACACCATCCCATCCCCACTGAAAGCCTAAACAGAACAAAAAGGCTGAGCTTTCTGCAAGAAGGAATCTCTTTCTGCCCAACTGCTCTGAGCTGGATCACCTGTCTGTTGTCTCCTCCTGCCTTTGGAGTTGAATTCAAGCATCAGCTTTTCCTGTACCTCAAGCATGCCATCCTTCCAACCAGAGATGCACCGTTGGGTCTGCTGGCTCTCCACAGCCTGCACGCAGACCCTTCAAGTCTTAGAACTTGTCCGCCTCCACATGCTCATGAGCCATGTTCTATCTCTGGATTGGCAGACTGATCCATCCTATTGGCTGCTCCGGTTCTCTCGAGAAGCCTAACCCAATCCCCAGTGACATTCTCAACCCTAACCTCGGCAGAAGGTCCTCTTATCTGTCCTTGAACGCAGCCTTGACATGAGACTTCATGTCATCATCAACTGCCTCAACTGTACCTCTCATCCTGCTCTCCGGAGACAGGAAGTTGTTCTGCTGCAAAGGTTCACTCCTCAATGTGAACCCAAAGATGAACCAGCCACACTCCCGTTTTCCAAGAGTTCACATCTATATGACCTCAGAGAATTATTTAATTATTTATAATTATGTAAAATTATATCAATGTGATGATGATGATGATAAAGATATTTACAATTATCTGACAGCACAGCCTGGAGGGGGAGGAGGGAGGAGAGTGCTTCCACCCACTGAGTTGCTCCCCAGAAGTCCACAACAGCTAGCTTTGGGGCCAGGAAAAAGCTGAGAGCTGTGAGGTCACCTGTGAGAGAACAACAAGGATGCAACTACTTGACCCAGCACCATTGCCTCCCAGCATCTGCCACAGTGGGAAGTCCCACACCAGAACCTTCACCATCACTCCTCCGTGTAGTTAGGTCTGAGAAGACCGAGATTGCCTTGACAGTGGTTTTGCTTTCCTGATTGTATCACACTGTTGGTCCACAGCGTCACATGAATTACAAAGAGCGCACATCGTCGTTTACTATATATTCAGGGGACTTCTAGCACCTAATTACCAGACTTTTCTACATTTTCTATAACCAACATTTCCCTGATATGTTGGGATCAAAAATGTTATGGTTCTCATCCCTTGCCTAGAGGACCTGCCCCTCCTCTCTGCACCACCCAGATACTAGAATATGTATCAGTAACAGAAATCCTGGCCTGTCAACACTTCCTGCCACCATCCCACTCCTAGTCAAAGGCAGTCTCCAGCATGTGACTT